>NC_134144.1:20629509-21254509 GCF_033958435.1 Carettochelys insculpta
GGAGGGTTACTTTCACAAAAACATGGGCATCTGTGCTATTGGCCTTGTCCACCCGTGCCCGGGTCCCGCTGCTGTGAGTCGTCTGCAGGCCTTGGCATAGCATTGGGTAGCTGTAGTATTGGCCCTCTCCAGCCCCATCCAGGTCCCTCTATCATGCATCCTCTGTGGACCTTGGCATAATGGCAGACAGCTGTGCTATCCACCCTCTTCACCCCCACAAGTCCATGCAATGATTTGTGCACCGCACCACACTTGGGTACCAAAAAAATCACACCGTGGTTGTCATCAATAGAATAAGGTTATTTGGGTAGGGCTAAACCAGGTGATGGTAGCCGGTAGGTTATTTGGGTAGGGAGAGAATTAAGTGGCAGGAAAAAGAAGGGGTGTCAAGAGTGATGGAATAACCAGCAATGCCTTTTGGGGGTAGACCAGCAGACTGTCCTTGCCCTCCCTACTCATGTTTGGGGACCTCACAGTTTGCCGTCACTGTGCTGTGTCCCTCTTGCTTGCTGCAGTTTCTACATGAGCCTGTTCCATGTACTGCAGGATAAGGTATTGCCTAGATCTTTTGCACTTCCTCACCCTGTCTCCCATGCAGAAAATGCCTGCTGGAAAGTGAAGGTTCAAAGTGAGATACAAGTCACACAAAAGCAGTTACCCATGGAATTAATGGGTCTCTGTCTTTACGATCAGTGAAACTTTCTTTTTGCAAGGCCACTTAAGGCTTTTTAAGGATGACAAGGATTCAAGCTGCACATTGCACAAGCCATCACTTACCCACACCATTTGACTGTGGACATGGTAAGCTATTGTCTGCTTTACAAAGGGGTGGGATGCAAAGCAGGGGAGGCAGGACGGTGTCCTGGAGCAAGGTGAAAAGTTTTTTTGGCCATTCTCTGGAGCAATCCTCTGTCAGGAAAACCCATCTGCGCTGGATATGCCAGTGTGCGGACCAGGGTCCACAGAGCCCAGCAGCTGTGTGGTGAGGGGAAAGGGTTTGATTACAGCCACACATATGGCTGGGTGGGAGGAAGCACTGTAAAGTGAAAAGAAATGTTGGGGGAAAGGGAAATGGGAAGGGAGAAGGCCTGGAGAGCCTGCCAGCCACGCAGAGGGGGAAGACGAAACGCCCACCAGCCATATGGTGCAGCAGTGCACTCCAAGGAAATGTAAAAGGGCAGGAAGTATTGCAAAAAATCCAATCCAAATTCCCGTGCTTCTTTAGGTCACCAAAGAAGACATCACCCTCCTAAGAATAACAGGTAACGAAAAAGAAGAGATGCTCATCCTGTGTGAGCACAAGCCCGGAAGATTTGCCAAAATGCTGTGTGATGCCATGAAACCAGATCACTGTCTGGCATGGCAAGGTGTGCTACTGTGGAAGTCCCACGAATTCAGGCCTGCCCAAAAACCTGGTGCAAACAATACAAGAGTATCTGAATGAGGCCTTCCTTATCATGCTGTTCTGAAGGGCGTAGATCCATAGAAAACCTATACCCATGCCCACACCTATACCCAGCTGCAGCCTGCTTCTAGCATTCAAAAAAATATTAATACTCACCAGAACAGCCATGGCCCAGCAGCTTGGTGACTGGTGTAGAGGGGACCTGCATAGAGTGAACTGGCATAGAAGGGAACAGCTCCAGGTCTATGATGAAGATCTCCGGGGTGTTAGAAACAACTTCCTCGGGCACCTGCTGGTTGCCTTCATCTTCCTCTCCATTGGTCTCCTCCTCCTGGCCCCCAAGCTCCTCTCAGCTCACCCTAGACTCTGGAACAGGGCCTCTAGAAGTCTCAAAATTCAGAGTGGGCAATGTGGTCAAGTCCACCCCAAGAAGCATGTGGAGCTGTTTTTAACAGCGGCAGGTCTGTGGGGATGACCCAGACTGCTGGTTGGCTTCATGGACTTTGTGATAGGCCTGCTGGAGTTTTTTTTACCTTCACCTGGCATTGCCTAGAGTCCTGGGAGTAACCTTCGGCTATCATCCTGTGCGATGTGATCATAGAGGTCTGCATTTCTCTTGGACACTCAAAGTCTGCTCACCACTGATTCATCTGCCCAGTGTGCAAGAAGATCCAGGATCTCCTGGTGGCTCCATGCTGTAGCTCTCTTGCAACCCTGAGAACTAAGCAGATGACTACCCTGAGTGCTCATGATTGAAGGAGATGGCTACTGATGCAGTGTGATGCAATGGGTAAAAGAAACTTTAGCTTCTGGGCATCCCTTATATTTCCCGGGCTTGCTGGTGATGAATTCAAATTCACGGGCTTTCTCTGACCTACTTCCTGCACACCTGGTGAGCAGTGGTGATGGATACAGCCCAACATGGAGGGCAACCACATAGCTTTGTGGGATGCATACAGGACACTTCTGGAGGCTAATGAATTTGATTTTAAGACATGGCATTTCCACACTGGCCATTATTTGAACTTTTAAATTTGAACTTTATGCTACATGGAGCAGGTATTGACAATATTATATCCATATTAGTGCTCCCTAAATCAAGCTAATGGTATTTACAGTGAAGACAGTCACGTGGCAATACCAAGCTAACTGTCTTAAATTAGAATTTATCTCTCAGTGTAGACATACCCTAAGTCTGGCAGGCAGGACCTCTTGGCATCTTCCTGTGCTGGGCCTTCCACCCAGGTTCCCCTTCACTCTACCCAGCTGCTCACCGCACCCAGCTTCAGATGGCTCTAGCTCCAGTACAGCTCTCCTGGCCTCCTCTGCCTGCTGCTGTGTCTGCACTCCCAGCATGTCTCTGCACCCTGGACCACCTCCCTATTCTCACTTCTGCCACTTTCCTCCCAGCATGGCACTGGCCCATGGACTGCTGCTGTGACTCTGCACGTCCTTAGCTCAGGATGGGTTCCACACTCCTGACTCCTTCATTGTCCTGCCTGCCTTGTCAACCAGGCTGACCTGGAGCGTTGGCCTTTCCCCATTGGTCCAGGGAACTGTCCGTCTCTGAATCATGATTTCCCATTGGCCATTTTATTTTCTTTTAGTAGTGGAAGATAGCCAGTCAAAAGCCCCACTAAGTTTTAGTGGTGAGGGTGGGGTTGTATGGTCCCCTAACATTCATTTTGAATATAGTGATCATGTCTGATTTCTTATTTTTCAGATAATTTCTAATTGGTCTTTTGGGTCATGGTGAAAGGAGCTGGGAAAGCAGGTGCATGCCTCCTTGGAATTGCTGGTGGATACTGCTGGGTACAGCACCCAGCTTGGAGTTCTAGGAGGAGCAGAGGTAGGTTAGGCAGAGTTGGATGTCCAGAAAGGTGAAAATTGCAGGAAAAACTGTCTTAGGTGACCCTCCAAAATGCACATTTTTCACTAAGTTTTTAACCCACTACAGCAGACAGCTACCTTCAGAGGAAACTGACCATTAGAATGATAAGAAATCAAACTCAGTAACATGTCTGAACAGGTTTTTCTCATTTAGATCCTGAAGGTAACTAGGACATAAGGGTCAGCCTACACAGAGCCAATTTCAGGATCAAGGCCTTAGTGCCCAAATGTACCCTGTTTAATTATTAGGGTACAGCCTACTGCCATAAGTAAGGGCTCAATGAACAACCTGATAGTAAATCCAATGACTGTTCATAAATAAGACTGTGCTTTAGTCACAGGTATTTTTAGTAAAAGTCAGGGATGGGTCAAAGGCAGTAATTAAACCTGTCCATGACTTGTACTATATACTTCTGACTAACTCCTGGTGGGGAGGATCAGCAGTGGCCTGGGGGGTTCCATGGGTGCTTGGAAAAGGAGGGCCCAGGGTCATGACCCTCACTGCTGTTGGGGGAGGTCAGTGGGTGGGAGGGGAGGGACTAGCAGGCTCCCTACCTGACCCTGCACCTCCCTGGAAGCAGTGACATCTCCCTTCCTAAGACTGTAGGTACAGGCATAGCTAAGCAGCTCTGCATGTGGCCTCCACAGCTCCTACTGACCAGGAACCATGGCCAATGGGAGCTGCAGGGTGGCTGAGGGAGAAGGAGGTCACTTCTTCCAGGTGCTCTCCAAGGTAAGCACTGCCCACACCCCTCACCGTCTCCTATACCCCAGTCCCCAGCCCGGAGCCACCTCCAGTGTTCCCTTTAATTTTTCCGTCTGTGAGCAGAACAAATTTTATGCTGTGGCCCAAGGCATGTGTAGCTGTGCACTACGAATAGAAATGCATACCGCCCGCTTGAGCATTCTGCTCATCAGCTGGGTGGCACCTGCATCACTCCTGGGCAGCCCGCAAGCCAGACACCCCCCCCAGTACAGAAGTCATGGAGACATGGACGTCAATGGAATCCATGACTTGTGTGACCTCCAGGACAAAGTCACAACTTTCTTCATAAAAACATGACAACGAGAGTAGGTCAGACCAATAGTCCAGCTAACAAAGTATACTGTCTTCCAACAGCGTGAATGAGCAAAACAGGTAATCATCCAATGGTCCAGCCCACTGTACACTCCCAGCTTTCGGTACACCCAGAGCATGGGGTTGCCTTCCTGACCATCCTGGCTAACAGTCACTGGGGAATAGCATGACAGGTGTTCTGTCTTAGACCAGAGCACACAGTCAAAAAGGAACCCTTGTGGCTCCCATCACCACCAACCACCAGGCTGTTAAAAGTCTGCTTGGCAGTGCTGCCTGTGGGGCTAAGACAGGCTAGTCCTTCCCTGTCCTGGCACCACACTGCACACTGGAAGTGGTCAGTAGATCTGGCTCTTTGGCGGGGGTTGGGGGGGCGGGCCTGGGGCTTCATGCACTGTTCCTGCCCTGAGCACTATTTCCAAGCTCCCTTTGGCTGGGACCAGCCAGTGAGAGCTGTGGGGAGGTGCTGGTGCATGAGAGCAGTGCACAGAGCCCCTGACCCCTAATCCATCCAGATGCCAGACCTTCCCATTGCTTCTGGGGCACAGCGCAGAGCCAGGATAGGTGGGAGTTTGCCTTAACTTTTCTGCTGCCTAAGATAACCCCACATCTCAACTCAACTCCCGACCCTAGCTTTCCCCCCTCACTCCCAGAGGCCTCTCTTGCACCCCAAAATCACACATCCCAAGCCACCTCCAAAGCCTGCACCCCACAACCCAGAGCCCTCACCACCGAGCATCCCAACCCCCTGCCACACCTCAAAGCCCCTCCCCCACACTGAACCTCTCATACTTCACCCCACCCCAGAGCCCTCACCCCCTCTGACACTCCAAACCCCACACTTCACCCCACATCCCAACCTGTAACCCCCTCATCTCCAGCCTGCGCCCTGAACTAGAGCCCTCATTTCCTCCCACTCTCCAACCTCTAGCCCCATCCCAGTGGCAGCGATCGAAGGCGGGGTGGAGTGAACCATTGCAGAAGGGGAATGTAATGAGCAGGGACAGAAACTCAGGTAGGGGCTGGCTAGGTCATTCAGTTTTGTGCAATGAGGACATTGGTAACCCTAGTTAGGGATTTTTTGGAACCCTGTTCGTTCTGGCCTTCATAACTTTGGCAATAAGTTTCAAAGTTGACAGGGCTTTGAAATCTGTTCTGGAAAGATTAGCGCTGATGTAATTTAAATTAATCTGCAAACGTCTAAGATTTAGATAAGCCACAGTACTAACCAAAAAGGTTAATTTTGTGGAAAGCTATCTGGAACTGGTAGAAAGCCAAGTAAGGTGGAAGAGTGCAGGGATGACATGAGAATCACCAAAGAAGGGACTGAAGGGCTGAATTCCCATTCTCCTCCGTAGCTGAGTCAAAAATTGGCTCCTTCTTAATTATTTGAGAATGCCTGTAATATTCTGTATGGATTACATGAAACAAGTTTAAATTCATTTGCTTCTCAGTGGTCGTGACGTTTTGTATACCACCCCACCAACTTTTCCAGAGATTCTATGTGCCTAACAACTCCCTGGCTACACATTAAAAAAAACAGCGATCAGGTATTTTAAGAGCACCTTGAGCTCCAGAGTAATCACCCTCTGCTCCCTGCAACGTTAATATTTTGCAACATGGAGTACACATCTGTGCTCTTTCAAGTGCAGCTACACTACTGCACAAGCTGTCTCAATAGCCATTTTGTGAGTCTTGTAAAACATCCATCCCAAATGTTGGGAACTATGAATTCCACCTACGTACTCACCACTGAGCATCATCCTACGTACTCATGCCTGAGTGACCTATCTGTCAGTGCGTACAACAGTAATAGGAGAAAGGGCTAGCTTGCTTAGGATTCTGTGGGTGTTTAACATGGCACTTTTTAAGCAGCTAAACACAAATTTATGAAGTGTAAACTTTTAATGGCAGATAGATGAGTCATTACAGGGTTTCAAAATGCGTAACTATGATGCACATTCTAATTCAGCTCATCACCAGTGGCTTCCAGCTAATTTGCTTAGTTTACCAGGCTGTGCACAAACCTTGGAAATCCCTGCCGAGTGCTATGATGAAAAAAGTTCCCTGCATTTGCATCCTTGAGATGAATTGTGAGAAGTTAAAGGATTTTCCTATTTTTTGGCAGTGATTTTTCACTGAGAACTTGTCCATTTTTATGAACCAATGGTGCTGTATTCTTGCAGCATTTGGTTGCAGCTGAAAAGTAAGAAACAAAAGCTCAATTCGTCTGCACAGGTTTTTCTAAGACGATTCCCTCTAATTTTTGTAAATAACATAGAGAACAAAGCCCTTTAGAATCCAAGGTAATGGGAAATTAACTGACTGTGCACAGGTTTTAAAGCTACAGCAGGAATTCGTAATTGCTAATAGGTAGATAAAAATATTTAGGAATGCAAACATGATGTTAAATGAGATGTAACAAGAGTGGTTTAAATTAAATCTGTCTAGACTAAGATACAAGAGCCATGTGTGTCTTCTGTTTGGCTGCAGTGGGTCTACACAATGCGCGTGACCCAGTGCACTATGTAACACAACATATTTGTAACCCTTCTGCCAGTAGCAGTCAGCAGCAGCCAGGGCCGGGTTCAACATCTAGGGGTTCCTTTTCATCAATTTCTCACACCGAACCAGCTCAAGCCCCCACCCAGTAGCCTGGGAAATTCACACACTTCTGGGCACCTTGGAAAGGCAATGCTTCCCCACTCGCAAGCACAGAGTTTGAGTGTAGAAATGAAACTTTAAATGAAAGAGGCAGACAAGTCACATGGCATTAGCTTGGGCGAATACCACAACTAGAGTTTATAACCAGCTCCCAAGTAACCCTCCCTGATCAAATGGATTGAGCAGTGTCCTTTGCCTCTTGGACTCACCAGCCCAACTATGTAAGGGTCCCATTCAGATACCCAAACTTTCTCCATCCCCCTCTTCAAATGCCCCACTCACAGCTCTGTCCAGTCAGTGCAGATCCTGGCATGTCACCCTGATGGCTTCCCTCACTGAGCCTGAGGCAATGCCACCTTTGTGCTGGTCCTGTGGTCCTCTTGCTCCTGCCAGCTGCCCATCAGTAGCTCCTGCCAGCCACTCTCCTGGCCACCTGGCCACCATTATGTGGGTTTGACTCAAGACAAAACCCTGTGATTTCAGCTCTCAGTAGCTTCAGGTGCCACCCTGTGATTTCAGCTCTCAGTCTCAGTGTCCACAACTTCAAGATTGGTAGGACTTCACAATTCTTACACTGGGTGATAGCATAAACTGTGACTTTACAACAACATGTTGTTACAGTAAGTCAAATTCCATTGCTTCACCTGCTACCCATCAGGCTTTGTTTGCAAGGCATTACATATGCACTCCTTTGCATTTTCATGAAAATGGTCTCTAAAGGATCCAATCCTCAAATTTCTTCAGCTGGGTTGAGCTGCTCCTGAAATATTCCTTACATATTGTAGTAGACAAAGGACTTCTCAAACATTCTGAAAACCCTTGAATTGTTTTTGTAAGACAGGAAAAAAAAATCAAATATTTCCGTGCCAAAGCATTAGCACCAAGGAAAGTAGAACCTTTGTATGGGATACATTTTGCTAGGCTACCTATACAGAAAACAAAAACCCCATTACAGTTACAGAGGGAGTTGTTAGTTTGGGTACTAGATGGCTCAGGATATTGGCAAGTCTATGTTAGGGGTTCTCATGCTCAGAGCATGGACCACATCCTAGTAGGGAGATTGTCCCATGGCCACTGCCCATTCAGGTGTACATAATGCCCCTATGGAAGCTGACACAGTTTCTTACTAATGCTAATGGCCATAGGTTGAGGCTCTCCAGCGTAAGTCACTGCTCACTTAATCTTGGTTCCAGTGCAGTCTCCTGCAGGAACTAGTGGAAGTTTTCACTGTGTGATGAGTCTTTGATGGCTTTCTTGAGCAAGCATAGGGTGCATAGTACTACTGCCAACACATAGGAATGCACCTCCCACGAAACCTAACAAAAGGATGCTAATAGTTGCAGGAGACAAAATAAAGATTGAAGGGACATAGAAAGTGCATTGACTTCCAGCAGCAATTCCAGCCAGGTCAGGGTCAAGGCTCATAAACAGGGCTGCATGGGAAAGCCTCCCTTGGAGGACAGTCATTCTACTCCCACACTATTCATTTGCTTTTTTTCTATACTGCATGGGAAAGTTTCCCTTACAGAACAGTCATTCTGCTCCCTAACTATTCATTTGGTTTTCTTCTACGCAGGTTAGGTCAGGGATCCCTGCGAGCATACCTTGTGATGAAGGAAGCAATTAGGAATTCCATTCTTTCCCTTCCAAAAGGACTTGAGGAGAGTCATCTTTCATATTCTTCTCCTTCTCTGCCCACAGAGTTCTTTTTCATGGTGGTGCGTAGGTGTATGTGAAGGATTTATCCTTTCCCCACTGAATCACCGCAGTATGCCATCTTTTCAACCCTTCTGTAGAGCAGAATGGAAGCAAACATGATTTCTTTTTATTTTTCTGTTAAGAAGCTATACACTTAGCTCAGCAGTGTAGGCTAGCTGTAACCTAGATAACATTGGAGAAAAAACTAGTACCTCCTAATGAATGTACAGCGTCTCACAGTGAAAGGAAGATTTAAAGGTTAGTCTGTCTCTGGTAGCCATGAAGTGAATCTATCAGCTGCTTTCTGCTTCTTATATATTAACCCAACCAGCCCATCTGTGGTTAGTTTAAGAAATGCACAGGTGCTGCAAGACCCAACAAGCTGAAGGAATCTTTTGAAAATGGGTTTACTTTCGAAACAGCAGCATCTACACTGGCTTTCTTCTTTTGAAAGAAGCTCTTTCGAAATTAGAATATGCAAATGAGCTGCCAATATGCAATATACACCTCATTTGCATTTTTGATTTACCTCATTTGCATACCCTTTTCAAAAGAGGAATGCAAGTGTAGACGCACCCATGGAGTAAAACACTATTCAGAATGCGGCCAAAAGTCTTAGTTATCACTATGTTATCACCATGATCACTATGTTAACAAATATGTAGGTTTAACTCTGGGTCACCAGAAAACTTCTCAGTATTGGGAACTATTTCTGGAACAGCTCTTCTATAACAACCTGTATTTTTGCGAGATGAAGGAAAGAAGGCTTTGCAGTTAAACAAAAGTCTATAGCCATCATTCTGCATAAAATTGTAGTAGTCGTTGGATCCTCTTTCCTCCAGCCATATAAATTGCCCATTCAGAATTTCAGTGACACAGAAACAGTCACTTTAAACACATGGTAAATAACTGTGTGTGACTTATATGCCTGCCCAAGGATAGTCATATCTTGGATATTACATTGATTTTTAAATAAACACTAGTGGTTAGGCTACAGTGAGATCGGGGGTTTTTTTTTAAATGGTTTCTTGTTTTTCAATGCAGTATTTTCTGGTGGAGGATCCTGAAGAACTTTCATAAACAATGTGAAGTTTCACACCACCTCTGAGATGCTTTTGATACGGCATTAACCCTTTGCAGACAGACAAGCAAGTGGCTAAGAACCTGCCTGAAGTCACGCCTGCAGTTCATGAGAGAAGAGGAAATATAATCCACTTTTTCTGACTTCCTGAATCCAATAGGCCAGGCTACCAAAGGGGGTGTGCAAACTCCATGGCTGCAGCTACACTGGCTAAGGCATTCAGAAGAAGGCGGCACTCTTCCAGAAAATCCTGGGAGGATCTACGCACAAAAGCCATTCTTCCAGAAGGAATCCAGAAGAACGCAGTGTCTCCTTTGGAGTCCGCTCCTGTTTGACGAAGAGCGTTTTCCTCCTTCGGAAGAATCCTCTGGAAGAAAGCGCGTGGAGATGCTCCGTAAGCCCCTTTTCTGAAAGAACAGTCCCACATGGTGCCAGCAGCAGGGAACACAGAGACGCTCTCCACAGCACCAGTGGAGCTCTATGGTCCTGTGTTCCAGCCACCCTTAAAGTAACAGCAAGTCCCACCAACCCCATCACACGAGCAGGGACATGAGTTGGGCACCAACAAGACCCCACTCCCACCCCTGGGACAGACACTGGTGCCCCAGCACACACCCCCCCATGCCAGCACATGGGAGCCCTGCGATGTGGAGGGGCCCTGCAGGGAGACAGTCATGGGCTCACACCTCCTGTCCCATAACCACCCCATGCATGGTACCCTCAGCATCATGCAGCCATCAGCGCCCTCGACCAATCACAGCACCAGCAGGGCCGCCCACCACTGCTGCCACTACATTACTTAGCGCCCCAAAAGGGCTATTACAGTAATATATGCAAACCAGGCTCAAGGAGCCAGCACCCTCATGCCCAGAGTGGGGCAGGCCAAGGAGCGGATGGGCAGAGGGGCATGGCAGGGCCGAGGTACTGCAGCACACGGCAGCCACGAGGAGCCAGCCCTGAGTGCCAGGGGACCATCATGGGGCCTTGCGGATGAACTCTAGCCAGTAGGCATTCCGAATGCAGAGAGCTGCAAGACCAGCCTCGGGCCCAGGGGCCACCTCAGGCACCTTGTAGGCGGGTGTGGCCTCATCCAGCCACGCGTGGGGGAAGGGGTCCTCCTTGCCCTCAGTGAGGTTCTGTAGGCTGCAGCAGGCCGACACGACCGGGACTTCCTCTGGCCCCATGTTCACCAATGTCAGAAAGCTCCACAAGAGCACCCACAAGCGGGCAAAGGCACACTCCATGGGGGCGAGCGCATGGGCCAGGCACCCACTGATGAGCCCTTGGACGGGCTGGGGGCACCCAGCATAGGGCTGCATCAGCCACAGCAGCTGGGGGCAGCCCGGGTTGCCCACCACACACAGGGGCGTGCTCACATCCTTGACCACGCACTCTTGCTGCAGGACGAAGGTCCCGGCCTTCATCCTGTGGTACAGGCTAGAGGTCCAGAACATGCGCATCTGAGGGCCAGACTTGGGCTGCCCATGCAGATGTCCATAAAGCGGCCCCTATGGTCCACCAGCTCCTGCAGCACAGCAGAGTGATAGCCCTGGTGGTTCATGTAGCACTAGGGGCTGCGGTCTGGGGCACGGATGGCAATGTGTGTCACATGGATCACACCAAAGCAGTGGGGGAAGCCAAAGCCTGTGAACCCCATGACCACCTTGTCTAGGTCCCCAAAGTGCACCAGCCTCTGGACCAGCATGTGGGCCCATGTGATGGGGCACGGGCACACTCAGGACTGGGCACATTGCCCCCTGCCCCCTCCTGGCTCCACTACCCACAGGCCCTCTGGGGAAACATCCCCCTCAGCACAGAAGCCCCTCTGGCAGAGGGTCTGACTCTGGCTGAGGCTGCATGTTCACCTGGGGCCAGGCCTCACCACCCCCTGCTTCCTGGTGCTAGGGCTGCGAGTGGGACATGCCTTTCCAGGCAGAGGGCTGTGTCTACGGTTGCCTTGCTCACCCTGAACTGCTGACCCACTGCCTGGTGCTGTGTGTGGTGGCAAGTGTCCAGATGGCAATGGCGATCTGCTTCTGCATGGTCACTGGTGAATGCATGCGGGTGTCCTGGCAACGGAGGCTCGGGGCGAGGCACCTGTAGAGTTCCATGAAGGTGTCCCTTCTCATGAGGAAACCCCGCAGTCAGCACACATCATCCCGCTCACAGAGGACCACCCAGAGGTAACCTCAAGGTGGCAACAGGTATGGCCAGCAGCCAACCACCCCGGGTCAAGAAGGACCCGCCCAGTGAGCTGGCAGAGGGTAGCCAGGAGGACAGCCAGGGCATCAGGCACAGGGCCTCCTCCTGGACCGAGCCAGAGCTCCAGGATCACCTGGGGCTCTGGAAGGAGGAGGAGGTCTCAGACGACACCACCAGCCCCCACGTTTACCTGCCTGGCCACTAGACTCGCTGCCCAAGGCCACCCTGCCCAGACCACTGAACAAGTCTGCTGTAAGTTCAAAGAACTCTGGCAGGCATACATGTGGGGTCTGGGACAGCACCAGGCAGTCTGAGCAAGCCCCAGCCAGCTGCTCCTATTACAGGGAGCTGCAGGAGCGCCTCACGGACGAGGGCAGCTCCCCCCTCAGCAGCCCTGTAGACAAGTCTGCCCTGGTGTCTCCATCTGCCACAGGGGACAAGACAGGGCCTGGCAAGGAACAGGCTGGAACCTCCAGCTGGCCCAGCACCCCAGAGCCAGGGGTCCCACCTGGGGATGAATCAACTGAGGGGTCCCTGGTCATCTGCCTCCTCCAGCTGGGCCACCTTGGGCCAGACTTCCCCGAGCTGTTTGAGGGCCCCTCCATTAGGCGTGCAGCGTGGCACATCCCTGGGGGTGGGCGGGGCCGCTTCTGGCCACATGGACGACAGCCCAGTCCCAAACGGCCAACCCCAGATCATGTGCATGGCCAGTGGGAGCAGGTGCAGGTGGCACCTATCATCCACTCCAGTGGGCAGTACCACTAGCCACACACATGTGCCAGAGGACCTGGGGGAGTGGACAGCTGCACCCAGCCGAGGAGCCCACATCTCCCCCTCCCTCTCTAGCCGTGTCTCTGGGTGGGGGCCTGAAGGAACCTGCTTTAGCCCCCACAGTGTTACCTGGCCCATGCTCAGCACAGGCCACAGCCTGGGGCAACCCTGTCCCCACCACAGGGGCCTGCTCGTCCCTCAGGTCATGGGTGGAGCACGTGGCCACAGTGAGCAGGGGGATTAGTGCCCCCCAACTGTGGCCCCATCCTCCCATCCCAGTTGAAATGCCCCCACCAATTACAGTCCCCCTGTGAATCACTACCCCTGGCACCCACAGAGATAGTAGACTCTGCTCTTTACCATTGTAACGTTTAGTTTTTATTATTATAAGTGAGGTTTTTTTGAGAGAACCTCTGTGTCCCCGATTATTGGGAGGAAGCCTGTGTGGGGTGACCGGGTGCAGGTGACTCCACCCTGTGCTGGATGGCCTCCTGGAGGGCTTCATGGACATGCAGCTTGCCATGGCTGAGCTGGCAGTCAGGGGCTGCAGGGGGCTGCTTGTAGGTGGGTCCAGCCTCAGCCATCCAGCCCTGATAGATGGTCCCCTCCTTGGCCTCAGTCAGGTTGTGGAGGGCACAGAAGGCTGCCACAACCTGGGGGACATTCCCCACCCTCATGTTGAGGTGCATGAGGCAGCACCTGAACCTCACCTTCAAGCATCTGAGTGCGTACTCAGTGGGGTAGCAGGCCAGGCCAGGTGGGCATTGAAGACCTCCTGGGAGGGGGTGATGTGGTCCATGATGTGGCCACATAAGCCAGAGCTGCAGGCGGTATGCCAGGTTGCCCACCATGCAGAGGGCCATGGTGATGTCCCTGATGGCACACTCCCACTGGAGGATGTAGATCCTGGCATCCATCCTCTGGGCCATGGCAGAGCTCCTGAAGATGCACGTATCATGCCTACATAAATGTCCATGAAGAGGCCCCAGTGATCCACCAGGGCCTGAAACATGATGGAGTGGTACCCCTTCCTGTTGATGAATCAGCCGCTGCTGCGTGCGGGGGCCCTGGTGGCAATATGCGTGCTGTTGATTGCCTCAAAGCAGTGGGGAAAGCCAGGGTGATAAACCCCGCAACGGCTGCATCCAGGTCCCTGACAAGCATCAGCCTCCAGAGTAGTAACCAGCTGATGGGTTGGAGAACCTGCAGGGAATGGAGAATGGGCAGGCTCACAGGTGTGACCAACAGTGCCCCTGACCTCTCCAGGGCCCCCTCCCCCCAGGCACTCTGGGTGCAGCTCCTCTGGCAGAGGGCCTGTGTAAGGATCCAGTGTCCTGGCTCCCCTGGGGCTGGGCCTCCCCTCCCCTACCCTACCCCCACCCCCTCACACTCCTGGTCCCCCAGGGTCCCACTTGGTTGGCAGCCCCCTCCCTGTGCTGGGCTAGGGCGCAGGTCATGCCTTACCTGGAGGACAGCGACTCCAGTGTTCACCTTGCCTGCCCTGAACTGCTGCCTGACAGAACCGTAGCTGCCCAGGCTGGCAAATTTCCACAAGGTGATGGCCACGTGCTTCTCCAGGGAGAGGGTGGGTTGCATGCAAGTGTCCTGGTGTTGGAGGCTGGGGGTGAGCCAGGTGCAGAGCTCTGTCCCTTCTCATCATGAAGTTCTGCAGCCAAGGCACGTTGTCCTACGCGGTCCCACCAGTTGGTGCTGACGAGGTGAATCCAGACCCGCCGGATGGGCCTGGGAGGCCTCTGCAGGGTCAGTGGTGGGTTAAGGTCATAAGGGCAGGTCTCCAGCTCCACAGGAAGCAGAGAACTGCCAGGTTGTGAGCCAGTGCGCATAGCTAGGGGTTTGCAGCTGCTGTGGGTCCACACCTCTCACAAGTGAGGATCAGAACCAGGCACAGACTCAGCTTCACTGTAAACAGCTTGGCAGGCCTCAGCAGCATGTGCAGGGAGGGGGTGTCTTGGTGGGATTCCTTAAAGGCCCATGTGGCCAGCGCTGCTGGAAGTGCTTTCCAGCTATGCAACCCTGCCCAGGGCGTTTCCTGACTCACTCTTGTGGAAGAGGGCACACAGCTGCGTGGATGTGCTCTTCCGAAGGGACAGGAGCCTCTTTCGGGTCATGTGTTAGGTGTAGGTGCAATGTTCTGGAGGACCCTGGCCCATGAGTAACCCACCTGGTTAATGGCACTGTCTCAGTGCTCTTGTTCATAACCTCCCACCTGTTTGTACGCTACCTAGATTTTGATCTTCCGGGAGCAGTGTTTGCCTTTCTCCCCCTGTAATGAGCCTGGAACAGTGCCAGTAGTAAAGTAATGGTGAAACGTGTGTTCCTTTCACACTTACTACATCCATGGGAAGTGGAAAGGGTAACTATTTCCTTCCTGCCCAGCCCCCTGCCTCTTTGCTTCTCTTCTGCCTGAAGTCCCATTCCCAGCCCGATCCCCTGCTGGGGCCCAGGTAGCTGTGGCGAACATGTACCCTCCATTTGCCTAGAGTGAGGGATGGGGACTGCTCTCAGGCCCCCAGGCTTCCTGCCTAGGGGAGATGGAGGGTCTGCAGCTCCTCCCAGCTGTAAGGGTAGCTCTTACCATGGCCTGGCTGCAGCCCTTGAACCTCAAACCCTGCCCGACCAAGCCAGACATGGATAGTCAGGGTGTGGGCAGCTGTGAGAAGCAGAGTGGTAGGGGCATGGATACAAGAGGCAGTAGGGTATTATGTCCCCCCCACTTCACTTTTAGGAAGTGTATCACCCCTGACATGAGAGACAGGTTGAAAACCTTTGTCCTACACCTCAGCTGCAGTGCTTTTCTGTTCTTATGGTCCTATTTGTCTATTGTCCTTGTGGCATGGTCCTCTTCTCTTGATCCTCCCATCCCTTAACCTACGCCTCCCATTTCCTCCGTAAATCACCCAACCTCCATCCAGAAAAGGGCTGCTTTTGAGAAAGCAAAGCGTGGCCACTGACCTATGCGCCTGCTGACAGTTACAGAATGGCTTAGCAGGATGAAGACTTACTAGTCAAAGTGCTAGCCAAGGCCACAGTCTTTGCTTCCTTGTGGCTCTGGTCCAGTAACCTACAAGACAGTTGTGCTTGAGGTTTCTCTCAGAGACATGTGCATGGCGAGAGGGCAGGAAAGGAGAGGGAGGCAGCATACAGCAGAAAGCATTGCAGAAGCCCTGTGCCAAACTTGCATGCAACTGGATTGCTGGCAATTCGACCTGCCCAGGTGACTTTGGTCTACAGGAGTTTACATCAAATGAAAGAACTCTATTCTAAAGCCATCCAGGGCAATCCCTATTTTCGGAGTCCTGGGGCAACCATTTAACAGAATGAAAGTACATAAGCAGAACTACATCTCGGAGAGGCTTCTACCAGCAACTGTGGAACTTTAAGCTTAATCTCCCTTACTGCAGTTTTCTGGATTCCTTGTCTTTCAGGAAAATCAACCCTTCTTTTTGGTAAAAAGGGAAAACAACTGGAGGATGAGCTGGCGGGGGAGGGGGGGAAGGAGTTGTCCTGGAGAAATTTTTAAACATCAAAAATGCATCATTTGCCAGGCTGAACTTTAATCAGAATTAGCCAGGAGGAACCAGGATCCACTAATGTGTCAAAGCGAGTAGGCTGAGTAACCTTTTCCTTCTAATGGTGCCTCTTCGTGAGTAACCCTGTGGAGTACCCACCCATAAGTCCCAGCTCATGGCTCCTTTGAGGGAACTGTTGTCAGGCAAGACTTCCTGTCTTGGAAAAACTGAGTGAGAGACTATTGGCCTTTATCAAGCACATGTAAGATCTGGAAACCTTTTGAATAGTTCAACCACTGTGGGTACAAAGCAGTAACAGCTGCAAATTTAACATGATAAAAAAATGCCTCATATTGGGAATGAAATGATCCACTAGATTATAAACCAAAATACCATCCTAGAGATAACTCACCGATAATGCCTACCGAATCATACCATATTTACAAACAATACAGTAAACTTTCATATCCAGCAGTCTATGATCCCAAATTCTCAAATAACCAGCATTTTAACCCTAAGTAAATTTTTGTTACATTTTCCATAATTACAGTAGAGAGAAAGTAAATACAAATAAACACAGCAAATACAGTATAAGTTTGCAGTGCACAATACTACTGTTGCTGGTAAATAAAGTACCCTGCATACATTTATTTGTTTCTTAACATCTAATCTTGTTTTTCATTACTGTTATGCACTACTAGATATACCTGTCTATTATCCAGAATATCTGACTATCTAGCAACTTCCTGATCCAAGGGCTGCTTGATACGAAAGAGTTTATAAGCTATTTATAAATAAGCTATTTTCCCCTCTCCATGCTGTCAACCAGACCAGTAAGCTTTTTAAGAAGTTCCTGTGGTCCAGAGATTTTGGGTAGGCCAGATATTCGCAAAAAACAAAAACAAAATTCCTTTCCTGCATCTTTAAAAACTTGATGCTTGTCAAATTCTATTACAGTACTAAACTTATACCGGTCTAGCCTTTCATGTATTATGGTATGGAAACTTGTAAACTTCCTAGATACAAATCAATGCTATGACTAACATTACAAACTGATGAAACACACCTACAGCCCATTCTATCATCTTACACCACATAAAAGCAAATAAACAAATTCACCCTCTTATTTCTAAAATGAAATTGCAAACTCTATTCAGTAGGTTTGTCCGGTAGTGAGGCAGTACAATGCAACTCAGGAAACATTTAAAAAAACCAAAACATTTTAATAAGTATAAAAAGTTGTTTACTGGTGTTTCTACTATAAAGCTTTGTTCCACAAATCAGAAGTGATAAAATAATTACACATGTTTACAGTGATCAGAGACTGCAGTGTAGACATTCCATCTCACATTTTGTTGACAGTTTTAGTATGACGTACATTATGATTGAATAATCGTTACATATCTAGGACACAGCAAAACTGCAGATGAAGTTCACATCTCACTGTGGAAGTTTATCTATTACTTGGTGACTCACTTCCCTGCCTCAGAGAGCACTGTGGGTACGGATTATATTAAAAATTAAGATGTATAGCTATTTTCACTGCAGAAATGCAACTGTTCAACACGAGTTACAACGACATTATGAATGCACACACCACATTAAATACCAAAATCCCTAAGTTATAAGCTTAGTCCTTGTTTTTAGACAAAATGGCATCTGCGAAATTGAAAAACATACAAGATAGAGTCAAATAAATAACAAAAACAGATGTTAACTAACATACACAGGGGAACATATTGGCATACTGTAGAATCACATGGGTTGGGAAGCACCTCATAATGGGTCATCTACCAGTAATGTAGCCCCTTCCCTTCCTTCTCTATTATTTTACTGTTTCAAAAATCCTGGGTCATTTTCCATCTTTGCCATGGTTATGATGCATTTTGTCTTTAAGATCTACAGAGAACTCCAAAATGTTCTAAGTGTCTGAAGCACAACTTGTGCCATCCTGTCCATAATGTCTAGTGTTTTGAGTTCCCTCCCAAATGAGATTTTACTGGTTTAGCTATACAGTATCTCATATGATTGTTTTGTCTAATGAAACTGGAGCCAATAAATAGGATGCTCCTGTTTTCTGGCTGATATTTTCCTATACACCCACTTACTTACTTCTAGTGGATAGGTGTATATCGTAAATATATTACATAAAGGCTGCTGAAACCATTAAAATAATGTTACATTAATAAGTGTCAAATGTGTCTGCTATAATACAGGATCAGCTTTATCAAATGCTATATCCACATAACATTTTAAACCATGAAATATTTTATGTATTTGCTATTTTTTCCTACAAATACACAATTGCAAACCTGCTGTTAGTTGTGTCACTCTAGGTTTTCTTACATTTTCTCCAAGGATTTTTAACTCAAAATGTATAACGATCATATCTAGGCTAGGTACATTTAAAGTAGACATTGAAAATTTCAAGTAAAATGAACTGTAGCCACATCTACTGGACTCAATACATGTCCCAACATCTAGATTTACTTTGATAAGTTATACAAATACATAATACATTCTTAAATAAAGAAAGCTCACAATATTAATTTGTGAACCTCTCCACATTATAAAACCACTTTACAGGAATGTGTATCCACTTGTATTACTGTTTTAGATTGCAGTGTCTCTTGTTTTCCAGTCTCCACAGACTACTTTCCCAGTCCTTAGGCTTTGGCTATGAAATCTCTTATTTGAATGAGGCAACACTGGTTATTAAGGCTTGTTTGTCTCTCTTCTGAAGATTTCTTCCGATTCCATTTTCCCAAACAGGATGACTATCTTGTATCCTCAGGTTCTGTTTTTATGACCTTCCTTTCTATGTTGTTAAAAGCTGAGTGAGGAAAGTCTTTTAAAATACCAAGGCCTTCTGCCAAAAAAAAAAAAAAAAGGTAAGGGTGGGGGGGTACACAAGGGAAAAGAGGTGCTATTAAACATTGTGTAGAAGTAAATGGCTTCAGTTCTTACCCTAAGAAAACGCCACTGAACCCCATGATTACCGATGACATATCAGCATTCCTAGAATACGAGATTCTCCCGCAGTCTCTTCCCAAGTGGCATATGAGCCCTCAACCACTACAGTTTCATTGCCAGAATGTGAGGCAAGGCAGTGACATACTACTATGCAACCTTCCCATTCACCAGAAAGCACAAATGCTCTGTGCATGAACACATGGAATATTGCTGAGTGTGGCATGAGAAGAATAGATACAGCATTCTGCCAACAGTGCAAACAGCACAATAGTCTTCGAGAACTGCTGCCACAACATCCACCCTTGAGATAGCTCCTCGTTATCCCTAAACCTTGGGGGCGGGGGAGAGGGAGAGAGTCTCAAGGCTGCTCTTGATATTATGCCAATGAACCATTTTATGTGCAAAATGCCTTGCCAAAGCACAGGCATCCAACGCAGACTTCATAGTAGAAGATGAAGAAATATTCTTAACACTTAGTGAAGAGTTTTCCTGTGTGAAACAGGAGAATTGGTGGCCACAAGTCACTAAATAGAAAGGTTAGCAGAAGCACTTCAAAGTCCAGTCTACGGAGCCAGAACAACTGACACTGCTGTGGCTGAAACAGGTTCTACCATAGTTTGGTCAAATCTAAATAGATTGAGCTCAATCTTTATAAACAGAGTGTAGAAGGCACTTTTTAAAAAAGCTGTTTGGAATATCATTTGGTCCCACTCACACAAGCTGAGCCAAATCATGTTACTACCATGCTCAGCCACAAGAGAGTTTAACAGCAGATGTTCTGCTTGGTTATTTTGTCTGTGTAGATGGGTCCCAAGACTCTTGTTTATGCCTGAATAGTTATTGCCTCCCCTGCCCAAAGCATAAATGAAAACATAACAACACTTAAATCTCTCATCAAACGTTCAACATGTTTCCAGACTGACAAGTCATACTGAGGTTTCGCTGGCAGCTTGGTTTCAATGGGTCAGTCTACAGATGGTGTCTTGGAACTAAATGCTTGTTGCAAAGGCTAAATAGATGTGTGTGTCTCCCCTGAAAGCTACCTGTGAATGGATGCTATGGGGCACGTTGTAGTGCTCTGTACCAAATAAAACTTACCTGAGGACTGAGATTTTGCCTCGCCACTGGAGTAAAGTCGGATCAGGTCACTGCCCAGAGGCTTTCCGATGTGCTGCTCTCCATCCAGTGAAATGTGTTGTAACTGTCTATTTTGAAGATTGGACATTCGGAGATTCAAGGGTCTCTCACCTGAAAGAAAAAAAATCAATGCTGAAATATTCAGTACTGAATATGAATCAAAGCAATCACAGGAATCAAAATTAAGGCAAAAAATAATAATTAAAAAAGGACACTGCTGAATGGAATCAGCAAAACACACATTCTAGATTTCAACAGTAACAGAGAGAAAGCTGTGCTAGTCTGTATACTATCAAAACAAAAAAGCAGTCCAGTAGCACTTTAAAGACTAACAGAATAATTAATTAGATTTCAACTGTGCAAGAGAGATTTCCTCTTCCTCTCCAGGATGGCAGCGCTGCTACAGATTAATGCTCAGCTACACAAAATCCCTTATTTTGCTCAAAAACATTTGAAAGTCCTTTAAAAAAAAAAAACAAACACATCACTCTCTCACCCATATTAGTCTGGGTTAAATCACAGAATTTAAGGCCAGAAGGCACCACTGAGTCATCTAATCTGATCTCCTGCATACCACAGGCCACCAACACTGAAACTAACAACAAAAGTAGTACAGCCCACAGGGCACAAAACTATCATACTACGCAGAAGACAGAAGATCAAGGTGCACTCATATATGCCCGAGGCTATTGCAATAGTAGAGGAATCATGGAGGCATACTCAGAATCCCTGCGAATGACCCACATAATCCTAGTGAGTGACCCTCACTCTCATGCGGCAGACAAATTGAAAATATCTAGCAAGGCAACTGCTAAGCTGGAGGGGAACATTCCTTCCCATCCCCACATAAGGCACTCTGGTACCCCCTGAGCATATGAGCAACACCCAGATAGTCAAGCCCCTGAGAGAAATCATGTGAAGGTCCAACAAGCTTTGTGTAATTTGACTCCATTTAAACCTTCACATCTGTACGCTTTATATTGGGCAATCTTCCAAACATATATCCAAACCTCACCTAAAAAGCTGTGTAGTATGTAATGCCCACTTAAGAAAAAAAATCTAGTTCCTTTGTTTCCATTTCTATTCTCTTTTTTAAATCCTTGCCTCCTTAAATATTATGCTCTTGTTCTTTTAAAAAAAAAAAAAAGTCTTTGCTTGTAGTGCCTTACATCTACTAATATTTAGTTTATTTCATGGCAGTAAAAGTATCACTTAAAGTAAAACAAACCTCCTCAGATCCTAAACATAAACACTGATACAAGAATCCAAGCTAGCCCTCCTTCCAACAAAAAGGCACTGGACATGATATGGGGATTACTGTTGGACCCTTTCAGGCCACTAAAAAAACTCACAAATGTAATTTTTTTTTTGTTAATTCCTCAAGACTGACATAACCAACTCCCTAGGTTTGTTCAGCTGTTATCTACACTACTGCAGAAAGTCAACCTAGCACAATGGTTTTCAACCAACGTGCCCTGCAAGACTTCTACGTACCCAAAGAGGTGCATGTACCTTTGGTTGAGAAAACACCGACACAGACTAAGCTCTTTCAGGCAGGGATCTTGTCTTTACTTGTCCGCTTCGCTTCCTCAACACTGCTGATGCTATATGAATAGCATCAGTACCAATAATGATTGCATCACTCAAGACAAATTGGGCGGCAGCAATACCATGCCTGGAAGCTACTGTACCTTGTCCATCTGCATTATCTAATGTCACACCATTGGGGCTGTGCTCTTCTGAGCTTTGTCTGTAGTACCCAGTAGAAATACGTCTCTCTGAATGTTGCAATCTCTCTAACCCTGCTTGGTTACAAAAAAACTCCATTTGTTTTGCCATCACCTTCTCAGACTGCAAAGAAAGAAAAAAGATATATATGGATTTTGCTGTACAGGAAAGAATAAAACTAGCAGATAATAAAGCAAGCACCATATAGCTCTTTGTTGAACACATGCACCCAAGTGTGCCTCAGTTACTTCAAAACTAAATCAATCAAATAGTTTGCATCCATTAAAGCAATTTCACACACTACATACACGTACAGTGTCACTGAAAGTGCATAAAAATCATGTGTTCTATTTTAGCCAGTCAACATGACATTTTCTATCCGAGGAGAATAAATTTTCTGCATTTTAAGACTGCAGTCTACACTTAAACTCTTCAATGCAGGAGCTGTGTCTTAATTATCAAATTTAGCCCTACTGGAATAAATGGCACTATGCAATATTCCAAGAGCAATGGCAACATCTGCTAAAAAACTTATGCCAAGATTTTACCAGACATTTTGGAGTCTTTATTTTAGGAAACAGCAGTACACAAGTTAAAAAATCTGCCATCATGAAAGTGTAGGATGACAGTATGTTTGTGGGGGATAAAGGTGTGAAACGTCTGTCTAGAAGAAGAACAAGACCTATACACCTCTAGAGAGTGAAATTAAACAATGTAGAGCAACGTGGGAGGGAATGGTGTATAAATGTTTGTCATCAACTTTAGTGCCAAGAGAATTTTAACTTTCAATATGATCTTGTTCTCAAGACTATGACTAAACATCTCTTAAAAAAACAGTTAAAATATGCCCATTACTATTCATCTCCATTAAAAAGATCTGATTCTTGCAAGGGGTTGTCTCTTTGGAGATGTGGAGTGACCTCAATTCCCACAAATATCTGTGCGCTCAGAAGATAACACTACAAATTAACAACAGTGTAAAAGACGACCATGCTAGGTTTTCCAGTAAAGCAATGACACAGAGCAGGGAAGGAACCTGTTTTATATTTGCTTACTTTAGATGTCATCATGGTCTACAGGAGAAACACAGAACCCTGACTTTAGGTCTTGGCAGATAGGTAAAGGGAAAAACTATTTTATAACAGGTTGCTTTCAAGTGTATTTTGATTGGTGGTCTAACCTGTGGGTTCGGTTAGAATTTTAGTATCTGAAACAATACTTTTTTTTTTTTTTTTTTGAAGTGTTTCGCTTTTACTTGTCATGAACTGTAAATGTCAGTATCATCTTCCTTTCCTTGTGTCACGCCTTGGTGGAGTTTCTTATTTTCTTGCAATGAATGAAGGTAAAACTATATCATGTCATAACAGCCCCAAGAGTTAAACCCAAATTAGTAGTGATATGATCTCAGCTACCCCAGGTAATCTGAGAACTGGAATTCATGATTTTAGTCATCAAAATATTATACCAAAATCAGCCTAGAAAGTAACTGTTTCTATTCTAGATGGCATCTCCGCAGAAACCTGATTGTTTTGTGTAGTGTGTCTACCTGGGAATTAAGAGCTGCCAAATCTTCACTTTTGCCTTTGGCCAAGGCAAGTGGTACTTTCTCTTGTTGATAAAGTGTCTGGACTGTCTCCTGGAAATCAGGAAAACCATCCTGTTGAGAAAAAACAGAACATACAATTTTGTTTTGTTTTTAAACAAAATGCAGTGTAACAGAGTTAAAAGAATATTCTTTAAGTCCTGTGACAAACATGACCTAGGATTTAAGGCTCTGAAGCATGTTAACCAAACTATGCTTCCACAATGTGATATGGCAGCACATTTGATCTGGCTCCTATCAGGAGACAAGCGTGAGATCAGAGGCTTATGCCGTGCCTAACATCAGGTGTAAATACAGAGAAACGCCACTGACTTCATTTGAGTTAATGTGGAGCTCAGCCAGTGTAAAAGAGCAGAATTAGGCCAGTACTTTGTGGCTTTCCTTTAGCTTTAGCAACTTGGGTATTTTGATTTTTTAAAGGAAGTTAATGCTATAAATGTAGCTCTAACTTTGAATAGTTGTATCTGTAGCATCCAAGAGGCTTGCCAAACATTCTTAGTAAGATCTTGAGATTGATCTTAGATGAACAACAATGCATGTACTTGCCTATCTTACAGTAGCAGAAGTTAGTAACTCAGAAAACCAGGCAAACCAACACAAAATGCAACATGCTGCACGCACACGCACACACACACTCTTCCCTCCCCCCACCCACCCCCGGTCTTGGTGTAAAATGGCTTATCTTTACAAATCTCTGCATGGTAAACAGTCCACTTAAAAAAAAAAGAGTTGCATGGACTTTATATGCTACAGAAAAATTCTGCTCTACCAGGTGCATGGATCTGAAACTCAACTTATCCAGCTCTAACTTTTGAAACTTGGAAATCTCCCATGTCTCCTGTGAATGTAAAAAATTGCAAGTTCCTACAAAAACCTGCAATCACCACTGCAGTAAATAGCAAGATTAAATATTCATGCAGTTTAGTGCTGTACAAGCAAAGCCCATGTAAAGTCGTGGAGATGCATCATTGTTTATAAGAAAATGCAGAAGGGAAGAGGCTAAAGAAAGAAGTAGTATGTAAAGTCAGTGAAATTCATAACTAGGAGACCATGTGCCAAAGTAACACGTTTAGGAGGATCACAGGCAGTGCCTATGGCATGCTAGACACACACATGCAGGAAGACAGTTCATGCCCAAAAAGTTTATAATCCAAGAAAGGGAAACCTGGTATCCCCAGGGGGGGAAAAAAAAAGCCTGTAGAACGATACACTGCCTCCGACTAACAAAGGAAAGGAGGGGAAAAAAAAATTCAGAAGGCAATTAGTGAACCACGAGGCCTGGGCAGTCAGTGGCCTACCCAACAGTGATCAGACACATCTGTGACACTTTGAATGCTGTCAGGGGTCTGCTTCCCCCATTCACAGTGCACCTCCATTCACTTCAGCCAGGCCGCTCTCGCTCCTGGGGAGGAGAATCACACCCAGAGTGTGGCTCAGCCTCCCGCCCTGCCATTTGACCAACAAAAATAAAATCCAGTAAGTATGTACCACTTCAGAACAACATAAATTCCAGAAGCTGAGGATTTATGGAGAAATAGGAAGTGCAATACAAACACTGCTGCTTTTACTCTTAGATATGAATTTACTGTCGAGTATAGGGTGTTTTTGTTTTTGTCTTTTAAGAGGCCTCATCTCTACCTTTAAATCCATAGGTACACAAGCTGAAATTTTGCATATGGATGTATGACAACCCAAATGATGTAATTTAGTGCTATGAAATGCACTTTCATAGATTCACATCGGCAATTGCACAACAGTGCAAAATCAAAGTCCATTTTTCCCAAGCAGACCCAGAGATATGAATGGTTTCTGGTGTTTTGTGTTACTCTCACATACATATCTTCAGCAGGCAGGTGGATTCTGGATCACCTTTCCTAAGATGTACCCCTACCCCACTCATCTTTTGTTCACAAAAGACTTACGATATAGGAATGGATGACTCAGAAAGAGGTAGCAGAAGGTTATGCAATTCTGTGTGACGTCCGTCAATGGCCTACTCCTAGCTAAGCATGTCTCTCCCTGTTCCTGCTCCCTACTGTGTACTAAGGGTCTGCTTCACACGTCTCACGTGTTTCTTCCATGCTGCTCTAGGTTGTTTTTAAAGTGGTTTCTTACAGCAGATGTTCTCAGACTCACATGTGTGCTTGCCTTGCCTCCAGTGACACTTTCTGTACACGAACAGCAGATTGCAATGCTTCTGTTCTTTTGACTGGGAGATAGAGAAATCCCACACCTCCGAGCTTGGTTCTCGTTTCAACCTGCCTGGCAATGGTGTAGGTAGGCATCTGTCTTCCCTCTCCTCTCTCCAGAGCCCACACTGACTGCAGAGGTTTTCTCCGAGCCCCTTCTTCAGTCTTTCATTCCCCTCTGGGTCTCTTACTCCCCCTGAGCTTTTTGAACTTGGCCATTTCAGGCTCTCCCATTCCCTTGCCTCTGTTTCAACACTGCCATTCGCTTGATGGTTCCTTTGTATTACCAGCACATGGAAGAACAAGAACTTCCTCATTCTCCCTTTCTTCCCCTCCTGGCTGTCACTACTATCTGTGGAAAGTGAATCTGTTCACACACAATTTAATAAGACAGAAATGAGGGGGCTGAGAGGCAGCTCTGTCAATGCCATTTGTGCAATATACCTGTGACTTGTTTTGTGTTCTGAGCTGCTGCCACGGCAGCTTACTGCCGTGGCAGCAGCTCACCGCTTTGCGCAGCAGAACCAGTGACTCATCCGAGATGATAAAAGAAGGGGCACCCTCCTTCTTGCAACACCCTTCACAGAATGACATGGTTCCTTAGTGGGAGACGGGAAAGCTGTTTGCATGGTTACTCTCCCCTATTGCTCTTTGTCCGGAAGAAATTCGAGAGCCACCACGCACTCTTCTCATTCACTCCCAGATCCCATCCCAAGTAACTCCATTCCTTCTCCCACTCCCTCTTCTCCTTCAGCCTGCCGTTTGCCTGGAAGTTCTCTTATTTACACAACTCCTACAGCCTTCCCTCCCACGCTATCAACAAAAAGGGATGGGCACGCGGGGGAAGAGAAAGTCTTTTACAGGTAATCTGATGTAGTTCATGCTATTGTGTTGCTTTGTAATGCTCCCGTGTATTTAATTCTCATGAAGAAGGATTTTCAAGACTGGCTGGAGGCAGGTAGTGTGTGTAACTGCCCACACAGCCCTGCCAGTACACCTACATCAAGCCTAACCTGCAAAATCCCAGATTTGTTTTAAAGGTCACTTTGCCCATTTCCTGAAGCAGTCACTTACACCCATGTAATGTGTGGTACGAAACGTTTCCAAATCAGCACAGTGGTCTTTCACACCACGCTAGGAAGAGGTATGACTATCTAATTGGCAAGGCAATGACAAATCGTGCTCCAATGTTTCAATCCTGTCTCTGGCAGTAAATGAAAAAAGACCTTTTAAAAAGAAAGGCCAAGACGTTGCCTTATGTCTCCACAAGTGAAAAGCCAGCACGCTAACCACTGTACTTCCTTGTTCTCTGTGTTCAGAGACAGAAGAGGCAACTGTACAACTTGCAAAGTCTCCTCTCCCCAAAAGCTTCAACTTAAGTCTACTTTATTTTTCCATTTTTTTATTTCCCCATAGAAAAATATCCTAAAAAAAATACAAACAACAACAAGTGGACTGGAGCGATGGAGACTTGGTGGGATGACTCGCATAACTGGAGCGCTGTTTGGGAAGGACATCAACTGTTCAGGAAGGACAGGCAGTGGAGAAAAGGAGTGGCGGCACTGTATGTAAGAGAGCAGTATGATTGCTCAGAGCTCCAGTACACGGAGGTTGAAAAGTCAGTTGAGAGTCTTTGGGTTAAGCTTAGAGGCGGAAACAACAGATGTTGTGCTTGGTGTCTGCTCTGGGCCATTAGATCAGCACTAGATCAGGTAGATGAGCATTTCTTCAGGTAACTAAGAGACGCTTCCAAATCACAGGCGCAGGTTCTCATGGGAGACTTTAATCACCCAGACATTTGCTGGGAGAGCAATACAGCAGCACACAGACAATGCAGGAAGATTTTGTAGAATACTGGGGATAACTTCCTGGTACAAGTGCTGAAGGAACTGACCAGGGGCCGTAGGCAGTTTGACCTGCTGCTCACAAACACAGCAGAACTAGTAGGAGATATAGAAGTGGGTGGCAATCTGGGCTGCAGCAATCATGAGATGGTGGATTTCAGGAACCCAACAAATGGAAGGAAGGCGAGCAGTAAAATACAGACCCTTGATTTCAGAAGAGCAGACTTCAGCACCCTGAGAAGACTGGGATCCCCTGGGGATACGAAAGGAGAAAAGGAGAACTGGCAGTATTTTAAAAAAGCCTTATTGAAGGCACAGGAACAAACCATCCTGATGTACAGTAAGAAAAGCATATATAATAGGCAACCAACTTGGCTTACAAGGGAAATCCTTGGTGAGCTTAAACTCAAAAGGGGCACATATAACAAGTGGAAACTTGGACAGATGACTAAGGAGAAGTATAAATATATTGTTGGAGAATGCAGGAGAGTAATCAAAAAGGTGAAAGCACAACTGGAACTGCAGCTAGCAAGGGATGTTAAGGGTAACAAGAAGTGTTTTTACAGACATGTTAACAATAAGAGGGTGTGGGGCCATTACTGGATGAGAAACATAACCTGCTGACAGAGGATGTGGGAAAAGCTGAAGTACTCAATGCTTCTTTTGCCTCTGTCTTCATGGACAATGCCAGCTCCCAGACTCTGGCACTAGACAATGCAGTATGGGAAGGAGCTGGGCAGCCCTTGGTGGGGAAAGAACAGATTAAGGGCTATTTAGAAATGCTAGACACACACAAATCCATGGGTCCAGAGGTACTGAGGAAATTGGCAAATGTCATTGCAGACCCTTTGGCCGTTATCTTTGAATACTTGTAGAGATTGGGAGAGGTCTCAGATGACTGGAAAAAGGCAAATATAGTGCCCATCTTTAAAAAAGGAGGAAAGAAGAACAATCCAGGAAACTGTAGACCAGTCAACCTTACCTCAGTCCCCAGAAAAATCATGGAGGAGATCCTCAAGGAAGCCATTTTGAAGCACTTGGAAGAGGGGAAAGTGATTAAGAGCAGTCAGCATGTTGACCAAGGGCAAGACATGCCTGACCAATCTGATTAGCTTCTATGATGAGGTAACTGGCTCTATGGACATGGAGAAGTCAATGGATGTGATCTACCTTGACTTTAGCAAAGCTTTTGATACAGTCTCCCACAACATTCTTGCCCACAAGTTAAGGAAGCATGGATTGGATACATGGACTGTTGGATGGATAGAAAGCTGGCTAGATGGTCAGGCCCAATGGGTAGCAATCAATGGCTCTATGTCCGGTTGGCAGACGGTTTCAAGAAGTGTCCCCCAGGGTTCAGTATGAGGGCCAATATTGTTCAACATCTTTATTAATGACCTAGATGAGGGGATGGATTGCACCCTCAGCAAATTTGCAGATAACAGTAAGATAGTAGGAGAGGCAGATATATTGGAGGGTCGGGATAAGGTTCAGAGTGACCTAGGTAAATTGGAGGATTGGGCCAAAAGTAATCCGATGAAGTTCAACAAGGACAGGTGCAGAGTCCTGCACTGGGAATGGAAGAATCCCAAGCACTGTCACAGGCTGGAAACCAACTGATTTAGCAGTACAGCAGAAAAGGACCTGGGGATTGTAGTGGATGAGAGGCTGGATATGAGTTGGTGTGCCCTTGTAACCAAGAAGGCTAATAGCATATTGGGGTGCATTAGGAAGCGAACCTCCAGCAGATCTAGGGAATTTATTAGTTCCCTCTATTCATTACTGGTGAAGTCACTTCTGGAGCACTGCAACCAGTCCTGGGACCCCAGTATAGAAAGGATGTGGATGCATTGGAGCAGGTCCAGTGGAGGGCAACAAAAATTACTGGGGGATGGAGCACATGACCTATGAGGAGAGGCTGAGGGATCTAGACTTATTTAGTTTGCAGAAGAGAAGAGTGAGGGGTGATTCGATGGTAGCCTTCCACTTCCTGAAAGGGGGCTCTAAAGAGGATGGAGAGAGGCTGTTCTCAGTGGTGACACATGGAAGAACAAGGAGCAATGGTATGAAGTTACAGAGGGAGAGGTCTAGGTTGGATATTGGGAAAAATTATTTCACCAGAAGGGCGGTGAAGCACTGGAATGTGTTACCTATAGAGATGGTGGAATCTCCATCCATAGAGGTTTTTAAGTCCCAGCTTGACAAAGCCCTGGGTGGGATGATTTTGTCAGGGTTGATTCTGTTTTTGGCAGGGGCGGGACCCTAGGACCTCCTGAGATCCCTTCCAGCCCTAGGATTCTAACAATGAAAACCACCACTCTTCCCCTGTGGCTTGTCATTTCAGTTGCTTAACCATTATTAACTCTTACTGAGCAAAGGAAAAAAAAATCCTAATGGTGAGATCAGATTGTGGAATACTTAACAAAAGAAGCAACGGCATCACCACTGCTTGAGTCACTTAAAACTAGACCGGGCAAAAATTGGAAAATATACTATAAGGAACCAAGGTATTGTGTACTGGCCAAGATGACAATGTGGCTTTGCCTACCTGTAAATTTTGGGTTTATAATATTAAGAAGCCAAAAGAGGTCAAATTGACTCCTGACACTTAGACAACACACATTCACAATTACCAGCATGGGGTGGGGACTCTGAGTAAAACGTTCAGAGCACACATTTACACAATTCAAATTATGTAAGTACTGTTGCCCCCATGTTGTGCCACAACATTACCAGGGTACAGGATAACCACATTTTAAAAATGTTTTTACTTACTTCTGGTTTCCAAACTAAATGTCTGATGTTAAAGGAGTAAAATGTACTTGGCTGAGTATTTGCCAAATGAGAATGGCCTTTGCATACATAACCAAAATAAAGCCTTGCACTGCTTTGAAATAATATATATTGTATATGCCAGATCATTCCTCACTGAAGAAATTAAATATGCAGTGTTATTCCCTTGTATTGAAAACCATTATTAGGCACACAATGAAGAACATATCACATACATTTCTGTTACATATTATTATAATGCAGACCCACATACTAATGTACTATAACATTTATTTTCGTAGATGAAATAAAGGGAAATATAGATGCAACAAATGGATACCTAAGCAGCAGTGAAGAGATAAATCAGTTAACAAAATATCATAAAAGCTGATGAGCCAGTTGCATTGAATAGTTACATGTGATGAGCTATTTAAAATGGACTTCATTTAATTTCCAGCAGCAGAAATTTAAAATACTTAAAAGACATCAAGGTACTGAATGTGCAGTCAGTCTGACCTTGAGAATATTAACATGGATTTGTGTTTAAGTTGAGTGTAAATGTGAACTTTTATATTTGTGAAGGAGGCTGAATCTATACTTATGGGAAGATGGACATGCTGCAGTCAATGTTCCAGAGTTTGATTGGGCGTGGCTGGCGAAGATGCAGCAAAATCGACCTCTCTGGGCTCAGCTGTTGACCCCTGACTCCACACAATAGTGTGGAGTAAGGGACATTGCTACAAGACTACTGAAGCTTGAACTACACTAGGGAAGAGTTAATTCTGATACGTCGACTCCAGCTGCACAAATTGCACAGCTAGAATTGCATATCTCAAATAGACTATATTGCCTAGTGTAGGCCTGGCCTAAGAGATATGCCTACCTGCCTGCATAAGTATGTGCGCATGTATGTGCTGACAGATACACAATTTCCAAGTCATTTTTCATTTACTGACAGTAAATCACCAAAACTAATGGCCACATATGGTCAATATCCTAACATCAATTCCTATGCAAAACTCCCTATGAAGTCAATAGAGATTTCTGCATCTTGGATCTGATCCAAACCCCACTTAAGTCAATGGAAAGACTCCCACTGACTTCAATGCAATTCAGCCTTATAAATGAACAAACAAAACAGAACAAAAACTGATGGGAGGATATTGCCTAGACCTTGCAGTGCTTTCTCTAGTGGGAAGAGTCCCACTCACACATGGAAAGCAGAATATTTAGACTGAATGTTACATGGAGATCATAGGGCAGTATTCTGGTCCATATTTTTATAATCTAAAGAAAACCAAAATCTGATGCACTATCTGTATATATATATTTTTTAAATTAAAAATGGGTTACAAACAAAAAACAACCTGAGTCATCTATCTGGTGTTTATTTTTCTGAATTTTAATACTGAGACAGAGTGCCTAATTAAAAGTAAAAGTTATTTTCTCTAAGTTTACAGAACTATGTCAGATAAGAATTTTCCTGAGCCACAGAAAGACAAAATTAAAACAAAACAAAACAAAACATGAAAATGGAGTTCAATGGAAGGATGATCGCTCTCCACAAGGAACCTCTGATAGCTTTCCCCACATTGGTTACTCAGGGTGGACATAATTTGTCTCCTAATCTTATGGCCAAAGTCTCACAGACTGCAGAAAAAGCCTGAAGATCCCCTGGGATCCACAGCAAGCCCACTGCACAACAGTGGCCATATCTCTATGTCAGCTCTGCCTGCAACAGAGCAATTCCACATTCGCCCTTCCCCTCATCCACCTAGTATCCTCTGACTCTCCACACACTATTTCCTGGCCCAAAAAAGTAGAACATTATCACAGACAAAAGAGAGACTGCCACACAGACTGTAAGGCCTCAGCAAATTGTAAACCATCATCTTAACAGGTGCTCTCAACTCTCTCTTAACAGGTTCTCTAATGTAGGAACAAATCAATTTTTGTATGTAAAACTTGGCACGTAGGAGTCAATCTCATACCTCTATCTTAATTCTCTTCGGTGACAGTTCATCTCTTTCTCCACATTTAGATCTAGAAGGGAAAAAAAAACAAACAAACATGGCATTGATAAACAATAAAACTATCTTTTCTTTACATAAAAAAAAATAGAAAACCAAATTGATCTTGCTATAAGTCAACATGGTACTATTATATCAAGGGCGAATATGGCCCACTCAGTGTGGGCCAAACATTAATTTAGGGCCTCATCCTGCAACTCAACCACCAAGCTGATACTGTGAAAGGCACTGGGAGTACTCAACAAGCAAGGATTTGCAGGACTGGGCAGAGAGAGGAGACAGCAGCAAAAACTCTGCTAAGGGGGTTGAGGTAGTTTGGTCAACATAAGGTGACTGAGCTGAAAGCTACTGTTTGTGCTGATCAGCAGTTAGGTAGGAAAGACATATTACGGGCGGGGGCTGGGGAGGTGGGAGGGGAACAAGGGGAATGGAATCAGAGCAGACAAGACCATGCAGTGGGTGGAAAAAAGAACATCTAATAAATTAACCTAAATTATGGTGAAGGTCAGGCCTGTGCGGAAAAATAGCACAAGGCTCATGCACTATTTAAATCCTCCAAAAAGCAGTACATAGGCTTATGTGCTGGTGTTTTGAACACAGATGAATTTTGCTTTAAAGAAAGTTTCAGCATAATCTTTATGGCTAAATACCCTTTATCCTCAGTTACCCAGGATGGGAGAAAACCCTAGTACAGCCACGGACATGCATTAGCCAATATTCTTTAAAAATTCCTGAAAACACATGAAAAAAGGTATTGGACACAATGTGTAATATGAGATGCATCAACTTTTGATACTAATAAATAGAATATACTGAAAAAAACATTAGTCAGCTCTATGGATGTGTTTTGTAAAATGCATTAATTCCACAATACACAGCTATTAAGCTGATGTAAAAACCTATCTTGTTTTCCATTGTTTGATTTGATAACTATTTTGAAAAGGGACACTGCCTATTTAAATGTGGACACGCTCTGGTAAAACTGTTTAAGCCCTGCTGATTTATATTAGCCTTGAAATAAAGAACTCAAAATTTTAAATTCCTTGCTTTTCAGACACGGTATATTGAAGGAGATAAACAGTTACTATACCTGGAGAACCAAAAGATAGGTAGAAAGGATTAAAATAGATGCATGCTAGTAAGTGATTTTTTAACACTATGAAAGGAGTTCTACCATTTACGTGTATGTGCTCCCTCCTGCCTCATGTAAAAGTTTTGCTAGCTGCAGAGGAGGAAGAAAAAGATTTCTAATGCTTCACCAGAAATTCTATTATATGGATTACTGCATTAAAAATAACGTTCCTAAGTTCATTAAAAGCTTACTTGGTGGTCCTGTAAGTGTATTTGTATGTAACTTCTCGAGAGATCTGCCGAGCCAGCGCAAAGAGTTCATCTCTCCTGGTTAATAATGCATTATCTTTTACACACAGCTGAGCGGCTGCTTCATTAACTGTTAGCTGGAAGTTAAACACACACACACACACAAACAAACAAAAAAAAAAAAGGATTCTTGACTTCCTGAAAACATCACCTATTGACCCTTGTAAAAGCATCCAATTATGTAAAATGATGACAGATTTCAACACTGAGTCACATTACTGATTTTCTATTAAATCTGGAGGATTTCCTCAAATTGTATACGCTCACCCTTTCCCAGATGATGGCCTCAACTATAAAAAAGACAAACATAGTAGATACATTTAGTGTTCTTTAAAGTGTTTACTAACAATTCTCTCTGATATAAGTGCCTATTCCTCACCCCAATGGTAACTAAACCTGAATATGGAACAGCACTTCTTAGAGCTCAAAGCATTTGGCTATCTTTTTTTTTTTAAATAAATGTCAGGGCAGAAGGGCATGCATGGCACTTGAATGATCCACTTGACAGTAGTGCATAGGAAGATTTTCATGATGAAGGACATGTAAACCATTAGTTTCTACTAAATGTGAACTTTCTTATAAAAATGTTTCTCAACCTCATGCTTGTGAAGATTATATCTAAATGTGACCCAAACTGAAACCAATGCACTGATGTCTTCCTGAGCCTACTGGGATACCGGCTTGGTGCCTCTGTGGCTGCCCATAGCTTTAAAAAGCAGCAAAGCAAAATTAATGAGGCTCAAGTCAGTTTCACTGCTGCTATGGACTCTAGTAAGGAGTGGTGAAACTTTTAAGAACTATGTAGGTTTCATAATGTTGCTATCTGAGAAATGTGTCATTGTTGCTGCTATATGCTAAAATTATTAAAGGTAGACAGACAACCCAAAGCACAGATGCTGAAGAAGTTGTAGTTCATGACTCCTGTCACAGTGGCCAAGAGGGCAGAGCTAGCATTTTGTATTTATCAGGTACAAGCCAGCCAGAGGCTGATATGACAGATGCATCTGTAACTGCCCACAGGCAGGCTCCAACCTAGGACCTCTGGAGCTTAGTGCAGGTGCTTCTACCGCTTGAGCTAAAGGCCAGCTGGCACTCAGCCAAGGCTGTAGAGCACACTCACTCTTTTTCTGTGAAGTGGTCTACACACCACTACATGGGACAGGTCACTGCACGCAGGTGTGTGGGTTACGCATCCTCCAAGAAGGATCCAGAAAGAAGACTTATTAGAGGTCAAGCCATCTCTCTGCTTTCCAAGAGCTGAACTGTCAGGGTGGTGGGCTCCTCCCTGGAGCATTCATCCCAGGCCTCATGTATCTATCAGTCAGGCTAGTGGAAACCTACAGCAAATATGTTTTTCAAATGCAATGAGCATGTTCTTGATGTATCAAGTGCTAATGTTCTCTGCAATACATCCCCTTTTAGGGGTACAAAATTCTTAGGGCTACAGACCAACTGCAGTTCACTGCATAGGGACACGGCTGACCAAACATATGCAAAGAGACATAGTAACACAACATTTAGCAGTTTTATGTGCAAGTACAGAGGTGGGGGAGTCTTCAAGCAAGACAGCAGGCTTGCAATTACACTGAAGACTTGGCAAAAGACATGGCTAACTCTTTCCCATCCATCCTGATTAATGCTTTGTATCTCGGTATGTAGACCTTTCAAAAGTTGGCCCTAAAGGATGAAACTGGGCACATGCACCTTTTATTCAGGCAAGATTATTGGCTTGAATGGAAAGATTTTTGGAAATTTAACTTAAAAATTATCTTTGATTTGTGGTTGTAAAGAATATTAACAAGCTAAGATAAGGGACATCGCTGAGCCTATTCATTGTAGGAGACTGCAGAACTAACATCTGCTCATAATGATATTTCCTACATGTTTTTCATGGACCTTATGTCAACTTACACTAAACTACACTATTTACCATATAGACCTGAAAACCAACCAGAAGCACACTGACTTAGCAGCCTATGCACTACGCATATTTAAGACAAAATACATATATTGTTTGTTCCTACAGTAGCTGAAGGATCAAGACGTAACTGTAGTCCTATGCACTAGAGTTGTGATGTCCATCCAACCAGTTCTGAAGAAGTACCCAACATAGTGGTTACTGCTATAGCGAACTACCCATATTATTCTGAAAAATATATTTTTTGTTCAAGCCAACTAGCCATATTCAACTGGACAAATTGCCACAAGTGGCTAGCACGTTGGACGCCACAGCACTAGAGTGACAAGGTAGACTTCTTTTATAATGCAGTTTCACTCTACTATATTAACAATATATATTATTAAAATCACGAATAAATTACCTAGTAGATCAGAAAAACACAAAGGATGATAAAAAAAAAAGGATTCTGTTCCAGGAAGGATAACAAATAAATGCAAAAGCAAAATATTTATGAATAAAAGCACTCCAGTAAACACTGGCATTCAAGTGTTAACCTCTGTATGCTGCTTTTCATTTATTATGTTTTAGATATACTTTGAGGATCATTCTTCAAACGTAACTCATGCTACCTCAGCATCAGTATGTTACTCAAACTGTATACTTGCATAACAATTCACGTTACTTTTAACTAGACAATCTTAAAGAGTTGCAATAACAAAAAAGATTGCAAATGCTTGTTTACTTCTGTCAAGCGTTCCATCGTAATACTTAAAGACAGCCAACTATTTGGCATGTTTGTTTGTTTGTTTTTTTTGTTGGGGGGGAGGTTGGAGGGGGCGTTCTTTTTCTCCTCTTAGTCAGCTTCTCCATGACACTGCAAATCCAGGCTTATTAAGCCAACTACATGTCATGGCTTCCTCTCTTTTCAACAGGCAGCTGACTGCAGCCAGCAGGTAGAAAATTTCACTGCCTTACAAAACAAGAATCCCTTCCTGGGAATCCTAATTGTAAAAAAGCAGGGTTCTGGCACCAATTCTGATTACCATTAAGAATACATTTCCATCAGCAGAGTTAGATGATTCCCCTACGACACACAGAAACAGAGAAAATTGAACACAAAGGCTCTTCCCTGGCTATTTCAAGGCAAAAAAACAGAACAAAACAAAAAACAAAACAAAGTGATGTCTGACAACATTTACTACTCCTTAGAGTGCCCCATATTTGGAAATCCATGCAATGCTTACACAAGGGGATAGGCTAAAAACAAGGTTTTGATATTAACTCAGAACATCTCTGCTCTGAAGGTTTTATGCCAGACTTAATATTAAAGTCAATGTTAGGTTTTTTTTTCTTTTTTCCTTTGTAAATAGTCATATTTAGCCCCCTCCCCACCTCTCTAGTAGGTCTACTTTTTGAAGCATGCCTGGCACACGCACTTTTCTCTGGTTTCCACTAACTGCTCAGCACATTATGGTTAGGTGCACATGACATAAGAATGAATGAGAGGTTTGAAGAAAAACTGGGTAAACGAAAAAGCTTGGTCTTTCTGACCAACAGAAATCGGTCCAATAAAAGATACCACCCCGTCTACCTTTGTTTCTTTATTCTCTATTACTACATATTAAACAGAAGGAATTAATCCCAATTCTCCCACAATTCTGCACCATTCTGTTTAACATGCAACCTCATCATTTGCTATAGCATCTCATTCAGAGCCATGCACTTACAAGGTGACAATGTTCAGTATGGGACAAATATTCTCATCGATTTAACCCAAATAATTCAACTGAATGCTGGGGAATTCTCCATGGGAAGAATCTTCTTCCCAGACTTCAGCATGTCTCTGCACCTGCTTCTCCAAAAGAAGGCTAGAACAGAGTCTCCAAGGCTTGTGTGCCTCTATTCTACAAGAAGGAAGAGAATTAGGGGCCACTGAGGGTCCAACATATACTCAGATATGCCACAGCCTGCAAGGATGGCACATGCTTAGCAGCGACTTTTCCAATTCTTTGTCTACTATTGATAAATTGAGACTGCACTTGGCCTGCAGTCACAGTATTGGGATAGTATACGTAGCTGCATGTTGGATGACCTCATAACACTGAGCTATGCATTTTCGATGTAGTGGACAAGTGGGAATAGCACTGCTAAATGGGCATGTGGCCAAAATGTCAAAAGTTCCATCAAAAATGGATCACCAGTATGCAGGACGTCGCGGGGGTTGGAGAGGGGCGCTTGGGGAAACACCCCCACCACCACCACAGGACCCAGCCCTGCCTCTGCTTCACCTCCACCTGTCCCACCTGCACTCCACCCAGTTGCCTCCTCCCCTGAGCAACATGAGCAGGGGATTACCTGGGACAGGGTGGCAGCAGGGACTGGCCTGCCCTCTCCCTACTGCAAAGAAGCAGGGCCCAGCTAGCCAGGAGAGGCCAGGCTGCTGGGCCACTCTGGCTCCCGCAGCCACAGTGAGGGGGTGGGGGAAGAAGGGCAAACACCCCTGTTGATCCCATATGCCAGGTCTATGTAATCCCTCAGGTTCATCCAGTCCACAGGATGGTTGAGATGGCCACCACCCATGGATGGGATACCTCTGCCAATATCCATGTGAGACGTTATTACTGGGAATGTGGAATTGCTTCTTAAAAATAAATTTTAACAGAGTTTGGTATTTTAGAGGGTCTAGTTTACACCAAAAAAACCAAACAAAAAAAACCCCAACTATTTTTAAAGTTACAGAAGTGAAAACAAGTGTAAAACCAGGTAAGCTTCTTTGGCACACCTGTAACGTGAACATAGCCCTTCCTTTTGGGAAGCAGACCTCATGATAAATCTCAAATCAAATGTTGCAATCACTGAACAAGTGATTCAAGTGTCAAGTGGTGATACAGCATTCATTATACCAACACTTATCTAGGACTGCTTTGGTTTATATTTAATTCTTCTGTAGTACTCTACTTCAGCTTTAAAACACCAATTCGCAACAGAGACAACCCTACTGCATTACAACATGCACAGTTACAGGTGTATGGATGTTTAAAACTAGATATGAAAGCAATTCTGCTATTCTTCAGGAATCTAAGAACAAGCCCTCAGGTCAGAGCCTGTTATGCAGGGGAATATCTGCCAGCCCTGCAGATACTTTTTACCACCCAGGCAATCGCCACAGATTACCAATACTGTGCCCAAGGAAATTCAAGATTTTATAACTAATCTTGAACCCATTCCAGAGAATAACTAGGACAGGCGAGCTCTTGTCTGCAGAATTCCCTCTGCCTCACACCAACTATACAATGAGGTCAAGAGCAGCGGGAAGACAGCTAAGTTGTATTAAGTCAGGTAACAAGGTCAGCTGAAACAAGCAGTCCCAGCATTTAGAAACCTTTTTACATAGGTTGAACTGCTCTCATCCAGCACCCTCCAGACCAGACCGGTACCGGATGAAAGAATTTGCTGGACCACAGGAGATCAATATTGTCTAGCACATTACCAACACTTTCACTGGATATTGGCTTTTATAAGATATTTAAGAGTAAATTACAGCTAAATAACAGCACAGAACACAGAGCCAGGACTGGTGGCTGGAAACAAACTTTATAGGACCACAGAAAACTTGGCCACACCCATAAGTGGTTGTCCAGCTAATTAAAATTACGCTGGATTACGGATGTTGCCAGAGGTAAGAGTGTGCCATGCCAGAGAAGTTCAATTGTAATACTCATTTGTTGTTTAAAGGGTTAATTTGTTCATTTTTGGAATCTATTTCAGAGAGACTTAGAATTCAGAAGATGTGTATTTTAAATCAGGGTTGCAAATACACACAAATACCGTAAAGGTTTCCCATTTCACCCCATAACTCAATGCTGACTTACACAGACACACTACTCATTATACAACAGAAAGTAAAACAAATGTCCATAAGGAAAGAGCATCCTACCATCTAAAAAAGGGGATGGAACCAGAGAAAGCTCATTCCAGGCTAAAATATTTTTACCTCGTGGAGTGTGAGATGTTTGCCATCCTTTCTTTTTGAGTCAAATCTGCCATATATTGCACTGTACTTCCTAATCTCCTCCTCTTTGCGAGGGTCCTCGTCACTCATCTCAAAGATATGACCAATCATTTTTGCCAGCTTCTTGTTTGTTTTCAGTAACTCCTTCACTTCGTTCAAGTCACTTTTGGGCAGGGAGGGAACCATACGTTCCACACATTCGGCAACTGACAGAGCAGCTGCAGCATCCAGGGTCTCAGTGTTTTCCTTTGGTGAAGCCGGAGAGCCAAGGTCTGCTGGGGAAAGGCTGTGCTCGCTCTCTGTAGTGTGGTGACCTTGCCAGAGCCTTGGTTCACTGCTGCTTTGCAGCGCTAGATTTCCTACCACATCAGATTTGCCTGCACCCACACTTTGCACGCATGTGGCAGCAGCACATTTTGGAATTTTCAAGTGAGGTTCCCTGGCATTACTATTTCTTTCATAACTAGGACAGGACAGTCCCAGCCAAGCAGGGGACCCTTCTGATAGTTTATAGATTGGAATGCTACTGACTGGTAAGGAAGTGAGAGGCTGATTAAAAAGACCAGGGTTTGTGACCCAGTCTCTCAAAGCCTTTTGCAGCCTTCGGACATGAAGAGGCTTGCTAGCCATGCCTACGAGAGCCATTATCTCCAAGAACTCCTCTTCACCTGCTTCACATAGCTGCTGCACATCGTCACCTCCCTGCTGAATGAAGGCATCAAAGTAGAATAAGAGATTTGCTTTTTGTAATATTCGATAGAGCTGCAACTCCCCAAGGGTTCTGGGTAAAGCTGACGCCATTACAGTTGACAGAACCTGCAAAGAATAAGAACTTGAATTATAAAATAGTCTGTAAGCTACGGAATCTTCACTTTCCTATATCAAACGATGTTAGAGACAAGGTAGGTGAGGTAATATCTTTTATTGGATGAACTTACACTGGTGAGACATTTTCAAGCTTAAAACAGAGCTCTTCGTCAGGTCTGGGCAAAGAAAGCTCTGTATAAGCTCAAAAGCTTGCCTGTCTCACCAAACAGAAGTTAGTAAAATAAGATACTACCTCATGCGCCTTGTCTTTCTAATATCCTGGGACCAATACAGCTAGCACAACATTACACAGGCTGCACATTAACTCATGGCGGGGAGAGGATAATTCTCTCATTACAACATTCTTTACATTTAGAAAAAAGCTGTTGTATTTTTCCTTTGATCAATAGGCACGCTATTGGATAAGTCACTCTCATTTTTAGGGACAAAAGTCTGTGGCTGAAACACTTCTGAATTAAGCTTTAAAAAGCCAATGATGAAATTTCAGTGAAGCTATGAAGGGTAAAAAGGATAATTCAAAGATGGATTTAGCTTATTTTTAATTTCTCATGTCTGATTTGTTGCTGGTATCACCACACCGTTTCTTTTGCTATGCTTCATGGAGCTCTTTGTTCCATTTTGAACTGACAGTCACAGACTACCTCAAAGGAAGCATAATACTTACACAGGAAATAACCCCTGCCTCCCCATCTCTGATTTCTCTCACCCCGGACTCACCCTCTCCCCCAACGCCTAGGTTAGTAGGGGCAACAGGAAGAGGGCTGGGAAGATTGGTTAAACTTGCAGGCATGCTGTAAATCCTACCTGTGGTCTGGTGGACCATAATGAGAAGGTACTGAAGTACCAGGAGCTCCTCAGACACCTTGTAAAAGACCCTCATTTTCAAACAGAGGGGCACCTACTAATGTCTCTGCTATCTCCACTGTGACTTCATCACTCAAGTGAGGGACAGTCTCTCAGTTAGGAAAGTCCTGAAGCATTTAGGGCTTTTATAGCTTAAAGCCACTTCATGAACTCTGCCTTGTAACTAACAGGCAGCCCATACATATTACTATGCTCATGCCCTTGACGTGAAGCTGCACACAGCAAGAGGGATGCTACAATCTGAACAGTCCCAACCTCCAGTCCCACCTACAGCATAGTGCTGAAGTCCACTCTCCATGGACAAAGTCATCTACTTTCACATCTGCAGTCACAGTATTTGCATTCATTTTAGAAGGGGCATCAGACTTTTGTAATCCATAAATCTGGTGGATGTTACTGAACTATAAAGCCCTGGAGAATTCCAACCTTTTGTTATTATTGCTGAACTGCATAACTTACAAATCGTAACCGAGAGGTAGCCACGTTAGTCTGTATCCTAACAACCCAAAAAAGCAGTCATGCAGCACTTTAAAGACTAACAAAACAACAGCATTATGTGAAGAGCTCTCGTGGGGCAAACCCACTTCCTCAGATCCAGAGACAGTCTGCTACATGACTGCTTTTTTGTTTTGCATAATTTATGGTCTTCTAATGTGACATGGATCAGCTAATATTCTTCTGGATAGCCTCAAACTCAATACTTTAAAATGGACAGATTAGTAGCTGACAGGAAAAAATTTAGAAAACGTGATGCTTTCTAGAAGTTACTAGGCAGTGCTATAGCTTTCAAAAACACTAATACAAGAATGAATAACTGTGTGCGTGCACAACAAGAAGTCCTGTGGCACCTTACAGACTAACAGATATTTTGGAGCATAAGCTTTCATGTGCGGAGACCTGCTTCATTAGATGCGAGAGATGAAGCGGGTCTTTGCCCACAAAAGCTTATGCTCCAAAATATCTGTTAGTCTATAAGGTGCCACAGGACTTCTTGTTGTTCTCGAAGATACACACTAACACAGCTACCTCTCTGATACTCTGTGTGCGCGCGCGCACATGCAGGGAGATTACTAGGCAAAACAAATTGCAGAAATTATTTTTATATGTATATGACCTTTTGCCAACATTATGAGCAAAAAGTGCAGGATCCAATATTATTATTGCTAAACTTTGGAAACAAAGATTTAGTTTTATATATCTATTAAAGAGCTGTCATTTGATTAAATCCTGTCAATGAAACTGAAAACTTAGGCTGTGTCTACACTACAAAAATAACTTCAAAAGTTGAGTATCACACCCCCCCCTTTTACTGAGGAATCATCATGCCTCACCACTTCTTCTTTACCATCATCCAACTCCCCTTTAACAAAAAATTCCATTTGTAATTTGAAACAAACACAAAAGCTTCATATAAAAATTTTATTTAAAATTAAAATATGCACAGATAATTTTTCTTGGCCCCTTGTGGTTGCCTGGTGCAGCCCCAGCTGGCTAGCTGCCTGAGCCCCATACCAGCCTCCAGAGCTGCCTGGCCACCTACCTGCGCTGCCAGAGCCACCTGCCCGAGCCCCATGCTGTTGGGGCCATGCATCCACCTGCCTGCCAGCTGACAAGCCCCACACTGCCTGGGCCAGCTGCCCGAGCACCAGCCACGGGCCAACAACCCAAGCCCCACGTCACCAGGGCCAGCTGCCCACCTGCCATCCTGAGCTGGCCGAGCCCCATGCTGCTGGGGCCAGCTGCCCAAGCCCTGCTCTGCTGGGGCCAGCCACCTGAGCCCCACAAGTCCCGCAAGCTGGCTGGCTGCCCAAGCCCTGCAAGCCACCCATGCAAGCCCCTCCTGCACCCTCCCACAAAGCCAGATACCGGTAACCCCTCATCTAACCCCATCCTCCTCCTCTTCCCCCCTCCCCCCAAACCCACACTCACTCTCATTTGCAGAAGGTAGCCAGCTCCAAGTGGGTCTTGGTTGGCTGCCTGCTTTTTATAGCCGCTGCACCAGGTCACTCACATAAAATGCAGGGGCTGAGAGCCGGAAGCAAAGGCCAGCTCTTTCTTCAGGTGGGGGGGCAGGTAGCCTCGCATCCCCCTTGGAATTTCTTCACACTCCTCCAGGGGGCACACTCCCCAATTTGGGAAACCATGATCTACACACACCTTACTCTGAAGTAGGGCACTACTCCATTCCTGGGAACAGAGTAAGGACTTTGAGGTAGCAGCAGAGAATCTACACACATTTTCCGTTACTTCAGAGTTAACTTCAAAGTAGGGAGCACAACTTCGAAGTAGTGCTTATCAGAGTTAACTTTGATTAGTCCTAGTGTAGACACAGCCTAAGAGAGCTGTATAAACTGCTTATGAGCTATGGCAGTGACTGGTGTCTGTCAATTTTCACACAAGAAAGACACTTGAACAAGTCATATTAAATTTTGGTCCACTAATGTGTATGAATCACAACTGATAGCATTAACTGATTGTTCAGAGCAACCATTAAGTGTCACAACTGGTCAGACCAGAACTTAAGTGCAATATGAAATTGTATCGATTTATCAATAATAAATATTGCTGCAAAATAGTTTAACTTATTGTATATACAAATAAATACGCATCCTTATTGTCCTCGCCAGAAAATTATGCATTCCATATATTGTATTAAAAGCTACATAATTCAACACCTTATGAACTCTAAGTGACAGAACAGCAATCACTCAATGGACTTTGTTCAATTTCTGGGAAGACAGCAAGGGAACTACACACAGTCCATAAGCCTTAGGCAAGGCCTGCTGCTGCCTTTCCAGAATACAGGCTGGAAGGGTGGCCTCAGCCCATCAACCCTGACCCAGAAGTTCTAACCAACAAATCTGCTCATGGCAAATACAACTGGATTCATATGTACTATGGAGGCATTAGCAAGGAGCCCACAGCACAGACTTGGTTAGCTCTGCATTTTGAGTATGAGTATAATCCACCTCTCTTGCACATTAAAACTGAATTTAGTCTTCAAATTTAGTATTACTTTTTTTTTTTTTAAAAAAAAAAACAAAACAATTACTAACTTTTGCAGAAGACGCACTTGTCCCTTTTGATATGTTGGCCTCTTTTCCCCTCTTACATTTATCTGGGTTCTTCTGGCTCAATTTCATACATTAACAACATCTCAGACAAAACAGAAAAGCAGTCATGTAGCACTCCATAGACTAACAAAATAATTTATTAAGTGATGAGCTTTCATGGAGCAGACCCACTTCTTCAGATCTGGGAACAGTCTTTCATATAGTTGATGGATTTCTATTCCAAATGGCTAAATGTAGTGTCTTGCCCGGTGAATAGTCACAGAGCAGTAGCTGTGTCAGTCTGTATCTTCATGTAGTTGATGAATTAAACTAAAACTGTCATTCCCTTGACCAAGTATAACCTTACGTGATCCAATACTGTTGTTTCCTAATGCTGCCACCCTGTCTCACCAGCTCCATTCAGCTCACAGAGCCTAAGCCAGGAAGAGGAAGGGGAAGGCTGGATGTTTAGCAGAAGCATAGGGGAAAGAGATGGAGCTGAGCAGGAGGGAAGGCTGAGGAATCCTGTGCAGGAAACTGGCATCTCTGTGGGAGGCCATATAAACTGCCAGACACACTGTTGCCTGGTACACTGAGGGAGTCAGGCAGCACTGTCCAGACATCAGTACGTCCATCCAGGGCTCCTCATGGCGTAGCTGCTTGCCATGCCAGAGAACTTGAGGCAACATGTCATGATGCAGCATGTTTCACTGGTACTTCAGACCACAGCTGTCTGGTACAGCAAATAGCAGCGCTCAGAGCAGGAGAAATGGCTATACAAAGAAAGGCAACAGCGAGGATCTCCGTGTGTATATACCTTGGATCTCATTTCTGTTCCTTGCTCAAAAGGAAAGAACTGGGGATTTTACCAGAGGCCTGGGTGTTATAAGTACCTTTTCCCCACACCCTCCCAATCTAGTATGATGGCCGGGTGGGGTCAGGCAGACTGGAACTCTCCTCTGGCAACACCACAGGAATGGGGCCAGAAAAAGCAGACGGTGCAGGAGGGAGCCAGCAGTTCTGCCTATCAAACATTTATAGCTGCAAGTCTCTGTCCTGCTATAGTGAGAGGAAGAGATGGTTAATATGGTACCAGCATACTGGTATTACAACAAGAGCAGGAACACCTCTCCACAAAGTTTGTGGAGAACGTTGCTGCCTTCTCTCTCATCTTCTATCCCTGCAAACCCTTCCATAGCAGCTTCAAGTCTCACTTCCTGTTCACTCATCCTGAGGGAAGAGCATAAGGGGAGCACATCTGTGTGCACAGAATTTGAAAGGAAATCCAGACGGGGCCTGGAGGACCATGGAACTCTACAGAGGGCATGTGGGGAAGAAACATGCAGAAGGGCAGAAGAGAGAGCAGGGTGGAGACACAATGAGAATCAAGATTGATATTCATGTGAACAAGTATAAACACCACCAACTAAAGTAGATTTCTTTTTCAAACACACACACCTAACCAAGGAAATTCCTCTACATGACAATACATTTAAGGCTGCATAGGTCAGCAATACAGCCGCTAGTTAAATCTTTGCCCATCTTTTTCAACCCACGGCCATGCATTTTCCTTCTGACATTACTTCTTTCCCAGCACCCCTTCCACTGTGCATGTTCTTCCTCTAAACACCATATCATCTTCACTTTGACCACAATTAAATACTGACAATAAACAAAACAGTGTTAAAAAGCTGTTATAACAATAACTGACCAGAATGCTAACACTTTACAAACAAATTCCTCCCTTAACACACAATCAGAAGTCTACGCTATGCAAAATCATTTATTTCAATGCCACACCAACATACTGATCAGAAAGCAGCCATTTCTAGCCATTCCAGTCGGTAGAAGCAGAGGATGCACATTCGGTATGGAGATGGAGGGTGCAGGGATACAAGCTGTATGTGATGGATGTGGGGCGGTAAACATGGCTCACAACTGACGGTTCTTCTCTGCAAGTGATTTCCCAGCTTGTTTACAGTTGCTGTTGCAGCTGAGTAATTTTACCGGTGTTTTTTGTAGAAGTTTTATTTAAGAGGAAGAGTACGAGAATTGAGCTGTCACTAATTAAGACAGTAGTAGACAAAGTGCAAAATATCAAGCTTCTGCCTTTTTACTTTTACAGGTTACATTTATTACAGCTAAAGCACGTCAGCACTACAGTACTTCTATATCATTAAAGCATAAGGATAAGCAGTTTTGAAGAATATATTTGAAGAATTTTGAACTGTGACATCAAGCTCACTCAGCCTTAAAATGAAACAAAAGGCAAAACACACACAGATTTGAGAAACTGAAAACTGGGTCCAAAACTGCATAATCAGATTGTGATAATTTAGTGACGTCCCTACCACTACTCCACCACATTCTACTGCTCCCCAGCCAAATTTTCAGCTCACACTCACTGAAAATTAGATGGTATGAACTGGTCAGTGGGTGCATTTGTTGAGAGATTCAATAAAGAATTAATGATTAAAATGAATCTTCACTTCATCTTTTAGATTTCAAATATAATCCAAACTGCTTACGTCTCTTAAAAATGGGGCATCAATGCTCTGATCCCGCAAATGCTCAGCACAGGTTGACAGCTAGTCCTATATGGAGATCCACGGACATCAACAGTGCTTTTAATGGGCATGGAGATCTGCTGCAGAGTATGTTACAGAACCTATTCCGTGCTCCATCCCAGTGTTTACTGCGGTAGCTGGACTCAAGGTATTACCACAGTCCCCAAAAGTACAGTCCTGCATATAAAAAAGTAATTGTTCCATAAAGCATGTTCATCATACTGGTGTTTTAAAAAGTTTAAGAAGACAAACTCAACATGAGAGCTAGGCTGATATGTATACTCATATTTTACAGTCAATCTTTCTAATAAACTTTTAACCAGGAAAGCAAGTTGCAGTAGCCAGACTTAAAAAGAGATTTTTCAAGTGTAGTCTATTAAATATAAATTGTATCGAGTGATGCAGGAAGATGTACATCTCCAAGATATTTTGAAACTGAAAAATAACCAGGTACTTGGAAAAAAATGAAAAAAAAATGCATCTGATGAAGCGGGTCTTTGCCCATGAAAGCTTATGCTCCAAATACGTGTTAATCTATAAGGTGCCACAGGACGACTTCTTGTTCTTGGAGATACAGACTAACACGGCTACCTCTTCGATACTACAGAGCCTAAATATTTACCAACCACCAAATATTCACTACAGATTCTCTGTTTTTACTTGACCTTCCTATACCAACATAATTCAGGGGGGGAAAAAATTATGGCTGCCAACAGATTTATTACGACAAAATTTATGGATCTGAGGTCCACTCTTCCACACATTGTGATGATCATAACAAGATTGGCCTGAAAGGAAAAGAACAAACTAAACAAACCAACCAGATACCAGAAAAATATTTTTCAAATTTTATATTTCAAGTGATATTAACATATTTATAATTCCTGATACTGGGAAAAACAAGACACCTAGAACCAGTAACTTAACAGTTTCACTCAGGTTTTGGACACCTCTGTAATGAGACATGACTTGTACATGTCTGCTTATTAAGGTGGGTTTGATGTTCTATTAATGATGCACCCAGACAAGCACACACAGCATATTACTTTTCATGTGGGTGTTTGTACTGGATATGAAGCAAAACTAACACCCAAGCATAAAATGGACTGCACTTATTTTTAACCTAGTCTGTGTTTCTACTGATCAGCTGAGGTTATTTCTGAAGACACAATGCCAAGAAACATTGTCAGTGTTTCTTTTAGCAATGAGATGCCACATACCCAGCCGGGGCAAAACTAACGAAGCAATAAGTCAACCTTTGCAATACTTTCTATGAAATAAAATCATTAACTTGTGCAACTGCAAACCCCTTCTCCCGCTCGGGGCTTTGGAACAGAACCTCCCAGCCCAGCACTCCGTGGTCCAGCTGGGACTGCACCCCCCTCCCCCAACTCCGAGGCAACAGACAATGTAAGGATGTTTCTGTACTTTCCGCCTACTCCCTCGTCCCTTTTGCACTGGTTTTCTCTGGGAATCACCCACACATGAATCCGCCCTCTGCTTCCGGCAATCTCCAGCAGCAGCAGCAGCACCATGAATAAACTCCTCAACAGCAGCAGCAGCTGCAAGGAAGACACCCCACAGGGCAGGGAAGCAGCATTTTTGCCCCCCTAGTCCAGTTTATCCGCTTTGCTCCCCTTCCTCCCGTCCTTAACGTCGCTACAACTCTTAGCGGCTGCAGGGCGCCCACCTCCGCCAGGCGGGACAATAACTTCCCCACGCCCCTGGCGCAAGCCCGCGCAGCCCCTTTGCTGCAGGGCACACAAGCGCCCAGGCAAACGCGGCGGCTCCCGCACGCTCCCCACGGCCGGGCCCCGCTCCCGCTCCGCGCACTTCGCAAACTCCCGTGCGCGGCCGCCGGGGCACCGCTCGCAGCAGGGAGAGCGCGCGCGCGCGCACCCACAGCCGGACTCCGCCGCGGAACCCAACTCGCGCGGGGCGCCCGCTGGGGCCGCGCAGGAGGGACGTTCGTACCTCGCAGGATGCCGCCGTCCTGCCCCGCCGCTGCAGACTCAGCCCCGAAGTTCCTGCCAAGCCCCCCCTGCCTGCGCGCTGCCAGCCCTGACTCCTCCTCTCCCATGGACGGACTGACGGGCGGGTGGGCGAGCCGGGCCCCTCCGCCTCTTCCCTCGGCCGGCGGGCGGGCGCGCGCGCGCAGGGAGGGAGGGAGCCGCCTCCTGCCCCCGCCGCCCCCTCCCGCGCAGTCACATGGGGAGATTCCGCTCTTGCTCCATGCACCGCGCTGCGCCGCCCTCCCACGCGCGGCCGCGTGACGCAGATCCTAGGCGTGGGCCGCGCAGGGGTGGGGGCGGTTGCCGCGGCCTGGGCGGGCCCGGCCCGGCTGGGGCTGTCAGGCGGCGAGGCCCGCCCTGCCGCCGGCGACAGCTCCGCCCCGCCCCGTCCGGGCCCGGCCGCAGGTTCTCGGGGCTCCCACTGAGGCACACGGCAGGAGGTCGCGCGCCTGGAAGGCGGGGGCGGGGCAGGGACTGGCGGGAACCGGCTGCTCCCCCAGCGCCCTGTCAGCAGCGCGCGCGCCCGCGCAGGTCTCGCCTCAGGGGCCCCGCGCCGGCCGGAAGACGGGCCGGGCGAACTTTCCCCCTTGCCGCAGCCGCTGCCGAGCCCTCAGGGCGGCGGGGCCCTTCCGCCGGGGCCGACGTGGTTGCGGCCGCTCCTGAAAAGTGACCGCGGTGCCGGGCGGCGGCAGCCTCGGACGGCGCGTCCTGGCCCGAGGCTCCCGGGAAGGCGGCGGAGAGCGGGCCGGGGTAGGGATAGCAAAGGCGAACGCGGCCGAGGTGGGGCTGAAACACGGCCGGGCCGGGCCGGTCCTTCTCCCTTAAGCCCGGTGGGCGGTGAGAAGCGCCGCTGCGCTGGAGCCTGGGCGCGAAATGATGTGCCCGAAGAATACTAAGGGGCCCCGGCTGCGTCAGCGGCCCCAAATCAAACTTCATGCCGCGTCTGGGGGTGACCAAGGAATCCAGGCCACCCCGCTCTCTTATTGGAGACTGCCAGTAGCGATGCAGGTGACTACAATTCATTGCTGTCCGTGAGGACTGATCATAGTTGTGACGGTCACTTACTCAGAACCAGCTCAATCACACAGAGGCCTTCAGATTCCAACAACTTTCGGTCACGTACCAACAAGGGCCGTGTTCAGAGTGGGGATCGAGAAGGGAAGAACTCTGGCGCTTGAGCCAACTGGCACTCAGAAATTCGCTTAAATTTAGCCGTAATTGTTTTGTTTAGATCTGAAAGCAAGTCAGCAGTCGATGAGTGTGGCCTCTTTCTCCGTTCACGTGTCAGTGACTGTAAACATATAAACATTTATTCTAAAGTAGTCGCCCATCACACCACTAATAAAAATGAAACTTCTGTGAAAGTGAGGGAAGTATGTGTACTTGTAGTTCAATAATATTAATAATCTTAAAGAACTTGTAGTGCAGCTGTTCTTTATTGCGTGTTTCAGTTTGTTATTAGCTCTTACATGGGAATAAATGAGTTCCATTTACAGCAACTTTTCCTGATTCAGGTCAAGAATCAAACTGGTAATTTAGTTTCCTTAAGGTACAGATGAATGTGTTCATGATGTAAAACATAAATTAATGTAGAAAATTAATTTGTTGCAGATGTTAACTATGCAATAAATACAAATAATATTCACAGTAGAACCAGCAAAAATAGTGACGTATATACACGATAAAACAAACTGGCCCTTTTTTGTATACCAAAATATTCAAGCAAGGCAGTATCTTACTGTCCCCTTGATTTTAATAAGGTCATTTAATGACAGCTGCAATGCTATTTCAGGGACAGGCTGCTAGCCTCTCTGTGTTCCAGTTTGATTAGAATATGGTAAATTGATTTCTGTTTTTGCACATTGTCAAGTTTTCACAGACAATAACAAAATCAAAACACCAAAACGGAAAAAAAGGATGAGTCATTTTGTCCTGGTTCATCTGTTTTGTGATTCTAGGCTGGACTGAATTATAATTCTATTCTTGTTCTCTTGTCTTACTGCTTGATTAGAAGTTCATTTTAATTTTATGGATTTTTTACAGTATACAAAAGTAAACTTGAGAGAAAGCTGTATAGTACACAATAGCCAATATTCAAAAAGCAAGGACATGCAACAGATTAAAGAATAATTTGAGAATTAACATTTTTAAAATCCTGCTTAGTTTGAAAGCGTGCAAAAAGGTCACGTTGGAAAGAATGAAAAAACAAAATGGAAAAATCTAGGACATCAAAGCAAGTTAAATTAGTGCTAGATGCTCACCTCAACTATAGATTCCTTTCTTCAAATTGTAGACTATGTATTTATTTAAATAGAAGAAAGTTCTTTCTTTTCTTTTTAGAGAGCATTTTCCATTGCCCTAAACTTACTGCATTGGTTATCAGTATGCTACTAAAATTCATACTTGTTCGTTTGCATATGTGCTTGCCTGCTAGGAGTCTGAGTCATGTTCTAAACCTTTGGTAAATCACATGCAAACAGCACTAAGTTTTCAAACCTCATGTCTGTCAGCTTTTAAAGAAACTTATTCAGGTAACCTATGGTAGATCATTCTCTGTATCAACTACAAATTTAAGGGCATCTGAAAACCAATATGTGATCTAAACAAGTTTGTAAAAAGTAAAACATACATTTTAAGTGGATATAGGGCTGAATTCTGCCCTCAGTGGTGTGCAGCCTCAATGAATCTGTGCTGGGATAGTAGGCCAGAAGTTGATCTACTGCCTTTTTTTTGTTTGTTTTGTTTTCTTGTAGTAAATCTGCTTGTTGCCCATTTCAGCAACCTTAGCAAAATAATTACTACTTTTGTGATGGAACTGGTTGTTAATGCTGGTGGGCATGATAACATCCGTCATACATGATAGAGAAGTTCCTTTTTTGAATAAGATTACAGAAAGGTATGCCACTGCCCAAAATGTGGGCCACTTGCAGTGTTAATCAGACATTGAGCTATGCAGATAAAGCCGTTTTGCTAGGGACTGAATGCAAATAAGGGGCTGGGAGGAGGTTGTTAGGTTAACGTGCGTGTCTTTAAGTCAGAGCATCCAGAAGCAACCAGAAAAAGAAACAGAAAGCCAAGAAACAATAAAAGAAGCACTTATAGCAAGAATCTGAGACAAAACTATTAGAGAGTTTTTGGGGTAAAGTGCTGGCTGGAAAGAGATTTGTAATTGCAAACAAAGAAACAGCCTCCTGTTTTATTCATTCCTACTGTGTTCAGGAAAACAGAACTTGGTACTTTTTTAAATAAAATTATTTGTAAATAAATAGGTTTTCATCAAATAAATACCTAAATCTGTGATCAATTTCTCCTCAAAAGATGCACAAATATTTGCTAACCATCCCAGTGAAAAGGGTCACAATAACCATTGCCCTGCCAAGTGGTGAAAAAGCAATGATGACCTTCCTTGCATCTAAGTGGTAATGCTTCGTCACTCAAAAGCTGCATTAAAAGTGTCTTCATCCCTTTTTTCTGAAGGTATGTTTTCCTTCTTCAACTGAACTGAAGATCAAAACATTCTAAGTCTTCTAAATAATTTTCAGCAAATGCGTGACTATATTAACTGTCTTTGTGATACGTCAGTGCTAGTGTTATTTTCAAAGCTCTGTGTTAGTCTGTCTTTCTTCATTGTGACTTTGGAACTAATTGTAATGGAGAAACTTTCATAAAGCCTGTTTACATTGCTATAAATGTTCCTGTAGCAAAGCCTGAATGTTTGTAATCCAGATCCCTTGAGTGCCAGCACAGCTACACAAGGCCCCTCTGCTTTTCTCAGCATCTTTCCCTCCACCCCACACACATAATATGGATGGGCAGGAGTTTAGAGGAAGTTCATGCTCAACTTGCTTTGTGCTCTGAGATCAAGAAACAGGCAGGTTACTATACAGGTTGCTGTTTTCAGTCTAACGGTAAGTCTGTACTTACTGTGAGTTCTTAAGAGCCCTGATGTATAGTAGCTAATACTGTAGCTAGAGTTGCGTATCTGGGGGTCAACTTTGTTCCCTAGTGTAGACCAGGCCTAACAAAAATGCCTCAAACCAGCTCAATACTGAAGTAGTTCCTGAATTAATTACTGAATTAGTTCAGCTCAGAACTAAACTAATTCCTCAGGCAAAACTGCCGCTGACTTCAAAGGCAGTTTTGCCTGAGGAAAAGCTTCAAGATGTATTTAGGACCGCTGCAGGGGATGGAAGTATATGAATGCTTAATGTGAAAGTGACTGTTGTAATACCCTTTGCCTGTGGGGTGGGCCAGGAATCTGCTAAAGGACTAGCCACAGATGTGCATGCAGCTTTTCTCACTGGCATACTGCATGGTTCCCATGAGAAAATGCGATTGTGCATTGCCCTGCAAAACCACAAAAATGTTCACAGTGTTACCTTCTCTTCTCCCACTCAGAATGGTTTTGCATAGGCCCTTAGGCACCACAATAATGATAATTAAAGATGTAAAATATGATCATGACACCTCAGCAGCACTTTCATCCCAAATACTTTAAACACTGTATATGCAGCATAACAGAAATGCAGCCACTGCTGGGGAAAAGGGCAGTGATGTTGCAAAACGGGGGGGGTGAAATTTTGATGGAAGACATTGCAGTAAACCTTTACTCCTACAAAGTGTTGCAAGAGCTCGTTAAAATATAAGTGTTGCAACATACAAAGGATATATGCAAAATATTGTCCACACATCAAACTGCATGGAACTGAATTTATCTTCTCTAGAAGGAAGAAGGGCTAAATTAATTCTTCTGGAGCAGAGAGCAAAGTCACATGGAAGGTAGGGTGCAGGACCAGGTTGAGGGTGGAGGTGCAGTGTCTGGAATGGAGGTGCAGGAGGAGTTTGGATGTGTGGGGTCTGGGCAGGAGGGAGCAGGGGATAGAGGTGCCTGCCTGGCACAACTCCAGGGGTGTGGGAGGAGAGATGCAGACAGATTCAGGCAGTTCAGCCAATGGTAGTGATGTGGGGCAGTGCCTACAAGGAGCAGCACACAGAACCACGTGGGATCGAGCCCCAGCTTGTCTGGATCAAGGCAAGCTGAGGGCTGTAGGTTCCCCAAGCCTGATCTAGTTTGATCACCTGTGTAACCCAGGCCATAGAATTTTATCACTTTCCTGCATTCATCCCAAAAATCTATGGTTGAAATTCAGAAACAATGCATAAATGGGTGTACATTACAGCCACTTAGATGCAAACAGATCTAGTTGAACTTACTAACTCCTGCTCTATTGATGTATAAGGGTGTCTGAGTGGGTGTAATTTACATGCTGAGAAGCTGAAAGAAGATGTAAGTTAAAATCCCTGATTGTTCCATCAGGTGGCTGGGTTTCCTGCATCCCTCAAAGAATGAAACAGTCATTTGCAAAGCCACCAAATCTTTGTACCATCTTGTTGCAAAGTTTAGTGTCACCCTGCAACCAAGAGCCCTCTAGTCCCCAGCCATAGCTAGTCCATCAATCCCAGACATAGCGGTATTGCAGGGTTGCCTTTTCAGACAGGAGGTGTGCTCCCAGCCACAGATCCTAACTATTGCATGAGCATTAGTATGGAATATAAGTTCTGGAAAGGAGAGGAGCTGCTAGGACAGAGAGTCAATATTTTGTTTACAGAAGTAGGGTGATGAAGATAGGAAAGGGCTGGTAACTGTGAAACAGGAATCCCTCTGCCCAATGTGACTGGTGCTCATGGAGGCTGCTGGCTGGAGCCGGCCCTACTGTGGTGGCACTCGGACTGGCACAGCACTTGGGGAGGCTGGTGAAAATGGGATGGGGATGGGGTTGCATGCCACCATCTCTGCGGTGCTGAGGTCTGGCTGTCCTGCCTGTCCTCTCCAGGGTGGCCCCCAGCACTTCCAGGAACATGGATCAGCACCCCTCTTGCCACAAAACACTTTAAATTTTGATGTATAGACAAAGCCTCAGAAGAAATTTAGCCAAGCCCTCTAACCCAAGGCTACAAACAGAAAAGAGGGAGGTTTGTGGGGCATAGGTGAAAAGAAGGTGCCAAAACCCAGGGAAGGGAGAACAGTGGTACAGAGAGGTTCCTACTCTACCTGTAGTAGGTATGTCATCCCATCACCACTGTGTTTGAGTGTCTCACAATTTATCTGGGATAAGAATGGTTCAGACATTTAGGTATGAAGTGTATTTATTAGTGTAGTTATTGACCACTTTTTCAGTTTTTGGGAGTGGAAGTGCTGATCTCAATAGGAGTTTTACTTGATCAATTACCAGAAGATTTGCTCTTCCAACTTTCTTTCAAGACAAAGAGCTTTCCAAAACTTCTGTGCCTGTTTATTTTTCTTTCCTGCCTGCAGTAACCTTGAGATACCTCAGAAGTCTCAATTAAAATCTGGAATTGTCTTGGGGTTTGGTTCTAAATATTCTTCTGTGAAAACTGCAATTCAGTTGCTATAGTGGTGTGTTTAAGAGCCTTCTGAAAAGTAACTGCCTTTAAACAGAAGTGAAAGCAGTGTTGCAAACTCTTACGATTTTTGTCATGAGTCTCATGATAATTATATTCCTTAAAGCCCCAGCTCCTGGAAGCAAATGAATCTATGATGATTTCAGTCTTCATTCCTAAAGAAAAATGAAGTTTCTAGCACTAGCAGCTGTGGAGAAAGCTTCAAAATGAGACCTCAGTGCACACTAAAGGCTTAACAAGCAGAAGGTAAATAGAAAGAACACCAAAGCTATTTCTCTCTCTCTCTCTTTTAGAAATTTGTGCTTCTGTCTGAGAGTCCATCTGTTCAAGAACTCCTCCTAACCTGTAAGAGGTACTAGGACTACTAAATTTGGTATGCAGCTTCCTCTTATTCTAACTTAAAATAGAGTCAGGTTTGGTTGTGCCAGAAGAATAGGATGTGCCTGAAGTTCAATTGTTTTCCATAACATGGAAAGAGAGAGGGCTAGTCAGAGGGGCAGGGGTACTGCACGGTGACCCTTGGGGGCAGCGAGCCTGAGGGACAGCTATACTGCAGAATTACCACTAGGGCCACCCACGCCACCAAGAGAGTGGCCAGCTGGGGATGGGACTTGGCATCTTGCTGGCCATGAGACCAGGGTAAGTGGACCCCCTGCCCCAAGTCCCTCCCCTTCACCCTCAGCTGCAGTTAAGGATGGACAGAGGAAGCCCTGCTAGCCTCACCACTGCAGATCTCCCCTCAGCAATGCAGCCCTGCCCCCACCAAAGGCTTCAGCCCACCTTCCAGAGCATGGCTGCGCTGCCCAGCAGGGCTGCATGGGGCTGGCCTGTATGGCCACCACCCTCCATCCCCTGGGCTGGGCTCAGGGAACACAGGTGGGAGGCCTGTGTGGCCCCACCCCGACCCTAGACTGTGTGCCTGCCTCACTCCTTTCACCCCACCAACCCTGGGCTCTGGACCTACCCCAGCCTCGGTCCACCCTGGCCCTTGCCTTTCCCCCAGCTTTGGGCTAAAGACTGCACGTCCGCCTTCCCCAATATCCGCGGACTGCAACCAATCTATGCCAGGTAAGTCTAGTTTTTACATAATCTTATGATTTAGAGCCAATCTCATGATTCATAAGCCTGATTCATGATGTTAGAATATTTAGGATTGGCAACATCTGTAAAAGTGACTTGAAAGTGTCAGTTTCACTCCTGGTTAAGGTCAGTCTCTAGTAGGATGTTTCCAAAAGTTAAATGATCAGTTCAACAGTTGGGGAGCTGTGAAAAAGTGATGACAAAAAGTAATCGAGGTTTTTCTACAGTCAGTAACCAAATCAGAATATATGTTAAAATTTTAAATCCAACCTTGAGTGACTTGCCACAAACTGCGAGAACATGTTCCTGTTAGAGCTGAATGGGCCTAATATTTAGTTCTCTTTTTCATACAGGAATTAGATGTAGTTTTCCTGTTAGCTAATTTCTAAGTTATCTATGTAATACAGGGGGCTTCTGGGAAACTGCTGAAAGGGTCAAATCAGGATAAATTGCATAGGGACAGGGGTACTTACAGCTGAAGACTGAGGTCCTCCATCATAAGGCACACCAAACCAGTCACAAAGAGTACTTCTGTTTGCTATTCTACCTCGCAAAAAATCATACAAGCAATCCCCTTAGGCCAGGGGTTGTCAGCCTGTGGCCCTTGAGCTGCATGCAGCTCTTTAAGGAGTCAGCTGCATCCCTGGGTGCTGCCGCCACTGAACTAATGGAACTAAAAGCAATTGGTTTAACGGCTGGCAGGGCGGTGGGAGGGATCGGGCTGTTAAATGAGTTAAATTTAGTTCCATTATTTCACCAAGGCAGGGAGCTGCCCCTGCAGCAGGTGAGGGAAGTACTGAGCCCACAGGAGAGCTGGGGGTAGGGAGGTGGCTGAGTCTGCTCCTGCTGGAGCCATGCAGCCCTACTGAGGAGGCGGCGGTGGCTGTGGAGGAGCAGCAGCAGCGCATGCACAGCTGGAGGAGCTCGTCGGCTGAGGTGGTTAATCCTGGGGATTGGGGGCTGGTTTGGGACTTAAACCTGTGGATAGGGGGCGAATTTGAGGCTGAGAGGGGTTAATTCTGGGGATGGGGGGTTGGGGCTGAGAGGGGTTAATTATGGGGCTGTGGGGGCAGGTTTGCAGGGTGCAGGGTAAAACTCGGTGTTGTGGGGGCAGACTTGGGGCTGAGATGGGTAAGCCTGGAGATGGGGGGCAGGTTCATGGGCCAACGGGAGTAGAGCCTAGGAACTGGGGGTAGGATGCGGAGGGTTGATGCGAACATTGTTCCTTCCTGCTTCCGAGCCTATCCCCAGGTGCAGTGTTTTCCTTGTCTTCATTTGCTCCCAGTCCAGGGGTGAAAGTAACTTAAACTTTCTGACTGGTACAAACCGTCGTGTGTGCGCTGTTCTTAAAATAGGGGTTTCAAAAAGTCTGGTTTGACGCTGTTTATTGAGGACTGTCTCGTATTCATACGCATTGCTGCTCTTGAAGGATTGATTTTGTAACTAAATTTGAAAAAGTGGCTCTTCTCGCTAATTTGGTTGCAGACCCCTGCCTTAGATGCTCTCGCTGTCCTGGGCCAAAACTACCGCCACTCCTTACACAGATGAGAGTTTATGAAGACCAATCTCACCAAATCTAAACAGGTTCTTCTGATCCCAAAGGCTCAGCTACATTTCCAGGTCAGTTTAGACCTCAGATCTTATGGAAAAGAGCACACTGAGACAGTCCTTTAGAATCTAAAGTCTAAAGGTTTGTTAATAAAAGGAAAGAAAGAAAAAGGTGAAAATAAAATTGATGCAGGCTTGTAGCAGAGGTGAAATAATATGCTGTCTGATAAGGCTCTGCAATATATTTTCCATTAGGACAGGTCATCCAGTCCCTTTGGGATCAGTTCATAGCAAAGGTGCTCCGTAAGTGATGAGCTGGAATGAAGACAAAGATGAAGGCCCTCTTTATACTTGTGCCCATCCGGAGGAAATTCCCTTTTGTTCTCCTTCTGCAGGACTGCCAACAGGTAGGGGACAAGGGGTGCAACTGCACAGGGGCCTGGCATTTGAAAGGGCACAGGAGCTCCTGGCTGTTGCTGCAGCAGGAGCAAGAGCAGCAACCAGGAGCTCCAGACCCCTTTGAAGTGCTGCAGGACTATCACTCTGCCTGGCTTCTGAGGGTGGGGCTGGTGGGGGAGGCATGCTCCGGGTGGTGCTAAGGGCTGACTGCTTTTGGCCCCATCCCTTCTGCCTGAGGCTGTACTCCATCTGGGGGTACAGAGTGGGCCTGCTACACCTTGCCCCTGAGCCTGCAGTGGCTGTCAGCCCCACCATTCTTGTGTGAAAGTATGCCCAAGAGGGAGTTTGTACATGAGCAAGTCACCTGTCCATGCAGGGCTCAGCCCTTTTTAGGCAGCAGCCACGGCTTACATGCTAGTCTGAATGTTCACAGCAACAGCAAAGTTCCTCAGATGTAGACTGGCACCTATTAGGGCCCGTTGTCAGTCACATACTGCTGTTCCCCTAACTAGCAGCCCTTTCACAATATGAAATGTGAAATACAAATGTATAGCCAACACTCAACTTCAAACACAGTAGATGCATATGAACAGAATCTGCAGCTTTTGAAAGACTCCTCCTTTGGAGATACACATACACCTCATAGAACTGGAAGGGACCTCGAGGTCATTGAGTCCAGTCCCCTGTCCTCTTGGCAGGACCAAGCAGCCTCCTTTTTTTAAAAAACAAAAAAAAATCTATTTGCTCCAGATCGCTAAATGGCCCTCTCAAGGATTGAGCTCACAGTCCTGGGTTTAGTCAGGCAATGCTCAAACCACTGAGCTATCCCTCACTTTGCACAAGATTTGGTGCAAACATGTAAGTGTTTGCAACAAAGTGTTGTATGTTCACAATAACATCACAGTCTGAAAGAAAAAAAAATGTGGAATTTTCAAGTGCCTAAGTAGCCCCTGGAATCTCAGTTAAACTTGTCCCTCCAAAAAAATCTTAAAGAATGTCCTCGGGGCTCTTCAGGAAAGGAAATAGAGCCCCAGTGTAGGCTTTGCATGGCTGTAGGGCGTGCACGTGGGTATGGGAGATCTGTGCCCCCCAGTAATATCCCCAGTACACAAAGACCCTCGTACCTGCCCAGCCAGCCCAATTTCTCCCTCTTCCTCCTGCATGATTCGAACCCTACAGAATGTTCTCCGGGAGGGCCCCTGGAAGACAGAACTGTGAGTATTTCTGCTGTGGTAACTGCCCTTCCTTCCCAATTTATCGCATGTATTTTGAGAACATAATCTGTATCTTGCATTTTATATCTGATTTCTGAAAAATACACTAAATGTACGCATGATAAATACAACATATGTAAGTATATGTATGGGATTGATTCCTTTTATTCTAATCCCTCTCCCAAAATCTTAGGGTTTATCATGAGTCTGTACCAGAGCTGAGTCTCAGATTAATAATCATATATAAGTTCCAGAGCAGCAAAGAAAAATCAACACCAAGCAATTATTTTCAGGAAGACGAGACAGTAAAACTGCAAGGCTGCCAACACAGCAGCTGGTACAGCTCCCTTAAGAGCTTCAAGCAGAATGTCTCCCACGGTTTGGTTCCCAGCTTCCCTGACTGCCACCAGAAGAGATGAAGTGGGGAGGAGGAGGAAGAGGAGGAAGAGCACAATGTGAGGGCGTATGTGGCACTTCACCTCCTCATTACAGTCTGTTTATTTCTGCTAGGTCACAACTACTAGTGGTCATAACACAATTATTATTTCAAATGTATGTTTTAAGCATATTTCTTGGGGATGCTATTACCGTGTGTGAAGAAAACACGCAAACTGTTTGCTTTTAATTATGAAGACAGAAAATTAATTGCATATGCATTTGTGGTTTTATTATCTATCATTTCTGTAGTGCCAAGTGTCCATAGCACTGTGCAATGAGTGGGATGTGCCAAACAGATGACAGTGCCTAGTGAGAGTCCATCCCCCAGAAAGCTTACAGTCTAAAGGCACATGCAGGTATAAGTTGGTGTGATACTGTGCAGTACACACACAGAACAGGGTGCAGTTTTAAATAGCTGGAACTCCTCCCTTTACAGGTGCGCAGCAAAAAAAGTTTTCAAAAGAGGGTGCATCATGACTAATAGGCGACAGGCTTTTCCAAGCAGAAGGGGCAGCACAAAAGTGCGTAGTATAAGGAGTGGGAGAAGTAGACAAAAGGAGCAATCATGAGAGAAGCTTGGGTGGAAGCTAGGGAATGAAGGGGTGTGTAGGAGTTGATGAGGGCAGACGCAGGCAGAGCCATGCGGAGAGTTGAAATAAAGCGAAATTTTAACCAGACAGCAGGGTGGGAGCCAGGTATCTATGGTCAGAATGGCAGAAGAGGAAGAGTGGCGTCCGCATTGCATTGTGACACTTCCTGTTGATTCTCAAGGTACAGATTGATAGAGTGTAAGGCCGGAAAAGGACTTTATGACCCTGTATAAGCACAAGCCAAAGAATTTCACCTAATAATCTTGTTAATTATTCCCTTGTCAATAAAATGGCATAATTATTACTATTAATTATGATTATTACTACAAGGTTTGGATTCATCCCTCAAAGAAAGTCTCGGTCCTTACCAGGCTTTAGACATTTTAGTCATTCCAGCCCTTTTAGGGAAACAAACTGAGAGCTCTGCAAGCACACAATTCACAACAAAAGAACACTTTCTCTTGTATGGCACTATTCACCACAGAATCTCACAGGGATTTACTAACATTAGTTATTTAATGATCTTCAACACCATTCTTCCTCTGCAGCTCTATTCATGCCGTGTTTTGCCGCGCCTATTTAAGTCAACAGGAACGGTTCAGAGAAAACTGTGCATATTACTTTGGAAATGGAGGTCCTTATCATCTTCTCCCATAGGGCATGGAAGGGAGTCAAAGCTACTTAACTGATGATTATCTATTCTCTTCCTTAAACTACATAGGCTCTAGAAATAGAACCCCAAAATCAGTGGCGTTAGGAGCAACTTCTGGATGTTTTGTGATCTCCGGTGATCGCTGTCAAATGACCTTCGCTACCCCTGAGACACTAACACAGGCATGGGCAAGAATTTTTGATATAGGGCTCCTCTAAGGCTGTTTCTGCACATGCCACTTGCTCCAAAAGCGGCATGCTAGTGAACGGCCCAGAAAACGCTAATGAGGTACGTATGTAAATTTCTGGTACCTCATTAGGATACACTCACATGATTCAGAGTCCGGAAGAAGCTCTTCCCGACTCCAAGACAGCTGTGTAGAAGCATGTCCCCTGGGGATCTTCCAGAAGGAAATCCTCCTTCCGGAAGCCCCATCTTCCTGAAAATTTTCAGGGTTCCAGAGGGAGGATTTCCTTCCGGGAGATCCCCGGGGGCCACGCTTCTACACAGCTGTTATGGAGTCCGGAAGAGCTTCTTCTGGGCTCCGAATCATGTGACTGTATGCTAATGAGGTGCCAGAAATTTACATCTGTGCCTCATTAGCATTTTCTAGGCCATTCATTAGCATGCTGCTTTCAGAACAAGTGGCATGTGTAGAAATGGCCTAAGAATTAGGTAAATGGTCAAGGGCTGCACTCTTTTATGATGTTAATGGAGGAGGTGCAGGCTCTGGGATGGAGGTTGGCTGCAGAAGGGAGCCTGGGGTAGGGGACTGGGGTGCACGAGGCCGAGTGGAGCGTGGGTGAAGGAGGGAATCGCAGTGCGCAGTGCGCAGTGAGCAGGTGGCCACCCCGCAGCTGGCTGCTTTGAGCAGCGTGCGGGGTGAGGGGTTGCAGCAGGTGGGTAGCCTGCGCAAGTCTCCTACTGGACCATTGAACGGGGGTAACAGGTCAGATCCAGTGGTTTGGCGAGCCAAATCAGGCCCGTATACTGCCTTTTCCTAACATCAACACTGCACAGGGGCCAGCAGTGTCAAGAGTATGGGAGGTATATGGAGGTAGAGAGAACTCATATGAACAGGCCTAGATCCACAAAGTAACATCTGCCATCAATTGTGAATCACAGGTAGAAATGTGAGTAGTTGGCTAGAACTCCTGCCCAGTCCACACCCCTGTCTGCCACAGCATATCAACAGGAGATTACACCAGTGCTGATCTCCCCTCGGCTATCACTCAGGTGTGTTCTCCTGAGCTGGGCAATTTAATGCCATGTTATTAAGAGAAAAAAAACGTGCACGTGTGCTAGGTAAAATATACCCTAAAAAGTTACAAAAAGGGAGACAAAACTGAGAGCACGTTTAATGCACATGGACTGAGGTTCTAAGAGCACTAGTTAGTACTACAGAAAATGCAGTAAGGGACTGTGCAAATTTTCCCCATACAATTTTTCCAAGTCATATCAATCTGGAATTACAGCAACCTCGCTGTAACTATCGTGAGCCTCCCCTAAATAGAAATATATATATATATATATATATAATTGGAGATATACATCTCCTAGAACTGGAAGGGACCTCAGGAGGTCATCTAGTCCAGTCCCCTGCCCTCTTGACAGAACCAAGCACCATCCCTGACACCTATTTGCCCCAATCCCTAAATGTGCTTCTCAAGGATTGAGCTCACAACCCTGGGTATAGCAGGCCAATGCCCAAGTTCAATGGGTTTCGGTTACTGACAAATTAAGATGGAAATGGGGCCACCAAAAATTCATTCTTTAAACAAAGCTTATATATGAACTCCTGTCTCCATGGGTATGAGGCAAACATGTTGCACTAACATCACCATCTAAATGCCAGGCAAGTTGCTCAATATCTTTTTCCAGCGCTAAGAATATTTTTATTTAAGTGTTTGGTCTGTAAAAACAGTGGAGGTGGTAGAGGAGTGGGGAGAGAAAACCTAGTCTGAGTGACAGCAAGTGTCTGTGTGCCCCAGGAGTGGGTGTTTGCCTGAGTGTCCAGTCACTTAGATCTCATCAGTACCCTGAGGTGCTTTTCATTTTGTAACTTTATCTTTTAATCTCTCTCTCTGCCTGAGTGTGGGAGAGCAGCTCGTTGGTGAGTAAATTCTAATGCCTCTCTCTCTCCTTCAGGAATGTATGTAGTATGCGTTCTGTACGCCTTACCTAATTTCCAAAACTGTGAATAAAAAGGATGACCACAGCCAGACAATGCGCTCATTGACAGTATGATCATTCCCAGAAGAACAGCTTCCACAAGGATAGTTTTGGAGACAAAACACCCACAGTTCCTTAAAGACCAGGCGTGTCAGGGCCAGTAGCATAGTCCTCCATTGTAGGAAGATGATTGCCCAGGGAAATGAGCAACAACTAACAAAAAGTCTAACCTAGTAATAAAAAACTACATACAATTTTGTATACTTGTATCTGAAAATAACAGAGCTGCTGTAAATACAGCATTCACCTAAAGATTAAAGCAAAGAGTGAGAAGTTTGGATTCCTAGCTATTAAACAGAGACGACTGGCTTGCTGTGTGACCTTAGACAAGTCTCCAAGATCAACTTTTCAAACGGGTGCATAAAAACCAAGGGGGAATCCTGGCTCCTCTGAAAGGAGAGTCAAAAATTTGAGTTCAGCAGCAACAGGATTTTTTACTAAGGTAGGAAGACAGCTAAATCTATAATTAGGCACTGTAAAAAACTGCCTGATTTTCAGTTGTGTTGAAACTCAGCTTCCAGTCTCCCAGCTGGCTTTTATATTAATTTAGGCACACAGGTTTGAATATTTTGGTTCGAATCACCCATCTATCAAATATACTATCAGCACGGCTCCTTCTCTGATACCATCTATCAAATGAGGAGAATGCATATCTACTTCACAGGGGTTTTGCAAAACTCAAAGTTTTGAATTCTGAGATATTCTGAGAATTCTGAAGACTTGCAAAGTATGGTTATGAACACATTCCAGCTCCTTTCTCCAAGTAAGGAGACGGCTTCTACATTCTCTAGCATCCTCCCTCTTAGCAATGATTTCAGTGTAGGCAGTGGTCATAATCAGGAAGTGCCTCCTCCAATTTACAGCTGGTAATGCCACCTGTGCCTGTCTAACTCCAGTCAAAACAAGCCTCCTCATGCCCACTTGTGAGGAAGGGCAGAGGCTCCAACAATGATCACTCAGAGCGAAAGGGAATGGTGAAAGTAGTGGTTCTGGTTTAAGCCTTAGCTTTTTTTTTTTTTTTTTTTTTGGCCTTTTACAGGTTGGATATTTTCTTTCTGTAAATACCTCCACACTGCTCATTGAAAGAGACAGACTCTTCAGTACATTGACTGAGGGTAGCATTTAACAGCCAGGGAAGCATCTTAGACCAAATCTACACTACACTTTTACATCATTTACACTGATATAACTACATTGCTTAGGGATGTGAAAAATCCAGTCACACTGACCTAACCCACCATGTAGACAGCACTATGCTGATAGGAGAGTTTCTCCCCTCCCCATCAGAGTTATCGTCTCTTATAGGCTGTGTTGTCTACACTACAAAAAGAACTTCAAAGTTGCTTACTTTGAAGTACAACTTTGAAGTAAGCAACTTCAAAGTTGAGAGTCTACACATACCCTACTTCAAAGTTAATCTTCAAAGTAGGGCAGTAGTCCATTCCTGGGAATGGAGAAAGGACTTTGAAGTTGGGGAAAATGTGTGTAGACTTGCTGGTGGCTACTTCAAAGTAGTGCCTAACTTCACAGTTAACTTTGAAGTTAGTTCCTAGTGTAGACACACTCATATAGTTGGATTGACTATGCAACAGAGACAATGAAAAGTCCTGTGCCACCTTATAGGCTAACATTTTTCAGATGCTTCTGACGAAGTGGGCCTTTTCCCACGAAAGCTTATGCTTAAGCTGTAATGTGTCACAGGACTTTTTGTTGTTTGTGCAGATGTAGACTAGCATGGCTACCCCTCCAATACTTATGCCAACAGAGAGAGCTCTCCCTTCTACACGGTAGCATCACCTAATTGGAAGTGCTGCAGTGGTGTAGCTGCAGTGTTGTAAGTGAAGACCTGCCCTTAGTCATTGCCTAAGAAGGGGTTGGTATATCACCTGTTTTTACAGTAGATAATGATTAATAAAAGACTATATCAGCCAGGACTGAATTTCAAGGTACTGGGCATTAGGGAGATGTGAGTGGGTAAGCTAGTTTAGAAGGTCACTACTTCTTCCTTCAGTTCTCTCAAGTGGGGAGAGTTTACCACAAGGCCTACAAGAAACAAAAAGGCAGAAAGTCAACTTGGGATACTGTGCATATGAGTATATAAATTGGTTGTGTATTTTCTCTCATACCCCTAGTTTCTTGCTTCTTCTAGGAGCATGAACTCTTGGGGGCAGAGACTGTGTTTTATTAGTTGCTTTGAGAGTGCCCAGCACATTGTGGGTGCTGCTGTAATACAAATACATCATAACAATAGAAGTCTTGATTAGAGATGGGTGACATTTTTCTGCTGAAAACTTTTTTCAGTAAAAAATATGGATTCAGCAACTCCAAAATGATTGGTTAATTCATGAGTCTTTGGGGGAGGAACAATTCAGAAAAAGTCAGTGTTTCAGTTTGATACTTTTAAATAATATATTTTGATTTTTCCAGTTCAAAATTACTTTTTCTTTTGAAATTTCCTTCCATAGTATGGGGGGAATTAACCCTCTAAAGTCCCACTCAAACTTTAAGCAAAACATTTAGTGTTAATTTGACCCAGAATTAATTTTTTACAGACATTTTGAATTACCAAAGAATTAGAAAAAAATTCAGTTTTGAGTAACTCAAAAATGACTTTTTGTTTTTGATGATTCAACACTTGCCAATGAATTGAAAAAAATCATTTATCTTCCCAGCTCTAGTCTTGATTACTCACCACAATTAAGTAGTCTGGGGCACTATTCACAAGCATAGGAGTGTTACAGCCCATGTTCTAAACACTGCAATTTGAGGTTACTGCATTCTGCTTACCTGAATCTTCTACAGTTTTAATTGGATATGGCAATCTCTGCCTGCTTTCTAGCGTACCGTTTTGCTGTGCTTTGTTTAACAGCTACCAGAGTCCACTCTAGACCTGCACTTCAGTGATAGTTGAAGTGATTCCTGGAACCCTTAGGATGATGAATCTTTATATTTTATTTCTCTCTCCTACCTTTTTATTGTCTCCTGTGTCTGTAAGGGGTACTATGATTCAGGTGTGATGGACTCCTCCTCCATGTTTTATAGAAAATGGCTTATGAATATAAATATGCATAGCTCAGGCTATGTCTACATGTGCACGCTACATCGAAATAGCTTATTTCGATGTAGCAACATCGAAATAGGCTATTTCGATGAATAACGTCTACACGTCCTCCAGGGCTGGTGCCATCGACGTTCAACGTCGATGCTGGGCAGCACCACATCGAAATAGGCGCTGCGAGGGAATGTCTACATGCCAAAGTAGCACATATTGAAATAAGGGTGCCAGGAACAGCTGCAGACAGGGTCACAGGGCGGACTAGCACTTCCAGGGCAACAGCTAGCCGCTCCCTTAAAGGGCCCCTCTCAGACTCACACAGCCTGCACAGCACGCGGTCTGAGGAGCCATAGGCACGCACACCTCAAGCGACGCAGTCATGGACCCCCAGCAGCAGCAGCAGCAGCAGCAGCAGCAGCCAGACGTCCACCCAGCCACCCCTGTAGGAGCAGTGCTCGCCCTGCTCCATGCCATGCAGGAGGCAGCTGAGCACCTGCTTGCCACAGAGGAGGAGATACCCGCAGGGGAGGAGGATGCAACCCCCAACCCTGCAGCACCCCCCCCCCCCCGCCGCCTCATACACCGCCGGCTGTGGAGCTACCCCACCAGCACCGACTGGTGGGAGTGGCTGGTGCTCGGAGAGTGGGATGACGACCGCTGGCTCCAGAACTTTTGGATGAGCCGGCAGACATTTCTGGAGCTATGCCAGTGGCTCACCCCCACACTCAGGCACCAGGACACCGCCATGCGGCGTGCCCTCAGCGTGGAGAAATGGGTCGGCATCGCCATCTGGAAGCTGGCCACTCCAGACAGCTACCGATCCGTGGGCCAGCAGTTTGGCGTCGGCAAGGCCACCATCGGGGCTGTCCTCATGGAGGTAAGAGGACCCACGGGGGGAGGGGGAGGCAGCCCTGGCAGGGGAGGGGAGCCCTGGCAGGGGAGGGCCACACACACCCTGCACACCCCTCATTGGTGCTCTCCCATGTGCTTCCCCTGCAGGTCGTCCGCGCCATCAACGCCCTGCTCCTCCACAGGCTCGTGAGGCTTGGGGACCTGGATGCCGCCATCGCGGGATTTGCCACCCTGGGCTTCCCCAATTGCTTCAAGGCTCTGGATGGGACCCACATCCCCATCCGCGCCCCGGAGCACAGTGGAGGACGCTACTTAAACAGGAAGGGCTACCATTCTGTGGTCCTCCAGGCCTTGGTGGACAGCCAGCGCTGTTTCTTGGACATTTATGTGGGCTGGCCTGGCAGCACCCACAACGCCTGGGTATTCCGGAACTCGGGCCTGTGCCGCCGGCTGGAGGCAGGGACCTACATCCCCCAGCGGGAGATCCCTGTGGGGGACATCACCATGCCCCTCTGCGTCATTGCAGATGTGGCATACCCCCTCCGGCCCTGGCTCATGCACCCATACACGGGCCACCTGTCAGCCAGCCAGGAGCACTTCAACATGCGCCTGAACCACGCGCGCCAGGTGGTGGAGCGCACATTTGGGCGCCTCAAAGGGCACTGGAGGTGTCTCCTCACCCCCCTTGATGCAGGCCCCACCAACATCCCCCAGATTGGGGGCGCGTGCAGTGCCCTCCACAACCTGGTTGAGAGCAGAGGGGAGGCCTTCTTTCAGGGCTGGGCTGTGGAGGCCAGCAGGGCCGATGTGCAGCCACCTGCTGCCCCCAGTTGCCAGGTGGACCCCGAAGGGACCCGGGTCCGGGAGGCCCTGCGGGCCCAGTTCGACGAGGCCGCGGGGTGAACGCTGGCAGACCCCCCCACTGCACCCCCCACATCCTCCACAACACTCTCTGCCCCTACACCCACACCACAGAGCACCCAAGAGCACCCCCCCCACACTTTTCTTGTAAATAAAAGCAGACATTTGTTCATCAAATCAAATATCTGTTGAACTCTTATTATTATTATCATGACTAACTATTTACAGGCAAACTCAAAATTATATATATGTATTATAAATAAGATAAGATGAAAAGGGAAGACAAGGAAGGGGAGAACTATGTACATGGGGGGGCAGGGATCAGCATAACAACAGGGGTCTAATAGAAACTATTTACAAAAGAACATTAAACTGAAGGGGATATATACAAAGGGTGGGGGGGGCCACGTCCTGGGCCCCACACCCCCTAATGTCCAGCGCTGGCGGTGGGCGGCCGGAACCCATGCCTCGGCCTCAGCCCTGGCCAGGGCTGGCTGGGGGCCGGGCGGACCAGAAGATAAGGCCGGCGGGTGTCAGCTGGCCCCAGGTCCCCCTTGGTGGAAGGGCCCGCGGTGGTGGGTGGTGCGACGGCGGATGGCGCAGCGGATGGAGCAGAGGGTGGAGCAGCAGGTGGAGCAGGCAGGGCGGGCACAGTGGCGGCCAACGCGGCATGGGGGGCCAGGTAGTCCGCGATATGGTCGAATGTCCGCATAAAGGCCCCCCATGCCTCCTGGCGCCAGGCCAGCGCCCGCTCCTGGAGTTGGAGGGGCTGCTCCTCCACCCGCAGCCGCTGCTTGGCAACCTCCAGCTGCCGACAATGGATGGCCAGCAGCTGGGGGTCCGTTGCTGTCCGTTGGTGGTGCTGGGTCCGCCGTCATCCCCGCCGTGGGGCTGGTCGGTCCTCCGCCGAGGGGCTGGCCTGGAGTGATGGCCCCGGTGGGCTGTCTGGGACCACTGACACCTCGCCGGCGCTCTCCAGTCCTTCCGATGGTGCAGCTGCGGAACACGGGGGGGAAGAAGAGTGGAGACAGCCGTTAGTGTGGGCCCCAAGCCGTGGCCCTTGTCCCCCCACCCCTCTGCTGCTGGTTCCCCATCCACGTCCCTGGGAGATGCTGCTGCTGCTGATGAGGTAAGCCCCGCACCCCGGAGGACCCTAGAGGTTCCGCTCCCCCCAGCCCCGGGGATGGGGCATGGCACTGTCGTGCTGGGGGGCAGGGGCTGATGCACTCTTCTGAGGGACATGCCACTGCTGTCCTTGGGGCCGTGGTCATCTGGGCATGTGGAGGGCCCTGGTCATATCTATTACCCCCGCCCCTCAACCCCGGGGGTGTGCACCGGGGGAGTACGTACCTGATGGTCCACTCCCACGGTCGGGGGACACCCGGTGGGCGGACGCCCTGCTGGAGCTCTGGGACAGGATGTGGATCCGGAACCCGGCGTCGCTGGAGGAGGACTCCCCCTCCTCCTCCTCCTCCTCCGGTGCCCCAGGGATGGGCTCCGGGGGGGGCCCCTGGAGTGCGGGGCTTACCTCCAGGGCAGACTCCGCCTCCGGGGCCTGCTGGGGCTCGTCGGCCAAGGTATCAAGAGTGGCCGGGGGGGAGGAGGTGTGCCGGGGACCCAGGATGGCCCTGAGCTCCCTGTAAAAGGGGCAAGTGATGGGGGCGGCCCCAGATCGGCTGGCCGCATCCCGGGCCCGGGCGTAACCCTGCCACAGCTCCTTCACTTTACTGCGTACATGATCCGGAGTGCAGGCAGGGTGACCCCAGGTGGCCAGGCCCTCGGCCAGCTGAGTGAACGCATCCGCGTTCTGCCTCTTGCTCCCCATTACCTGGAGCACCTCCTCCTCACTCCAGAGCCCCAGCAGGTTCCGAAGCTCGGCCTCCGTCCAGGAGGGGCCCCGCTGCCGCTTCCCGGCCTGGCTGCCAGTCTGGGAGCCCTGGCTCCCCTTGTGGGGGGGTGCCCTGGGGGCGCTTAGGGGGCTGGGGGGCGGCCTTCGCAGCACTGGGGGGTTTTTCTGGCTGCAGAAGAGCGTGCAGTCTGGCCGCGTGGCTGTGCTGCCGCCTGCACGCTCTCTCAGCTTCCTGCACAGGAAGGCAGGGGGCAGGGAGCTTTAAGGAGCCGCTGCACGCGGTGACCATCGAGCTCAGGGGCTGGGCAGAGCGTCTCTCAACCCCTCAGCTGATGACCGCCATGGCGGACCCCGCTATTTCGATGTTGCGGGACACGCAATGACTACACGTGCCCTACTTCGATGTTCAACGTCGAAGTAGGGCGCTATTCCCATCTCCTGATGGGGGTAGCGACTTCGACATCTCGCCGCCTTACGTCAATATTAACTTCGAAATAGCGCCCAACACGTGTAGCCATGACGGGCGCTATTTCGAAGTTGGCGCCGCTACTTCGAAGTAGCCGGCACGTGTAGACGCGGCCTCAGAGATGCTTTGGACAAAATGTGTTTTGTAAACTATCCTTTTCAATGTATAATCTGCTGGATCTGTAAATCCAATTTTGAAGTTGAAGTTATATAAGTTGCATAAGTATTGTCAACATCATTATGTTCTGAATGTTCCAGCCAAGGGCCTTTAATAGGTGTTATTCCACATCTGAAGAATTTTGCTGTCTTAATTCAGACCCACTAGTAGGTGATGACTGATTGCCTAAAAAGGACAGGGACAGGTGATTCACCCATGTGACAAGCTCCATCTTGGAGTATACTTTTACACAGTGCCTTTTTTGTATTAAAAACAGGATCTGGTACTCAGCTGCCTCCCTGCTCCCCATCCCCAGCAAATCCCATGGCTGGGGTTGCTGAGGTGCGGGTACTCAGTACTAGCAAGTACCAGCACAAAAAAACCACTGCTTTTACACAAAAGCTGTGGCCACACTTGGCCAAAACTTCAAAATGACCGTGCTAATGGCCAAATCAAAGAATACTAATGAGGCGCTAAGTTGAATATTCAGCGCCTCATTAGCATTTGCACGCTTCCGGCCGCTGCGCTTCGAAAGTGCTGCTTTCGAACGCATGCGGCTACACAGGGGTCCTTTTCAAAAGGACCCCACATATTTCAAAATCCCCTGGAGCCACGTGCGGGGCGGGGGGGTTGAACTGGAACCGTGGGTGGTGGGGTTGAATGGGGCAGGGGGAGGATGGAACCAGAGCTGTGAGGAATAAGGGGATTTATTGACAGAGGCTGCCCGTGTACATGTAGCCTATCAGTGCTGAGTGCCAACAGTATCGTGTTTTGGCCATTGGCCAAATATGTCAGCAGAAGGTGTGAAAACTTCTCCATAAGCTGATGCAGAGTAAATCTGCTGCCGCCATCTTGGTCTCTAACAGTTAAACCCTGAAGCATGAGTTTTAATGTCCCTCCCGATGTAGGTATCATGAATTATAACTCTGGATAAATGTCCAGTCCTTATTTGAACCTGGTTATGTTCCTGCCTCAATGCCATCCAGTGGCAGTCAGGTCCACAGTGGAAGAAAAGGTATTTTCTTTTATCACTTTTGAATTTCCCACTTTTTTCTTCGAATGTCTATGAGATGAGGAAACAGATGTGCTTCTCTAAATCAGTCATTATTTTGTCAAGTCCCTTTCTTATTTATCTTTTTAAGGTACACAAGCCCAGGCTTTCTGATCTCTCTTCACAGCAGTATTGCTTCAGACCCTTACTCATTCTCATCACCATTCTCTAAAACTCCTTTAGTTTTGCAATATTTTTTGAGAAAGAGGTGTCCAGTGCTGCTCTCAGTATTCCAGGTGAGACTGTCCCATAGATTTATAAAGGTGCTATATCATCCTGTATGCAAGCTAATGGTTAATTTTGTTGATCCCAGCTGCACACTGAGCAGAGATTTTCATTGAGCTATCTAGTTCCCTTTGTGGAGGAGAAATAGCTAATTTACAACCATAATATTTATATGCATAATTTAGCCATAATGTGCTCGATTATATCAGCTATGCAAAGATGGCACTGGGGGGAGCAGCCATCAATCTAGACCTGTAGGATCGGACACACCTTCAGAAATTGAGTGATAAGAAAATATGATAAGTGAAGTGGTGTAAGACTTTACATTACTGATTATGAATAAGAAGAATTAATTCACTGACTGACTGAGAGCTAGTGTAAGGCCATAACTCAGGAGTCATAGAATCAGGCATTTTAGCTGTGGCCATGTATCTGTCTGACTGAGGCTAGGTCGAACCCAGAGCTCCCTGTGAGCCATAAGGATTAAGGAATGTCGACAGGAGGAGCACTCCCATCGACATTCTGCAGTGAGGACAGGGACCAATGTCGACGGCTGCAAAGTCAATTTTTGGTATGCAATCAGTGTACCTCAAATTGCATAGCCGCCATCGACATTCCCAGTAAGCGTAGGCGTAGCCCGATGCATTTAGGATCTTGTTTATTCAGGGGGAAATGGTCCTGAATTCAGAGACAGGCAGGAAAATGACCAAGCGGTTCACCCGCAGATTGGGTCAGGTCAGCGGAATGCTTGCTCGAGAATGCTAGGAGGAAGTGCATTAGAAAATGAAAGGAAAGAGGGCTGTGGCTGTAATTTATTGACTGCAGGTTCAGGGAGGCTTTTGAAAAGATATTGCATAGAAAGCTAAAGTCAAAAGTCCATGCATCAGCTTTTGGACTGGACCAAAAGTTTGTTGGCAACAAAAAAAGGGGCCAGAGAGGCTAGAAAACCTTCTGATGGCGGGATCGACAGCCACTGCGGGCCCAGGGATAAGATGGGAGGAGGGACCTGGTTCTGTGCCCCCAGAAGGGGTGGGGCCAACGGCAGTCAGCCCTTAGTGCTGCTTGGATTGTGGTGCAGCTTTCTCCTCCTCCTCCCCCAAGAGCTCTGACTGCTGCTACTGCTGCTAAAGTAGCAGCAGTGGTGGCTGGAGCTCTGGGCCCCTTTGAAACAACAGGCCCCTGTGTGCCTGCCCCATTTGCCCCTCTGCCTCCCATTGGCAAGTCTGTCCTCAGATGAGTTAGGAGCTTGGCCAGACAGAGGCCCTTACTCCAGATCAGCCTGTGTTTGCCTTCTATACAATTAAAAACACCAACATTGGGTCCCACCAGTGTTCCATTCCCCTCCAACTCATCTGCCAACTGGACCTTTATCTTGACAGTCCCACTGGCCTAGCGGTGTCTCAGAACAGCTGTCAAGTTCACCACTGAACAGGTCTGACAGTTGTTACCAAGCAAAACCCTATCAACCCTATCGGAATTCAAATTCAGATCAACCCAAACAGCAGAAGATGCCTCCACTCTTGTTACAAATACGTCAGCCTCTCCTAGTACCACGGGAAGGGCAGTATCTACTGTGACAATTGAGGTGCAGCTGAAACCTTACAATTGAAATTATGTTCCTGCTTGAAAGCATTTTGATTAGTTATTTTCATTCTAAAAACCATACCAGGGGAGAGGATAAAAGGATTAGAATAATAATAATAATAATAATACTAATAATAAAAGCTCTCTGACATTAGATAAAGCAACCTGCTTCATCACAGTTTCCCCCTTTTTAATGCCAGTTTGTTAATTCGATTTCCACACAAAATGTAACCTTGAAGCTGTTTCTTGGATAACTTTTATTCTTTCCACCAGGGGTTTTGCTTAATAGGTCCACATGGCTACAGCAATCACTTACCAGTTTCTGTTAGAAAATGTACATTCCTGTCTTCTGATCCTGTAATTATCTGGGTAAGAATTTGTAGTGGGCAGGTCCTCATCTTCCAATTCAGACTTTTTTTAATAGACAAAGAAAAGCAAAATATTCAGCCTCACGAATCTACAAACCTTTTGATCTTTAATGTGAGGGATTTTTTTTTCAGTTGACTACATCAGTGACAAACAAATGTGAGTGACTGATGAGCCAGCACACAGACTGACAAACATACATGTCTAAAATTCCAAAGAGCCACTCAACATCTTTTCCCACCTCACATGGGAAAATCTCTGTCAAAACTCATAAAGCTGCCACCTTCTCTTCTTTCAAATCCTTTTGTAAAGCGTACCTCTGCCGTTATGTCTGCAAGTCACTCCCATCTGGCGTTAGTTGGCAAGCAGTAAGTTGTGACTTTGTAAAACTCGGTTTGTTTTGTTATCTCATCTTTTCAATCTATATCCACCTGATCTGACTGTTAAATCCATCTACAGTGTCCTGTCCGACCAAGTAGATTCTAATTTATATTGGGCAGGGGCTTTTTTACTTAACCGTGCAGCACTCAGAGCGGCAGGGTCCTGTCCTTGACGGGGCACTAGGCAATACAGTAATACTAGCCGTTAATACAGGAACAGGGAAGTATTGGCCTGTGGGCTCGAACAAGCCTTTTATTCTGGCCCACGGCCCACCCCAGTGGCACAGAGCAGTGCCTCAGAGCAGCTGGTTGCTGCCTCCCTGCACTGTGGGGGGATGAAGGAGGAAGGGTGTTGTTCCTGCCCCTGGCAAAGTCTCTTAGTTCCTGTTAGATGGAAACTGGCCAACAGGAGCGGAGAGATTTTGCCAGGGGTGGGGGCAGCATGTGAAGCCTCCCCCCTCAACCTCCGCAATGCTAGCCACTTTGAGAAGTCTGGGGCTACTTCTGGCAGACAGGGGAACCTGCCTGGGAGTGATGCTGTCTTGCAGCTGCTTAGGTAAGAGCCTCCCAGCCAGAAACTGCCTCTGGCACCCCACCCCCTCCAGTACCCCAACTCCCTTCCAGATGCTACACTCCCCCCTACACACCATCCCCATCCTTTCCTCCTCCCATACCCTCTCCTGCAGCCTGCACCCCAATGCCCTGCCCCAGGTCAGCACCCAAACCCTCTGCACCTTCCTTCTCCCTGTCCCAGGTCACAGACCCCACATCTGCTCCTACATCTCTCCCACAGGCCAGAATCCTCTCTTGTGGCCATATCCCTTCCAAGACCCTGCATCCCAATACCCTGTCCCAAGTCACAATCCTCGCCTTCATCCACACTCCCTCTCAGACCCCACACCCTCTCCTGCCCCTGTTTCCTACCCCAAGCTCCCTTCTGCACCCAAACTCCATCCAGACCCTGCAGCCCCTCCATAGAAAAGTGTGGCCCTTGGCCACTTTCTGAAATCTTCAAGTGGCCACACATCAAAAATTATTGCCCATCTCTGCATTAAACAACAACAACAACAACAACAACAATTTTCTTGCTGCATCTCCAAAAATCTCATTCTTCACCAGTTCCATATCCTAGGATCGTAATGCCTGCGGCTGAGGCATGAAAAATGAAACACCCATTTAATCAGCAATTCAAGAGGCTCCTGGCATGTTAACTCAGTGTCTTATCTTCTTCTTTTGTGGAAGGAGCCTCTATTTTCTGTTCTCCCTAGCTGGCTTCTTGGACAAATTTGTTGTACTGTTTTGTCATCCCCCATGACAGGACTCCCAGTGTGAGAAGCAAGGCTAGAATAGGGAGTTTTAGTACCATTGGCCTTGTGGTTGCATCAAAACACCCAGCCGTTAACTTACCTTTAAGACTTCAAGGGAAAGGCCGCTCAGCCAGTGGGAGAGGAGCAGCTACTTGCCGTTCAAAGTGCCGCTTCTCTCTGGCTGGCTGTGTGGCTGTCCTCTGTTCTGTGGTCCACACTCATGCTGCTGCCTGTAGGCTGCAGGAGAACCTCTCTCCTTGCCCTGCTCCAGGGTTGCCAGCTCTCCCAACCAGACACCATTTTAGCAGATGGCATCTAGTTCAGGAGACTTCCAGCTCTGCTTCCCACAGCTCCTGCTCCCCACACCCCTTTTCTCACTCCTTCCCTGAGGCCCCCCACTTCCCCAAATCCCCGCTCACTCTGCTCCCCATCCCTCCCCTTCCCTCACTCTCACTCACTGCTGTCTGGCAGGGCAGGAGTGCAGAGGGCGCGAGGGTTCTGGGAGTGAAGTTGGGTGCAGGAGGGGACAGAGTTTTGGGGTGCAGGAGTGAGGAGTGCAAGCTCTGGGAGAGCGTTTCCTCCAGCCTAGAGCTCCCTTCAGCACCCCTCACTCCTGCAGCCCAAGACTCTGCCCCAGCTGGGAGCCCCCTCTTGCAGGCTTAGGGTTGGCAAAGGGCTTAAGGGTACAGGCTGCAGCAGGGAGACACTTATAGGCTGCTCCTGCTTGGCAGCCCACAGGGGCTCGGGCACGTTGTCTCTGCCTACCTGGCCACATGCTGCTCCTGAAAATGGCTGGGCGAGTGCAGCCACGTCTCCGTGTGCAGCCCCTGGAGGGAAGGCAGTCACCATATGCTGTAGTGCTGCCCATCTCCATCAAGTGCCAGCTCCATTGGCCTGGTCCTGGACAATGGGAGCTGATTGGACAGTCATGGGGGCGGGGGCAACACGGAGCTGTCTCAGCCCCCATCCAAGGGGCTGTGGAGGCTCCAGGATCTACCAGTTGATCATGGCTATGACCTCTGTTTTAGATACTGGAGCCAGCAACCTGTCATGTAACTACAGATTTCCTGAAGTTGTGTGTCAGGAAAGTTGCTGTTGATAGCTGGAATATTATCTTTTCTGACGCTGGTCTGCATGTGTCCACAGCATCCACAATATACCCCTCTTTCACCTTTGAGCTCCCAAGGGCAGGGCAGAGTTCTAAGGTGCAGGAGTGAGATGCTAATATCTGTGACACTGTCTGCTGCAACCAGGCTTGTCCCAGGAATGTGTTTAGCAATGTGTTTTAAGTGCATTAACTTAATCACAGACTTTGGCATCTCAATGGCCTTTGATTGTCTGTAATACGAATCACCCTCTTGTGTGCTTCCGTGTTGCAAACAGCTGAGAAATGTCTATTTCATGCATTTATTACACAGCATGCCCCTGAACATGCATCATCTCTTGGAATAGGATTTCTTCCACAGCTTGTACACATGCCATGGAATTTGTCTTGCTTAGCCTGGCAGTTCCCTCTTCTTACCTGAGGGGTTTTATTGTAATTATTTATAACTCTCAAGTGTCTGCTTATAGTTCTAAGCTTGTTTCAAGGGTTTTGAAGTTTAGCAAATTGCTCTCAGTTTTGCTGCTTCACCAGCTCAGACAAGCTTTCCTTTCTGTATAGCCATGGCTAGGGTTAAATCTCTCTTCAGGTGTAGCTGCTGTGAAAGGCTGTTATCTACTAACCCAACAGCCAGCCTGTCTCTGATATTTTCATGTTTTTACGTTCCCAAAAATCAGTCTTCTGCCAGTTTGTGCAGAGCTCTTTTAAGACATCTTGCATTCTTCTCCAGTTCTCATACTCTCTGATGAAAATATGTTCTTTCACAAGCCACACTCCTCTAAGATAAAAAATATACATCAAACATAGTCAGATACCTTTCAGAGTTCTCTTTGTGCCTGTTACTGAGCTGCAATTCAAAAATCTTACCAAATATTCCTTCGGGTCTGTCCCTCTTGATGACTTGCCAAGCTGAAGTCCTCTGGGGGTACTGAAGGCCTGCAGAAACAAACAAACAATCTCACTAATTTGGATCACAAAAGTTTCCACATGCAAGTTTTCATGTGTGTAACTCATACACTCTTAGACATGGGCTTCACTGTCTCACCTGGAGGTGAGATCCTGCAATTTTTGTTGCCGTTTTGTTTCTGTTCTTAGTCTATTCCAGATACCATATACCAGATGTGAACTAGTCACAGAGCATGCTTATGTACACCAGATGTGTTCCATGTTCGATCTTGCACTGCACTGTCATGTATTCATGAGGTCTGCACCTCAAAGCATTCAATATAGAAGTCCAGACTCTCATTTGCTACGTCTACACTGGGATGGTACATCGAAATAGCTTATCGCGAAATCAAAATAAGCTATTTCAACGAGTAGCGTCTACACATCCTCCAGGGCTGGTGCCGTCGATGTTCAACGTCGACATAGAGCAGCACTACATCGAAATAGGCGCTGCAGGGGAGCGTCTACCCACAAAAGTGGCCCAAATTGAAATAATGGTGCCAGGAAAAGCTGCGGACAGGGTCACAGGGCGGATTAGCCCTTCCAGGGCAACAGCAAGCTGCTCCCTTAAAGGGCCCCTCCCAGACACACTCAGCCTGCACAGCATGCGGTCTGCAGAGCCATAGGCACGCACACCCCGTGTAAGCAGCATGGACCCCCAGCAGCAGATGCCAGAGGCCCACACACCCACCCCGGGAGAAGTGGTCGCCCTGCTCAGTGCCATGGAGGAGGCAGCTCAGCATCTTTTATTTGAGGAAGATGAGCTGTCCTTGGGGGATGAAGAAGCAGCCCCAGACCTTGCTGCGCTCCCAGCCTCCCACTGCCAGACACACCACCGGCTATGGAGGTACCCCACTAGCATGGACTGGTGGGAGTGGCTGGTGCTTGGCAAATGGGACAACGACCACTGGATCCGGAATTTCCGGATGATCCGGCAGACGTTCCTCGAGCTCTGCCAGTGGCTCACCCCTGCCTTACGGCACCAGGACACCCCCATGCGACGTGCCCTCGCCATTGAGAAATGGGTCGGCATCGCTGTCTGGAAGCTGGCCACTCCAGACAGCTACAGATCCATAGGGCAGCAGTTTGGCGTGGGCAAGGCCACCGTCAGGGCTGTCGTCACGGAGGTAAGAGGACCCAGGGGGAGGGGGGAGCCCGGGGAGGAGAGGGAGCTTGGGGAAGAGGGGGAGCCCAGGGGGGAGCCCTGGGGGGGGAGCCCTGGAGGGGAGCCCAGGGGGAGGGCCAGACACACCCTGCACACCCCTCACCGGTGCTCTCTCATGTCCTTCCCCTGCAGGTCATCCGCACAATCAATGCCCTGCTCCTCCACAGGCTCGTGCAGCTTGGGGACCTGGATGCTGCCAGCGTGGGGTTTGCCAGCCTGGGCTTCCCAAATTGCTTTGGGGCTCTGGATGGGACCCATATCCCCATCCGTGCCACGGAGCACAGCAGAGGATGCTTCCTGAATAGGAAGGGATACCATTCCGTGGTCCTCCAGGCCTTGGTGGACAGCCGGGGCCGCTTCTTAGACATTTATGTTGGCTGGCCTGGCAGCATCCATGACACCCAGGCCTGTGCTGCTGGCTGGAGGCGGGGACCTACATCCCCCAGCAGGAGATCCCTGTGGGGGACACCACCATGCCCCTCTGCCTCGTCGCAGACGCGGCGTACCCCCTCCAGCCCTGGCTCATGCGCCCCTACACAGGCCATATCAGTGCCACCCAGGAGCGGTTCAACACCCACTTGAACCATGCGCGCCAGGTGGTCGAGCGGACTTTTGGATGCCTCAAAGGGTGCTGGAGGTGTCTCCTCACCTGCCTGGATGCAGGGCTCGCCAACATCCCCCAGGTTGTGGGCGCGTGCAGCGCACTCCACAACCTGGTGGAGAGCAAGGGAGAGGCCTTCTTCCAGGGCTGGGCTGTGGAGGCTGGCAGGGCCGATACCCAGCCACCCGCTGCCCCCAGTCACCAGGTCGACTGTGAGGGGATCGGGGTCCGGGAGGTCCTGTGGGCCCATTTTGAGCAGGCTGCAGGGGGAACGCTGGCAGGGCCAGCTGCTGGTGAGCCACCCACCGCCTCCCCATATCCCCCACAACACTCCCTGCCCCCACGCCCACACCACTGAGCAGCAGAGAGCACACACCACCCACACACTTCTTTTGTAAATAAACCAAGACTTTTTTTTTTTTTAAACAAAACAATGAACTCAACATTAAGAAGCGGGGAACTATGTACATGGCGGGGCAGCTACAAAAGTGGGGTGGAACAAATAAACTATTTACAAATATGGGGGGAATATGTACAAAGGAGGGGGGGCCTGGGGGAGCAACATCCTTGGCCCTTCACCCCTATTGTCCAGTGCCTGGCGTGGTGGGGGGCGCGACCCATGTTTGGGCTGGAGGCCCCGTTGAGGCTGGATGGGGGCCAGGAGAACCGGCAGGTATGGCCAGGCTGGGTCCTGAGGCCCGCGGTCCCCCTCAGCAGCAGGCAGCAGGCTCCAGGACAGCTGCTGGTGGAGGGCAGCTTGGAGGGACAGCGGGCGGAGTGGCGGGGGGGCCAACTGGTCCACGATCCGCTCAAAGGTCGCATGAAAGCCCCTCAAGCCTCCTGGTGCCAGGCCAGCACTCGCTCCTGCAGGTGGAGCTGCCGCTTCTCCACATGCAGGTGGCACTCAGAGACCTCCAGCTGATGCCGGAGGGTGGCGAGGAGCTGGGGGTCAGCGGACGCCTGGGGATGGCTCCAGCGCTGTTGGGCTCGTCCTGGGGCCAGTCCGTGCTCCGCTGCTGGGCTGGCCTGCTGCGATGGCCCCGGTGGGCTGTCCGGCACAACGGACACAGCGCCTGTGCTCTCAGGGCCCTCAGATGGTGCAGCTGCGGAACAGGGGGGAAGAGTGGAGACAGCCGTTAGTCTGGGCTTTGACCCGTGGCCCATGTTCCCCCACCCCTCTGCTGCTGGTTCCCCATCCCCGTCCCCCAGAGATGCTGCTGCTGCTGCTGATGGGTGTGCTATCCCCCTCCCTGGGGGGACCTCTAGGTTCCGCTCCCCCCATCCCCAGGGATGGGGCATGGTGCTGTCCTGCTAGGGAGCAGGGGCTGATGGACTCTTCTGAGGGACATGCCACTGCTGTCCTCAGGGCCGTGGTCACCTGGGTGTGTGGAGGGCCCTGGTCATGTCCCTTGTCCCCACCCCTGAACCCCAGGGGTGTGCACTGGGGTACATACCTGACGGTCCACTCCGACGGTCAGGGGACACCCATCGGGCGGATGCCCTGCTGGAGCTGCGGGAGGGGAGGTCTATGAGCAGCCCCCCGTCACTGGAGGCATCCTCCTCTTCCTCCTCCTCCTGTGCTGTCCCAGGGGTAGTCTCCTGTGGGGGCCCCTGGGGTGCAGGGCTGGCCTTGGGCTGGACTCCATCTCCGGGGCCTGCTAGGGCTTGTCAGCCAAGGTGTCAAGGGTGGCCGGGGGGAGGAGGTGTACCAGGGGCCCAGGATTTCCCTGAGATCCCTGTAAAAGGGGCAAGTGGTGGGGGCGGCCCCAGATCGGCTGGCCGTGTCCCAGGCCTGGGCGTAACCCTGCCGCAGCTCCTTCACCTTACTCCTGACGTGGTCAGGGGTGCAGACAGGGTGACCCCGGGCAACCAGGCCCTCGGCCAGCTGAGCGAATGCATCTGCATTCTGCCACTTGCTCCCCATTACCTGTAGCACCTCCTCCTCGCCCCAGAGCCCCAGCAGGTCCCAGATCTCGGCCTCCGACCAGGAGGGGCCCCGCTGACTCTTCCCCCACTGGCTGGCTGGCTGGGAGCCCTGGGTCCCCTTGGGGAGGATGCCCTGTGGGTGCCGGGTTGGGGCTTGTGAGAACGTGCAGGCTGAGCACGTGGCTATGCTGCTGCCTGCAAAAGCTCTCAGCTTCCTGCACAGGCAATAAGGGGGCGGGGAGCTTTAAGGGGCTGCTGCATGTGGCGACCATAGAGCTCAGGGGCTGGAGAGAGCGTCTCTCAACCCCTCAGCTGATGGCCACCATGGAGGACCCCACTATTTCGATGTTGTGGGACACGGATCGTCTACCGTGCCCTACTTCGACGTTCAACGTCAAAGTAGGGCGCTATTCCCATCTCCTGATGAGGATAGCAACTTCAATGTCTCGCTGCCTTAAGTCGATTTCAACTTCGAAATAGCACTCGGCACGTATAGACGCGGCGGGCGCTATTTCGAAGTTGTCCTGGCTACTTCAAAGTAGCCAGCTAGTGTAGACGCAGCTATTATGACCATCAGGGGAGTCCACATAGACTTCTTCTTGTGATGTTGGTAGCGGGGCATCTAGCGGGTCAGCACAATGTTCACTGGTGTGTTGGAAATATTCCCTCAGATGGAGATGGTGAAAAAAAGGTCATATACATGTAGGTCTGGCACACTTGGACAATGATAAACAATCGTTTCCCCTTCCTTTTCTAATGTTCATAGCGTCTGATGGTAAATTCTCCCTCTAATCTTTCATTCATTTCTATTGCTGCTGAAAGTCAGCCCTGAGTTTTTGTGTACAGTCCAATATGCTGACTGTGATAGGAGAGAATGCTCAAATTACCAGTGACTTTTGCTCTTTCATTAACTGTTCTGAGTACATTCAAGCAGGGGTGTGCAAGTGGGATGATTTTCAAAATTACAATGAAAAAAATAAATGGAAGAAAAGGTTAGTGGCCGGCTGTCCTGCTTGGAATTGGGAAAAAAATTAGGGGAACTGCAGGCCTGCAGAAGCAATTTCAGTTGTTTGGATCACAAAAGGTTCCACATGCACGTTTGTATGTGTGTAACTCATACACTCTTAGGGATATGAAACCAAAAAGAGATCAGTCCAGGAGCACTTTAAAAAACTAACAATAATTTATTAGGTGAGCTTTTGTGGGATAGACCCACTTCTTCAAACCATAGCCGTAGTAGTATGGCTAAAGTCACCTGCATGTTGGGCATATATGGCTTTTTGTGTGTACATGTAACCATCCACAGACTCACTCAAACATGGGCCAGCTGGAGCTTAGTGCATGAGCCTCTACTGTTTGAGCTACCTCTTAGCTAAGGCTATAGAGAACAGTCATTCTCTCTGCAAGTGGTCTAGGTGAACCACATCCCTAAGAAGTAACAGAGATAGTCTATAGACTAACATGGCTATGATCTGAGGAAGTGGGTCTGTCCCATGAAAGCTCATCACCTAATAAATTATTTTGTTAGTCTTTAAAGTGCTACTGGAGTGCTTTTTTGGTTTGATAGAATATAGATCGCATGAGAGGGAAATTCTGCAGTGCTTACCAATAGGATCGGGCCAGGCTAATAAGAACCAGTGAACAGTTCATGCTCAGTCCCACTCCTCACCCACGATCCCTTTAGCACTTGTTCAGCCTAGAGAATGGGGTACAACAGACCCCTCCCAAGGTGTCTTCACAACAACCAGGGGGGTCTGTGGCTGTCCCTGCATTGCTCCTTCAGGAGGCGGTTGACTCATGGATCCTGGGGATGAGATCCTAGGCTCTCTCCACAGCCACAAGCCCCTTCTCCCACCACCCAAAAGGAGGACAAGGAGCGGCAGCAGCAGCAGCAGCCGTCCAGGGAGTGGTAGCAGCAGCAACTGTGGCGGCAGCAGCAGCCAGAGGCGGGATGGCACGTCGTGTCCAGAATGGAGTAGGAAGGAGCCCAAGGCAGGGAACCGGGAGGTAACCTGGGAGCTCAGTGTATTGCAGTAGGGATCCCCACTGTCTCTCTCCCTGACCACCAGCTCACCCACCACCAACAGGGGACCTGGGCTGGAGCTTGGGGCAGAGGGAGGGCCCGAGCTCCCCTACCCCCACCCCTGACTCTGAGGAAGGGGGAGCACTGACTAGGCGGCTATGCCCCCATACCCTGACTAGAGTGCTGGAGCCTGACAGAACGGATAAGGACTAGGCCACCAGGGCCTGAGGGCAGTGGGAAAGTCCTCAAAAGAGGTGCAGGGATAGCGGCCCCATCACACCAGTATATTCAGTTGTAGCAACTGCCTGTCTTACAGCATTTTTGCACGTATGTGTTTGAGGACGGTAGTGCTGCTGCTTTGCCTCACTGTTTTGCATCTTTAGTATTCATATCAAAATGACATGTAATTTGCAGTGATTTCCCCAGGAAGGGGCAGGATGAGCAGCATTGCAAGCTTCTTTGTAATCTGTGCCTTTCAAAGCAGTTTTTGCTCCATCTGTCATGAACACTCACAGGTTAGTAGGCACTCGGGTATTGTTGCATGTCGTAACACTATAGCCCTTCAGAGCACTGTATCTGCAGTCCAGCCCCACTCCCTTTTCTCCGGATGGCCATCTCTGCTTGGCCTCCTCTTCTTTTGGGACAGTGGGAATTTCGAGTGAGCTGTCCTGGTGCCTGTGCAGAGGCCTTGTGATCAAAGCCATGGCAGTGCTGTCAGTCTGAGGATGAGTCCCTCCTTATATGCCAGCGCACTCTGCACCGACGATGAGGTGCTCCGTTGGCTCTGCTGAGCTGGGGTTTGAGTGCAGATGGAACACAGCTTCCAGTAGAAGGGTCTTGAGATGTTGCTCTCATACTTGGTGGGTTGTGGAATGAACCCCCCAGCAAGTGTTTGCAGTGCACCCTCTGGTGTCTGTCCCTCAAACACTTCAGACAAGAAGTACCTGGGTCACTCCTGGGCAGTGCCTTTTTTGGTCCAGTACTTGCCAGTAATGAGTAGTGGCACCTTGGCAGCCCCAGCCACAGGACTGGCTGGGGAAGGGGACAGGGGGCTGCTGAATATCAGCACATTTTTTTCCAAAAAAGGCATTGATCTTCACAAGATACTTACCATAAGCCCCACAGGGTTTTGAGGCCGAAGACTGAGGCATACCCCCGTACTGGGAAGAGAGAGAGAGAGAGAGAGAGAAAGCGTGTGTCTGTAGGTGGTACCCCCAAATAAAACTAACACAAATTTAATCGACACTAATACTATGATCACTAACTGATTATACACAGAATGAAGAAAACAGTTCACTGTTAGAAGAGAGACATTTGCTGAAGCAAGAGGCATAAGCATCTCAGGTAACTGTCACTGGCAGGAAGAAAGCTGAAGGCAGGGTGGGTTGGCAAAGCTCTGTATTAAGCATCATGAAGGTCTTAAACCACCCCTCCCGGGGGTGCCCAGGCTGAGCCAATGGCTACTGGGAAAAGAAACCTACCTTCTTGCTGCCATGCATACAGTGAGCATGCACCTAATTGGACCTGACAAGAACAATTACTCAAAGAACAATATTGTCCTTTGAAGCACTGTAACTGCAGCCCACCTACACTGCCTTTTCTTTCTTTCTTTCCTTCTGTTCACCTCTGCTTGGTCAGAAGAACATCCAGTTAGCTCCATGTAGCTTTGAGATGACAGTTTAGTTTACTGCATAACCACCTTTGCACAGCAATTCAGCAGCTTTCTCCCTTCTTATAATCTTCCCATCTTCCACTCAAAGAATTCCCACTAGATTGTGTTCGTAAGCAGAGCTAAAAACAATGCCTCACAACCTCTCCAAGGCAGCAGATGGAATGCTGCATGGAATGCTGCATCCTGAAGGTGACAGAGCATAATAGAAAATAGCATAATGAGGGGAGGGAAGCCTGCTAGTGAAACTCAGACTAATGGATTATATAGTCTATAGTTTGGGATAGCCAAAATCCTGACTTTTCCCATTTTGGAACACAGTGAACCCTCAAAATACGTGGCTTCAAGTTCTGCATAACTCGCTTTAACATGAGTTAAGCACAACTTGAAGCTCCTCTCTGGCTGTCAGCCTTCCTAGCTGCCCATGGCTGTGGGCAGCTAGGCAGGATAAGAGCCCCTTCTCCCTGCCTTCCCCCAGCTGGAAGAAGCAGACTGGTGGGCTGGTCAGTTTCCTGGGTCCTCCAAGCAGAGGGGAGCTGGGAATCAAGCTGCAGCAGGGCTCCCCTCTGCTTGCAGAGCCAGGAAATTGACCAGGGCAGCAGCCCTGCTCAGGTTCCTGGGTCCAAGGAGTGGATAGAAGCTGGAAGCTAGAAGCCAGGCTGCCCCTGGTTCCAGGCTCCCCTCCACTGGTTGGAGCCAGGAAACTGACAAAGGTTGCTACCCTGGTCATTTTCCCACCTCTACAAGTGGAAGGGAGCTGGAAGCCAGGCTGCTGCCTAGTTCCCAGCTCTCTGCCTCTTGAGGGGACCCATGAAACTGGCTAGCTCATGGCTGGTCAATTTCCCAGCTCCCCCCACCCCCCAGCTCCCCAGGCAGCAGGAACCAAGTGACAGCCCGGGTCCAGCTGCCATGAGTTGGTCAGTTTCCTGGGTCCCGCAAGCGGTGGGGAGATGGCAATCAGGCTGCTCTCTGGTTCCCAGCTCCCCACCATTCTGGGAGCCAGGAAACTGATCAGCCCCTGGACAGTTTCACAGCTCCTGCAAGCCCGTGGGAGCTGGGAATGCAACCCCTGCCTAACTCCAGGGTTTCCTGTAGCTATATAAATACTCAGAACAAAAATATAAAGGTTTTCAGAACACTTTTTGTTTCTGAATCTCAGGCAGCTGAATAGAATATAGCTCTATTCTGTTTTAAAGGGTTTGGGAAAACTTTTCACAAGTGAGAATGAAAATTAGGCTAACTTCATTTAATATCTGGACTGCTGTCACACGCAAAACTGCACTGTCGCTTTAAAAAAACCCAGCGGGCTCATTTATATTATGGGCCTAGTTCACCTCCAGTAAAACTCCAGTGACTACAGTGGGTGGTTCAGTTCCTAGGTTCCTCTGATATTAAAGTATGTTTCTCCTCTGAAAAGAGCCTGTAAAAATGGCACCTTGGATACAACTGAACACTGTGTGTATTCAGTGAATAATTGAAACTGCTTCCCTGAGTAGCTAAAGCAACTTTAAGTTATATTTATTCCTGTTACAAGTGCAAGTCCAATGGAGCTCTGGAAAAGGAAGCAGAATTCTGTTCTGTCTCATCACAAGGGTAGATAATCTTATTTGACTGCAGAAGCTTTATTGATGGGGTGACAGTCAAAAAGAAGTCAGCTGTTGGAGCACAGACAGTTTGCAGGGCTGGCAGATTGTTATTCTATCATTCTATTTGTAAATGCAACAGAGCTGACCTGGTAATCACTAAGAAAAACAAGGAACCCACATTTATTTTTATGAAGCTACCGATACATATCTTTCACCATAAATCTAGCATAAGGAGGGGTTTTTTAATTTGGAATTTGCAGGCATTTGTAAAATAACAGCTGTGTAGCAGGACTCCATAAAAGTTTATTAAGGTTATGCAGGACTACATATGGTCTCAGACGGGTAGTTCTGTTAGTCTGTAGCTTCGCAAATAAATAATCATGTAGCAATGACAATTTCCCCACTTTTGATCTTCACAGGAAGGGGACACATCCTACTTAATTTGCTTAATCAACTGGTCCTACTAGTGACAGATAACCCTTGTTTCCTCCACCCTTCCCTTCCCTCTCTGCTATATAAACCCTGAATGCTATTATTTTTCTACTTCAAATCACCTGAAGAATTGGATCTCACCCACGAAAGTTCATGTCTTAATAAGTTTGTTAGTTTCTAAGGTGTTACATGACTACTTGCTAATTGCAGGGCTAAGTATGTTAAGGAAAACACTATGTAATAACTAAACACCACACTGAAGGGCTACATCTACATGGGGATGCTACATCAAAATAGCTTATTTCGATACAGCAAAACGAAATAAGCTATTTCGATGAATAGCATCTACACGTCCTTCAGGGCTGGTGCCGTCGACGTTGGGCAGCACTACATCGAAGTAGGCACTGCAGGGGAGCGTCTACACACCAAAGCGGCCCACATCAAAATAAGGGTACCAGGAACAGCTGCAGACAGGGTCACAGGGCGGACTAGTACTTCCTGGGCAACAGCAAGCCGCTCCCTTAAAGAGCCCCTCCCAGACACATGCAGCCTGCACAGCATGCAGTCTGCAGAGCCACAAGCGCACACACCGCATGGAAGCACCATGGACCCCCAGCAGCAGCCGCCAGAGGTCCACACACCCGCCCCTGCAGGAGCAGTGCTTGCCCTGCTTAGTGCCATGCAGGAGGCAGCTGACCATCTTTTATTTGAGGAAGATGAGCTGCCCCCAGGGGATGAGGAAGCAGCTCCAGACCTTGCTGCCCTCCCAGCCCCCCGACGGCTGTGGAGCTACCCCACGAGCACAGATTGGTGGGAGCGGCTGGTGCTCGGTGAGTGGGACAACAACTGGATGAGCCGGCAGACATTCCTGGAGCTCTGCCAGTGGCTCACCCCTGCCTTACAGCACCAGGACACCCCCATGCGACGTGCCCTCACCGTCGAGAAACGGGTCGGCATCTCTGTCTGGAAGCTGGCCACTCCAGACAGCTACCAATCCGTAGGGCAGCAGTTCAGCGTGGGCAAGGCCACCGTCGTGGCTGTCCTCATGGAGGTAAGAGGACCCGGGGGGGCAGCCCTGGGAGGGGAGGGCCAGACACACCCTGCACACCCCTCACCGGTGCTCTCTCATGTCCTTCCCCTGCAGGTCATCCGCACAATCAATGCCTTGCTCCTCCACAGGCTCATGCGGCTTGGGGACCTGGATGCTGCCAGCGTGGGGTTTGCCAGCCTGGGCTTCCCAAATTGCTTTGGGGCTCTGGCTGGGACCCATATCCCCATCTGTGCCACGGAGCACAGCAGAGGATGCTTCCTGAATAGGAAGGGCTACCATTCTGTGGTCCTCCAGGCCTTGGTGGACAGCCGGGGCTGCTTCCTGGACATTTATGTGGGCTGGCCTGGCAGCACCCAGGACACCTGGGTGTTCAGAAATTAGGGCCTGTGCCACTGGCTGGAGGCGGGGACCTACATCCCCCAGCGGGAGATCCCTGTGGGGGACACCACCATGCCCCTCTGCCTCGTTGCAGACGCAGCGTACCCCCTCTGGCCCTGGCTCATGCATCCCTACATGGGCCATGTCACAGCCAGCCAGGAGCGGTTCAACATGTGCTTGAACCATGCGCGCTAGCTGGTCGAGCACACTTTCAGCCGCCTCAAAGGGCACTGGAGGTGTTTCCTCACCCGCCTGGCTGCAGGCCTCACCAACATCCCCCAGGTTGTGGGCACGTGCAGCGCACTCCACAACCTGGTGGAGAGCAAGGGAGAGGCCTTCTTCCAGGGCTGGGCTGTGGAGGCTGGCAGAGCCGACACCCAGCCACCAGGTGGACTGGGAGGGGATCCAGGTCCAGGAGGCCCTGCGGGCCCATTTTGACCAGGCTGCGGGGTGAATGCTGGCAGGGCCAGTTGTGGGTGAGCCACCCGCTGCACTGCCCCCCGCCCCGCATCCTCCACAGCACTCCCTGCCCCCACACCCACACCACAGAGCACCCGAGAGCACACACCCCCACACTTTTCTTTGAAATAAATGGAAAATGTTTCAAACAAAACAGTGCAACCTTATTATTAACAGAAGAAAAGAGGGGGGAACTATGTACATGGGGGGCAGCTACTAAAACAGGGGTCCAACAAAAACTATTTACAAATGGGGGGAATATGTACAAAGGAGCAGGGGCCACGTCCTTGGCCCCGTACCCTAATGTCCAGCACCCAGTGTTGGGGGGCATGACTCTCGTCTCGGAGCCCTGGTCAAGTCTGGGTGGGGGCCGGGAGAACTGGCAAATATGGCCGGCCAGTGTCCGCAGGCCCATGGTCCCCCTCAGCGGCAGGCCTCAGGGTGGCAGACGGTGGAGGGACGGCGGGCGGAGCCAGGTGCTGCACAATGCTGTCACAAGTGCGCATGAAGGCCCCCCAAGCCTCCTGGTGCCAGGCCAGCGCTCGCTCCTGGAGCTCTAGCCGCCGCTCCTCCACCCGCAGGCGCCGCTCGGACACCTCCAGCTGACGGCGGAGGATCACGAGCAGCTGGGGGTCCATGGCCGTCCTCAGGTGGCTCCTCCGTCGGCCTCGTCCTGGGGCTGGTCGGTGCTCTGCCAAGGGGCTGGCCTGCTGGGATGGCCCTGGTGGGCTCTCCAGCACCACGGACACCTCGCCGGTGCTCTCCGGGCCCTCCGATGGTGCAGCTGCGGAACAGGGCGGAACAAGAGTTGAGACAGCCGTTAGTGTGGGCCCTGAACTGTGGCCCTTGTCCCCCCACCCCTCTGCTGCTGGTTCCTCATCCCCTGGAGATGCTGCTGCTGCTGATTGGTGTCGCACCCCCCCCCGCTCAAGGGGGACCCTAGGTTCCGCTCCCCCCCATCCCCAGGGATGGGGCATGGTGCTGTCCTGCTGGGGGGCAGGGGCTGATGCACTCTTCTGAGGGACATGCCACTGCTGTCCTTGGGGCGATGGTCATCTGGGCATGTGGAGGGCCCTGGTCATGTCTCTTGTCACCGCCCCTTAACCCCGGGGGTGTGCACCGGGGGGCGGGGAGGGGGGGTACATACCTAACGGTCCACTCCCACGTTCGAGGGACACCCATTGGGTGGATGCCCTGCTGGAGCTGTGGGATGGGAGGGCAATGCGGAGCCCCCTGTTGCTGGAGGACTCCCCCTCCTCCAGCATCCCAGGGCTGGGCTCCTGCGGTGCAGGGCTTGCCTCTGGGGCGGAATCCATCTCCAGGGCCTGCTGGAGCTTGTTGGCCAAGGTGTCAAGAGTGGCCGGGGGGGAGGTGGTGTGCCGGGGGCCCAGGATGGCCCTGAGCTCCCTGTAAAAGGGCCAAGCAGCGGGGGCGGCCCCAGATCAGCTAGCCGCGTCCTGCGCCCGGGCGTAACCCTGCCACAGCTCCTTCACCTTACTCCTGACATGGTCAGGACTGCAGGCAGGGTGACCCCAGGCAGCCAGGCCCTCGGCCAGCCAAGCAAATGCATCCACGTTCCGCCTCTTGCTCCCCATTACCTGGAGCACCACCTCCTCACCCCAGAGCCCCAGCAGGTCCTGGATCTCGGCCTCTGTCCAGGAGGGGCCCCGCTGCCTCTTCCCCCGCTAGCTGCCAGCCTGGGGGCCCTGGCTGCCCTTCAGGGGGGTGCCGGCTGGCTGCCATCAGTGCAGGGTGGTGTGCTGCTGAGAGATGTACAGGCTGAGCACGTGGCTATGCTGCTGCCTGCACAGGAAGTAAGGGGGCAGGGAGCTTTAAGGGGCTGCTGCACGCGGCGACCAGAGAGCTCAGGGGCTGGAGAGAGTGTCTCTCAACCCCTCAGCTGATGGCCGCCATGGAGAACCCTGCTATTTCGATGTTGCGGGAGGCAGATCGTCTACACGTGCCCTACTTCGACGTTCAACATCGAAGTAGGGCGCTATTCCCATCTCCTGTTGGGGATAGCGACTTCGACATCTTGCCGCCTTACATCGATTTCAACTTCGAAATAGCACTCACCACGTGTAGACACGGCGCGCACTATTTCGAAGTTGGCCCGGCTACTTCGAAGTAGCCAGTTCGTGTAGACGTGGCTAAGCTGGGACAATACTACAGAGTTCCGTCAACAAAACTAGGGAGCCTCCACACTACCAACACGTTCTGACGAGAATCCGTCGACAGCAGTTTTCCCGTCAAAGAGTCCTGTCTTGTCCGTACGAGGCACAGCGCTTCTTTCGGCAGAATCTGCTGACAAATATATAGTGTAGATGCTCTGGGGGGATCCTCTGTTGACAGAAGGGGCTTCTGGTTCAGTGGGCAGCCCTGTTTGGAGACCTTCCAGTTGGCTGCTCCGTCAACAGAGGGGATTGACAGGGAGAGCCTGTATTAGGTGTGGACATGTTCTGTAGACAGAGATTGTGTTGAGAAATCTCCAACAGTGACTACTGTCAACAGAACTCTGTAGCGCAGACACGGCTTGAGCTTTTAAGCTCACTCCTGAGTTCCAAGAAAACAAAATAGCAGCAATGTAGTACTTTAACAGCTAACAAAAATGATTTATTCAGCGAGTTCCAAGTTTGCAGATACCTGCAGGGGAAGAACTGGGGAGAAATTACATTTCAGAAGCACCAGGTCCCTGTTCCTTCATAATCTGAATTTTTCACTAAGGGTGCAGAGAATATACTGTATTAATGATTGCTATATGCAGCATGCTCCTTGCCATGCCTGGTCTGCATGCAGAAGCAGAGCTAGTGCGAGATGAAACAATTTTGAAGCCCTGTGCGTCATAGCCTTTACCCCCTCCATCTTCCCCTCCCTGCCCAGGGAGGAATGTGGACGGAAGGGACAGACAGAAGAGAAGCAGAAGGTCAGAGATGCATGTGATGGCGCTAGAAATTATCGACCCAAATGGTGAGCCACATGTGTGTTCTTGTGGATTTTTTTTAAATGTATTCAAGTCGCATTTCTTTGATGCGGTCCTATTTACAAAGAACTTAAGTCTGGCACCCCTGAACACACCAAGAATGAGTCAGCAGGAGAAAGTTTCTTTGCTCACAGTTCCATGCCTCTTTCTAATCAGCACTTTACCCAAAAAGCAAATTTCACCATTTCTTCTTTAGCTAGTCATAGCCTTCTGTGGCCTTTTGCATAAGGTTCTGTACCTACATTGTGACAGGCCCCTTATCTGTCCCTTAAGGGTCCTGCACCTCCAAGCAGCTCCTTGTGTGCCTCAGAGAGGCCCCTTTGTTGCCATGAGCTTCCCAAGGGCAAAGGTCTCCCTTTACATCACAGGCCAGTCTTGAGCCAGGGTGGAGTAGGATCCTCTCTACCAGACTCAGGCTGCCCTAGTTTGGGGCAAGTTGGATACTCCTTCAAGGGAAAGGCAGGGGGAGTCCAGTCCCACACAGTGCCCCAAACCCTGGCCCAGGGACCCTAGGAAGGAAGGGAGCTAGCAGGGCTGTCACCCCAGCCCCACAGCAGTAGCCTTTCCCTGGGCTGCTGCACCCACCATGTCCCTCTGATGCCTGGTGGATGGTATCCCTTGGCTTCACTTGGCCTGTCCTGCTCCATCCTTCTTTCAGCCCCCTTCTCTCTAGGCACTGCTCTCCCTCCTACTGCCTGGGGAAAACCTTTTATAGGGAGCCTGGAGGCCTTAACTGGGAGCAGGTGCTCGATTGCTAGCAGTGGCTGGCTGATTCCCAAACAAGCCCCAGCTGCCTATCCAGCCTGCAGGTCTGCCCCCTCTGGGTGCTTAGGAGGGGACCAAAAAGGAGCTCCACCAGAATCCAAAGTGTTTGGGGGAGGGGGCTCCTAGCAGACTCCTGTATCTTCCCGACAGCAGTCTGCCCCAGAGAGCCCACTGGGGACCCCTGTGCTTGGCTGTTGCTTTTTGGCCTCCCTTGGGGCTACTCTTTGGCCCCTTTCTGGGCCAGCTTTCTTTCCCCTCCTCTCCTGCCCCGGCCAGGCTGCTTCTTTCTCCCCCGCACTTCACCCCTTCCAGCTAGTGCCTGAAGCTGCTGGGTGGGTGGTGTGTGGGGGGGACTCTTGCTGCCCTGCCTCCAGGCAGAGGAGGGGGTAGCCCCCTCCCCCTTTCCATCCTGTGGCAGGGAGTCTGCTGGCCCCTAGCTTTGGGCCCACATTCCCAGCTGGTGGCTACTGCACCCTCAGCGCTCTGGAGGAGGTAAGGGGCTGTCTGGGCAGTGGCTGGGCTTCCCCTCCACAATCTGCTGTGGAGTGGTTCGTTTGGGTGGCGCCTCTCTCCACCGGAGCTCCAGGGGGGTGGCTGCACAGTTGGGTGTGGTCCCTGCCCCACCCCTGCTGCCGCCACCACCTCCTTTACTGCCCCCCACACCCAGCTGCCCCCGGGGGCCCATTCCACTGGGGCCCCATCACCATCACCATCTGCCCCTTCCTCCTCCCCTGCTGGCCGAGGCTCTGCAGCAGCTGCTGTGGGCCCATTCCTCGGGCACACTCCCCCCACCCCCGGCTAGCTCTGCTACCTCCTCATCTTTCCCCACCTTTGTGCCCATGACCCCTCCCCCTCCTTTTGTTTGTTAGGTGCCTGAGGCCCCTCCCATTCCTTCTCACTCACCTCCCCACACGTACATACATCCAATCCCCTCCCCATCCCACTGCAGCAGCAGGAGCCGCCCACCACCTGGTGCTGGGAGTTGTGGCTTTTCTTGGTTTCCCTTCCCCTTTGCCTTTCCTTCCTCTCTCCTCCTGCCCCGCCCCCACCTGACCGGGTCCTCAGCCTGGCTGGTGGGGGAGGGGTAGCTACCTCCTCCCCTCCCCTCTCCTCCCCTCCCTCCCCTCTCTAAGAACCCCACCTTCCATTAAACCACCTGTCCCTGTGTCCCTCACCATGGCCTCTACACCCACCAGGGGCTTGTTTGGCGATGCCCCCCATCCCTCCCCTCTCCATTGTTACCCCTCCCACCTCTGGAACGGCGGCTGACCCATCCGAGGCTGCTGGAAACTTTACTCCCGCGGCGGCCAAGGGCACAGGCTCCAGGGCTTCTCCGCCGACCCTGCCCCGAATCCACCCCGCAGAAGGGCAGGAAGGGCCGGGGGACCAAGAAGGGGAAAAGCCCGGCCTGGAAGGCTAAACCACCCATGGTGGGGACTGTCGCCCCTGCGGCAAAAACACCTGCCGCAGCTCCCCCTCCCTCCCTGCTCCCTCCACTGATCCTGGGGGCCCCAACCCCCCGGTCGTATGCCCAGGCAGTGGCCACCTTGCACCCTGCTCCTTCTGCCTCCGATGGGAATACCATCCCCAACAGCTGCGGCCCCTTCCCCACCCTCACCAGGAGGCATGGGGTCCATTGCCTCGTGGTGTTGGCCTCGCCCCACATGGGAATCTACATGAGGGTGATGGCGAGAGTGGCGGGGCCCACGGCCATGGTGGTGGCGGCCTCCCGCATGTTCGGGAACATTGTCTTCTTCCTGGTGTTGGAGGCCGCCGCCCAGGAGGCGGTGGTGAGCGGTCTGGTGGTTGGGGGCATTCACATACCCCTCGAGCTGCTCGAAGACCTGGGTGTACGGGGGGTGTTCCCTTCCGTCCCTCCCTTCCTGCCCAACTCCGCCCTGTTGCCCTTCCTCACCTCCCTGGGATGGCCCTTGTCAGTCCTGAGTGCCCTCCCTCTGGGCTACAAGGACCCCGCCCTCTGCCACGTGCTCTTCTTCCACTGGCAGGCACAGGTCCAACTGCTGCCAGCGGTGGCACAAGGTGGGGTTGCCCAGGAGGGGACTATACTGGTGCCTCATCAAGGGGCCCAGAACCGGGTGTTCTACACCCTGGGGGAGGCCCGGTGCTTCGTGTGACAGGGCACGTCCGGAGGGACTGCCCCCTGGCCCAGTGTAGGGAGGAGCCTGGGACCCCCAATACCTGGGAGGGTGCCGGCCACACCACCGCCGGTGCCCCTATCACGGCGAGCCCTGGGACCGCCCCTCCTGCTCCCACTGTGGAGAATACCACCGCCGCTCGGGTGTTGGAGGACACCCAGGCACCGGAGGAATGGAATGAAGCAGGGGCCGATGCCTAAGTGGGCACTTGTGCTGGGCCTGCGGAGAAGAGGGCAGCAGGGCCAGCGATGGGACTCGGATAGGGCCCACCCCAGGGCAGGTCGCTCCCTTCCCTCGCTGTCCCACCCTCTGTTCCCTACCCCGTCTCATCATTGCCTTCCTCCCTGGCTGTTCCTCCACCTCCGCTGCCCAGCTCACCTCCTCGGAGGACTGGGTGCTGGTGAGGGGGAAGAGGAACAAGCGAAGCGCATGAGTCCGACACCTCAAGCCGTCAGAGGACGGGGTATATGTGCCGCACAAAGTGCTCATGAGGGCTGCCAGCCCCAACCCCCCCGCTGGACCCCTGGCCACGAACCGTCGGCTGCTGTGGAGGTGGCAGACATGGGGCTCTCCACCCTACACGCTCTCTGGCACGTACTTGAGGAATGCATGCTGCTCTGCTGCCCACTGCTCATGTTTACCTCAGCCAGGTCCTGCGGGAGGGTGCACCCCGCCCCCTCTAACTCCTGGCCCTCTGGATCTCTCCGTGGGCCCCTGGCCCTGAGAGGCCCCCTGCCCCCCCACCTTCACCATCCCAGCCAGCTGCACACGTTGCAGACAGTCCGCTTCCGAACTGTGCCAAGATGTCATCTGTATACACTCGTGCTTCAAACTCTCCATTTCCCCACCCTCGCGTCCCGGCTTGATCACAAGTGGTAAGACCTTCTAACACCATTGGAAGGTGGGGAGCCTCGGAGGACCAGCCTTTACTCCACCTTGGTCCTGCGTCCTGCCGGAGGATCCTCCACGGGGTGGTGAGCATGGGCTGTACCTGGCACGATTCACCCCCCTCCCAGAAACTTGCTCCTTCTGCAGTGTGAGGGAGACCCTGGCGCACATCTGTGTCGACTGCACCAGGTTGCAGCCCCTCTTCCGGCTCCTCCAGAACCTCCTGCTGAGGTTCTGGCTGCACTTCTCCCCACACCTTGGCCGTGTCTACACTAGCCAAAAACTTCGAAATGGCCATTCTGAAGTTTACTAATGAAGCGCTGAAATACATATTCAGCACCTCATTAGCATGTGGGTGGCCGCGGCACTTCAAAATTGACGTGGCTCGCTGCCGCGCGGCTCGTCCAGACAGGGCTCCTTTTCAAAAGGACCCAGGCCACTTCGAAGTCCCCTAATCCCCATCTGCTCATAGGAATAAAGGGACTTCGAAGTAGCCTGGGTCCTTTTGAAAAGGAGCCCTGTCTGGACGAGCCGCACGGCAGCGAGCCACGTCAATTTTGAAGTGCCGCGGCCGCCCACATGCTAATGAGGTGCTGAATATGTATTTCAGCGCTTCATTAGTAAACTTCAAAATGGCCATTTGCGTGGCCATTTTGAAGTTTTTGGCTAGTGTAGACGTAGCCCTTCTGATCCTGGCACACCCCATTCACAGCCCCACTAAGTCGTGGGACCTCCTTGTCAGCCTCCTCCTGGCTATGGCTAAAGTGGTCATCTACAACACCAGAGAGAGGAGGCTGGCTGCAGGGAGACCTGCGACTGTGGGGCCTATTTCCGCTCTGCCCTCCACTCACGAATCCAGGCAGAGTTCCTCTGGGCGGCATCCACTGGCTCCCTTGAAGCCTTTGGGGAGCAGTGGGTGCTGTCTGGGGTTCTCTGCTCAGTGTCCCCCTCTGGTTCCCTTGTTTTGAACCTCTGACCTCCATTCCTGTCCCTGTTTTTCTTTTTCATTGTCCCCTGAACTCAGCTGGGGCCATGTCTTTTAATGGGCTCCCTCTCACTTTGAGAGGAGCCTTTTAGTCATTGGCAGGCTGGGCCCGCCCACTCCCTGGTCCCCAAATAGGACCCAAAATGTTCACCCTCCATCAGACATTTGCTGGCTGCTACTTCTGGTCTGCCACAACATGTACACTCTCTCTCTCTCAAATCCTACTCCAGCCTTGCACGTGGCTTGTGTGTTGGGAAGTAGCTCCTACAGTTTCAGCTTGCTTGATTTTTTGTTTAACATATATTTGGAACAAAGGGCTTCTGTTGTACTCAATGGCTTCAAGAGGATTCACCAACCTCCAGAATAACATTATTGACCAACAAGACTAGTCTAATCAAACATGTCCTCATCAAGAACAGCAAAAAAAGATACAGAAAGAGCTTCTAGACCCACTTATGTCAGAAACAAGCCAAATAAAACTAAGAAACCTTCAAAAAGAAAATTACTTCATTTTTAAGCTTGCGTATCTATGAAATGCCTTCTCCAGTTTGCCTCGAGCTTTCAACAACAAAATGCTGCACTCTAGCTTCTAGTCAAATGTAGAAAACCGTCCATGGACTAATTTACTTTTGGCACACTCAGATAGGGTGGGCAGGGGTCAAAATTGAATTTATAACAGAAAAATAGCTCCTTATTTCTCTTGTGAAAGGCTAATCTTTCTCCATAAGATGACAGGGTTTTGACATAATTTCTGTAAGGTTAAGCAGAAAAATTTTCCTCGGTAAAAAACAAGACCTTTTCCTTCCAGAACTGAGAACTATGCATTGGTTAAAATGTCTTTGAAGACCAATGTGCAGTATTCATACAGTATAATTTGACATTATCCCAGTGGCACTGGGCACTTGTTGAACGCAATCCCCCCACATGGAAGCTAACTTACAGTAGCAAACACACACACACACACACACACACTTTTACTACAAAGTATAAAAACATCTATGCTGCCAACAAAAATCCAATTTAACAGCCAGGATTTGAGTTACAAAGTGAAATACAGTAGTAATTATTGTCATTCTTGCATGAATAATATCAGCATTTAGGCAGAGATCACAAAAGAGGTACATTTGCTATAAATGATATCCACTGTCCACTCAGAGTATGGCAGCAGCAGAAACTGAAATTCAGTGTTTCCCCCACTTTGGACCAGAAGACAGCAGAATAAATGATGCCAGAGTCTTTGCTGATGCCAGCACCACTCCTACTCCCACAAACAAAGAAAACCAAATCCAGGCTTACTTTTCTTTGTTATAGACATCATCTTACTCAGTTTATGAAAGCTGATGCTCCTATAATTACGGACAGAACCAAGCAACAGCAAAGATCTAACAACATTGTTCCCACGGGGGTGTAGATGATAACTGCTGTAACACCAAGAGATTCATGTTTGGAGTATGACTACCACTGAGAAAAAGGTTGCAACAGAATAATTCTTAAATATGAAATGACAGGGTACTGCATCAATTCAAACTCATTCACAGTGTATTTAGCTTCCCTGCAATTCACAAGGAGCTGTTGGAACCTTGTCATTAGTATTAATGACTACACACGGTCTTTTAACATCTATAAGTGAAGGCATTATAAACAGAGAGCCAGATTCTGATCTGACATACGCTGGAGCACATCAGGAGTGAGTCCACTTACGTTAATGGATTTAGCTTAGTGCAAATGAAAGGACAATCAGGATTCTCTGGGGCACAGGCTGGAAACATAGAGCTTCTAGTATAACTTATTCAGCCTAGAACTGAAAACATACATATGTCAACCCTGTGAAAGACTGTTAGAAAGCAAACGCATAACAAGGCTCATGCTGTGTTTGCACTGGAGAGAGCACAATGTGTGGAACAAGAGGAGGGAACGTGATGCTCCCTGCACAAACACGCCTTATGTGCACCATTAAACATTGCATTGCCAGGCTTGCTCCCACCTAGCTGTAGGTGATCCTGAAAATGACTACTACTACTGCCAACAATAAAAGCCTGCTATTTGTAATGCCACCTCTTTGCTTCTTGACAAACCTCTGCATGAACAATGAAAATAAAATCACAATAAATAAATAAAATTAAAGCAACCAGTCAAATAGTTCACAAATGACACATAAGATTCTATTTAGAATACTTACGACACCCAATACATGCTTAGAATGGAGCGATGGCCTAGGGTGGCTTTCCACTGAGTGCATATTCCAACCTAGTTTGGGTGAGGTAGGCGTCTAAGGTGCAGTAGTGGGCAGCCTAAAAGGTAGGTGGTTACTGAGTGCAAATGCTGTCAGTTTAACTATTCATATTCCTTTTTTCTGAGCGTCTTCACTGCCACTTGGCCATTTGCCCAAGAAACTGATGTGGTAAAAGCTTTGTTGCCTCATCAATACTCATGGCATGCAACGCACGTGCAGGGTGTTCTTATTGTTCTGGACAGATGCTGTCTGTAGATTTGATCTTTACTCTGCTGTGGGAGGTAGAGGAGCAAATTCCACAACAGCCCCATTTCAATCCCCCTGGCTACTCTTCTCTTCAGAAGGTTCACACTGCTTTCTGGAGACACGCATCTTATCTTAGACTGGCATAAGACAGCTTCATTTGCCCAAGGAGGGCGGTATCAGGTGACAGAGATTTCAGCACTGTAGACTCTGGAGAGTTATGATCACCGTAGTGCTGACACTCTTTATCCTGCTCTTCCCTAGCACAGAGGAGCTTGGCACCAATACCACTGGATCCGAGTTAGGGTTTTGAGCTGCGTCCCTCCTTCCTGATCCAGTTCTGCTTCTTCCTTGTTTCTCCAACTGAAGGACCAGAAGCATGCCAATTTCCAGAGATGGTCCCTCACAGGTTCTCTGGGCTGTGTTGTGTCTCCAGCTGTAACAACAAAATAATCCTGTCAGTTGAAAGGTTTGTTTATCCATTTGTATCTCTTCTCCCTGCACATGACTCTGAAATCCCTCATGCTACTCTCATTTCCTCTCAGATGCTTCTATCCTCCGTTTTCTGTTGACCTGACAATGGTCCCTCTCAGGGTTGTGGTTCCATGACTCATGGTGGAAGGAACTAATGTAACTCTGTGCTGGTAGCCAAAAGTAACACAGACACAGAATGGGAGAAGAATAAAGGAAAATATGTGTCTATGAGAGCACCTCTAGTTTGGGTATAGATGTGACGCTTCAAAAGTGCCTAATGTTCGGAAAGAACCAAGAACCCACCTTCTGAGCCTCAGGTTCCAGTAAGATTTCTCACAGTGGACACCCAGAATGACCATTTACTTTGGAAAAGTTAGGCCATTTAGACTGGAGATTACCATCACTGAAAGGAGAGCGAGGTGGGTGGGAAAGTAGAGGCAGGGATCAGTGTTTCAGGCACTGTTTAGAAGAGAGGCACTGGGGAGTGAAGTAAGTACTTGCTCCTGAGCAGATCCTGGCCTGAAGCCAGAAATCATCTTCTCCTGCCTGCATGGCCATGGGATACTCTTCTTCCTGTTCCTTCTGCAGTCAGAAGCGTAACACTCCTGCTTGGTTCTCTTTATAATAGGGGCACAAAGACATACCCATGAAAACTGAAACTCTACTGTTTTTATAGAATAAGCAGATATTCAATCAAGGAAGTTAGGGGATTACGAAGTTTTTTTAGCTTCTAAGCTCCCACAGCTACATCTGTCTGACTTAAACATTTTACAAACTCTACTAGTGTTTTTGCAGAGCTTATGAACACTTGGATTAACAACTATTAGGCTCATAGTTCCCAAGTATTGCGAGGTGTTGCGTGTGGAGCTGTTGGAACTGGCCAGATCCTCCTGCCTGCCCTTAGCACTTCTAAGACAGTGAATCCAGCCAGCAGCAGCTGTGGCTGGGTTTGATATCTAGGGGTTCCTTCCATCAATCCAAAACAGAACTGGTTTGAGCCCCACGCAGTAACCTGGGAAATCCACATGCTATCCCAAGTGCCTCTGAAAGGCAATACTTCTGAACTCACAAGCACAGAGTTTGAGCATAAAAAAAAACTTGTAATGAAAAGAAAAGTAGTAACATGGCATTAATTTGGGAAAACACTGCATAAACATAAACATAGATCAAGTAGGTTGGGCAGTGTCCTTTTCCCCTCAGATTTGTAAGTTCAGCAAACCAGAAGTCTCCTTCCCATGTGGAATCCTTCTCTGCATCTCTTTCACAGTTGCAGCCCTTGGTCAATGTAGACCCAGAGTTCAGAGGTGCCTCTGCACAGTTCACCTCCTGCTCTGGGTGGTGGAAGGTAAAGAGACAACCTATTTCCCCAGTTGGCCTCACACAGTTACCTGCTTGCTGCTGGCTGGTTGGTGCACATCTCTGCTGCCATGCTGGTAGCCACCACCCTGCTGGCCACTCATTCTCTGTGCTTGCCAGCTGCCCCCACTAGGCAGTATCTTAGTGATTTTAGCTCTAGTCAGAAGCACAGAACCCTCAGGTGATTTCAGCTCTAGGATAGAAACCCAGGCCTGCCACAAGTGACTTCAGCTCCAGCAGCACAGTTTAAAAATAACAGAGGGCTCCTAAGAAGTCTGTTTAGTTCTGTTCTTAGACCAGTGGGGAGAAACACGCTGAACCAGTCTTGCAGCAGACCCTTGAAGCCATGAAGACTTATTGTTAGCAGTTCTGCCCTTTCCTCCCTTTCAGAGACTCTGACATTATGAACCCCAATCCACCTGACTTTCTCTCAACTGACAGGCGCTTCCTTCTTTGGGACTGGTTAAACTCTGTCTTTTCTGAACAACAAGAAGTCTTGTGGCACCTGGTAGACTAACAGGTATTTTGGAGCATAAGCTTTCGTGGGCAAAGACCCTCTTCATCAGATGCATGAGTGGTGGGGGGGTTCAGAGAAGTATTTAAAGAGTTGGGTCCCAGTTAAAGGGAGGGCCAGAGCTGACAGGGTCTATTCAGTCAGGGTGGAAAAGGCCCATATCAATAGTATGTATGAAGAGAGGAAGAAACAGGTCAGCTAAGACAGGGGGATGTGAGCCTTTGTCAGAGTCTAATGGGGCGACATTAGCACCCAGAGCAGAGAAACTGCCTTGGTAAGCTGCGAGCCACTCCCAGTCTCTGTTTAATCTATGGTTAATGGAGTCAAATGTGCAAATAAATTGCAGCTCAGAGACTTCTCTCTCCATTTGATTTTTTGAAATTTTTTTGTTTCACGACTGTCACCCTTAAATCTGCCGCTGAGTGTCCAGGGAGATTGAAGTGTTCTCCCACAGGCTGCTGTACATTACCGTTCCTGATGTCTGATTTATGTCCATTTATTCTTTTATGGAGAGACTGTCCAGTTTGGCCAATGTAAATTGCAGTGGGGCATTGCTGGCAGATGATGGCATATATTATATTAGTAGATGTGTTAAAGAAGAAGGTCTTTGCCCACGAAAGTTTACGCTCCAAAATATCTGTTAGTCTATAAGGTGCCACAAGACTTCTTGTTGTTGTCGAAGCTACAGACTAACCCAGCAACCTCTCTGATATCTGTCTTTTCCATATTCCTACTATAATTGCAAGCATTGGTTACCATATTTTACAATTTTTGCATGTAGCAATAATATTATTTGTGACTGTGACACGGAGGTTGCCCCACACTGGTGCAGAAAGGGTTAAAAGCAGCCCTGGGTGAGGGCTGTTCCAGGAGCCAATCAGGGTAATGCCTGTGGCAGCCAATCAGAGCCTTGGAGGCCTGTATAAAGGAGACGGCTGGCTTGGAGGTAGAGGGACTTAGCTGCCTGCTAAAGTGTGGTAGCACAGACCAAGAAGTCCTGGGGAAAGGCATGAGCTCTGGCCTGAGTAAGGCCAGGCTGGGGCCTAGTGATAGGTGGCTGTGGAGGTATTAGGGCTGTAGTAAAGCAGGCAAAGGCAGCAGGTCCTCCAGTGATGAGTGACCATTTCAGGCTGCAGTTTGCTCTTGAGGGGGAAAGATGATGGCTGGTAGTGGGTCATTGAGGCAAAGTGGGCATAGAGGGCTTGGGGTTTGCTGAGAGGACCCCAGAGCATGGAGCACTGGGCCAAGACAGTAGCCTGAGGACAGAGCTCCACAGTCTGGGAGGGACACAGAGGCTACGTCTACACGTGCACGCTACATGTAGCGACATCAAAATAAGCTATTTCGATGAATAACGTCTACACGTCCTCCAGGGCTGGCAACGTCGACGTTCAACTTCAACGTTGGGCAGCACCACATCGAAATAGGCGCTGCGAGGGAACGTCTACACACCAAAGTAGCACACATTGAAATAACGGTGCCAGGAACAGCTGCAGACAGGGTCACAGGGCGGACTCAACAGCAAGCTGCTCCCTAAAGGGCCCCTCCCAGACACAGTTGCACTAAACAACACAACATCCACAGAGCCAACAACTGGTTGCAGACCCTGTGCATGCAGCATGGATCCCCAGCTGCCGCAGCAGCAGCCAGAAGCCCTGGGCTAAGGGCTGCTGCACATGGTGACCATAGAGCCCCGCAGGGGCTGGAGAGAGAGCGTCTCTCAACCCCTTAGCTGATGGCCGCCATGGCGGACCCTGCTATTTCGATGTTGTGGGACACGGATCATCTACACATGCCCTACTTCGACGTTCAACTTCGAAGTAGGGCGCTATTCCCATCCCCTCATGGGGTTAGCGACTTCGACGTCTCACTGCCTAACGTCGATTTCAACTTCAAAATAGAGCCCAACACGTGTAGCCCTGACAGGCGCTATTTCGAAGTTGGCGTCACTACTTCGAAGTAGCGTGCATGTGCAGACGCGGCCAGATTCTGATACTAGAGGAAGAACAAACACAGGTAACAGCAGGTGAGACACTGGTCAGGTGAGGGTTCCTCAGAGGCTGGAAGAACTAATTCTCATGTGACCAGCAGGAGGTGCCAAGGTGGTGAGCCATACCCTGTTTTAGTGACCCAAAACCAACCAAACTCATTACAATGAGCCAGACACCTCTACAGATGAGTATCTAGCAAATCTGAGCAAACTCTATAGACACACCCAGATCTCTCCCTGCTTCCAGCTAGCTGTCAGGGAAGCATTCATTCAGACCCAGGTTACACTAAATTTACTTTTGAAAGCTTAAAAATGCTGTAAGGTATCTTCCTTAGAGGAATCACAAACTATGGAAAGTGTAGATTGTTTGGCTAATCACTCCTGGAATTGACACCTAACCTTTGAAAAAATGAACCCATGCATGAGAATTTGGGGCATATTAAAATAAATAAATGTGAAGTTGCCACACCCTCACTTTTAAGATTTTACTTAAACTAAAGGAGCCTCTTCTAAAAATGAAAAGACATAATGTTCAAGGTCCCATATGTCAGAAACTCATCATCCAACTAACATGAAACTTTTGACAATGACAAACAACACAAACACAGATAATCCTTGTCTTAGTGCTACGATCAACGCAAGCCAAAATACATAGAGGAGTTGAGCAGAAAATGTAGATGGAATTTAAAAATCCAGCTTATAATGGGAATGGAGTTACAGCCTTAATTGTAGAGTCATTACTATTCTCCATCTATCTCTCATGCATTTTATATGCAATAGGTATACATGAAATCTGGCAAGCTGGATCCCCTAAAGCCAAAAGGTCCAGTAATTGTGCCTTTAAGGAACAGTGAAGCCCAGCTACTTATAATGCTGACTTTAGTAGGTTGCTCTTCAGAGATTTAGCCCATAGGCAGTATGGGTGAGGTTTTCAAAAGTATTCAGCATTGGCCTAACTCTATTCTCGTTTAAGATATAGTAAAAAAAACAAAACAAAACAAAAAACATTGACATCAACATAAGCAGAGTTAGCTGCGTGCTGAGCACTTTCAAAATTCCCACTTCATATAATATGTATGATATGCTCAAGACAAAAGGCAAAACTTTTTGGGAGTAAGGGAACTTCAAAGTTTGGTGCGTACTTTGAAGTGCCTGCAGCTACACTGCTTGTCAATGCTTTGAAGTTAGCAGCTTCGCAGTTCCTGCAATGGCCATTATGCTAATGAAGTGCTGCATATGCATCGCAGCACCTCATTAGTCTCCTCCAACCTGCCTGCTTAACATGCATCCTTCAAAGGAGGGGGCTAGTGTAGATGCACCCATGGTGTTCCAGCTCTGAGGATAGGAAGGAGAGGAGACTGAATATAAATTAGGTAATTTGCATGCACCAAAACTGCTGGGAGAGTGAGGAGCAGGTAAGTGCAGAGCTCTAGTGCCCTAGTGCACAAAAGGCACATGGGGGAGAGGGACAGACAGAAGGTCCATGGGCCACTGGTGGAGCCTCCAGTGGGCTGCAGGTTGGCCACCATTGCTTAATAGGTTACAACAACAAGAAGCCCTGTGGCACCTTATAGACTAACAGATATTTTGGAGCATAAGTTTTGTGGGCAAAGACCTGCTTCTTCAGATGCATCTGTTACGCTGTTGCACCTGACGAAGCAGGTCTTTGCCCACGAAAGCTTATGCTCCAAAATATGTTAGTCTATAAAGTACCACAGGACTCCTTGTTGTTCTCAAAGATACAGACTAACACGGCTACCTCTGTGGTAGGTTACAAAAGCTATTCACAGATATATACCGCCACTACATATCATTGATAATATTAGTTTTTCAGGGTCTCATCCATGTGTATATTTAGTCATCGAAAAATGCAGTAGCAAAAACACTGAGAATACACTAGGAAAGTGTTAGCCGAAGGTCAGGTGAGATACCACGTGTGCCCTCACTTCATCCAAGTCTTTAACTGCTAGGACAGACAGTCCCTTCGCAGCAGGCAGCCAGGGAGGCTGACGGGTGCCCCAAGAGTCTGCTCCGTGGAGGCAGCATGACACAGCGCTCAGCTCTCAGTATGCCCCACCAGTGACCAGGCTAATACAGCTGAAAAGCAGCTGGCTTCTTTGTTTGTGTTCGGTTTGCACAGTAACAGGAAGAGTCAGGTTAAAAAACTTAACCTGTTACTTATTTATTTACTAAGAAACTTAACTCTTATGGTTACAAGATTACAAGGTTTGTTACAAGGTTTGTACTTCCCTTCTTTAGTGACCAATAGCTAGCACATAACAATTCATAGATCTATTATTGTATGTGCACAAAAAGCAAAAGCAACACACTAAACAGGTGTTATTCTCACCCCTCCGTTACCCAACATGGCGTGACCAGCGTTTTCACTCAATCCCTCGGGAAGAAGCAATACAAGGAAAGGGCATCCCCTGGGACCTCGGGAGGCAAAGACCCTCCTGACCGGCAGGTAGAGGTAATTGGAGCTCAGTTAGAGGGGGCTGCCAGGCCCTACTTTATACCCACTGGGTCACGTACGCTCTTCCTTATCTCAAAAGATGCCAATTCAATTAGATCATCTCGTGACGCTGGTTCTCACAGGGAGTTCAAGGATCTGGTTCGCACCTGTGAGCTGCAGATAATTTAGGGTATTCTTTCTCTATGGGCCGGAGGTTTCCTCGTCTGGGACATTTGTGTAGGCGGATCAACTGATGGTACTAGCCAAGGGCAGCCCTAGGCCCCAGCTGTCTGTTAGCCCATTTGTCTTTTGTTGTCTGGTTTCAGCCCATTCAGGGTCGTTATGCTGCACTTTCGCTCTGGAGCATCAAAAGACTGTGCCTGAGGTAAGCACATCTGCGCTCTTGGGCATTCCAAGGCTGAGCTGTTTCTTTTAACCCTGTGGTGCTCTGAAGAACCTAGGAGAGACAAGATGGAGTAGAGGAAAAGGGGGGACTCTGTCTGGCTACAGAAAGAGATATTTGAGCATAACTACAAACCTTTAGAAACAATCCGCTTGATAGCATAGAAGACAACAGGCCCGTTATTTTAAAACACTTGAAGAAAGTGAACAGCACCTTTCAGAGATTCTTGTGCACTTATTATTCAGGGGGTATAGGATGGCGATAAACTTGTTAACTAAGCATGAGTCACAGTCACAACAAGAAAAGCAGAGATTCTATCTTTTCATACCGTGCATGACTTTTGAGTTCCACAGTGGCATACTGTACTAGCACAAATGGGAAAGGATTGAGTGAAGATCAGTACAAACTTTATCAAAGTCTTACGATAACCGTCAAGGGCTAGGCAGCAACACTGCACAGACTGGGGATGGATTCGTAATATGAAGTCACATGCATATGCGAGTTTAAAAATTTTTTTCAGAAAAGCTCCCACAAATGTTAAGAGCCAGAATGTACCAGAAATGTATCAGAGGGGGAGCTGTGTTTGTCTGTATCTGCAAAAATGAGAAGTCCTGTGGCACCTTATAAAATAACTGATATATTGGAGCATAAGCTTTTGTGGGCAAAGACCTACTTTGTCAGATGTACCAGAAAGTTACAGTCTCCTGGAGGAGTTGTAGGATGCACAACTCCTTCTAGATCTCATCAGTGCAAGAACCATCCCTTATAATGGTGAATTTTCTCACTCTGCATTTTTCACATTTTCTCACTTTGCATTTTTGCTGCTTGCCTAAATCTAATAGCCTCTCTATTGGACAGAGGCCATGGCCTACCACCTCAAGGAGTGTTCACGCCCGACATAGATATAATTTAACCCTATGACTCCTATGAGAATATTTTTAAAATTGTAAAACATCAAGCAGGACTGCACAAAACAGAAAGGATCAATAATAAAGTACCCAAGCAAAAATAAGAAGTCCCTAGAATCTTTAACATACAGGGCAAGATTTTCAGCTGGCAGAAGTTACAGTTCCCTTAGTGGGGTTCACAGAGTCTTGATTGGATAAAAAGTACATTGGTATCTGCCAACACATTTATGGCTTTTGAGAACTTTTGGTGCAGTTTCCAAACCTTATAACAGGGACCATGAATTTGGTGGAGCCCTACTCATGAAGTCCAAAGAGAAAAGATCTCACAACTTACACTCTGCTTGAGAAGTACTTACATGAAATGAATCTATACACATTATGGCTACGTCTACACTGGAGAGTTTTGTCAACAAAACTGGGGTTTTGTCGACAAAACTCACAGAGCATCTATACACAAAATGCATTTTGTCCACAGAAATTGTCAACAAAAAAGCCACATATGCATTCCAGGGAGATCAAAAGACTGATCTGCTTTTATGTTTAGATAAAATCCGTCAACATAAGTTTTGTCAGAACATCTCTTCCGACGGTAACTTCTGTAGACAGATGCTTCTAGTGTAGATGTAGCCTATTACGTATCTACCACAACATCGCAATGTAATCTGACCATAGTTACTGGATCAAATGGATCACTTTCCAAGAATATCCTAAAGATTCATTCTGGTGGTTGCAGTACGTGAGGACTGCTTCATTAGTTCTTGGAAGTATCATAGCCTCTGTTGCATAGCCACTTTCTGACCAATGCCACGTTGACTTATACCCTGCTATTAACTTAACTTATGAAATTATATTAGAAATGGCAACATATTTGAAAGGCTAAGAAAGCATTACAGTCTCAACATCTCTTCTGTAACTGTTACTGAAATATTTAGCCCTCCTTGCTTGATGGACCACTTCTCCTACAATGTCCCTCCAGGGAAATTGAGGTTTCCAAGTTGTCCTTGTTCTCCATCTTGAGGGTCCAGGAATCCTCTCTGGAGGAAATTCCTTGGAGTCCTAGTTGTTTTCAGGGCCAGCACAAAACCTTTATTCAGCTATATTCTTCTGAATATTCTGATCTCCTTGTATCCAGTAGCTCTTTGGTTTTGCACTGTTTCTTTTCCCTTGATTTATTGGTGGGAATGAATTTTTCTAGGTATTGCACCAAGATTGCATAGTATCTCACATAAAGTGGCTAGGTTGGGCAATATGTAAATCAATCCATTCAAAGTGCAGAAGAAGGAATTAGTTATCTTATGTGCACTCTTGTTTAAAGAGACTTTGAAGGATTTTCAGATTTTTTTCCAAGTGTTTACAGTTCTAAATGGCCTATATTAATGTAGCTGGCCTGTTAATCAACAGGTCAGTGCACTTCCACCATTTCTCCTTGTGTAAGGATATATGGGAAGGGGATACTAAACTGTAAAAGATTTTTTGTGAGGCAATCAATGACTTTCCGAGGTACTGTGTCTGAATGATCTGGAGCTGTCCTGAGGACTCTCATGTAAAATGGTTGCTGGTCTTTCATGGTTGTCTTGTCTCCTTAGGTGGCATCATTATTCTTTGAAGAAGAAACAGGCTCACTTATCTTTGGATGGGTACCTTAAGAAACTCACCTGGTTCTCAGTTAGGGCTTTTCTTTAATGACTTAGACAGAATGAAGACTGGAGGAGCTGCAGCACTGGGAGCTGCAGGAGGTGGAAGGAGCCAGGCTGGCAGTCAGCTCCTCTCCTGGTAATTGGGAGAGGGAGGTGGAGGTGTGAGGGGAAGAATGGGACAGGAATGGGGAAGGGAAGTGGGGTGCAGAGGACAGGAGTGAGTGATGGAGAAGTGGTCTGAGGTAAGCAGGATGAAGTTTAATAAGGACAAATGCAAAGTGCTCCACTTGGGAAGGAACAATCAGTTTCATGCATACAGAATGGGGAGAGACTATCTAGGAATGACTACAGCAGAAAGGGATCTAGGGGTTATAGTGGACCACAAGCTAAATATGAGTCAACAGCGTGATGCTGTTGCAAAAAAAGCAAGCATGATTCTGGGGTGCATTAACAGGTGTGTTGTGAACAAGACACGAGAAATCATTCTTCCGCTCTACTCTGCGCTGGTTAGACCTCAGCTGCAGTATTGTGTCTAGTTCTGGGCACCGCAGTTCAAGAAAGATGTGGAGAAATTAAAGAGGGTCCAGAAAAGAGCGACAAGAATGATTAAAGGTCCAGAGAATGTGACCTATGAGGAAAGGCTGAAAGAATTGGGCTTGTTTAGTTTGGAAAAGAGAAGATTGAGGGGAGACATGATAGCAGTGTTCAGGTATCTAAAAGGGTGTCATTAGGAGGAGGGAGAAAACTTATTCTTCTTGGCCTCTGAGGACAGAACAAGAGGCAATGGCTTAAACTGCAGCAAGGGAGGTTTAGGTTGGACATTAGGAAAAAGTTCCTAACTGTCAGGGCAGTCAAACAGTGGAATAAATTGCCAAGGGAGGTTGTGGAATCTCCGTTGCTGGAGATATTTAAGAACAGGTTAGATAGATGTCTATCAGGGATGGTTTAGACAGTACTTGGTCCTGCCATTGGGGCAGGGGGCTGGACTCGATGGCCTCTCGAGGTCCCTTCCAGTCCTAGCGTTCTATGATTCTATGATCTGTTCATCAGTGATAGATACATATGGTAAATAGTAATGTTCTGGGCCTGAATTTTGTTCCTCAGTTCTGTATCTGATGTGTAGTAGGAATCCAGCTAAGATTTAGAATATTGGTTGCATGTCACACACAACAAACAAACAAACAAACAAACCCTAAATTTGACATACTAAGATAAGCCAAAATATATTTTAAGGGCCCACTACTAATTAGATGCTTTAAAGAATGTTGGCCTATTTCTGACCTTACCCATTACTGTTTAAATCAGGAATAAATCCAATGATATTACATAAAGACATATAATGACATCTGAACCAAACTCTTCATGTTCCCAGTATTGTCAAGGGTCTGACCCAAATTTGAGGTTAAAATTAAATATGGATGTCCTATGAATGTGGGATCAGGTCCCGGGAGATCTGCAAAAACTAGAAGCCAAGCAAAAAGAAAAGGGGACCTATTACCCATACCAGCCTACTTAAAGAAACTTCAGATTGCGTCCCCCTTACACATGCTATAAGAGGACAATCAAACATTCCCCATTCCATACCAGTAGTATAACTGGAAACCAGACAATTTGACATATTTTTAAATGTGCAGTTGGCCTCAACATAAGTATTTGGCACTCGGGTTAAGTATGCAGAGTTAAGAGAAAAAAAACACACGGAGTAAGAAATGCAAATAATATGGTCCATTTGCCTATTCAATAACTGCACTAGCATCTCAAAATTCTATTGTTCAATTCCAAACTGAACTTCCGCATGCATTATGAAAGGTATCTAAAGTACGTACAGTTTAGAACTAGCAGACATTCCTAACAGTACAAAATCTGGCCCACTATCTATACATTTCAAGTAAAGCATAGAAATTAGCATAAAACTACTGTAGCAATAAGTAGCTCTATCTATTTTCTTGTAGATCATTTTCCCACAAAAAATAACACCATATTCTGCCTGAAAAATATTTCAAACTAATGCACTCTGAAAAGGCAGTTAGAGATTAACAAAATAGTGTGAAATGGCTCTTTTTTGTCTATTTTTAACATCTAAAAAGACACTATAGTGTACCTGATTATAAACTGTATTATTTGCAAGGCACTTACGGAGCATGAATGATTTGTATTGTCAGAACAAACATTCAACAGAATACACCAAAGCACGTGATGCTGTTTAAAGGGAAATAAAGTTGCTCTCAATTCCAAATAAACTAAGGCAAAGTCAGAAATGTACATGCAGGTATTATGCTATTATGATTACATGGAGCAAGCTAAAAGCAGAAAGGCTGCTTGTTTTGCCATTTTCTCTTGCTTTTCTAGGAAGGCAAATATTAAGTACTTGGGTTACAAATCTCCTCTCACAGTCAATCCCACTTCCTTTGACGTTCCCCTCCCACAAATGACACACAATCCAACACCCACCTGCCAGCCCTGAGAATAACAGAATTGCTGTAGATCTAACAAACCTCCAGCCAAAAAGATAAAACATTTTGTAAATGCACACAAATTATACCATTTGTTTATGTCAAAAGGAAAAAGGTGTAGGTGGGGGAAAAAAGAGGGAAAGACCAGAGAAAAAACCGTAATCACCTGGACTTTGTATAGAGATTTCAACTGTGTTGAGATTAGAATAATCTAGGAGTTTTTAAAAACTACACAATAGCGTGCAAAATACATTTTAACAAAACACTGCTTTACAGTAGTTGGGAAAGAAACAGACTTATTGAATCCATCCTGCAAAGGTTCTCTTCAGCAGCCCCACACCAGAGAATATTTCAGATTTTAAAAGTTTATATTGAAACTATCTGAAACATGTATTAATGAAAAAGTTTCTCTTCATCAGGATATAATGCTTAAATGATCCAAAAATAGCAAGTTTCATTTAAAAAGTCTTAAAATACATATAATACATAGTCTGAATATCCTTAGGGATATTAACCAAAGTTCAATATGCTGGCAAAATGGCTGGGGTCTTTGAGGGAGGGAGAAATGGAATTCAGTGTGTGAAAGTAGAGAGAATTAGATTGTAAGAGAGAGATGAATTATACTGTAATAATAATATAAATTCAAGAACAGAAGAGAGAAGGTTATGTTAATGTTATTTGTAGGTATGCAGGATGGATCAGAGTGGAGCCAGGTGTGTCTGGGGTAACAGAAAAAGGAACATTAGGTGTTAGACAGAAAGTAATTGAGATAACCAGGGAGATATGGACAGGAGACTGCTGAGGCTTGATATGGAAATGAAGATATGTGACTAGTCTCATGGGAATCATGTGAGTCCTGCCCCCTTTTGTAATCTTGTTAATTTTGCTTTCTTTCATCTGTATAAATCAAGGGGTTTGAGCCCTGTATGGCACTCACATTTTCTGGGTGCATTAGCAGAGCAGCTTTGCTAATAAACAGAGTGGTCTGACAAATTTGTGAGTCCTGAGTCTGACTTTGGCAAGTGTTATACCAAAAATTGTATTACTTTGCAAAAAGTTGCCTGCAATCATTGCAGAGGATATGATCTTATTTTAGGGGGTCTCAAAAATTGGGTGACGTAATACAGTGTTATGGACATTTCAGATGGGGAAAAAAAAAACCTCTGAGGGCTTGTCCTTCGAAGGGGGCATGTAAATGTGCCCGAATGGAGAATAGCAATGAGGTGTGGTGCTGCATATGCAGCACCTCATTAGCATAATTCCCACCACGCAAACTTTGAAGTTGCTAACTTCAAAGCGGCGGCAAGGAGTGTCGCCGCAGGCACTTTGAAGTACCTGCGCTACTTCGAAGTTCCCTTAGTCCCACAACATTGTGGCAGTAAGGGCACTTTGAAATTGCATGGGTACTTCGCAGCGCACGTGGCTACACTGCTTGCTGCCGCTTTGAAGTTAGCAAGCAGGAATTAGCCTAATAAGGTGCAGCTTTTGCCACATATGCAGTGCAGCACCTCATTGCTGTTCTCCAGTTGGGCTCTTTTACATACCCCCTTCAAAAGAGGAGGTTAGTGTAGATGAGCCCATACTGTCCAACTGCTGCACATCCCTCATAGAGGATGAACCAGATGCTAAAACCGATGCTATCTGTACTTGACTGGATGTGTGCCTGCTGTCTTTTACTTAAGTTTCCCATCAGGGACTACTGTGGGATCCTCATTTTCTGCAGCACTTATGTTTTCTCTAGCTGCTTCTCAACTAAATATTAATCCTGCTCCTTCTGCAGCAAGTATGGCTGAAACCAGTCAATAACTTCCACCATTCTTTCATATCATATTTGAAAAGAAATATATTTAAAAATAATAAATTGCCTTTAAGCTTGAACAGCAAGCTTTAGCTTAGGGCCCTGGTGTCCAAAACTCTAGCCACTAACCACATGTGGCTATTTGGCCAGTAGAGTGTGGCTAATTTGCTAGAACAATAAACATATTTTTAGAATAATGTGGCTAGTTTGCTATATCAGCAGCCATTATAGGGCAACATTACAATGAAAGTCATGCATCCTGAAAATAAGAGTTATAAATAGGAAATAATAACATTCAGCATCCTTAACTATAGCAGATACCACTGTAACCTCAAGGAATATTTAGCATGGTAGAACACTGTCTAATATATACTATAGCTTGCTTGATTGAAGGTGTCCTCCTTGGACAGGTTTCTGTTTTTAGAGCGTGGTCCCCTAAAGCTACCTTTTAATTCTGATCCATACTGAGTGACTGTAACCGTAAGACAGTTATTGAAAGTTAATTAGCAGTGAAGTTCAAAGAGCTCCAGGAAGGAAAATACAAAGGCAGAAAACTGAACAGAGATCTCCTCTCATGAAGAAAAACAAAAAAACCTCAGATATGTTGACAAAGAATATCTCAAACCTGACAATGGGTTCTTTAGTAACTGTCACTATTTACAAACCAGTTGTTAATGAACATAACTCAGAAGTGACATATTTGTTGGAAATAGTTCTGTTACGTCAATAAACATCACTAACATATCCAGCATTTCAGCCTTGACTACAGTTATGACACAGAGAGGCTGGTAAAGGCAATCTTACAAGTATCCAAATAAGATAAATATAGTTCAAGAAACAAAACTGTTGGTGGCTCCTTTCTTTAGAGTCCGAATTTCATGCTTAGTAAATCAAAAACACTGTACATTGTATCTGATGTAAACTATTTTGGGTTATATTTATCACTGCTTTGGAGCTTGCAAGGCATAACCTACATTTGTATCTGTGCTAAGTGACTGCAAAGTGGGTGTTAAAGGGTACCAAATCAGAATGACAGTATTGAACCGCCTACTTGGCACAGGTGTAAATGATTAGACAAGGTGCAAGGCAGTGGGCAGGCATCGTACATGTTCAAAAAAGCCAAGCTGAAAAATAATATTGTCCACGAAGGCAAAAGAGTTAGCCTTACAAGGGGCAGATCCTATTCTCATTGAATGCAATGGACTTCCCCTAGTGATTCCTTTGGAAATTGGATCAGGTGCTAAATAATCCAATAAATTGTGCAGTGACAAAAGGGATCTGACAAGGCAGAATTTAAAGGACTAATAAAAGATTGACTATAAAATTAGCAATGCTAAAAAGATTTGACATACTTGTGCTTATCAATTAAGAAAATATTTCACAGACACATAAACAAATGCTCAATCACTTTTCTTATTCTCCAGCCACATCCTCACATCTTGCCCTGGTTTGCAGATGACCTGCAAAATAAGAGGGCCAAGAGAAAAGACAAGCACAATGGTGGTAGTCAAGTACAGAATTCAGGTTGCATCTGGTTCAGCAAAGGTTTCGATAAGTCAGACTAAAGGGCTATGTCTACACTACAGCAATTTGTTGACAGACGTTTCTGTCAGAAAATATCTTCTGACAAAGCTCCTATTGACAGATTGCAGCCATACATGAAAGCTTTGTCAATCTGCTCTGTCAACAGATTGTGGCTGGACTGCCCAGGCATGCTCTTGACAGAACGGCCAACCAAGAGACCCAGGGACCCAGAAGCCCTGTCTGTTGACAGAGGGCTTCCCGGAGTGTTCACATGCCTTTTTTATTGACACATTCTCTTGAGAAAGGCATTCGGCCTCATGGGAGAAGCGGCAGAAGGTTGCTGACTAAAATGCCGAGTTCTGTCAACGGTATTTTGACAGAACACATTTTTAATGTGGATGCTCTGCAAGTTTCATCAACAAAACCAGGGTTTTGTTGACAAAACTGTCTAGTGTAGCCGTAGCTAGGGGTTTTTAGAAATCTTATGCTGTAATTGTGAAGGAGGCAAAGAAAAGTTTCTTTGTCTACCCCTATAGCATCTGCAAAATCTCACTCAGGAGATTGGTTTTGGGGAGTAGAAGGCCTGATTAATCTGTGCTGCTCAGTATGGTGGCTTATACAAGTGGGCCCTTTTATGAGGAAAGCCTGTTACTTTCCATATGAGTTGCATGAATCTAGACCAAGCTTTGTGCATTTGGAGGGAAAAGGGGAGAGTGTGCAGAGCAACTGACCAAAAAGACGAAGTGGGTCTTTGCCCACAAAAGCTTATGCTCCAAAATACCTGTTAGTCTATAAGGTGCCACAGGACTTCTTGTTGTTCTCAAAGATACAGACTCACTTGGCTACCTCTCTGTTACTTGACCAAAAAGATTAATAGATCCTCTGTGCTTGAGTTATGTCTGGTATCCCAATCTGAGGCTATGTCTAGACTTCAGGGTTTTGTCGACAAAACAGCCATTTTGTCGATAAAACCCATGGACTGGCCAGATAACAAAGCGCATTCTGTTGATAGTAAGTGGACAGAACGGAGCAGTTTTGTTGACAGCCGTATCCCATTCGCCATGAGAACACCTCTGTTGAGAGAGATCTGTTGACAAAAGGCTGCAGACGACGTTCCAGAGGGCCTTCTGTTGACAGAAGAGACCTCCAGGACACCATGCACTTGTGTTCCACGCAGGTGCCCTGGTGGACACCCTGTCCACAGCAATCACTGCTCTATGGTTCCTGCCTCCGGGCCTTCTTAGAGCCGCAGGGAGCCCAGGGACCCTTGTGGCAGGAAGCTGAGTGCAGGAGCAGTGGCACAGCATGTAGCTGTCTCCAACAACCTCACAGCCACACTCCACCAGAAATGGCTGAATGACACACCCTGCAACCTACCTGGGCCTTCAAGGAAGCAGACCCAGGGGTCCCAGGATCCTCCCCAGGGTTCCAAGAGGTGCGCCCCATCCTGGAGGGGGCCAAGATCCATGCTGTGCTGTACTAGTGGGAAGAGAAGGAAACCCTGCAGGACCCCAGGGACAGGGACCAGAACACCAATAGTTATAGCCAGGTGGCAGAGGCCATGGCAGAATGGGGCCACCCCTACTGCACCCTTGAATAGTTCTGTGCCAAGGTTAAGGAGTCACCACACATGTGTGTGTGGGCCTGGGACACTTGGGGGCAGAACACCTGACCTGTCCCTACTACACAGAGCTGCACTACATCCTGGAAGGAGGTGAGCACATCACTCAGGGCTCAACACCCCTCTGGTTGAGCAGGAGCCCAAGGAGGATGACCAGCCACAAGAGGGGCAGCAGCAGCAGCAGCAGCAGCAGCCTCATTTAGAGAAGAGCAGTCTGGTCATCACCCTGAACCCAGACCCCAGCAACCAAGGTTGGCGAGGGTTCCTCCAGTGAGTGCCCTGTTGGTCACACACCTCAGGGCATGGGAGGCAGGCACCGATGGGCAGGCTGTCACTTGGCTGGCTTGCACAGGACCCCACGCTGTGGTCCCAGCACATTGAACCACATGCAGGGGTAGTGTGCACCGCCCAGACCCAGCAGACAGCCCCTGGGCATGGGTGGCGTTCTACTCACAGGCCTTGTAAGTGTCAGACTACAGGTATGCGTGTGTGTGAAGGGGGGGCAGCACTTGCCACAGCTGGAAGTGGGCTAGCCAAAGGCACCAACATGACCCCAGACACACCAAGGAATATGGCATGTCACATGGGCATGCCTGCAGGTGCGGAGCAGCACCCACTCCTGCAGGCTGCGCTGCGAGCTGCAGGTGTGTGAGTGGGCCCTGGGAAGGGCCAGGCTGCTCCCAGCTCACCCACACCCAGGTGGGGACCCCTTTGTGGCCAGACAGTCTCCTTAGCTTCTAGCCCATTGACTGAGGTGCAGGGGCAGCAGTGGCTAGCATGGTCCTGGAAGCACCTCAGAGTCCCTGTGTGACAGGGCCCACTGTGCACGCCACATATCTTTGCTCCCGGGACAACCCCATCCCTTGGCCTGAGGATGTTGGTTGCTGCTCACAGTGGGGAGCATGACCTCTGTGTCTGTGTAGCGTGAATGACTCAGCATCTCTCCCGCCTCTTGTTCCATACAGCAGGACCAACATCGACTGTGTAGGGTGAAAATCCCTCAGGCAGGCCATGGCTTGTGCTAAAGACCCCCTATTCAGTTCTTAAAGTCTTGAGTAGGCCTATAATATAGAAACCCAGCTAGCATGAATGGAAAAATACCTCTCTGGGCCCCCTTTTCCCTCATCTCTCTCAGAGGACCCAGAGAAGGTCATCCCAGCTCACGCAGGAAGGGCCTTGAAGCCTGAAGAGAGGAATAGCTGCCTCAGCAACCACATTCCAAAGAGAGGCCCTGCATGTGGAAAACAATTCTTAGTACTTTTAGTGATTTGTGCTTTAAATCTTCTAGATAACCACCCCACGCCATGCACCAATGTGGAGGCATCACATCCTCTAACCTATCTTGACATGAACCTGCCATGTATCTGCTTTGTTTAACATGTAGAGGAAACCACCTGTACTGGAGATAAGATGTTCTATAAGCTATGGGTAGAGATACTCTGTAACCTTTTCACATTATTGGTTTACTGTTGTAGCCAGACATGAACCCCCCCACTTGGCCTTTTCTTCCTCTCCCCCCCACTGGGAGAGACAGAGAGAGAAACAAGCAGGGGAGACAGGTAGCCTTTGATGTCCTGGGAACGCAGGTGTGCTGTCTCGCCCAGCCTCTCTACTATACACAAAAACCAGACAGTGAATGGGCTAGCTAATGGCCGCCCTTCTGGCTGATCTCAGTAATTGACACACCTTGATCACTTCCCCAGGAAGAACGGGGAACCCCCGCCCATCACCTTCAAAGGTGCCCAATTGTCCACAATTCACAGGTGCGAATTGAGCCTTGCACCTTCCCTGGGAAACCTGGGGTTCAAACATATTCCTCCCAATTGGCCCCTTGAGACCAGGAAGAAGCGTACATGACAAAAGGAGTATAAAGGGGCTTGGCAGACCACCCCCCCTTTGAGTTTCAATCACCTACACCTGCTGGCCAGGTCTGGAATTAACTCCCGAGACTGGGGACGCCTGGTTCGTATCTACTTCTTCCCGAGGGATTGAGAAAAAGATTCTGGGTCACACCGAATCTAAGAGGCAGGGGTAAGAATTACACCTGTATTACACTTCTTTCCTATAGGAATTGAGGGAAAGACTCTGGTTCCACCAGGTCCAAGAGGTAGGGGTGAAAATTACACCTGCAACTTGCCTTTCTTGTGTACACATTAATTGTATTAGTTTAAGCTAGCTAGTTTGTCTAAAACTTTTCCTAAATTAAATTGTGTTGTTTCCCCTTTAAAAACTGTGAGTACTAACTTGTACTTTGATCATTTGTCTTAGTTAAATTGTTTCTATCTTTGTATAAATAAAAAGTAACTGTTAAAGCCTCTCTAAGTGTAATTTTCCTCTTGCTGCTGTACCCGAACTAAACACAAACCAAAAAACCCAGCCTGCCCTGGCTGCTTAGCGTAGCTGCTGGTGTGGCATCACCCCCATTGCCCCACTGGACCTTTAGCTGGCACCTGGGCATCGGCTCACAACTGTGCTCATTTCGTCTTGCTGCTAGAACCAATTCAGGCGTGGATGATACCGATGTAGTTTCCCCCGACCATCAATAATCTATATAATCAATTGTAATCTACAGTCTGGCAGTAGTCCACTGCATCCTGATGGACAAAGTGACACTCCACCAGCGCTGTGTGTAATAAACCCTCCTGCTTGCTTCATACATGGTGTCCAGACTTTGTTTCAACAGACTGAAGGCCAGGCCATCCCTGGAGCCAGAGCAGGAGGGTGCATGAGGACAACCCTGGCCTACCACACCTGGGAGGATGTAGAATGGCAGTCATGTGTGTGGGACCAGCTGATGTCCCACTGTGATTCAGTCACCAGCGTCTGGCAAGACATGCGGCCCAGCTGCCTGCTGCTGCCTCTACTGCCCTACACCCACCTGCTCTCCTGCAAAGCACCCTGGACCCACACCTACTTCCCTGGGCTATGGCCATGCCCCCTCCACCTCCTTTCCCCCTGCCAACCCAGAACCCCCCCAGTCCCTCCTCGTCCATGCCACCCCTGGTCTTAGCCCCAGCCCAGCCCTGACAGTGGACCCAAACATGCAGCAGGAGGGGATCCCAAGGCTGACACTGCTTGGGGTCTTGCTTCCCTTGGGCTCAAGGCTCCTCTCCATCCCATGTTCTGAGGCCTCCCACCCCATTCCAAGCCTTACTGCATGTCGCAGTTGAGATGTCCTCACCGCTGTCCCAAGCCCACTCCATCTCCCAACTGAGCCCCCCATACTTTGTGAAGTTTGCACATTAAACCAATTTATCATTCACCACAGAAGTATGTGCATTTCTTGTGCAGGGGTTGGGGAGAAGTGAAGGGGTGAAGGGAGGGATTGTGGTGGGGATGGGCTAGGGGCCTGAGGCCTCTGCAGGGGGGAGGTGTTACTGGGGTCCTTGGGAAAAAGCTCTTCTTCAGGGCATCTTGGATCAGCACCCCATCCTGATGGGCCTGGTGGATGGCAGCTATGATTGGCTGCTTATAGGCTCACCTCTCATGGCCAGTGGCTGACCCTCACCCCTAGATGAAGATCTTCCCCTCCCACTCCACAATGTTGTGCAGAATACAAGCAGCTCCCATAAGCTTGGGGATGTTGCGCTCCCCAACGTCAAGGCAGGTCCACAGGCACCTGAACTGTGTCTTGAGGCAACCAAAGGCGCACTTCCCCGGCATCCCAGGGCAGTTCAGGCGCTTACTGAATTGCTCCCTGCTGGGGGTCCAGCTGTCCCGCACACACCATCAGGAGTTAGGCCAACCTAACTGGCATGCAGGGCACAAGGTATTTCAGAGCCTGAGCAATGGAACCAGGCCAGTTGAATGCTCTGAAGGTAGCCCAGGCTGGGGAAAGGCAGTAGCACGTGGTTAGATTTTAAACACAAAGGGTGCATCTACACTCGCCGGCTACTTCGAAATAGCCAGCACAACGTCAAAATAGCACACGTCACATCGACACGCACTGTGTGCTATTTCGATGCTGAAATCGACGTTAGGCGGTGAGACGTCGAAATCGCTATTCCCATCCAAAGATGGGAATAGCACCCTACTTTAATGTTCAACGTCGAAGTAGGGCATGTGTAGACGATCCGCGTCCCGCTACGTTGAAATAGCGGGGTCCTCCATGGTGTCCATCAGCTGAGGGGTTGAGAGATGCTCTGACCAGCCGCTGCGGGGCTCTATGGTTGCTGAATGCAGCAGCCCTTAGCCCAGGGCTTCTGGCTGCTGCTCCTGCAGCGGGGGGGGGTCCATAGTGCGTGCACAGGATCTGCAACCAGTTGTCGGCTCTGTGGATCTTGTGCTGTGCAGGGCAAGCGCGTTTGGGAGGGGCCCTTTAAGGGAGCAGCTTGGGGCTTTGCTGGCCCCTTATTTTGATGTGGAGCACTTGTGTGTGCGGACGCTCCGCGTTTCCTTCCGCGGCGGCTCCTTTTGACGTTCTCTGTCACTACTTCGACACTGAATGTGGATGGCACCAGCCCTGGAGGACGTATTGACGATACGCGTCCAAGTACCCTATTTTTATGTTCTGACGTACAAATAGGCTACTTCGACGTTGAACATCCACGGCACCAGCCCTGGAGGACGTGTAGACGGTATGTGTTGAAGTACCCTATTTCGATGTTCTCACGTAGAAACAGGCTACTTCGACATAGTGGGCTAGTGTAGACGCAGCCAAAGGGTTTAAAACCAGACCCGAGCCAGAGGGCTGTGCGCTGGGGCAGCCCAGGACACCCCGTCGCACAAACCGGAGCGGGCCCCGCCCAGGAACTGAAACCCAAACCCTTCCAGTTCCCGGCTGTCGGGATGTGGCTCCCGGGCCGCACGCACTCGGGAGCGGTCTCGGGGTCGCAGCCGTAGGACCGCCGCGCGACAACCCGCCAGGGACACCCCGCACAAAATGGCGACCCCGCCAAGCGGGCCCGGCTTTCCGGGTCAGGCGCGCGGCCAAGGCCCGGGGCGCGCACGGCCGAGCGCGCCTCAGCCTGCTCCGGCGGCCCAGGCCGCCCGCGAGGCCGCAAGGGTTTAAGCGCTTCCCGGCCCCAGCCGCCTCTGGGAACAGCCTTTGGCCGGGGGGTAGGTCGCTCTCAAAGGCACCGCCGCGGCCTTACGAGCCCTGCCCCAGAGGCGGGGCCGCGGCTCCAGACCCGGCCAGCCGATCGCCTCGGCCCAGCCTCCCGCTGCCGGGCGGACCCTGCGGCGCCGGCCTATCCATCGGCCCGGGCTCGTGGCGTCTCGGCTGCCGGCTCCGCCATCCCACGTGCCCCTTCGAACGGCGGCGGCGGGGCCGATGCCGCCGGCGCGCTCCCCGCTGCGGCTCCTCGTCCTCCTCTCGCTGGGGGCCGGGGCCGGGGCCGGGGCGGCGGGAGCAGGTAACGGCCGGGCGGCGTGTGCGCGGCGAGGGGGAGCGGGGCCCCTGCAGCGCCGCCGAGCCCCGACACTCGCTCGGCCGCCTAGCGCGGGAGCCGCGGCGCCCGTTGGGCCGCTTCGTGCCGGTGTGTGCCCTGAGCAGCGGCCGAGGGCCCGGGAGGTGGACGGGATCGGGCCCCGCGCGCCAGGGCTGGCACCGCCAGGGCAGCGGGCGCTCGGCGCCCGAGGGGGAATGGCCGGTTCGTAAACACAAGGGAACGACGGCGGCGTCCTCTGTGGGCCCGTGCGTGTGGCCTGGGCTAAGCCAACGAGAAGTCCCGCGGCGCCTTAGAGCCCGACCGACCGATACTTGCGGGGGCAAAGACCCGCGCAGCTGGGCAGCCGGCCGGCGGCTTTGCTCCTTAGAGACCCCCCGGGGGAGCTGCCCGTCTCCCCCTGCTGCAGGTGTTCTGCGTGGCCTCGATCTCCTGTCCCACTCCAGGGAGTGACCCCAGATTTAGTCAGACTTTCATTGGGGATCGTGGCCCTTGTCAGAGAGCCTTTGGGGTCATTGTGCACATCAGAGCTGTGTCTACACGTGCACGTTACTTCGAAGTAGCGGCACTAACTTCGAAATAGCGCCCGTCACGGCTACACGTGTTGGGCGCTATTTCGATGTTAACATCGACATTAAGCGGCGAGACATCGAAGCCGCTAACCCCATGAGGGGATGGGAATAGCGCCCTGAACGTCGAAGTAGGGACTGTGTAGTCGTTGCGTGTCCCGCAACATCGACATTGCGGGGTCCTCCATGGCGGCCATCAGCTGAGGGGTTGAGAGACGCTCTCTCTCCAGCCCCTGCGGGGCTCTATGGTCACCGTGTGCAGCAGCCGTTCACCCAGGGCTTCTGGCTGCTGCTGCTGCAGCTGGGGACCCATGCTGCAGGCACAGGGTCTGCAACCAGTTGTCGGCTCTGTGGATGTTGTGTTGTTTAGTGCAACTGTGTCTGGGAGGGGCCCTTTAAGGGAGCATCTTGCCGTTGAGTCCGCCCTGTGACCCTGTCTGCAGCTGTGCCTGGCACCCTTATTTCGATGTGTGCTACTGTGGCGTGTAGACGTTCCCTCGCAGCGCCTATTTTGATGTGGTGCTGCGCAACGTCGATGTTGAACGTCGACGTTGCCAGCCCTGGAGGACGTGTAGACGTTATTCATCGAAATAAGCTATTTCGATGTAGCGTTCACATGTAGACGTAGCCCAGATGTGACCTTGTGGCTATTTGCAGGTGGGTTTTACTAGTGATGGAGGGAGCCATTGAAGGGATCCAAAGTTCACGTTGTAGTATAATTAGTAGAAAACGAAAGTTCAAGCCTTGGGGTCCAGTGCGGTGCTGTCTTTCTGCCATCTTTGTACGAAACCCCACTCTAAGGTTTGCTGCTTTTCTTCTTCTGTTGGCTAGATGGGAGGTAAAGTTATCCTTCTAGGAATTATTATAGTAACTCTGCCAAGGTATCAAGTATTGGAGGGGTGGCTGTGTTAGTCTGGATCTGTAACAGCAACAAAGGATCCTGTGGCACCTTATAGACTAACAGAAAAGTTTTGAGCATGAGCTTCCGTGAGCACAGACTCACTTCATCAGATGCTGCTGATCTGATGAAGTGAGTCTGTGCTCACAAAAGCTCATGCTCAAAACTTTTCTGTTAGTCTGTAAGGTGCCACAGGACCCTTTGTTGCTGTCTGCCAAGGTAGTGGCTGGGAGGACCAGTTGTTTGTCTTCAGAAGATCCAGACTATATCCCAAATCGTGTGTTTTTTGCAAAGAGAAGTCTTCTTCTAGCATTTCAGAGGTCATGGAAGCAGATTGCCTCCAGTCAGTATTGGCAGAGAGGAACAGCCTAGAATTTCTGAAATTTCCACTATTAACCAAAATGGCATTGTCCCACAGAAGGATCCAGAGGGCTGAAGCCGACAAACATCAATATTTTTCTATTCCATTCATTTTCTGAATGAAAATGCTACTAGAATATCTATAATATAGGATATAATTAAAGTATCTGAATAGATAATATTTCATTCTTGGCCTGAAATGGTTGCATTTACTTGTTTGGGCCCTCCCATGCTAGCCAAGAAATGTCATATACAGCCTACCTACTCAGCCATCTTCGCCGTGACTCCCCTAGAATTTAAGGAGATAATAGTAGTGTTATACAAGTTAGATGTGAAGAAATATATTTAAGAATGGGCTCTTCAGTCTAGCAGAAAGGTATAACGTGATCCAATGACTGTGAATTGAAGATAGGCAAACTCAAGTCTAGAAGTAAAGTGGACGTTTTTGACAGTGAAAAGTCTTAACCATTGGAACTGTTTTCTAAGTGTTGTGGTGGAATCTCCATCACTGACATTTTTAAAGTCAAGATTGGGGATTTTACTATAAGAATGATTTTGGAGAAGTTTCATAGCTTGTGTTGTGCAGGAGGTCAGATTAGATTATCACAGTGGTGCCTTCCAGCCTGGTAACCTATGAATCTTATTTGATTCTGCTTATGTGAGTTATACAGTACATGACCACTGTTCATATAACAGCTCCAGTAAAATGGGCGCTCTTTAAAGGACACAGAAAAATGCAATACTTCCTTACTTGACTCATTTCTAGCTCCTCCTTTCTGAACACTCAGATTGCTGTACATAAGACATTGATCTGTAGTGAACAAATCAAAGAGCCTGAGATAGGATTTCAGGGGAAACTGTCTGCTTGAAATGTAGCCAATTAAAAAAAAAAGTTCAAACAGTTGCCGGTACCACACCTGTTCCCTGTCTGATTTTTTTTTTTTTAATTACAATCACACATTTCCATATATAACAGTATTTTCTCTTCCTTGCTGCTGTGTGAGAGATCCATTTATATAAAAGGGCAGCTGACTTAATCAACCGAACAGGGAGAACCATGTTCTATAAATCAAGCACTGTCAAATGTGCAAAGTAAATACACTAAAAAAAAAAATGAAAAATATTTGTCTCCACCTTTTTCAGTTATAATAACCCACGGTCCTTTTTGTAATAATATGTAAAAGCAGTTCACACAGAAGTTTGATTTTTAAGGTGATAGAATCACTTTAAAAACAACAAGAAGTTCTATGGCATCTTACAGACTAGACCGACGTGGAGCTGTGTTTGTACGGGAGCTCTCTTTCAAAAGGCTAAAAATCAAATGACAGCAGTTGAAATCTAGCCTTTTGAAAGCATGCGACTACACACTAAAAACGGATCTAAGGTTTGATCCACTCTTTCAAATGATCACTCTGTTCTTTTAAAAGGGAGAGTCCACATGACTACGTGCGCTCTTTTGAAAGAATGGAGCCAGAGGTGCCGCAGAAGAGGGCCTGTATTTTTGAAATTAAGTGCATGTGTAGACACAGCTTTGGAGCATAAGCTTTCATGGGGAAAGACCCACTTCATCAGATGTATCACTTCAGTTTTATCTGTAGTCTGGCTCATGAAAACTGAGGCAGAGTTTATCTTTCATCAAGGAGAATAATGAAAGCCAGAGGGACTGTTGAGATTCAAGTTGCAGTACTGATGTGTAGCACAAGAGGATTCTATGAAAATGCTTGTTTCATGCATTGAAGGTGTCTGCTCTTTTAGGATTCTGGTCCTGATTCTTTCCGCAGCTTGTACTCTGACATATTTGGACAGTTCCCTTCCCTCTATATTCTTACCTCAGAAACTTACCTAAATTCTGTTTCTCCTGATGGTGAAATCACTTGTTCAAAAGGATCTTCCTTGGTTTATCATTAATCCAGACATCACTCTCAGAGTTCAGGGTGTACTTGAAGTAAAGGATGGCTTGGGTCATCTGGAAGTCCTGTGGTACCTTATAGACTAACAAATGTGCATCTGACGAAGCAGGTCTTTGCCCACGAAAGCTTAAGCTCCAAAATCTCTGTTAGTCTATAAGGTGCCACAGGACTTCTTACAGTTTTTGAAGATACAGACTAACTGAGCTCCCTCTCTGATACTTGGGTCTTCTGATTTTCTTCTGAGAGGAACATACATATTGAGCTTACGATGGTACTGGTAAGAAAACATCTACTAGACCTCCAGGCGTACCTCGCAGAGAAAGCAGTTCTAATATGAAAAGACAGTTACTATACTCACTTAACCATGGCCACACCCTCTGCTTTTGATTCTGGAAGGAATTCAAATACTTTTTGCCCAGGCTGGCAGAAATATCTCTGCCTTAGGGACTGGCTGTCTGGCAGGGAAAATAAACTATCTGCCGACAGTTTGCTCAGTGTAGTTCTGCTAAGAGAATGGAACCTCCTTACCATGGGGTTCAGTTCACTTTTAGCCAGTGGCGGTGCCCATTCATGAATCTAGTTTTGATGTTAGTAAGTGTGGCGCAGTCCCTGGCCCCACCTCACACCCAAGTGCTCCTGTGTTACCCTCAGAGTTCCACAGCCCACTCAGGCCTCTGCAGCCTAGTCCCAGGTCACAGGCCCCACAGCCCAGTCAGGCCTCTGTGGTCTAAGTTCTCCTTGCTTCAGGCTCACAGGGAGGTGGGGCTAGGGGAGCTTGGGCCCTCTCACTCCACCAGGCTCCAGCCCGGGGCCTTGGTGGTGGTGGGTAGGTGACCCCAGTCACTAGCTCAGCGAGGATCCTCACTGCAACACACTGAGGTCACTAGAGACCTTCCCAGTTCCCCATCCTGGGCTACTTCCTACCCAGTTCCTGCTGTGGTCCACCATCCCAACTCTGGCTGTGTTTCCCCCAGCCGCTCCTGCTGTGGACTGCCACTGCAGCAGAGGTTGCTGCTGCTCCAATAGGAGCTCCTTTCCCGCTGCTGGCCAGACCCAAGTCCTAAGCTTCCCCAGCTTTTATACCTCAGCTGCAGCAGGAGCATGCCCGGCAGGGCCTTTTCCCCCCAATAGGCCTGGCCCCCACCCCCCTGCTCAGTGCTGGGTTGGTACATCGCATCATAAACCCTCCCCTTTCAGAGAGGGCCCCCGGGTTGCTCCTCCCCCTCTTGTCAGGGTTGAGGCAGGAAAAAAATCAACGTTTATGTACACCTTTCCTGGCTGGTGTGCCACTTGAAACGTGTATGGCTGCACAGACAAATACCAGTGTGTAATTCGCATGTTTGAGTCATACATTTTTTGCAGCCATTTAACTGTTGCATGGTCTGTTACAAGGGTAAAATGTTGCCCAGTAGGTAATGTAAAAGGCCCTCAATGGCCCATTTTACCGCCAATGCCTCCCTTTCAATTGTGGAGTTCCTGGTCTCACAGGGAAGCAGCTTGTGGCTTACGTAGAGGATTGGGTGTTCTGCTCTGCCCACCTCCTGGGACAGTACCACACCCAGGCCCACCTTGGAGGCATCTGTTTGTAGGATGAATGGACTATCAAAGTCTGGCTGGGCAAGGATGGGCTCCTGGGTTAGGTGGTTTTGTAGTACTCGAAACGCTGTCTCACATTCCTCTGACCACTCCCATCTTCAAGGTTGTTGGTTCTTAGTCAAGTCCATCAGTGGGGCAGCTATGGTGGAAAAGTTACGAATAAACCAGTGAAAATACCCCACTAAACCCAGGTATTGTTGTCCCTGGCACTTCATGGTGGGTGTGGGGTACTCCTGGAGGGTCTACACTTTATCAATTAGCAGCTGCACCTTCCACTTTCCCATGGTATTCCCTGGGTACGTCACCTCTCGCTGGCTCATATGGCATTTGGCAGGATTCGCAGTCAATCCTGCCTCCCCTGGTGCCTGTAGCACCTTCTCTAGGTATCGGAAGTGTTCTTCCCATGTCTGGCTATATACAATGATATCGCCAATGTATGCAGCCGCGTATCCTTCATGTGGGCCCAGTACCAGGTTCATAAGATGCTAAGCCACTGCCCCATGAACCCCAAATGGCAGCCTCATAAATTGATTAGTAAGAGAGAGAAAGCCATGCTAGTCTATATACTATCAAAACAAAACAGCAGTAAAGTAGCACTTTAAAGACTAACAAAAATAATTTATTAGGTGAGCTTTTGTGGGACAGACTGGTCTGAAGAAGTGGGTCTGTCCCACAAAAGCTCACCTTATAAATTGTCAGTCTTTAAAGTGCTACTTTACTGCTTTTCTGTTTTGACATTATAAATTGGTACAGCCCGAATGGTGTCAGGAATGCTGTTTTTTCCTTTGCCGTGGGGTCAAGGGGATCTGCCAGTATCCCTTCATGAGATCTAGTGTTGAGAGGAACTGGGCATCCTCCAGTCACTCTAGCAGTTCATCCACCCGGCTCATGTGTCAAACTCTGAGAGGGCGTTCACTTTTCAGAAGTCGACACAGAATCGCACTGTTCCATTGGGCTTGGGGACTAACACAATAGGGCTGTGCCACTCACTTCTTGACTCCTCAGCCATGCCCAGTGCCAGCATTTTGCCCAGCTCCTCCTGTACAGTGTCCCACATGTTCCTGGGCAGGGATCGATGATAGTCTCTCACCTGCTGAGCTGGGGTGGTAGTGATGTGGTGGCTAGTTAACTGGGTCCTCCCTAGCTTATCTGATAGAACCTGTGGGGACCGGGCAATCACTTTTTGCATCTGTTCTCATTGTTCCACCTTCAACTCGGGTCCGAGGTCCACCGATTTGGGACCCTGGGTCTCCCCGGCTGGTGGCCCGAGTTCTGACTCCAGTGGGGAAGAGGCGATTGTCATAGGTTCATATGGTAGACACAAGTCTCTTTTTCCTCTGCCCTGGCAGCCTTACTTCATAATCCATGGGTCCCACCCCACAAGTCACTTCAAAATGGCCCTGCCATTTGGCTAGCAGCTTGGACTCATCTGAGGGTAGTAAGAGTAACACCCGCTCTCTGGGTTGAAAGGTCCTCATCTTGGTGCTCTGGTTATAGTTTTGTGCTTGGTCCTCCTGTGCATTCCGCAGGTTGTCTTGGGCCAGCCAGTCCAGCTCCTCCAGCAACTCCCAAAGATGCAGCACCTAGTGGACTGACCCCTGTGTGCAGGTTTGCTGCTCTTCCCCCACCTCCCTCACTCAGCCCAGGATTCCCTGTGGGCGGTGCCCGTACAGTAGTTCGAAGGGGAAGAACCCAGTGGAGGCCTGAGGCACCTCTCATGACAAACAGAAGTGCCGGGAACCATTTGTCCCACAGCCGTGGGTGCTCGGAGCATGGCTTTGAGAGTTCTATTAAAATGCTTGACCAACTCAGCTGTTTGTGGGGAGTATACAGATGTCTTCAGGGTGCAAATATTTGGTAGATGGCACAGCTCAGCCATGAGCTTGGAAGTTACGTTGGTCCCTTGGTCCATTAGGATCTCCTTAGGAAGTCTGATCCTCACAAACACCTTCAGGAGCTCATTTGCAATAACCCTGGCTGTTGTGGCTTGTAATGGAATTGCCTCTGGATAGCGGGTGGAGTAGTCCACAATAGCCAGAATGTATTTGTTCCCACTCATGCTCTGCTCAGTTGGGCCCACCGGATCTATGCCTGTATACTCAAACGGCGTCCCTACCATTGGTAGCGGTACCAGAGGTGTCTGTGGGACTCCAGACGAGTTGGTCTTCTGACACTCCGGACATGAGGCACAATAGTTGCCGATGTCCTGATGAATCCCTGGCCGCAAAAGTCACCAGGCCACCCTGTGTAGTGTTTTTTCCTGGCCCAGCTGTCCTCCCCAAGGTACTGCGTGAGCGAGCTGAAGTAGTGCTTGCCAGAATTGCTGTGATACCAGTAGTTGGCAAATGTCCTCCTTCATCTGTCGATCCTTCACCAGGCAATACAGCTGATCGCCCCGGATCTCAAACCAGGGTCCCTGAATCTTGTGCTGCAGCCAAGCCTTCTCCAGGCTAAGTTCCTCAGCGTGCTTCCAGGCCTGGCTTAGGGTAGTGTCATTCTGTTGTTCTCCCAGCAAATCCTCCTTCAGGTTGATGCCCGTCGGCTGGAGGTCAATAGGCGGGGCTGTCCTCTGGGCCTGGGGGCTTCCGCCCAGCCCCAGACTCCCCCAAGGTTCCCTCTGCAGGGTCCTCTGACTCCTGTCCAGCCAACTCTGTCTGCACAGGGTGGGGTTTCCTCCTTTGGCAGATCCTATCAGGCTTCACTTTGCAGGAGGTCTGTGACATGGGGCCAGACCCGGCCTAGCACCACCAGATATGCTAGCTTCAGGGCCACTACCACTGTCTGGGGTTGCCTGTTGACCCACACCGCCAGGAACACCACGATTGTGGGATAAGCCCTCACACCCCCATGTATACATTGCATTTGCACCGTGGTGTTCCCCTGAGTGAGCCCTGTGGCCAGCTCTTCGTGGATTAGGGTTTGGCTGCACCCTGAGTCTACCAAGGCCAGGGTCTCCCTCCCATCCACCTTCACCAGAATCACTATTAGAGAGTGGTCCCTGCTCTGGGCTCGGGACCCAGCCACCTGTACCTGCCCAAAACTGCAGTCCATGAATGGGCAATCCTGCTTGAAGTGACCTTCCTGACTGCTCATAACAGAGGCCTCTGCTCAGGCCAGCCAGTGGAGGCTCCCAGGGAGGAGTAAATTGCTATCAGACTGGGTCCATCTTCCGTCAATCTGGCGCTTCGCGGCGTGTCTCTCATTCCAGGCTGCTTTCATGAGGTCATGCAGCCACCAGGGCCGATGTGGACCCCATCCCTCATGGTCTTGTCCGGCCCCCCTGTTTGGACCCTTACCCAGCAGTCCCGGACCATGTGGTGGTCAAGGCTCGGCCTTCAGGGGTTCCTCTGCTGCCATGTAATCCTCCATCAGGGTGACGGCCAGGGTCTCGGGTCAGTGCTGCAGCATCCACTCCTTCCCCACTTGGGTTAGGATTTTCATGAACTGTTCCAGGACTATTAGTTCCACCAAGTGGGCCACTCTCCTCAGGTCCAGCTCCAGCCAGCGCCAGCACTGGTCCCGAATCTTCTGGGCCACCACCCGGGACCTCACCTCCAGGGGTTCTTCTCCTGCTGCAGCCGCTGGCGGTATGTCTCCACCATGAGCAGCAGGGAGCCCAGAGCCAGGAGCAGCAGTGCCGGTCAGTTTCCCAGCTCCCATAAATGGCAGGGAGCTGCAGTACTGACTGGCATTGCTGCAGCTAGATCCTGGGAGTCAGGAAAGCAGAGGAGAGCCAGGAGCCAGGTACAGCTGGTGGGAGGCAGGAGTGCAAGGGCCTGGCTGCTGCCTAGTTCCCAGCTCCCTGCCACTCGCAGGAGCCAGGAAACTGACCGGCACAGCAGTGCTGGTTGAAAATTCACCCCACAGATCACTTACACCGGTGGTGTCCAAAAGGAAGTCCACCAATCACCACATGCCCCCGCACAGCCAGGCTCCCTTCCCCTCACCCCCACAGCCAGGCACCCTACTCTCCCGCACCCCCAGTGACTCACTGGAGCTGTCCAGCCCCCAGTCGTGCAGCCCCGAGAGCCGCACTGGGAAGGAGCCTCCAGGAAGGAGCTGTGGTCAGGCAGCGTCGTGGGTCATGGCGCACAGCTCCTGGCCAAAGCCACAGGAACTGCACTGGGGGAAGGTCTGCAAGGGCTGCCTGTCAGCTGCTGCCACGTGTTTGTGGTGGGGTGTGTGGGTGGAGGGGTGCCCCACTTATGTGGCACTGCTGAGTGGCATTTTGCCACAATTGCAGTGCTCTGTTCGTCACATCTGGTGAGCAGGAAGCGCATTGGACAGCGTGGACTTACACAGTATAAATATCCCTATCTAATCCTGAAAGCAGTAGGGAGTTTGTAAAATTCCCGTGAAGCAAAACCGTGGAAGTGATTGATTAGACAAGTTGCTAATGCCATTAAGACTGCTAGAGACCACTAATTACCTTCACCACGAGATATTAACACTGAAAATTATGTTAACATTCAGAACACGTAGGAGAAATAGTTCTACTCAAAAGATCACATATTTTAATATGCTACTTAAACATAGCAGAATTACGCTATTTTTTCCACTTCAAATTGGTTCTGATGTTAAAAACTTGGGCAATCAGCAGCAATGTTGTGTGGTAAACAACTGTTTTAACTTCTAGGCCCATTTTCCTCATTAGACTTCAACTATCAGATTCACCATTGGGGTTACACCCAGTTGTACAAAGAGTGGAGTCATGGGCCTTATCCAAATGCTAGCAAAATACAAGCACAAAAGTCGTACCCCAATGTAATAAGCCAAAACAGGCAAGAGAGAGAATGTGCTAAAATGATGCAGGAACCTTAATCACATTGGAAATCATGTGGACTTAAGCTTATAAGTGCCTAGGTCATGTTTGAAGTTGTAGCTTGGGCTCTTAAGCTATTTCAGTGCTTCTGAAAATATGAACCTATAGCAGTTTTTTTTTATTCCAGACTTTCTGCATATTGCTTATGGCTAGAATGACCACATTTCCCTGACCCAAATATGGGACAGGGAGATATTGGGGGTAGAGGGGGAGAGAGGGGCAGCTCCTCCAAGCCCTGGGGAGCCAGGAAGGAGGCGGCAGCCGCCGACACTCCCTGGGAGCCCTGGGGAACTGTCAGCCCCCCACCCCCCCTAGCCCCAGGGAAGCCGCAGCCATCAGTACTCCCCGATTCCCGGGAAAGCCACAGCCGCCACCCCCGCACTCCAGCCCTGGGGAAGCTGCAGGCTGAGCCCTGGGAAAAACAGCAGCTGCTGCCCCCCTCCAGCCCTGAGGAAGCTGCAGCCCCTGGGAGCCCCTGGGAAGCTGCAGCTGCCAGCACTCCCTGAGCCCTGGGGAAGCAGTAGGGACGTGGCAGACGCCCAGACTCCCCCGCTTCGCCGAGGCTCAGAAGACTCCCACCGGCAGCTGCACCTGCGTAGGTGCTGGCAGAAAAGGTCAACTGGGGGAAGAGCCCAAATACAGGACAGTTAGTCCCTTTTAAAAAATTAGTCAGGATGCCTTTTTGGCATCACTAATACTGGATGGATGGTCACCCTATTTATGGCCTTCAGAATACCAAACTACAATACAACAAAAGCATGGAATGTAAGAAGTGCGCATGTGCCCACACATTGAAATGCACTTAATTTTGTGTTTTTCTTTCTTTAGATAAAAACTGTAGCCATTTGAAGGAAATAGACATCATACAAAAACCAGATGCAGATTGCTACTGTTACATGCAAAATGAAACTATGCACTTAAAATATATTTGGTCATCTATTCAGGTAAGATTCTGTGTCTGAGCTTACTTCATATTTTTAATATGCGATACATGGTTTCCCAGAACCAGTCTAATCAAGATATAAGGTCAGAAATGCATTTCAGTATAAAATAGTTGTAAGGTTTCATAGTTGGGATCTAGAAAGAAACACCTTTTAGTGGCATTCTGCTTTCACTTCTAGTGTGGCTGACTTGGCAATTTGATGTCATCAGTTGCACAGATGGAGGGTTTTATTTGCGGAGAACAGAGAAACATCAACTCATTTGTGTTGTGAATAAGCACTGTATGTTATATTTTGACTTTTAAACAGCAGCAACAAGAACAAAGCTACATAGTATCAGCTGCATATTTCCAATAGGCATGGCAGGGGTGAATCTTTTAAGATATGCACCTTATGTTTTGGACTGCAAAGTACTACAAAATCTCAACTACTTTTGGAAGCACTGGACACTTAAGGCACCTCTTTAACCTGGGGCTATGGAGCAAGTTCAGGATCTGCTCCTTGGATCTTGTATCGCATGGACTCCCTGAGTGGGGAAAGAAACAGTTTCACTTCACCTCTGTTGGAGGAATGGGCTCCCAGTTCTAAGGAGTGTGAGATTCCTCTTCATCCCTGCTTAGGACTTTTTTCTCCAGGCAAATACAAGGTGTATGGCCATTTTTATGAGCTGTGGCAGATTTTAGGCAGTGATCACATCCAACAAGTGGGAAGGTTTCTTGACATAAATGGTTAAAAGCATACAGCTAAGATTTTCCCCAGCAGATCACTCGCGCATTTCCAAAAGAAGCCTGTCCTGTAAGAGAAGATGATTCTTCTTGTTGTTAGTCTTCCATTGTTTAAGGTGCCTAGGCTCATTAGGTCAATTTTAAGTATCTTTTCTTGTTCAGAAAGTAGAGAAGATCGGTGTTACAGCTCTTCAGGGAATGAAGAGGGGCTGGGTGTTTTAACAGAATTTTTGTCACAGTCTCTTCTGCTTTCTGACAACTTCCATTTTTGTTCTGCTGTCACCTATGGCATGCAGCTACAGTGTCCTTAGCCACAAGATGCTTCAGGAACAGTGGGTTCATAACCTATGAGGCAAATGAGCCTGTGTGTCTGCCAAAGGAGTTGTGGTCAGTCAGAATTAATTGTGTCAAACACCTCTAGCATCACAGCATTCATGATGGAATTGTAACCTTAAGACTTGGTTCTTCAGAGGGATCCATGCACTCAGATGGTGCCCGCTGACTTAAGTGAATCTAAGTATAATAAAATTAGGTAACCGATTTAAGGGACTGATGCGAGATTAATATTCCCTAGGCTACTGTTATTTCTTCCTGTGTTTTGTTCAAATACTGGGTGTGCTTTTGAAAGATATCTATCGAGCTGACTTCCTACCATGTATGTTTTGTTTTTCTGTTTTCAGGTGAAGATTAACAGCACAGAAATGTTCAAGTTTGCGCCTTTCTTGGCTGAAAGCAATTGTCATAATTCAGAAACTGTAATTGCATTTTTCAAGTGTGTTGTTCAAATTGCTTGGCAATCAGAGGCATCTAAAGAAGTTGTCATAAACATAAACCAATATGGAGAAAACGTGTGTTTCACAGTCCAACCCTACGAGAAAGCACTCTACACTGTGAGTGTACGACGAACTAGTAAGTAGAACGATGCTTTCTATTCGTCCAACAAATGGACTGGATAGCATTGCCAGCATTATCTGAATACAATAGGCCCGTGACTTACACAATTTCAACTTGCCCATTTCTTAGAATAACACGAGTGGAAATCAACTAGCGCTGCTGTGCTGATCATATTCCTGGATCTTGCAAATGGCAGGGAGATGGGAACTAGGCAACAGCCAGGCCCTTGTGCTCCCAGCTCCCAGCAGCTGTATTTGGGTCCTGGCTCCCCTCTGCTTTCCTGACTCCAGGGAGCTAGGTGCGGCAATGCCGGTCAGTTTCCCAGGTCCCCGCCATTTGCAGGAGCTGGGAAACTGACCAGCACTGCTGCCTCTGGCTCTGGGCTCCCTGCTGCTCATGGGAGCAGGGAGCCAGGTGCAGCCAGGTCCAGGGGACCCTGGTCCTGACTTATGTGAAATTTGACTTATGTGTGGTTGCTTAGGAATGCAACCTATGTGTGAGTCGTGGGTCTACTGTAGTGCATTCTGAGTTGTAAATTACCTTGGTGGAACAGTTGAGACTTTGTTCTGATATTTGTACAATTAAAACCATTTAGATGAAGTAGCCTAAAATCTTTTTTTTTTTTGGATTTTCAGGGGTTGATAGGAAACTCATCCTTCTGTTTGTAGCTGGTGTTTTTCTGTTCTATTTTGCAAATGCCTTGAGTAGGTAAGTGTTAGCTCATTTATTTTGATATTCTTTCCAGAATCTTTCTTTGTGCCTTCCTATTCACTCTTTGTCTTCTCTCTATAGGGCTGTGTCTACACTAACATTCCTCTTTCGAAAGAGGCATGCAAATGAAGAAAATTGAAAATGCAAATGAGGTGCAGATTTACATATCTGGCACCTAATTTGCATATTATTCTTTCAAAAGAGCTTCTTTCGAAAGACAAAAAGCAGTGTAGACACGGCTCTTTCAAAAGTAAACCGCATCTTCAAAAGGATCCTTATTCCTATAAAAACTGGAATAAGGTATCCTTCGAAGATGGGTTTTTTTTAAAAAGAGCTGCATCTACGCTGCTTTTCTTCTTTTGAAAGAAACGTGCAAATGAGGTGCCAGATATGTAAATCTGCACCTCATTTGCATTTTCAATTTTCTTCATTTACATGCCTCTTTTGAAAGAGGAATGCTAGGGTAGACATAACCTTTTTGTATAGCTTAGTGATCCCAAGCCATTGCTTTTTTAAAATGAAATAAGAAAAATATATGTAAAATATCATAATATTTACATAGGGCTAAGCACAGCCCTAGCCTAGCCCTAATATAGCCGTGCAGAGGAGAAATGTGATGCAAAGATTGTTCAATTACGTGGTTCTGTTAGTATTTCCAGATAATGGCTCTTATCACTTGTGGGTGTATAGGAACTTCAGCTGGGATTCTACCCATGAGTAGAGCCCTGCAAATCCATGGATATCCACTTTATATCTGCAGGTGTCTGCATCCGCTGATGTAGATGTGGATATCCCACGTCTCTTTTTTGCATATGTGAATACAAATTTTATGTCTGTGCAATACACTGCGCCATCAGTATTTTAAAGAGGTCTTAGTGAAGGCACAGGAACAAACCATCCCAATGCACAGTGAGAAAAGCAAGTATGATGGACAGCCAGCTTGGCTTACAAGGGAACTCCTTGGTGAGTTTAAACTCAGAAAGGATGCGTACAAGAAGTAGAAACTTGGGCAGATGACTAAGGAGTATAAATATATGGCTGGAGAAGGCTGGGGGGTAATAACGAAAGTGAAAGCACAATTGAAATTGCAGCTAGCAAGGCATATAAAGAGCAACAAGAAGGGTTTCTACAGGCATGTTAACAATAAGAGGGTTATCAGGGAGGTTGTGGGGCCACTGCTGGATGAGGGAGGTAACCTGGTGACAGATGATGTGGGAAACGCTGAAGTACTCCACGCTTTTTTTGCCGCAGTCTTCACCGACAAGCTCAGCTCACTGACTACAACACTAGGCAATGTAGTATGAGAAGGAGACGGGCAGCCCTCGGTGGGGAAAGAACGGGTTAAGAGCTATTTAGAAAAGCTAGACACAAACAAATCCATGGGTCCAGATTTAATGCGTCTAAGGGTACTGAGGGAATTGGTAGATGTCATTGCAGAGCCTTTGGCCATTATCTTTGAAAACTTGTGGAGAGCGGGAGAGGTTCCAGATGATTGGAAAAAGGCAAATGTAGTGCTCATGTTTAAGAAAGAAAAGGACAACCCAGGGAACTATAGACCAGTCAGCCTTACCTCAAGGAATTCCATTTGGAGCATGTGGAACAGGGGAAAGTGATCAAGACTAGTCAACATGGATTCACCAAGGGCAAGTCATCCCTGATCAATCTGATTAGCTTCTATGATGAGGAAACTGGTTCTGTGGACATCGCTAAGTCAATGGATGTGATATACCTCAACTTCAGCAAAGCTTTTGATACAGTCTCCCACAACATTCTTGCCCATACGTTAAGGAAGTATGGATTGGATACATAGACTGTAATATGGATAGAAAGCTGGCTTGATGGATGGGCCCAGTGGGTAGTGGTCAATGTCTGGATGGTGATCGATTTCAAGTGGAGTGCCCCAGGGATAGGTCCTAGGGTCAGTATTGTTAAACGTCTTTATTAATGACCTGGATTAGGGGGTGGACTGCACTCTCAGCAAATTTGAAGATGATGGTAAGCTAGGGGTCAGGTAGATACACAGGGCGGTAGGGATAGGATCCAGAGTGATTTAGACAAATTGGAGGATTGGACCAAAATAAATTTGCTGAGGTTCAACAAGGAGAAGTGCAGAGTCCTGCACTGGGGACAGAAGAACCCCAAACACTGTTACAGGCTGGGGACTGACTGGCTGAGTAGTAGTGCAGTAGAAAAGGACCTGGGATTATAGAGGATGATAAACTGGATATGAGTCAACAGTGTGCCCTTGTAGCCAAGAAGACTAACGGCATATTGGGGTGTATTAGGAGAAGCATTTCCAGCAGGTCAAGAGAAGTTATCATTCCCTTCTACTTGGCACTGGCAAGGCCACATCTGTAGTATCACATCCAGTTCTGGGCCATCCAGTATAGACAGGATGTGGACGCATTGGAGCAGGTCCAGCAGAGGGCAACGAAAATGACTAAGGAGCTGGAGCACATGACCTATGAGGGGAGACAGAGATCTGGGCTTATATAGTTTGTGGAGGAGAAGATTGAGGTATGATTTGATAGCAGCCCTCAACTTCCTGAAAGGGGGCTCTAAAAAGGATGGAGAGAGACTGTTCTCAATGCTGATGGATGGCAGAACGAGAAGCAGTGGTCTGAAGTTACAGAGGGACAGGTGTAGGTTGGATATTTGGAAAAACTATTTCACCAGGCCTGTGTCTACACTAGCCAAAAACTTCGAAACGGCCATTCAATTGGCCATTTCGAAGTTTACGAATGAAGCGCTGAAATACATATTCAGCACCTCATTAGCATGCAGGCGGTCGCAGCACTTCGAAATTGATGCGGCTCACCGCCGCACGGCTCATCCAGACTGGGCTACTTTTTGAAAGGACCCCGGCTACTTCGAACACCCCTTATTCCCATCTGCTCATGGGAGTAAGGGGACTTCGAAGTAGCCGGGGTCCTTTCAAAAAGGAGCCGCGTGGCGGCAAGCCGCATCAATTTTGAAGTGCAGCGGCCGCCTGCATACTAATGAGGCGCTGAATATGTATTTCAGCGCTTCATTCGTAAACTTCAAAATGGCCATTTGAATGGCCATTTCGAAGTTTTTGGCTAGCGTAGGCGTAGCCCAGGAGGGTGGTGAAGCATTGGAATGCATTGCATAGGGAGGTGGTGGAATCTCCGACCTTCGAGCTTTTTAAGTGCTGTCTTGATATAGTCCTGGCTGGGATGATTTAGTTGGGGTTGATCCTGCTTTAGGCAGGGGGCTGGACTAGATGACCTCCTGAGGTCCCTTCCAGTCCTTGAATTCTATGATTCTGTGATCACCTCCCTTCCAGTAAGCTAATGAAGCTGTATAAAGGGATGTTGCAAATTTCCCTTTCCCATAGTGGGGAATCTTAGGAGGAACTGGGTGTAAGACGAGGTCATCTGGGCCACACTGCCCCTATTGCCAGCCCTGCCCAAACCTTATTCTCATGGTTGCACGTTAAAGACCACAAGCTAGCTCTGATGTTTCATGTAGTGTTGAAGGAAGATATTTGCTGTCATTTTGTTTCATGTTGGAGTTTGGCATCAGTTAATTTGTGACTCATCTCAATTTTAAGTTCTGTTCCATTTTTAAAATTTTTGGATCACCAAATTTTAAATGGTATTGGGTCAAATTTTATCAAAGCTTTGGATTTTGTAAAAATATGTTTATAAAAAAAGTTGATAGAACATTTTTATTTCCATGGAAACATTTAAAAAAATAAAATAAAAATTCTTGCAATCCAAAAGTCACAGCATTGTGGATAAGGAAAAGAAACTGACTAGAAACATGATACTGTAGAACCCCGAGTTGTGCGCACTCAAGTTGTGCGAATCTCAGATTAATACTCCACTCAGGGGAGCCGGGAAACTGATCAGTGCATCATTTTCTCGCTCTTGTCAGTGGTGGCAGCTGAGATTCAGGCTTGACTCTCGGCTGCCACCCCTGACAGGAGCAGTTTCTGTTTAATATTCTGTGAAACTGCTCTTTTCGGGGCGGCAGCCTGACTCTTGGCTGCCGCCATGGACAGGAGCGGGTGTTCCCCTCTCCTGGAAGCAGCGGGCAGCCCAGACCCAGGCCGGTCAGTTTCCTGGCTCCCCGGAGTTATGCAAAATTTGCCTTACGCAGGGTTGCACAAGAACGCAACCTCCACGGAAGTCAGGGGCATACTGTAAACAAAAGTAGAACTGAGGAACTGAGTTCCCTGAGATTTCGAGACATGGAAAAGTAAACAAAAGCTGAGAAAAAGAAAAGTCACTGAGATTATATTTTAATTCTTACAACTCTAGTAATCTACTGCTGTTCGCAATACAGAAAAAAATGTTTGTTTGAAAAGTACTAGATTTTCAGCTCCCTTAAGTTCACAGTCAGTGCAGCAGAGGAGCTGTCTGGGACATAGTGTAACCCTTCTATAATTTAAGAGCAGCTCTAATAGTTGCCTCCATCCCACAAGCTCATCTGGGCACCATTTAGGGACTAGCTGGAGTGCCATGCACTGCCCCCCACTTCCTATACTTCTTGCCACCCTGTCACAGGGGTTGAAGATGAGCAGGCAACCTACAGTCATCTGTGCCATCAAAAGAGTCCTTTCTTTCCGGGAATTCTTACCTGCATCTTTATGGAAGTTTTCTGGTTGCCTTATTCTGCCTCTGTAGTGCACAGCAAGCGAAGCTAGAGCTGAGAACCGGACCCCAGACAGGTAACCTGAATGTGTTTTTACCTTCCATATGTGACTGTGTTCAGTCTCTGGTTAAGCACAGCATTACACTTCTTGGTACTTCCAAAACAGTTGCAACTCAGTAAAAGATTTTTTTACAGTGTCCCCCACCTTACTGTTCCCTAACAGGAGTGCTGTTTTCTTTTACTCTGCTGGAGTGGCACTGGGTGTTCTTGCAACGCTAGTCTTTCTCCTGTTGGCACTTAAAAGATTTATTCCAAAGGTGGGTATACCATGTGGAAAACAAAATAGTAAACAGCAAGTCTAGGGCCAGATTCTGATCTCTCATTGGTTTTATGATAGAAACTCCACTGGCTTTGATGGGGGTTTACTTCCATGTAAAACCAGTGTACTTGAGATCAGAGTCGGGCCCTATATGCCATCCAGACACTGAAATAATTATGTTTTCTGATGTACAGTGACAAGCATTTATTCTAAAACCATAACTTTAGGGTGTGGTTTTAGTCTCTCCCAGCTCAGTTTGCTTATGTTGTGAGAAAATAAATCAGTCAAAATTAAAACATAGTTTTTGTGGCAGTTGTGACCTTGATGTTATTTTTCATATCCAGTAGCAAAATTGTCTCACACAGGCAGGGCTGAATCTTATGCCATCCTGTTTTCCACCCAAAATGCCTTAGTCTCTATAAAACATTTCAGAGTCAAATATTAATAATTATTATTATTAATACATTGCATTAGGATGTAACTTGAGAGTGTCACCACACCAAGACATGATACAGCATCAAGAAATTTGGAAAAAAATCCCATGCAGAGGTCCTGCTTCACTTATCTTGAGGCTTCACAACATGATGTATCAGAGTTAACAAGCGAATCAGCTCATTACTCTTCAGTAGATGGTGCATCTGTCTCTATATTTGTGAAGTCCCCAGCCCACTGTGGCCCATTTGTGATTCGGACCTGTGGATGCTACTCTCATATAAATAATAAACCACAACTTAGTTGATTCACTAACCGTTTTCTTTTACTCGCAGCACAGCACCTTTGCAATTTTAATGAGTGGCTGCTGGATGTCCTCTCTCTATTTTATTTACTGTTTGAAAGGGGAAATGAAGTGGCTGTGGTCTGAATATAGAAACTACTTACTGGGTAAGAGAATGAGCACAGATGTGCAGAGGACAAGTTTTTGTGAAGAGGTCAGAATGAACAGTTTGTAAGAATTGCCTTGATTAATATTTTTCTCTCTGAATGTGAGGTGTGGGTGGATTCTGAAGGCCCCTAAGCTACTCAACTGAGCATTTATTCTCATTAGTTCCTTACCTAGGGAGTTTGATGTTGGCTTGTAGAGGCAAGAAGAGGGAACGTTTTGCTCATCTTAGGTCTCCAGTCATTTTCATTTCATACCCACCATGGAAACAAGAAGGGAGGTGATGGTGAGAGAAGACAGTTACAGTCTCTTCTCTGGAGCTTAGAGTCAGGTTGTGCTGTCTGGAATAAGGGAGTGGCAACGAGGCTGGGGAACCTATTACTTTAGCACATTTCCTCGTCATCCTCCTTGGGCAAAGCAACTGTATAGCCTCTGTTTTCAGCCAAAGCTATCCTCCCTGGTGTTAACCCCAGTAAACAGCATAATGATAGGAACAGTGCTGTCTTCCTTGAGTACAGCAGGCATCTCTGGCACTGGGAGTTGCAGCTAGGGTGCGCTTACTCCCAAATTTTTACTAGTGCAGAAGTCATTAGGAACTCCCATGCTCCCTGCTGGCCTGTGTGGGAAAGGATTGGGGCACAAGCTTGTAACTTGGTTTCCCCACTTGCTCTAGCACTACAGAGCGCTGCTCTTAGACCACTGTGCCAGCTCCTTGTGCTCCAAGCCTGTTGCTATACTCTAACAGCTTTCAGCTCAGTTGAATACAATATCACTTGTGTGTGTGTTTTTGTGAGTGGGTGTGTGCATGTAGACTCACCTTTGGCTGAAACATATGCAGCAAAGTACAGCAACAAAGGTGTTCTTGCAGAATTGCCATCAGGGCTGAAACCAAGAAGCACTGCTACAGGAGTCTGGACTCCTTTGGATGCTTATCCAAATGGAAGCACCAAAGCTCTCAGCATTCACTCTTCACCCCAGCGGAGGGCAAGCAAAGCTTGAGCATGTGCTTTTAGCATGAGTGAGGCTAACTTGATACACACATGGGCAAGCTTATCAACTTCCCTTACAACATTTCATTTGAAAGTAAATACTGACTTATTGTTTGGACAGCACCTAACGCAAGTACTGAGGTATAATTAGGACCTTTCAGTAATGCAGTTCCACACAATTCTAGGAATTGCACATGCAGATGAATTAAACTGATCATTTAAATGACAGTTAAACACTGAAATGTAATGGCATTGTTAATGATGCTCTGGAACGCCTACCATTTGCATAAGCGTTGATTTAACTCTAAGCAAATATACAGGATATTTGTGCACACAGATAGCCAGCCATGCCTTTAACTCACCATCTGCACATGCTGGCACAGTTTGCATATGCAATCATAATTACATATACCAATCCAGTGTATCCCCTGCATGTACCTTTTTGCATATGTGTTTTAAATATCAGACTCTTTATGTTCCTAAAATACATAGTAGACAGCTTGAGGAGCAGCGGTAGGCTTTGCTGGGTGGTAGTTTTAAGATGCTAGTCTGCTATAAAGTTAATGTAGATCCTTTTTTGTCATTCTATATATGACATTTCTTTCTGTTTTCACAGGGTATCTTCTGACTGTTGGAATTATCAGCTTTTTGGTTTGTTATAAGCATGGACCACTAACCAATGAGCGAAGCATAACCCTCTTGACATGGACATTACAATTAATAGCTTTTATCCTGATTTATTTTGGTGTCAGCATCCCCCAGGTGGCATATGCCATCATAACCATCCTCTTCTGTTCAAAAGGCGCGTGCTATCCTCTTGGCATGGTCTGTTTTGTGGGCAGGTTGGTATCCATTTTCTGAATGTATGAGTCACTAGATCATAAGTTAATATTTTGAGGTTAATAATTTGGCATTTTATGTGGGTTTTATTATCTGTTTGTTACTAATCTTAGTACTAATCCTTACCTAATGAATACAGACATTAGAGACAAAGTTTGAAACCCCAGTGGATGAGAATTTAATAATTCTCAGTGCAGGGGTTTTAAGCCATGGATCTTGTCATAGAGAGAATGGCTTTTCTGCAGCCTGTGATAAGTGATGGCTTTTCAGTCAAATGATTGGTTATACTGTAGGGACAACCACATGGTTTCCTGAAGGCTGCAGGACTTTGATTTCTAACAAAAGTAACCTGCAGATTTCTATGGGACAAAACAGTTATCACAAGATGACTTTGCACATTGGATATTCTGATAAAACTGTAGGTTAGCTGGTCATCCTGGCCCTATTAAAGTCAATGGGAGTTTTCTAGTGACTTCATTAGATGAAGGTTTTCACCCCAGATGTCCTTATTTATTCTTGCTAGGCCCCAACATCAATAGGGGAAGAAACCTGCACCTACCAGGAACTAACTCTATAAAAGTGGGCCTGTGTTTTGGCGCTTGGGTCCATCCTGGAAGCAGCTCCAGAGAGGTGATATTTCATAGTGCTTTAAAATCCTGATTTTGGTCTTTTGCATATGCTGTGGGGCGACATGGGAACAAGCTTCTCTTTGCTATTGTCCTGTGAATTTATTGTTTCATCATATCAGCAGTAACACGCAAGTGATTATTCTTAGGCAGTTCCCAGTCTGTTACAGTGAACTACCCACTGCCTTGTGCATAGGTTCAGGAGACCCAAAGGCTATGGGAGTAAACCCACACAGAAAATCGGGAGTGGAGACCCGAAGGCCGTTAGCAGGGAGGATTCGTCCAACCTGCTTCCGGCATCTCCTTGCAGTCACCTCAGTGCCAAACTTCTGTCTTTCCTTTGGATTCAACTGGGGCAACCGAGAGGGGGGCAGTGCCCCTTGGGCAATGCACTTGCTCCGAACACTAGCCCAGGCAATGCGGTGTGTAAGAGGGAGCGAAATGGAGAGGACACTTCATCCTTGCTGATAGCATGAAAACAACATGGGAAGTGGCCATTACTCATTAATAAGTCCTCCTCAAATGGCAGAGAGGATGCCGCCACTGGTTGCTTCCGCTGGTTGTTTTCCCTTGACATAAGCTGAGGAAAACTGGTATATTCACTCAAGGTATACCTCAGCGACCCAATGTCTTTCTGGATAACAGTCCGTTAGATGTGGTTCAACAGTTCTATTACCTTTGCTCTACTGTCACCACAAACCTATCCATGGATGAAGAACTGAACATCAGAATAGGGAAGGCAGCTACTATTTTTGACATACTTAAACAAGCATGGAATAATCCTAAACTGACAGTGGAAACAAAGATACTAATCTACCAGGCATGTGTATTGTATTCTGATATATGGATCTGAGACACGGACCACCTACTCAAACCAGGAGAAAAAACTGAACAGCTTCCATCTTCACTGCCTCTGCAGAATTACAAATATCAACTGGCAAGATAAAGTTTCAAATGCAGATACCCTGTCAGGATCTGGCATACCCAGGCTCATAGCAATCCTCAACAGCAGAAGGCTACAATGGCTTGGTCATGTGAAAAGAATGGGCAACGAATGTCTTCTCAAAGAAATCCTGTTCAGTGAACTGTCATGTGAGGCGAGAACAAGAGGAAGACCAAAGCTAAAATTCAAGGATATATGCAAAAACGCCATGAAAAAATTCAACATTGATCTAAACTCCTGGCAATCTACATCGTTAGATCAAAATACATGGTGACAATTGCTATGACAGGGCACATCAGCCTTCGATGGTATATGTTTAAGTCATGCAAAAGAAGATCGTCTTAGAAGGAAAAAAATTCAGACTCAAGAATCTGGAAACAGACTGGCATGCGGTTATTGCAATTGACCATGCAAATCCAACATTGGATGGATAAGCCATGAGAGAAGCTGCAGACACAAACACTGCCCATAGAGCCTATGACCACTAACCACTGTCTCTCAAGACAAAAAGGGGCCATAGTACACTGAAGCTGGCTTTACCACAACCACAGTGATTTTAAAAATTACTTATTTTCTACGTTTTAATGCCACTCAGTTTTTAAAAAACATTTTAATATTTCTTTACCCTCCTCCAGAAGCTTGGATAAGTGGGGGGCTGGGTAGTATAATTTGTTATTTGATGAACTCTGATTTTTCCTTCCCAGCTGAAAAGAATAAACTGGTTTAAACAGCATCATGTAAGAACAACATTTATCTGCTCAACCAAATTCACAACCATGAAGAATGCCTCATACACTATGAAATCTAGTCTTTTGTTTGCTTTTACCTTATACAAATTTAATGTGTTGTTGCTCCTGACTCAAAATGGATTTGTGGGGGGTGAGGGGGGATCGCAAGATAATTTTAGGGTGATCACAATGTTGCCACCTCTATTTCTGTGCTGTCTTCACAGCCCAGCAGCTGGGGAGCCCAGCTCTGATAGGAGAACCCTGCCAGCAGCAGCAGCAGCAGCACAGAAGCAGGGGAGGCAATATCATACTACGTCACCTTTATTTCTGCACAGCTGCCTTCAGAACAGGATGGTTGGGTAGTGGCTGCTGTGGACCAAGGGCCAAGGGCTGCAGGCAGCAGCACAGAAGTTACGATGACAGTAGCGTACCATGTCCTCTTTACTTCTGGGCTGCTGCTGGTGGCAGCTCTGCCTTCAAAGTTGGGCAGCTGGTCGGAAGCCACGGCTTTCCAGCTGCCCAGCTTCTAAAGACAGTGTCACCAGCATCAACAGCACAGAATTAAGGGCAGCAGTACCACAACTCCCCCACAATAACCTTGCAAACCCCCTCCCGCCAACTCCCTTTTGGGTCAGGACCCCGACAGTTACAACCAGTGCTTTTTTCCGAGAGAAAAAGGTGGCGGAACTCAAGCCTAAAACTGGTGCACCCCCAACTACCTACCAAGCCGAAGTCTAGCCCCCTCAGTGGCTTAGCCCCACCCCGTGCAGGGCCAAAACCACCCCCCGTGGGGGGCAAAGCACCCAGTGCAGGGCCCAAGCTGCCCCCCGGTGGCTTAAGTGCCCCCCACTGGGGCCCAAGCTGCTCTGTGTGGGGGTCCCAAATTCCACCCCCCCCAGCAGCTTAACTGCCCTGCACAGGGCCTGAGTTGCCCCCCTGCTGACTTTGCCACCCCCTCGGGGAGTCCAATCTGTCCCCCCGGTGGCTTTGCAACCTCCCCTGGTGAGTCCTAAGCCAGTTCCCATGTGCAGGGCCCAAGCTACTCTCTTCTCCCCCATGCCTAGGCTTAACGCCCTGCGCCTCCCCTTGCACAGCCCCAACCTTTGCCCAGGCTTACTCCCCGCCCGACTTCCCATGACCCCAAAACCACTATCCCCAAGCCCCAGGATTCACTTACTGGCTTGCATAGGACTTCCACTGCTATTCTTTCCCAACCAAACCCTCTGGCAGCACAGTAGGGGCAGCTCCCAGCACCTTGCTGGGGTGAAAAGCTAGCACTCAGTGTGATCAGTTTAATTGCCAGAACCCTCCTGCTGGCCACTAAACCAATTAAGTCGAGTGCTAGTCTTTCAACGTGGCAGGCAGGTCAGGGAGCTGGAAGACTGAGAGGCAGGCGCCCCTAATGGCTCCTTTAAGAACCACATGCTGCTTGGAGCCCCCCCGGCCCACCAGCTTCCAGAATGGCGGCACGGGGGAAAAAGGTGTCAAAACACAGTTCGGCTGTGTTCCATCAGGAGCAAAAGGCCTGGTTTTGAAATTTCAGATTTAAATAGCGGAAATAATGAAATTTACTATTTTAAACGTCTCATGACCCTGAAATTGACCAGATAAATAGGGCCCATAAGTATAGTAGGGCCCCATTTATGTGACATAAGTGGTACTCAGCTCCCTCTGCACTCAGTGGAAAAAGCATTATTTTAAGTAAGTGCAGAATGTAGCCAAAACATACCTTACCGTAAGTATATACTCCAGCATCTCAAGCTGTGTCTACACGTGCACGCTACTTCGAAGTAGCGGCACTAACTTCGAAATAGCGCCCGTCGCGGCTACACGCGTCGGGCGCTATTTCGAAGTTAACTTCGACGTTAGGCAGCGAGACGTTGAAGTCGCTAACCTCATGAGGGGATCGGAATAGCGCCCTACTTCGACGTTCAACGTCGAAGTAGGGACCGTGTAGACGATCTGCGTCCCGCAACGTCGAAATTGCCGGGTCCTCCATGGCGGCCATCAGCTGGGGGGTTGAGAGATGCTCTCTCTCCAGCCCCTGCGGGGCTCTATGGTCACCGTGGGCAGCAGCCCTTAGCCCAGGGCTTCTGGCTGCTGCTGCGGCAGCTGGGGATCCATGCTGCAGGCACAGGGTCTGCAACCAGTTGTCGGCTCTGTGGATCTTGTGTTGTTTAGTGCAACTGTGTCTGGGAGGGGCCCTTTAAGGGAGCGGCTTGCTGTTGAGTCCGCCCTGTGACCCTGTCTGCAGCTGTGCCTGGCACCCTTATTTCGATGTGTGCTACTTTGGCATGTAGACGTACCCTCGCAGCGCCTATTTCGATGTGGTGCCGCGCAACGTCGAAGTTGAACGTCGACGTTGCCAGCCCTGGAGGACGTGTAGACGTTATTCATCGAAATAGCCTATTTCGATGTTGCTACATCGAAATAAGCTATTTCGATGTTGGCTTCACGTGTAGACGTAGCCTCAGAGTGTCTGGTTTTGTGCTGATCCCTGGCATGATTTCAGGTTTGGTTTTGTCTGCTGTTGCAGAGCCACAGAGTGATGAGCACATACAACATAACAAGAAGAATCTCCCCCCAGAAAGGCAGGTTTTGATGGGTTTTGCAAATAGTACGTGTTAAAGTTATTAGTTTGTTATTTAGTTTTGCAGAACAAACCTAAATTTTGAGGCTTCGATAAAATGGTTACAAAGGAAGCAAAATGCCCAACTCAGTTTAGTAGGCACCTGTACATACCACTGATAAGGTGATCCCCTAGTAAGCTTTAGTACCTGTTCACATTGGCCCCATTAGGAGCTTTGCCATTGATTTCAGTGGCCTTAGGATTTGACCCCTACTGCACAAACAGGGAGAAACAAGAACCTCAATCCTTTCTCCAGTGAAGAGAGAGCTGGCTAGTGTGGGTTCACTTAAACTCTTTTGGTGGGCGTTCACACTTTGCTCAGCTAACTCCAAAGTTCACAACAATGAACTTGAAAGCAGTCAATAAAAAGCAATAAAACACAGTACTTTGCCAAAGTGATATTTAAATAGGTCATAAATTACTGTGCATCATCACAGCAGCTATATCAGATTATAAATATTTTGGCCTCACACTACCCAGCTGTGTATTATTAAGGCAAGATTTAAAATGTGTCTGTGTATGTAGAGCGCTAACAAAGAGAGACATATATAGAGTAAACTCTTGTTCATCTGGCATTTGATCAGCTGGAACTCTTAGCTAACTGGCATAATGCCGGCAAACCCTGAGCCATGACGAGCTTCCCTCCCCACCCGATTGCTCCCAGACAGTCCTGGGGTGCTGTGCAAGTCCCCCCAGGCTGAGTGGGTCTATTGGCAGCTCTCCGCTTGGGGCTGCCAGGGGAGTCCCAGGCTGCGTCTACATGTGCATGCTACTTCGAAGTAGCGGCACCAACTTCGAAATAGCGCCCGTCGCGTCTACACGCGTCAGGCGTTATTTCGAAGTTAACTTCGACGTTAGGCGGCGAGATGTCGAAGTCTCTAACCTCATGAGGAGATAGGAATAGCGCCCTACTTCGACGTTCAACGTCGAAATAGGGACCGTGTAGACGATCCGCGTCCCGCAACGTCGAAATTGCTGGGTCCTCCATGGCGGCCATCAGCTGGGGGGTTGAGAGATGCTCTCTCTCCAGCCCCTGCGGGGCTCTATGGTCACCGTGGGCAGCAGCCCTTAGCCCAGGTCTTCTGGCTGCTGCTGCGGCAGCTGGGGATCTATGCTGCAGGCACAGGGTCTGCAACCAGTTGTCAGCTCTGTGTATCTTGTGTTGTTTAGTGCAACTGTGTCTGGGAGGGGCCCTTTAAGGGAGCGGCTTGCTGTTGAGTCTGCCCTGTGACCCTGTCTGCAGCTGTGCCTGGCATCCCTATTTCGATGTGTGCTACTTTGCCGTGTAGATGTTCCCTCGCAGTGCCTATTTCGATGTTGGGCTGAGCAACGTCGAAGTTGAACATCGACGTTGCCAGCCCTGGAGGACGTGTAGACGTTATTCATCGAAATAGACTATTTCGATGTCGCAACATCGAAATAAGCTATTTCGATGTTGGCTGCACGTGTAGACGTAGCCCCAGTGTGCCGTGGCTGCTCCTTCCAGTGCCAGCCAGGTCCCTGGTGGCCAGGCAGGGGGTTGGCTGCAGGGGGGCAGCCAGCAGTTTCCCATGCCATGAGGCCAGGTGTAAGCCCCCCCAGCGGCTCCCGCTTTCCCCACCAAAAGGTAAATGGGGCAGCATTTGAGGGGGACCGGTGCTGGGGGAGGTGGGAGGCACTGAACCTTATTATGGTGGGGGCACTGACCCCTTCCTGTGCCTCCCCCCCCCCCAGGTGCTCTAAATTAACTGAAATATTCACATATCCAGCAACGTCCCAGTCCCGGGGCTGCTGGATACAAAAGAGTTTAGTGTATAATGTGTGTATAAATGTAAAGCAAATAGCATAACATCATCCTGCCTTCGTGTGAGGGACAGACAAATAGATACTTCAAAAATCCCACATAATGAGCCTGATTTTCATGCCTAAGATCCATATATACTTTTGTGTGTGTGGGGGGGGGCGGGAATGAGAGAGTAAACAACGTGCAACAGATGTTAACAACTTCGCTACGCTGTAAACGGCCAAGCACACACTGGGCCTAATTTTCAGCCTCTTCATCCTTGTATGGCTATTTTGCGAAAGCAAGATGATGCTCTGCTCTTTCCTCGACAGCCCCTGCTAGAGAGAGAGAAAAAGTCAAAGTGATGCAGTGAGCAATGTACTTCTAATGTGTGAATTCCATGCATGATAGATTTGGAAACGTGAATTGTTTCTTTTTGGTTTAGAAAAATCAAGAATTTGTTTAAATCAAAAAAACGAGTGTTCCGGTTTCTTACTGAAGAGGAGTACAGGGAGCAGGCGGAAACAGAGACTGTGAAAGCCTTGGAGGAGCTACGCTCATTCTGCAGGAGTCCAGATTTCTCGTCATGGCTCGCTGTGTCCAAACTCCAGTCCCCTAAAAAGTAGGGAAGACTCTCATCTCGTAAAACTGACTGCTTTTTAAAGGTGCTGTTACATGAGAAGCCAAATGCTTCTCACAGCAGCATAACTTATAGCTCTGACCCTGCCAGCACTCCACCATTAACTCTGTTCATGGGAGTAGTTCTCTTGGTGTCTAGGGCCACATATCTTTCAACCTAAAGGACTGAGGTGGCTTGAACTCTGTGTTCTTCTGGTCCTGGGCTGCTCTAGGTTGCAGAATACTCTCAGTTATTTTAGACAGACCTAATTATGATGGCCCAGAATCTGCAGTGATGCTTGTAGCCCTGTCCCTGATATGCACCTCCCATTCCTGCATCTGGTGTGTCTCCTACACTGGAGCTTGCAAAGGGGTTCTTGCAAAGAAGCACATTTCCTGCTTTGGTGGGACTCATCCCCTGGCGGCCTATGGAGCCCCTAGGGCTTTTTTGCGCTGTCTCAGCCAAGGCTTAAAGGGGCAGACTGGAAGTGAGGATCTCACCCAAAAGGCTGGCAGGATCTGGCCCTATAAGGTTCTGTGTTACCAAACATAAACCTGTTGTTTGGAGCATCAGCCAATGGCTCTCTTCCCACAGGCTGAGCACTGGGCTGCATGACGGAAGTTGACACTAGGCAGCTTATGTAGCTCTAACTATGTAACTGTCCACATTACAGCCTTGCTCTCACCAGTCTGTGCCCTACTACACTGACACAATCCCACCACCAAGAGAAGTGCAGTAGGGCTTATGGCAGTGTAGTTAGAGCAGTGCAGTGCCTATGTAGATATTGCATTCCTTGCATTGGCTGTTGGCTTTCATTCTCCAGCCTCCCTGCTTGGACCTGGGCTGCCCCCTGCCTGAGAGGCAGCTGGAGGAGGAGCAGCCCAGGTTCCCAGTTGGGGCAGGGAGTGGAGAGCAGGGTGTGTGGGAAAGGAGTAGAGAACTGGTGGGAGCTTCACACTGTCCCTGTTAGGTTGCTGCTAAGAAATACCCTTTGCGAAGGAGGGCTGGGGAGACAGGAACCACCACAGTTATTACTGCAGTGGGTGTAAGTCAGCCTAACATAGTTTCAGTGTAGACATGCCCTGAAAGTAGGGCTAGGAGGGGTGTGGAAAGAGCATCTTCTGCCCCTGGGAACCAGAGTGGATGGAGAGACCATGTCCGGGACAGTTCAACAGAGACACAGGCGGTGAATAAAATGAATGACAATGGGCTGTGAAGGAGGAGGGGCCATTTCAAATGGGGGCTGGCAGCCAGGGGAGTTAAAGGAGGCGAGTCAGAATTCCAGCATGCTGCCCCTGAAAACCAAAACTAGAACCTTAAAATTTTAGCAGCAGAGCTCTGTGTTCTACGCCCCACAGAGCTCAACCTTGCCCCGCAGGTGTGCGTCAGAATTCAAAGGGCCATCAGCTTGGAATTTGATCCGTTTCCAAAACTGAGTTCAAAGGTGTTTCAAGCTGCACCTGTCTTCCCATGACCCTTCCTGTCATCAGGTGGTCGTAGTCTTCGAAAATGTCTATCTACCTCGTTACCATGTTAAAACTTGGACCAACCAGCAGGAAAACTAACTGCTTATACACAACACCCTGCCAAATGCACAACGTAAAACTGAGAAGAGTTATTTAAAAAAACAAAAACAAGAGTCTGGCAGAAGTTTAATTCTTAAGCTGACTGTGTCTGTAAGCGTTCATTAAAGAATAATTATATTTCTTCCCCTTATGGTAGCAAAGAAAACCTACCAGATGAAACCAAAGCCATGCTGTCTGCCTGAGTCTGCAGTACATTTGTAAGAAGAGTGAACAGTCCAGTGGCATCAGGGAAGTTTTAGCTGTGAAGCCTAATGATAATGACAGGACTATTAACTATTCAACTGGTGATCAGTGTAACAGAGCTGTGTCACTAATGTGCTTTTCTTGTGTGCCTCCCTACTGCTCAGACCTTGCAGGCACCAATAATGTTCCCCACTTCTGTAAAAACTGCAGCATCCCCTCTGACTTTGGCAGCCCAGCTGTGCTTTGGCAAAGCAAGCTTGGCAGCATGTCAAAATGCATGGGCCAGTGTCACACAAATGGAATATAAGCACTCAGTCAGTACCCAGCGAATTACTGTGCTGCTGGTTGTCCCGTACTCTGTGAATGCCCATTTTGGAGTTTACCTGGCGCTGCTGCAGAAATTCCAGCCTGTCACACCAGTGCACAGGGATGCTGCTGCAGAGTCCACAGGCCCTGGCTCTTAGCAGTGCTGTAGTGCAGGAACTCCTGGGTACTGAGCTCTTCCATCTGTTTCGGTCAGGAACAGAGCATCAGCACTTCTTGTAGCCCTTTCTCTCTCCCGCTCGCCACAGACTTCAATGAATCCTCAGACCATTCTTGGGGGGAAAAGGCTTATTAGCCCTACTATGCTAGTGGAGAAGGCAAGTGACCTGCTTAGGCCTACACAGCAAGAAGTCAATTATACCCCAGTCACTGGGCCCTACAACCCCAATTCCCTCTCCAAGGAACCCAGATTACTTAAAGCTCCAGGAAACACTGAAAATGTTTGAAACGGGGGGTGACAAGGGAAAACAGCCACTTACAGTGACAGAGTTCAGTACTGGATGCCGCCCTTTTCAATTCACCCGTGTGTGTGTGTGTGTGAGAGAGAGAGGCCTTCGTTCAGGCGTGCAGTCCAGCATGCCGCGGGGGCATGATTCCTGCTTTGACGGCTATCTATATACACACCCAATGTGCAGGGCTCTGCCCCAAGTCAGGTCTAACTGGCAGCCTTCTGTGCACTTGCAGGTCTTTGGTTTTCTTCTTACCTGATCCTTTCCCCTTTTTACATCTGACAGATTTGCCAACTTTGTTTTGGGCTCTCCCCATGTGTCACCTGCAGAAGCGAGCGCATACGATGAGCAATATGGCATTGGAGGGTCCTTTTTGGAACAGCAGCTCTTCAGCACGCTGACTGTGCCAGAGCAGAACCAACTGGCTAGTACTACGCAGGAGGACGATTATGAAGATGAGGACATGCAGGAACTAAACGAGAGTGAATATGCTCCACACTCTAACAGTACGGTATCATTTTGAACCATTTGGAGACTCTCCTGGCAGGGAAGAAAGTGAACCTGAGGTGGAAAGGAAGGTGACCTAGTAAGCTCCTCAGAGAGCTCTGCTTCTGAGGTGGCTGGAGAGGGCAACCAAGGTTCTTTGAAAATTTTTTTATTGCTTCACAGTTGGAAATACCAGTAAGTTGCTGGGTTTTTAAAGTCAATGTCACTTAATTGCTATTTTGTTACCTGATCTGTGTATTTACAGGGCAGGGACCAGTAAACCATAGAGCATACTTGCCCCACCACTGTGCCTCAGCTCTCCTTAGGGTACTGCCTCTTCAGAGCTCTGTTCTCTCTGCATGCTCCCTCCGTCCTGGGAAAGCTGTCTGGAGAGGAGCTCATTAATGACACTTTTACTATCAGCTAATAAATTCCTCTGAACATCTTTTCTAAGGGGCTGAAAATCCAGTGAGATTGTCATTCTTCTTTTTGGCCAAAGATAAATGGAGTTAAAATGTTTTAGAAACCTGGCAGCTTACACAGCTGCAGCCTTGCTTACCATTCTGACCTGGTCTGCTCCCTTCACTGGGTTCATCTCACCTTCCACAGCTGTTTTAAGTTCCTCACCCTTCTTTCAAAACCCTTCTGCTCTGCTTTTGTTGCTCTTCCCTCAGTCTTTGTACTCTAGTCCAGCCATACACCTAGCTCTCAGTCTTCTTGTTCCTTCTCCCACCCACATCTGCCCTCTTCAGTGTGACCCCTTTGCAGCAAGAGCCCTCCATCTGATCCAGTTCTACATCTCCTCCTCCAAATGTCTCCCTCTCTAGGAACGTGAGAGGAATATGTCTTTTCCCCAGTGTATTCTTATCCTTCCTTTCAGCCTAAATCTCCTCCCTCCCCCACAACTAATACAGCCTGCCATCTCCACCATTGCAGCCCCACAGGTGTGTCCAGTGCGGGCTGCAGAGCCTAGGGCTGTATTAGCTCCTCCAAAGAGTCCGTGTCAGAGTGGGTATCTGGGGTAGGGTTAGCTGGGGAGAAGCTCAAATTGTGCAGTACAGAGCACCCCTAAGTGGCCACAGTGTCCTGGGAATCCACCAGGATTTGGCAGTAGGTCTTGTAGCTCATTCTGAGACTGGGAAGAAACCTTGTCTCCAGGACCACAAGCAGGGAGTAAGTGTTGGAGGGATGCTCCTGGAGATCTTCTCCCTGTTGTCCTTCTCCAGGGTTTATCTCAGGAGTTGGAGATTTTGTCCCAGCAATAAAATAATTATCAGCAGTCATAGAAGATTTTCACCCAACCCTGTTCCTACAGATAGGTGTCCCTTGCCCAATCACTTGTCATACACACTCTGCTTCCTATCAACCCCACTACCTCTCCTTTTGCAGCAGAGCAGGGGCCATTGTTTCTCCCAACTGCTGCTCCAGATACACCACAAACTGTCCCATTCCAACATGCACCCTTTACGCCTAAAAGGTGTCTCTGCAGAACAGGCCGTGCTGAGCTTGAAGCCAGGCTGACTCAGTGGCTACACTCAAAGGAAAAGTTCCCCTTTGCTGTGTGGAGATTTTTCAGTTGCTATGCTGGAGGGAGGGAGGGAGGACACAGTGTAGGACTGAAATTGCATAAAACAGTGCCAAAAATCAACAGCTTACCATACGAGCAGGTGCCTCCTTACACTGAAATGTCACCAGAGCTTGCTTATCTATCAGCACTTCTCAAGCAGAATTAGAGGGGGACTCCAGGAGGTTCTAGAGTTTAAATGAAAACTGTAAAATAAGAAATGTTCTATCTTATAGTAACGAGAAGCCTAATGCCTGTTAAACACCAGCACACCATTTCTTTCGTTCAGGAAGATAAGCTCATCCCATAGCTGTACAGTGGGTGTGAGAGTGAAAACCGGCCCGTGCGATGGAGCTGGTCAACCAAACTGGGACCAGGAGAATGTTAGCAGCCAGAGGCCTCTGCTAAGCAACTCCCTAATTGTCACCAGTACAATACAGGGGAAAGACCCAGCTAGACTCCCAGCTGCATCTCTCCACCCCAATGCTAGTATCCTGTTGGCCTGTTGTTGGCCTGTTTCGGTGCGTTCGCTAGCAAGATAAACTCAGCATGCTATTAGATACACTCACAAAACAGTGGTCAGAGCCCTGCAAGAGGCTGATCATGCCTGAGGTTGCTGACTGCCTTGCGGAGGGGTGAATCTCCCTGTTGGCACAATGGCCTTACATGGCTGGAGGAGGTTTGTATCACATCTGGATTGTAGAAGCTAATACTTGAGGTGTAGTGTTATAACTAAAGCCATGAAGGGTTCACGAGTATCTGGACAAATCAAGGAAAGGCAACACAGTATGGATGTATTTCAGGCTTGCTGCAGTGTATTAGAAGAGAGAAGGTATTTTCAGCCACAGTGTGCAGCTAGCTGAAGGCTCACAATCATGAATTTACTTTTAGGGACATGTTTTGTCCCAGCTTAAACCCAGGCAACCCCCTTGGGCTTTATGAAATAAAACAACAGATTAGAGCTGATGTCCCACAGCAGTATATTAGCATTGCGAAGAAATGTACTGCCCCTTTAAGGGACAGCTTGGGATGTAATCAGAGACTCTGCTCCCTCCTAGGGCTGGGCTGTATAAACAGAAAAGAAATTTGAGCAAGAGATAAGGAAGTAGACAACAGGTGTTTGTTTTCTCTCAGGCTGGCCCTTCTCCTGGAGCTTAACTAGCAGCTTTGTTGAAGTTTGGGAGTGAAAGCAGGTCCTCCTCGCAGACCCTTCCTGGCAGGATAGTTGAATTACTCCTGTCGTGAAACCTTGATAAAAGAGAACTTCTTTAGTGTGTGAGAGCTCCCTTCTGGGTGTCCACACAAACCTCTCGTTCTTCCCGAAGTCACACACTAGGTCAACAATGGGTAATCCAGGCTAGTGAGTGGGCCAGATGAATGGCCCTCCATCTCAGTGAGCTGCAAGACTGTCATGACCAAGACAATCTTCTCAGGTAAGGTAGCTGTGCTAGCTGCATCTGCACACCTAGAATTCTCGGGGCGTGCCAACTGTCCCATAGCAGCAATTTGACTGCGAGCGCCACTATGCTCCCCCTGAATCTATCGTGTGGAATCAGCACACACCTCACCTGCCCTTGCTTTGTGCATGGGTCACTTTAGTAGTGGTGGTAGTAAAAGAATCTTTCATGTCTGGAAACCAGCAGAATCTGGCAACCCTACATATGGGCAATGGTAAACAAAATGTCTCCTGGCCCCCCCCACCACACACACACCTCACTGGGCTGTCAGTTGCTCACCACTGCACCATGTCTTTGTGAGGGCTGGGAGTAGAACCCAGCTCTCCTAACCCGCAGGCTTACTCCATTACCACTGGAGTATCCTCCTTCCCTTAAAGACTTGTATTCTGTTTTATCCTCTGCTTCAGGTTTTTTGTTCCACAATTTCAGGTTTTGGATATATATCTGAACAATGCAAGTGCAGTCGACATACTATGCTGTGTCTCAAGTTTGTAAGTAAAAATATTTTTCAGCAAACGTTTGCCCCAGAGAAATGTTTGCATAGAGTGAAATCTTCCCAGACTTCTCCATGTGCACAGATGAGCCAAACCTCGGCAGAACCGCAACGTACTAACAATAACTTATACTCCTCTTCTTCAGGCGCACATAAGAATGGTCTGACCCAATAAGGTCAGTGTTTCATCTAACCTGTTATCCTGTCTTCTGTCAATAGCCAATGTCCGGTGCTCCAGATGAAATGAACAGAACAAGCAATCAAGTGATCCATCACCTACAACACATTGCCAGCTTCTGGTAGTCAGAGGAGTTTGTCAGAGGTTTCCCCTTTATGAGTACACACGAGAGAGCTATAGATTCCCCCAGTGTTCCCCTTTTGCTGCTCCCACGTGCCCCCAAACATAAAGCAGTTCGGAGAAAAAGATAAACTTGACTGTACCAACAAACATTGCTGCTGGACACACTGGTTTAAGTATATTCATTTAGTTAGGAATTAGCAGCAGGACTAGAACTAGGCTTTGAAAATATTCAGCAAGTTACAAAAATGTGGTCACAAGTGGCAGCTGAATTCACTTTTTACTCGATCTCCTGGCCTGCAGGGAGGAGAACTTGCATGACTCTAACCTCACTCATACAGCTAAGCTGAGCTATTTGGGATGCACTGGCCTCTTAACAGCTCTTCATTACCATGAGACTATGATTTGCTTCTACATTCTGCTCCACCTCCCAAACAGATTTTGATTGAGACACTGCTGTACCTTTCACCCATATATATTAAAACAATGTAAAATATTTCATGGGAGATCCTTGCCAAAGCTGTTTAGGACTGGCTTTTTAAATTCAGATCATCATCATTTATGTGGCCAGTGCCTGATTATATAAAATGGGAAATTCAATTAAAAAAAATCAGACAGGCTCTTCTAAGCACATTATACTTTTATTATATATATTTTTCCGCTACAATTTTACAATTTTCACAAATATCAAAACCCATGTGTACATGTTCATTTTGCAACAGGGAACAAACGTACAGTTCCAAAAGACCAGGCATTTCAAAGAAACCCTTTGGAAGTGTAAATGCAATATGCAAGATCATCACCTTGGATGCAGGTGCTGTTCAGCAGAAGTTGAAGAAATGCCATATTGCAAGAAGTCTCTGAGAAAATTGAACACCTTTAGCTTGTCACCTGTTCAGTTTGCCATTCCCAAAACATTATACAAACATTCAATAAATACATTTTGGATTTTAAAGGACACTTTAACAAGTCATGAGAATTTACAGTACAGTACATTTAAATTCAAGTGCAAAACATAACTAGTGGCTAGTTATTAACATTTATTTGTACTCTCTGTGGTGCTGGGCCCAGGCACCCATTCGGGCGCTCTGCCTCAGCCCCATAGGCCTTGCTAAGGTATGTGCTGGGGTGGCAGGGAGGCCTTACTTCATACCACTGGGGATCAAGGGGACTGGAATTTCCACCCACCACTTGATTCTCAATCATCACTCTCCTCTTCCCCCATCATACCCAGCTGCATCATGCCGCAGGCCACGCACTGAAGTTAAGTGATGCTGCCCGCACCTTCTGCCAGGAACCTGGCTGAGCATGTCAGATACCAAGACATGCTGAGCACCTGTAGTTTCTTACCAATAAAATGGCTCAGCCCTTTTCAGAATCAGTTCGCTGATGTGAGACCCTGGGCCAAACACTGTCCTGATTTACACCCCAGGCTCTCCCATTGATTTGAGCCTCAGACCCAAGCTTTCCTCTCAGCAGCAATCTGTTTTATGAACCAGGCAGTGGGCTAGCTACAACTAACATTCAAACCATGACTAGATGTAACTCAAAATCTTCCAGTGTCTGATATTGCGTAAAACAGTCTCTAAACGTATGGTCATTTCAGCAGGCTTTGCTCACTGAAACTTGACCACGCTGTTTACAGTATTCCCCCTGCTCCAAACCCCCAGTCATTATGATTTATACATGATTCCCTCCACAGGCACTTTAAGATTTCAATATCTTCTCTACATAATCACAGCAGGAATGCCCAATTCAACATTTAATATGGTGAAATTAAAAATAAAAAATATAGTGTCCACTGGAAAACTCAGTCTCAAGCCACCCAGTTTTCAACGAGGTTTGTGGTCTTAGGCATATCATCAAACCCACATACTCAACACTTAGCAAACATCCTTTATATTGAAGGGCTGTTAGCATATGGAGATGATTTCCCCAACTCCATTTGGGTCTTTCTAAAACACCCTTTGCAAAAGTTTATGCCTTGCCAAACTAAATCTCTCTCATTAATGGCAGCTTTACTATTCAAAACTTCCATTCTGCATCACTTAATCCGTCACCACGTTATAAAAACAAACAAACATTCTTGCTGAAGCTATTTGTTTTGGAGAAGTCTTTGCAAAAGACTAGTTTGCACGCCCTTTATAAATTTACTTTGTCTAACATCTCTTAATTGTTTATTTTTTTCAGGGAAATGCCATTTTTCTCCTAAAAAGGTAGCGCTTTCTTCTCTAGTTTAGTTTCTCTGTGGGGCAAAAAAAAATTAAACTAATTCATCAAATGGGGGAATTATATCAAGTGATTTAGTGTTTTGGATTTTTTTTACAATACATTTTTCAGTACAAGCTCCCCTTTCTCTGCAGATTATGCAGATTCCCATACCATCTGACCAAACTTTAGCAAAGCAACTGAGAATTTTAAGGCCGTGAGATTCAGTGCCATTTCCTTTCCAAGGCCTTCCAGACCTTTACCTTCCTCTGCAATGTGGCTGCTGCACATTGTCATAAGCATGGTCTTAAATATTTAAAAGCTTGTGATGCATCAAGTTGTGTGTCCAATTCCAAGACAGGCTGAGCACCTTAGTTCCTACTCACTTAAGATGAAGGGCTCTTTTGAGCTCTTGTTCCACCACTTCCCAGCAAAGAATAAGGATTCCCAAGCAGTGGATTCGATCGGATGACCTCATCTTAGTGCTCTGCAGCAGGAGACTTAGCATTACTGACCAACAGAAACTGATCCAACACTAGGGGGCTCTGGGTCAGTTTGGGAGTTGAGTGTTGCTGTAGGTGTTGCAGAATCTCTGGATTCATCAGTGTTTCTCAGATTTGGGGGCTGTTCTGTTAGGTTGGCTTCTGGAGTGCTCTGATTCTCACTGGCTTTCTAAAGAGAGAACACATGCAAATTTAAGTGCATGCTCATATTCCACTGTCCCCATGGGAAAATGCATTCAGACACTTCTCATAATTCAGAGAATGTTCTTTCACTGAATGCATGCACTACAACAAGTGAACAGAAAGCAGGAAAGCGGTAAGAAGCAGATAACATTACTAACAATAAGCAAAAAACAACTTACCTTCCATTTCTTTTCCTAACTGCACTTCCACAAGAAGCATGCAAAAAAAAAAAAACTCGCTATGTTTTAAGACCCAAAAACTACACATAAACTTGTACTGTATACAGACGACAATCTCCACTAAGAGTAATGTTTGCTACAACATATGTCATCCTCCCTTTTGCAAATCCTCCTGTATTTCTTTAACATTATTTTTAAGTCAGCTATTTCTCAGACCCACTAAGTAGCAGCACTTTTGCAGTAAAGGGACACACGTTTCGCCCAATTTACTTAGCAACAGGCCTCTACTTAGTAATAATGGCTCGGTCAGCAATTCAAGCATGCAGTTCTCTGGTTCAGTCAAGATGATAACAGAGAACACTCTTCTGAAATCTTGTTCAATATTAGTACTACTGCATCTTCTAACCTTAAGATTTCTCTCAGATTATTTGTTTTATATCAAGTAATTAGAATGGTGAGCATGCTCCTTAAAGGATTTCTATAAGCAAGGAGGAAATGAGGAATCAAAGGTTTTTTTTTCCCCCTAGTTAATCCCTTTTTCTGTGCTTTCAAAGGCTGTGGCCACACTAGCTCCTCCTTTTGGCGGGTTTATGGTAATGTGGCATTTCAGGATATGCTAATGAGGTGCTGTCATGAATATGCAGCACCTCATTAGCATTATAGCAGCCATGTGCGCTTCAAAACTGCTGGTTTCGAAACTCAGCCACCTGTGTAGCTGGGGGCCTTTCAAAATGACCCCCTAATTTTGAAAGCCCCTTACTCTCAAAACCAAATGGCAGCACCTCATTAGCATATCCTGAAGTGCCACATTACCATAGCCCTTCTGAAAGGAGGGGCTAGTGAGGCCACAGCCAAAGTGTTTCCTCCAAATGACCAACTTTCATGTGAAGGCTTTCAGGAATGCTACTTAAAACATTTGAACAAGGTAACTGGGCAGCTTCTTCTGGGTTTTGCGTTAAACTCAAGCTAAATAAGGTGAAATAAAGCAGACAGCAATGCGTGGGGTTTTGTTTATTAAAAGTTAGAATTAAAATGTAGGGAAGTTCTGTAAAAGGAAGCAATTTTTTGAAGGAACAGAAATGTTTAAATCTCTCTTTTGCTTCATGGAACTGAGATGCATTGTAAGTGCTTCAAATGGAGGGCTTGGGATAGGAGTTCATTCTGGGTCTACACTACTACTTAATACAGTGGGGAAAGAAGCTTTGCATTGCAGATGCTTAAGTGTCTTGTTATGGTATGGTTGAATACTCACTGGCCACTTAAAGATCTGTCATTCACAAACTGGAAGACACAGACTATTGAAAATGCCAGTGACAGAACAGCAGACTGCCATGCTGGGAGTGCAGCAAGCTTGGGGTGGGGGGGGATATTAATGCCATGTTTAACCTAACTTCAAAATTTGGATTTAGTTGAGCAGAAATAGCGTTTGACATTTGCCTCTAAAAAACACAGGCCTAAATGAGAGATTGTGCAGCACTGCATGAATGCAAAGATAGAGGGCATCGGGGCTTTAATAGAATTATCCCAGGGAAACGAACAATCTTCTCCCAGCAAAGATTAATTCTTTGCAGCCCACAAATATTAAAACTTATATTTATTAGAGACTGGTCCTTAACTCTGTCAGTCACATGAGGAGTGCAAAATGTAATGCACAAAATTCAACACTCTTAATACATGGCTCTGGGAATGGCTGCCTGAAGTTATGAAAAGGGGAAAGAAGTTCTTAAGAGACCAGAGATGGCAGAGAGTTATAGGAGGCGAAACAAGACTTGAGAGTGCTCCATAGTTGCCCAAGTCAGTTGCTAAGATTATCACCAACCCCAGGGGTGGACAATAATTTTGGCAGGGGGCCTCTCCATGAATTGGAGAAGTCATCAGGGGCTGGCTCTAGGCCCTTTCAAGGGGCAGGGCCTACAGGAGGGTGTGTGGAAAAACCCCCACAGACACTCTCCATGTGTGAGAGGCAGACTTGTGAGACGGGTTGTGTGTGGCACAGAAGCGCAGTGTGTGGGGGGCACAGACTAGGGGTGTGACTGTGCACTGGCAGCTTCTGCTGGGTAAGGTTCTGAGAGATGCCACACGCTGTCGCTTTAAGACACAGAAAGCTGTGTTGTGTCCCCCTGTGCACGCCCCCCCATCGAGTGCGGGGGCGGGGGCGGGGGGAGGTGAGTGAGAGCATTGGCTGCTGGAGAAGCCTTAGAAACTGCCCTGCCTCCTCAGACACGCAGTCACTCATCATACTTCAGACTGGAGCAGCTGTTGTGTGTCCCCCTCTCCCCAACCCCTGCTCTGCGGAGATGGGGTAGATGGCCGGGGGACACCCGGATTTTAGCACTCCCCTGCCCCCTACAGCTAGTAGAAGGGCCCTGGGAGCAGCTCAGCTGCAGGATGGCACAAGGTGGGGGAGGGGTAGCCGACCACACACTGGCAGCACACACGGCTAAATCAGCTGCAGGGGCCAGACAAATGCTGGGTGGGCCAGATCTTGTCGCTGGGCGGGGTTTTGCCCACCCCCCCAGGTCCAACACTAAGAAAATGTGCTGATTAGCTCTGGGAGAGAGAGAGAGAGAAGCAAAGGGTGAAGCCGGTTCTTTGCCCTGGGAGGTATGGCCTGTTGGCACCACTGTCTGGCTCTAGCTTTCAACTGACGGCACTAACAGGGCACGCAGACAGGCATTCCAGAGTGGTTTCTAGCTGGATGCTCACTCTGCCTGTGGCATGCAAGTCTCATTGCAGCTAATGGAAGCTCAGCATGCGCTCTAAGGGAACATATGCAGAGGGATATTGAGGAGAATACAGGCAAATGGGGGAGGAGGGCGACAGCTGGCGAAGTTAGGATTTCTTCAAAGGCAGCTGGGCATCATCTGCAAAGTCAGGTCCAAAATCACCTCCCTGATGCAGGGCAGGTGGAGATGATGTGAGTGCAGACGTGGGACGGCAGATACGCAAGGGAGAAGCTGTACCACTCCTCCCCCAGGCAGACAGGAGAAACAGGCACTTGGTTACCCACATGGGTTTTAAAAACCAGCATGGACAGCAGAAGCACAAAATGCCCCTCTTGCCTCACCAACCACTGCGCTCCAACTCTATTCTGGAGGGAGCACCAAAAGATCAGATGGAAGTCCAGTCTCCAAGGCCGTCCAATCCTTGGCCCCTCTGCCAAGAGTCCTAGTAAGGGTGCTGGGGGATTCTGTAATGTGAACACTGGAAAACAACAGCTCATTTTGCATAGGTCAGAGACCAGCTCCCAAGTCCTAATCAGTCACCACAAGCCTAGCCGTGGTCCAGTGGGTTGAAGGGCTCCATTTCCCACTAGTCATTCTCTGGGACGCCCATTTCCACCATATGTTGCATGTTTGGCAATTCTAAGCCCCCCCCCCCCCCCCCCCCACCTCAAATGCCCCCAGGTTAATCTCTAAAAGAAAACACTCAATTGCAATAGAAACAGAGATCTACCGACATGTTACACCTTAGTGATTATGCAACTTTGTTATTGTTCACCCTGGAGCCACAAGTCCTGCCAGCACAAAAATGTAAAAACTAACACAAAACCATGGTCAATTTACAGGCAATTCTAGTATTCCCCAGCTTGTAACGACAAAGGGGATGAAGAGAAAGGGGAAACTAGACTATACAGCAGCAGAAAGGGCTGATCGAATGAATTACTGTACACCCCCACTGTATCACACACAGACAACAACTGCATTTGTTAATATCCTTCAGCTTCAACAACTCCCGGTTTCTGATACATGAATGGAGAATGCTTGCCAGATATGGACAATTTTGTCATGTTGTAGTTTACATTTGGGCTTAAAGCCTTCGGCAGTACATTTTGAGGTGAGCCGTAATGGTGATATGAACGTTGTGTATTAAGAATGGGTTACCTGTAAAGGTTGGTTCTCAGTCACCAGATTGCTTTTAGATAGCTGTACCATCTCCTTTATTTGATAGACAGCATAAGCCAGAGTAACCCAAGGAGAAGAACTGATCCCCCAAGCAGGCTTGTTCACGTCTTCCTGTTCTTCTTGGTGCTTCGTTTTCTTGGGAGGAAGTCTGGGCTCAGTTCGAGGCATGATGTCTTCTGATTGTTGTTGTATGAGGTCGATGGTTGCTATGGGAACAGGACTGGAAGGCACTGGGATCCTTTCTGCCAGCATTGTCTTCTCTGAAGTACAGGGCAACATAATCAATGAAAAATCAGTGATCATTACAAGGAAATTGGGACTCCAAGTGCTGAACGTGAACATATATTAACATGCTTTGCAATAGGCTAAGAATTGGTTTGCTCCCTCAACTGGCAATGGACAGTGGGATTACCCTGGGCTCACCAAAAGAACGTCCTGTCATATTGCCAATGAAAAGTCATGCCACACTGGACCTAACAAACATTTTGGAGCATAAGCTTTCGTGGGCAAAGACCCACTTCATCAGATACATCTGATAAAGTGGTTCTTTGCCCACGAAAGCTTATGCTCCAAAATACCTGTTAGTCTATAAGGTGCCACAGGACCCTTTGTTGCTGTTACAGATCCAGACTAACACGGCTACCCCTCCGATACAGGGACTTCTTCTTGTTCTCGAAGATCCAGACTAACACGACTACCTCTCTGATATTAATAAACATTGTAACACGTCTATATGGAAAAGTGTAAGGAGTTAGGCATATTGACTAAATAATACGTCCTTTACGGCTGTGAGTTAAGACAGGCCACCCAAAGATAATCCACATAATCCTGGCAGGCTGTGGGGAAGTGATGCTTATCTCCCTCTGACCTGCAATAGGCTGACTCTTGTACGATCAAAGTGACTGTGCCCCCGCCCCCATGAGCAAAATGCTAATCAACAGATCACAGGGCCTGAAAGGGAAAAACCAAAGAGCAGTTTTCCTGTTTATGGCTAAGCCAGTGAACTTTTTAATCTGTATCTGCAGTACAGATAAACCCCAGGTGGTCCTTCAATCAATCTGTGACAAAAACAGTGCGGATAAGCACCTGGTAGGAGATGGAACAATGCCTCGTTAGTCACATTTAGCATCTAGAACACAATGATTTTATTTTAGATGACCCCCATTTGTTCCCAACACCCTCACTCCCTATCACTCAAATCTCTGGCCTTTGATAACACACCCCTAAATAACTATAGCTGAGTGCTGGGGTGCTAAGCACAGTGGTGACCCTGGGTCGATTCTTACAAGTCGGAAGATTCTGTTCCAAGTCCAATCCCTTTGGGACAGTGGATTGAGGAGTCCATGGAGCGTTCCGTGGGACAGCAGCTGCCTGTTTCAGAGGGCGGACTTGGAAGTTGGTAGAGCAGCGCTCTACCACATACAGGCCGTGTCTACACTAGCCAAACACTTCGAAATGGCCATGCAAATGGCCATTTCGAAGTTTACTAATGAAGCGCTGAAATACATATTCAGCACCTCATTAGCATGCGGGCAGCCACGGCACTTCAAAATTGACGCGGCTAGGCCAGACGGGGCTCCTTTCCGAAATGACCCCGGCTAGTTCGAAGTCCCCTTATTCCCATCTGCTCATAGGATTAAGGGGACTTCGAAGTAGCCAGGGTCCTTTCAAAAAGAAGCCGCGCGGCGACGAGCCGCATCAATTTTGAAGTGCAGCAGCCGCCTGCATACTAATGAGGCGCTGAATATGTATTTCAATGCTTCATTAGTAAACTTCGAAATGGCCATTTGCATGGCCATTTTGAAGTGTTTGGCTAGTGTAGATGTAGCCACAGACAGCTTGCAGAGCTACAGCAGAGCTCCCTCATGCTGAGGGCAAGTGCCTCATAGTCCTGGACTGTGACAATGACCCTCTTCCCTCCCTTACATATGTGACAACTGAACACAGACTGTTGAGAATGTGGCTCCATCAGCTATTTTGCTACTAAGCTCAAAAAGCTGGTTTTCAATCTAGGCATCAGATCCACAGCAGAGCTGCACCTTAACCTCAGTGACGCATATCCAAGGAGGCGGCAAGTGCTGTTAATGCCTCTCTTCATATGGCTTTTTCAGTTTTTTGATGCTTATAAAGTCCCAGGTCTCATTATAAATTCAGTTTCTTTGGAAAGCATCAGTGGAGGAGATCTGTATTGGGGTAACAGATGCCTGTCCCCTTTCAAAACCCAGCAACGTTATTATCCTGGAACAAAGCCTCATCTCTCCCTCAAGTCCTTGAAAAGAGGCCACCCTATGCTCCAGAGACAGTGAAAAAAAAAAAAGATACAAAACAGCAGAGGCCACCATGCACACTAATTCACCCACAAGATTCCCAAGAGAGCTACTCCCGCCTTGACTCGGATTCATGTCTCTCTGCAGCACCATCAGGCCAGGGTGTACAGGAGCGTACTTCTGGTTCTGTTTCATGCTTGTGTTGTCATGTTACGTACAGCTCAAGAAATCTTTTGCAAAAAACAAACATTGCTCTTTATACACAGCCCCTTTCCCTGGCACTGACCATTCATAACTAGAATGGCCAGGGGTAAAATCCGATGGCCTGTGTTATATTCAGGACACCAGGGTAAATGATGAGGATAGTCTCTTCTAGCCTTGAATTTCTGTCTTTACTTTTCCAGCAGTAACATGCTACACTCATATCTAGCACAGAGAAATCAGAGAAAAACAGAAGTTACATTAGGGTCTGGTGACAAAGGAAACCCAAGGATCTGTCATGGTGGTTTTGACCAGCAGCAGCCATTTCTGACACAGGGTAGAAATGATCTACTTTCTACCAATTCTTACAAGGTGACAGGATGTTCCTTCACTCCAAAACAGTTTTAACAAATGCCTGTAAATATTTGACCAGTGCAGTGATTTACTGCCTAACACACTGTGTCCTAAATGGCTGCAGGACATTTATTATTTATATCATAATTAAACTAGATTTTTTAAGCAATAGATCTGTGCCCTGTAAAACAGTCTAGAGATGAAATAGATGTTTTTTGCCCCTCAGACATTTTCAAAAGAAAAACTTAAATAAAATACTTAAACTGATATGGCAAACACAAGGACATTCTTCGCTTTACTCTTGAATAATCCCATTTAAAAGTCAATGAGATTATTACAATGCTTAAAGTAATGTGGGACTGATGTTTAATATTTGCAAACAAGTACACAGATGCAGAAGGAAAAATAATACTTGTAATACTACATTCTAGGGAACTATGGCCCAAGAAAAAATACGAATCCATTTGAGATTCACACATGCACTCCATGTACAACAGAAATGGCAATTACCCTGTCAAAGTTCCACTTGTGCCATAATCACTTGAGCACAGGCAGAGGAAATTTATGTGAAACAAAATATTTGAACATTCTTAAAGGCAGACAACTCAAGAACTACTGAAGGACAGCCCTTGTACATTTAGGTTAAAAAAATAGAACTTCAAATCTATCCGGCTTTAATATGGAATACAAACATTTCAGATACACCGTTATTGCTTTCCTGTCCATGAAACAGGTTTATTTCTCTCTGTAATAATACTAATGTATAGGATTAATGGTGGGGGGGGGGAAAAGTCACAGCTCCTGAGGAATGATTTTGGGCTAGTTTTCCCTGTATTATGACCATATCTCTCAAATTTCACAGCGTGTCTCTCGAGTGATCATCAAAACATAGGAACAACCTTGGTCTCATTGACCTATTTACCTTCTTCTTCATCAGGAACAGCTAGCCACTGGATTAATGCAAAGAGTAGCAGGATCACTAAACAAGCCATTCCTATCCCCCTGAATGTCGCAGCAGCCCCTGTAATGAGAATTCTCTTCAGAGCTTTTGTTTAGGAAATACAAGAGAAGACAGACAGTGTAACGACTTCTTCACCACTTAACATCCCATGTAAACATTTTTGTCTTATGTGGCATCTCTATTGCTGGAGGTTTGCACCCAGGGCATCCCAGTCTGTATGGCCCTCTGCTAATCTCTCTGTGGATAAGCAGTTCTTTTGATCTGTTCCAGATACCACATTGTCCAGCCAAGAGCAAATGCTTGTTAGGTTATATGGTTTTTCCTTCTGCCACTTCCAGCAAACAGGTTATTTTACACATACTGAATAAATTATGCTTTCGCTTCTCAATAGAGGTTGCATGACAGAACCAAACGACTGGGCAGCTCCTAAAAGTTTCATTCTTCTGCCTAGCTGTGGCTGGGACAGTGCTTAGAAGTGGATTTGCTCACACAGCACTATAAACAAAAGGCATAACATTACATACACATACAATTAACACTATAGACTATCTACGTGTGTATAAATAGACTTTGTGTGTGCTTGAGCGTAACAAGCATGGCTTCGTTAGCAATACATTAAGTGTACATATGCTTTTAGTTCAGTTTTGCTGCACTCCTAAGAAACTGAATTCACACTTATACAAAATGTTTGCTTACCTAAGTAGTTGACCAAAACCCCACCAATCATAGCCCCACATCCTCTGCCCAGACCTAAGTGGAGACCTTGGAGAATTCCTTGAGCTGAAGTTCTTAATTCTGGTGGCACTGCAGCACTAAGGTATGAAATACAAGCTGCCCATATGGCTGCATGGGTCACACCTACAGAGAGGAAACATTTCAAAAAGCACTAAGCACATTATCATATCTGTTTTCATAGAAATCACAGACTCCTGGAGCTGGAAGGGACCTCAGGGGGTCATCTAGTCTAGCCCCCTGCCTAAAGCAGGATCAACCCCAACTAAATCATCCCAGCCATGACTTTGCCAAGCCGGGACTTAAAATCCTCTAGGGATGGTGATTCCACCACCTCTCTAGGAAACCCATTCCAGGGCTTCACCAGCCTCCTGGTGAAATAAGTTTTTCCCAATGTCCAGCCTACACCTCTACCTCTGTAACTTCAGACCATTGCTCTTTGTTCTGCTATCCATCAATACTGAGACAGTCTCTCTCCATCCTCTTTAGAGCTCCCTTTCAGGAAGTTGAAGGCTGCTATCAATTCACCCCTCACTCTTTTCTTCAGCAAACTAAATAAGCCCAAATCTCTCAGCCTCTCCTCATAGTTCATGTGCTCCAGCCTCCCAATCATTTTCATTGCCCTCCACTGGACCCACTCCAATGTGTCCACATCCTTTCTATACTAGGGGGGCCCCAGAACTGGATGCGATACTCCAGATGTGGCCTCATCATGCCTCGTAGAGGGGAATAATAACTTCTCTAGATCTGCTGGCAACGCCCCTCCTTATGTATCCCAATATGCAATTAGCCTTCTTGCCTACAAGGCCACACTGCTGACTCATATCCAGCAACTCATTCATTGTAATCCCCAGGTCCTTTTCTGCTGCACTGCTACTTAGTCCGTCCCTAGCCTGTAACAATGCTTGGTATTCTTCTGTCCCATGTGCAGGACTCTGCACTTGTCCTTGTTGAACCTCATCAGATTACTTTTGGCTCAATCCTGCAATTTGTCTAGGTCACTCTGGACCCTATCCCTACCGTCCAGTGTCTCCACCTGACCCTCTAGCTTAGTGTCATCTGCACGTTTGCTGAGGGTGCAATCCATCCCCTCATCCAAGGCATTAATAAAGATGCCGCACAATACCGGCCCCAGGACTGATCCTTGGGGCACTCCACCTGAAACCTACCGCTAACCAGACATTGAGCCATTGACCACTGCGCAAACTGTGACTCTCCTAGCTGTTTAAAATAGCCAGAGATTGATTCTGTGACTCCATTTCACTGTTACACAATCTTGATGTACAAAGGAAGCTGTAATGAAAAAGGCGCATGGAGCAGGCAAGAACAGACCTGTTCTATCTTGGCTGGCCTTTGTGAGGACTCCTCCATTTGACATCAGTTAACTATTCTATTTGGAACAAATCTGACATTGTTTCCTCAGATCACAACTCTGCATTGCTCTTCCTTCAAGTGCCCCTGTCAAATTATAATCTTTATATAACCTATTATCAGGAGCTTTCTAATGAACTCTGTGTAAAAGAGAAAGATTCCAGTATCGTAGCCTATCCAAATCAGCATATAAGCTAATCAAACTTTAGTGAACAAACTGCCCCTGTTCTCCTCTCCCCGAAAAAGTTATTTACTCCACAGGAATAACCCTTTTTGCTAATGTGAACTGGAGCTTTGGATGCAAAAGAAAGGGAAAATCGTCCTGGTATTTGTTTCTGGAGCTTCTTTAGACAGTTGCCACTTTTTAACAGCTCAGTATCTTTTAAACACTGATATCTTGAGGTTACCAGCCTCACCATCCAATTTAAAATGACTGCTATCGGACAAAGGAGGTAATTTTATACTGGGAAAAATTCTTTGGCAGAATAGAGGTCAGCTCATTGCTTTGAAACTGAAACAAAAGCTTTAGCAAAGCATTTGATACGGTCTCCCACAGTATCTTTGCCAGCAAGGTAAAGTAGTGTGATTTGGATAAATGGACTAGAAGGTGGATAGAAAGCTGGCTAGATCGTTGGGCTCAACGGGTTGTGATCAACAGCTTCATGTCTGGATGGTGGCACTATCAAGCAGATTACCCCAAGATTTGGTTCTGGGGCAGGTTTTGCTCAAATCTTTATTAATGACCTGGATGAGGGGATGGATTGCACCCTAAGCAAATTTGCAGAGGACACTAAGCTAGGGGAAAAGGTTGATATGCTAAAGGTTAGAAATGAGGTCCAGGGAGACCTAGACAAATTGGAGGACTGGGCCAAAAGAAATCTGATGAGGCTCAACAAGGACAAGTGCAGAGTCCTGCACTTAGGATGGAGGAATCACAAATTCTAAATTCCACCCTAAACAGAAGAAGTTTGTCATATTTTCCTCTATCAAGTCTGCTACATATGTAGTTCGACAAGAAAGTCACTAAGCATTGAAAACACTATTACAGCATATAGTGACAAGTAACTTGTCAAATTAAACAATTTTAAAATGTACTCGTGTGATATGTATAATTAAAATATAAATATTTGGAAACCAGCGGCACTACATCAAACTAGACACATATTGACACCACAACTTGTAGTTACTCATCGCATGTTGCTCGCTTTAAATGCGAGAGTCAAAGCATCCAGGCCCCACAGTAGAACCACCTCAAAAATGGTACAGACTCAAGCTCTCTAATCCGGAACTCTCTCGGCTGGCCAACTCTGTAATCTGGCATGATTTTAAATTAGCCAAGTGACCACTTATCATGAATGTGGCCAAGTTTCTCATGGTCCTGTAACATTTGTCTACAGCCATCAGTGCTGGCTCTTGGTATTCTGTGCTGTTGTTTAGCTGCAATTTACCCCATATGTCTTCTAAGAGCCCAGTAAGCAGTGGGAGTGTTGGTAAAGTGCTAGACAACATCCGGAAACATCTCTTGTCTGGCACCGGTCAAGTCCTGAGGGTGCCGGATGAGAGAGGTTCAACCTGTAATATGGTGGGTTGTGATCTTTATCTGAAATGTGTTGCATGCTACAGTAAATGAAGAATACAGATGGTAGGTCACTCTGAATTACAGAGATCTAATACGCTTTTAAAAATATCTCAAAGGTCTCTAAAGAAACCAGGATTTTTCGCCTGACAGTAGCACTCAAAATGATGCTTTTGGACAGACCACAGAGGTATCATTAATATCTCTAATTTAAAGCAATGGCCCTATAATAAATTGATTTGAATAAAAATGTAAAACTAAGAGCCTGTCTTGCCTTGTGAGTACATGCAGAACTTCGCTGCAACCTAAGTGCCTGACAGATTACAGCAGCACATTCAGTAGCCTAAACTGTAAGTAACAGAACACCACTGAAAAACAACTGCAGAAAATTTAACAGACAGCATGTTTTGGAACAATATTCCTGGGTGGCAAGGGCATTTAAAAGTTAACACAAACATAAATCCACCCTTTTTAATGCCTCTCAAAGGTGTTGACTTTTTCCATTTAAGAGTCATAAAGAAGCCTAAGAAACCAAGCAACCAAGCAGCATTTGCAGGTGTACATTTAACTCATGCTCCTGTCTCCCTGTTTATTTACAGGGTGTGTTGATCTCAAACAGATCTGTTTGCTTCAACAAGCAAAACAGTGGGGCAGATCAACTGCAGACCCAGCCTCCTGACGTCAAATCTTTTCCATGACAACCCCTGGAAAAATTTGAGAGACCAGAAGTCTTTTGGGATAGTTATAGTCAGAAGCAAAGAGCTACTGGACTTTCTCTTAATCACAGCTCAGATGGCAACATGAATAATTTAAGCGTCTTGCCTTATCCTATAAAATCATAACTGCATCATCTTACCTTGAAGTACTTCCATTGGGAGAACAGTCCAGGCATTTTCCAGATATGAGATGTAAATGTAGCGAGCTGTATTACAGGCAAGGCCAATGTAGAGCACTCTAAAGGGAAGAAGGGGATAAAAAAAAACCAGTCAGATGCTTGCAGTTTCTGTGTCTTGTACAGTACCATATAATTGCTTTCTAAATCCTAATAAAAATGTGAAATGCAGCACCAGGAGGAGTATGCTCACATGCAAAAAATTCTTACTCAGGAAAGTCTTCCTTTACAAAGATCCCATGTCCAAATGCTACCTCTCCCTGCACTGCAGGCATGCAGTTTTTCTTCCAAGCTAAAAATCAATATGTAATTGATGTAATTTATATAAAACCCAAAAATAATTATTTTTGGCTCACCAATGGAAAACAAACTATTTGCAGTTGGAAAGATGTTTCTGTATAGGGCTAACTGAGTGTCTGATTAAACAGTGTCTATTCTTGGTTTTATGCAATGTACTACTGTCAAATATTTTAGAGAGAATATGGTTTCCATCACACCTTACGCCAGCCTTTTTAAATGCCTCAGTGATTCAGACATCATGTCCTGTAATTAGTAACAGAGCCATACTATTTAAGATGAATACAGGTCCATATTAGCCATAAATACTGCATTTAGTGACATGACTCAGGTTACAGTTGTCACCTGTCTAGTTTTCAACAGGACAGTCCAGTTTGGGAGCAAGTAGTAAAGAGTCACGTTTTAAAATAACTTTTGAGCAGGAAGCTCAGTCTCATCTTCTTGTGACACTATTTACCCAAACATTCTCTCTCCTCCCCTGCCTTCAGGCTTCAGCCCAATTGCCCCTTCTTCACCAGGCTAAACTGACATTCCTACAAGCAGTATTTTGTACATCATGTCTTTCCCTAGCTCTAAACAGGAGACACTGTAGTAGGAGGAGACAAATCACCTTTTCCAGGGCCAGGGAAAGAGGCATACCGGGGTAATTGATTAAATTAGTCTAAATAAGCAACCAGTCATTTTACGTTGTCTGTAACAAACTGGGAACGCAATCTCTAAAAGTCAGAAAGAAGGAGAAATGTGACCAACCCACCCTGCCATCCACCCTGCTCCCACATAGCCATAAAGGGGTAACACTAACTTCCTCCCTGGTTCACCTAAACTCACAATCTCCTTTTTCGATTTTTTTTTTTTAAATATTTTTGCTCTTGATTTCAACCACATTTTTAGCATTCTGATTATTATACCTCTTTGGAGGGGAAAGATGAGACTGCAGTATTTACTGATCTGAGCTCAGGTGTTCTATAAAAGAGCTTGTTGTTCAACTTTCAGATTTCTAGTGGACCGGTTCCAAGAAGGAACGAGTGCAGAAAATTCAAGGTGACCCACAGACGTTTAAAAAAAAATCCTAATCTCAGAACGATGTACTGGCTCTCCTGAAAAATCAGGACATGAGGGTCACGTAGGACAGAACCACAAGAAAATTCAACGAGGGAAAAGTTGGCCCGGTGATTAAGACACAAATATGAGAGTGAATATCAGGGCTTGCTTTCTTTCACAGCTGCAAACTAGGTCCTATGATGTCTTCCACTCAACACAAACATACTATGCTTGTGATAACTGCACACAAACATAATTCTCCTGGAGCCAGCCTACAGGAATTAGGAAAACCTGTGTTTTCTGCAATGATGTCCAGATATGCAAAGTTCTCAATATTTTATGTTATAGTAATTCATGTACTTTTGCAGCGAGTCTTATAAGACAGGCCAGCTCCAGACTTTATGCTTCCACGTATGTAGCATAGCAGAGAGTTAGAAGGGGTCCCTCGCTGATGCATATTGCCAGGACAGAATACACTGAAGGATACTTTGAGCAGAAGAGATGGACATTAACAGGCAAAGGGGGCTGGGAGATTAAATCTGTAGTGAACAAGCACTACAAAAATTTTGTTCTTTTCATCCATTCATCTCTACCATCTTTCTTCCCAATGACTTCAATTTCTTTTCCTCGATTGGAAATTAGGAGAAATTACAAAGGATGAATATAAGCAAACAATATGTGTATGTAGGGGCAAGATTAGAAAGGCAAAGGCACAAAATAAGCTCAGACTAGCTAGAGACATAATGAGTAACAAGAAAATGTTCTATAAATATATTAGAAGCAAGAGGAAGACCAATGACAGTGTAGGTCCACTGCTCAGTAAGGAGGGAGAAACAGTATCAGGAAACTTGGAAATGGCAGAGGTGCTTAATGACTTTTTTGTTTTGATCTTCACCAAGAAGTCTGATGCAGAAATGCCTAACATGGTAAATGCTAGTGGGAAGGTTTAGAGGATTTAAAAAAAAAAAATTAAAAATTACTTAAAGTTAGATGTCTGCAAGTCACCATGGCCTGATGAAATGCATCCCAGAATATTCAAAGAGCTGATAGAGGAGGTATCAGAATATTTAGCTATCACCAGGAGACATTCCAGAAGACTGGAAAAGGGCACATAGGCTGCAGCCACACTTTGCCAAAACTTCAACATGGCCATGCCAATGGCCAAATTGAAGAATACTAATGAGGCGCTGAAATGAATATTCAGAGCCTCATTAGCATGCTGGTGGCTGCGGCACTTTGAAAGTGCCACTTCTGAACGTGCGCGGCTCGGCTACATGGGGGTCCTTTTCGCAAGGTCCCTGCAGATTTCGAAATCCTCTTAGTCCTATCAGCTGATAGGAATTCCTATCCCCCGTGTAGCCAAGCCCCACGCATTTGAAAGCGGCACTTTCGAAGTGCCGCGGCTGGCAGCATTCTAATGAGGCGCTGAATATTCATTTCAGCACCTCGTTAGTATTCTTCGATTTGGCCATTAGCATGACCATATCAAAGTTTTGACCACGTCTGGCCATAGCTATAGTGCCCATCTATGAAAAGGGACAAAAGAACAACGCAGGAAACTACAGACTAGTCAGTTTAACTTCTGTGCCAGGAAAGATAATCGAACAAGTAATTAAGGAATTCATCTGCAAATATCTGGAAGAAAATAAAGTAATAAGTAACAGCCAGCATAGATCTGTGAAGAACAAATCATGCCAGGCCAATCTGATAGCTTTCTTTGACAGGATAACAAGTCTTGTTGATAAGGGAGAAGCGTTGAATGTGGTATACCTAGACTTTAGTTCAACATTTGATACATGAACTTCTTATCAATAAACTACACAAATGCAACTTTCATGGGGCTACTATAATGTGGGTGCATAACTAGCTGGACAGCCATTCTCAGAGAGTAGTTAATCGTTCGCAGTCATGCGGGGAGAGCATAACACATGGGGTTTCACAGGGGTCTGTTCTGGGACCGATTCTATTCAATATCTTCATCAACGATTTAGATATTGGCATAGAGAGTACGATTATTAACTCTGCAGATGCTACCAAGCTGGGAGGAGTTGCAACTGTCTTGGAGGACAGAGACATAATTCAAAATAATCTGGACAAACTGGAGAAATGGTCTTAGGTAAACAGGATGAAATTTAATAGGGACAAACACAAGGTACTCCACTCAGGAAGAAATAATCGGCTTCATACATACAAAATGGGAAGCGACTGTCTAGGAAGGAGTACTGAAGAAAGGAGTTGAGGGGTCACAGTGGACCACAAGCTAAATGTGAGTCAACAGTGTGATGCTGTTGCAAAAAGAGCAAACGTGATTCTGGGATGTATTAATGCGAGTGTTGAGAGCAGGACACGAGAGGTCATTCTTCCACTCTACTATGTGCTGATTACGCCTCAGTTGGAGCATTGTGTCCAGTTCTGGGCACATTTCAAGAAAGATGTGGAGAGATTGCAGAAGTTCTAGAGAAGAGCAACAAGAATGATTACAGTTCTAAAGAACATGAGCTATGTGAAAGAAATGGGCTTGTTTAGTTTAGAAAAGAGAGGAGTTAGAGGGCACATGATAAAGGTTTCAAGTAACTAAAAGGGCTTTACAAGGAGGAGGGACAAAAATTGTTCTCATTGGCCTCTGAGGATAGGACAAGGAGCTTAAATTGAAGCAAGGGAGGTTAAGGATGGACATTAGAAAAAACTTCCTAACTGTCAGGATGGTTAAAGACTGGAATAAATTGCCTACGGAGGTTGTGGGATCTCCATCACTGGAGATATTTAAGAGCAGGTTAGACAGACATCCACTGGGGATGGCCTAGATGGTGCTTGGTCCTGCCATGAGGGCAGGGGACTGGACCTGATGACCTTTTGAGGTCCCTTTCCAGTCTAGTGTTCTATGATTGACTCCTATGCACGCACTTTCTTGCCAACTTCCTCCCAAAGAGAAAAATGGTCCTATCCAGGAAACACACTTTTCATGCCTCTCCTCATCAATTTCTCATTCACTGCACTACACCCATTAGCTCAGATATAAAAATTAAGTAAGGAATGCAAACTGAGTTCAGAGTTCTCCAACTTAGTAGCATGTGCCACTATTTCTTAGCCACTATATGCTTCCAATTATACTTGTTCTTCAAAACCTTCAGCTAGATATTTATAAATAGAAGCTAATATGGCCAAGATAGGCATATTTGGGTGTCAAAAGATTAAGCAGTTAATTAGAGGTGGCCTGATTTTAAGTGCTGAGCCACTGAATTCAGGAGCTAGTTAAGTACTTACAGAGCCCTCAACATAAACTCTGAGCAATTGCTTCTTCGATTTTTCTCATCTTTCCATTTCCTCTAATATCTCAGGAAACAGCAGATCTGTGCACATAATGGATTTTTCTGCTCACTGACAGTTATGAAATGAAATAATAATAAAGCTTCAGAATCAACCAAAACTGAAAAAATCTGAACTGAACCCTGACCTCCAGTTTGTAGTCACTTATGCCTCTTCCCCAGCCCAATAACCATACACTGTCATCCACAGTGGCAATTCATAGTCCACCACCACCTCCTCCTCTTGCTATTTTGTGAATGACATAGAAGGTCTGGGGGAAAAAATGATGTCAAAACTATTTGGCAAATCTGTGTCAAATTTACCCATGGCAGCAGTCCCACTAAAATTACATTTTCCAATGAAGAAAATGTTCATGTGAATATTTTGCCCAGCTCTAATTACTGCTCAACTGCCCCACAGGAGAACAAAGGGCTCTAAACAATTTTGAAAATCTGTCCACTTTGTCTAGGTGCCTGCACATGAGCTATTTTGAAAATTTGGCCCTGATGCTTTCAACTACCTACCCTCCATATGACATGCAGACAAAATAGTTAAGTGCCAGCACATAAAAACTAGGAAGCAACTGGAAGAACAGGCTTATGCCCAGAATAGAGCAGTGGTATTCACATCTTTCTTTGGGTGCTATCTCAGGCAGAAGTACTCAGATTGAGATAATTGCTCTCTGGCAGTGAAGAAATTTGGGCCCCTTCTTTATTGAGATGGTTCAGAGAATGCCTTATCTTCATTCTACCTAAACTTTTCTCTCCCCGCCCATCCTCTATTCATTTACATCTCCCACTAGCGTATCACTGTTAACCACACCCTGACACATTACGCCTAAATATATGCTAACAGATATTTTGGAACATAAGCTTTCGTGGGCAAAGACCCGCTTCATCAGATGGAGTCATCCTCCTGGAGGTAAGTCAGACAAGGGCCCCACGCTGTCCCCAGGAAGGGGCAGGGAGCCTCTGCGTGCGGAGCCTGCAAGGGCAGGGGGGACCCCCCGATGCGCAGGCCCACATGTCAGTGCCCCCCCTACAGGTGGTCCAGGCCATCAACAGCCTCCTTCTGCAGAGGGTCGTCCACCTCGGCAACCTGGACGACGCCGTGGCGAGATTCGCAGCCCTCGGATTCCCGAACTGCTTTGGCGCGCTCGATGGCAGCACATTGCTATCTGCGCCCCAGACCATAGCACGGGACACTATATAAACTGCAAGGGGTACCACTCGGTGGTGCTCCAAGCACTCGTTGATGCCCAGGGCCGGTTTAGTGACATATGCGTTGGCTGGTCCAGTCGAGCCCATGATGCCTGGGGACTCCGCAACTCCTGGCTGGGGTAGCACATGGAGGAGGGCACCTACATCCCTGCCCGGGAGCTCCCTGTGGGGGGACACAACAATGCCACCCTGTATAGTGGCTGATGGGGCGTACCCATTACAGCCGTGACTGATGCGCCCCTACACTGGGCACACCACTGCCAGCCAGGACGTTTTTAACAACCGCTTGAACCACGCCCGCAACACTGCTGAACGCCTCAAGGGGCGTTTCCAATGCCTCAACGTGCGGCTGGACATCAGCCTGCCCAACGTTCCCAGGGTGGTCGCGGCCTGTTGCGCTCTGCACAATTTGGTGTAGGGAAAGCAGAAGCGCTACATGCCCAGGTGGGCTGTGGACCACGGCCCTGGCTATGAGCAGCCACCCACAGCCCCGTGCCACCAGGCACATCATGAAGGGGTTAGGGTCCGGGAAGACCTCCGGGAGGCCTTCAAGGGGAAGCCACGCTGACCTCCACCTGCCACATGGCTCACACCCACCCTGCAGCACGCCCCCCCTCCAACACACAGGGGACACTGAGGTGCACAAAAGGGTTTATTAACTGGGGATTAACTATATGTAAATAAACGGCTGTTGAACAATGGCGTGGGGTCTTCCTACTGGGGCTAAATATGGGGGGAACAGGGGGAGAACTCTATACAATGGGGCTGGGGCATGCCCCCATGGCTGGGGCCACAGGCATGGGCAGGCCTAGTCCCCCACAAGGGGTGGAGGGGTGAGATCCCCAGCAGGTATGAGTGCCCCTGGTGCGGAGGCCCTGTCAGGGCTGGGAGGGGGCCAGAAGGACGGGGAGGTAGGGTTGGTCAGGGGCTGAAGAATGATGGGTGATGGGATGGGTGAGGCGGGGTGGGGGCTGGGAGGGCCGGGGAGGGGATTCCCCTCCTGGCTGGCCCTGGCTATCAGCCAGTGGCACAGGGCAAGACGGGCAGATGGGCTAAGGGTGGGCAGGATGAGGGCGGTGTGTCCAGGGGCAGCAGTGGGAGCGGGTCCAGGGGCAGGAGTGGGAGCAGCTGCGGGGCCTGCTGTCGGAGGGCTGCGGCCCCCTCGGCTCAGACCTCCCTCCACCAGGCCCTGTCCTCCCACTCCATGAGCGGCCACTCCCGGAGCATGGCGGTCTGCTCCTGGATGGCTGTGGTGTGGGCCTCCGCCACCTCCTGGGGCTTGTAGCGCTGCTGGCATCGGGCCTTCCGGGTCTGGCCAGGTGGCAGCTGGGGCGATGGAGAGGAGGGCTCTCCAGCTCCGTCTGATGGTGGCGCAGGTGTGGTCCGGCCTTGAGAGGATGATGCTGTGGCGACACAAGGGGAGAGCAGCCACCCATCAGTGCTGTTGCCCAGGTCTGGGGGCTCCGCCCGGGCCACCCCCACCATCCCCGGTTCATCCCCCAAGGTGGTGCCTCCCCTGCCGACCCCCCCAGGGCTCCTGTGTGCCCGCCGGGACCTCGTCTGTGGAGCAATTGCTGGCTGCAGCCTGGCCCCCGCATCCCTCCCAGCCAGGGAGGACTAGGGTGCTGTCCATGGGTGCAGGTGCTGGATGGCACCATACTTGGGTCTGGGATGGGGCAGGGTCCCGCCCGATCCACTTGTCACCTACCTGGAGCTCCGGAGAACAGGTCCGGGGACACTGGCTGGAGGTACCGGAGCTGACTGAAATGACTAACGGGCCTCCCTCCTCCGAGTCGCTCCCGGGCCCCGCAGGTGTGGTCTGGCTGGAGGGTCCCGGCTGCTCCAGATGGTCTGTCTCCCGGTCGGTGTCCGGTCTGCACGTGTCCACCACCACCGATGGCTCTGGGACGTCCTTTGGGCCAAGAAGCTGTTGCAGTGCCCAGTAGTGTGGGCATCTCGGGCCAACCCCGGCCCCTGATTGGCTGTGGACGTCCTTGGCCTGGCTGTAGGACTGCCTCAGCTCCTTTACTTTGGAGCAGACCTGAGCGGCTGTGCGCTGGGGGTGTCCCCGCTTCTGCAGCCCCAGGGACACCCGCTCAAAGGCAGCTGCATTGTGGGGCCTCCCTGTGCTGTGGAGCAGCACCTCCTCCTCCGCCCAGAGGCCGAGGAGGTCTTTTACCTCAGCCTCTGTCCAGGATGGGCCCCTCCTTTTCTGGCCCTGGCTCTCCTCTGGCGACCCCTCGGGCAGGGAAGTGGGGGCCTCCTGGGGTGCCCCAGAGTGCGGGGAGCTCGTCATCCCACTGATGGGCTGGGTGGCACATCAGCCTGGCTGCTGGAGCGTGTATAGGGCTTAGCTCGTGCTTCTCTAGCCTGTGCACACACTCAGCTTCCTGCACGGGGTTTCTGGAGCCGTGCAGCTTTAAGGGACTGGACCAGGGAACACAGAGCCCCGCCAGAGCTTGCTAGCGCATCTCCCACGTGCCCTGGAACCGCCGCCATGGCGGATCCGCAATTTCGAAATTGCGGGCCCAGAGCATCTACATGTGCATTATTTTGAAATTTTATTTTGAAAGGGGCCGGTCTTCCCAATCCCGGATGGGAAGAGCGGTTTCAAAATTTGGGCCCGTTTTTGCCGAAAACAATTTCGAAAGAGGCTGTTGGGCGTGTAGATGCTCCGCAGCCTCTTTCGAAATTGGGCCAACTTTTGAAATTAATTTCGAAATAGAGTGCTAGTATAGACGCACCCAAAATGTCAATTTGCTGGAGACAGAAGAGGAGAATGACAATATGGTATAAAGTGTTGAAGAATGGGACTTGGAATAAGGACAACTGAATGCTAATACTCCCTGGTTACACCTACACTGACCACTCCCTTTTGAAGGAAGCATGCAAACATGACAGATTGAAAATGCAAATTAAGTGGTAATTTGCATATTCAGAACCTCATTTTCATAACAGCCAGTCGCCATTCTGGAAGAGTACAAAAGAGCCTTTCAAAGGAAGCCCATCTGCACAGCTGTTTTGCATTTCAAAAGCAGGTCTTCTGGAATGGCCAGTGGCCATTATTACACAAATTACTGTCTCATTTGCATTTTCGCTCCACCGCATTTGCATGCCCCTTTCGAAAGTGAGGGGCCAGCGTAGACATAGACCAAATCCTTGTCAGAATGGCTGTTGCACTGGGCAAGTTATTTAACTTCTAAACACCTTCTCCCCGCTCACCCCACTCCACCAACCTGGAAGACAGGGAATACAGCCCTCTTCAATAAAGCACTTTGAGATTCCACTTGAGTCTCTGGGTAAGCAACAGACATAAAGTACAAATAATATTAAACACTGCTCTATCAATTTTCTGGTTGCACAAATAGCCTTGTAACTACTTTGCAGGCATTTCACTGTGCATGAAGCACTATGGAGATCTCTAATATGTTTAGGACTGATTTTGAATAGTATAGCAGTGTGTGTCTCAGTGCTAGAGTGGGACAACATTTTTCAGAAACTTTATTTGCCGAAAAGTGCAGCTTTGTCAGGCCTAGAACTCTATGCAAATTTGAGACAAATAGTTTCAGCTAATCACAGAAGAGAAGTCAGCTGATAGAAATGGTGCTACCACCACAGCCCTCTTGTAATTGTGAGTCCAGTGATTGTGGCGCTTATCAGTGATGTGGGAGACCCAGATTTGAATCCCTGCTTTGAAACAAACCTAAAACAAACTTTTTCAGTTCACAGAAAATTCCCGAAAATTTCAGAGTCAGTTCAACCCAAATCCATTCTTCAGAATCTCCATCAAACCAAAAAAATCAGTTACCTACCCACATCTACTGAGAGCTCACATGGGAGGTCTAAACCTGGAATGCTGGAATCATCAGTTTCATGAGATCGGAGGATGACAACTGTGAGAGCTGCTGAGAGGAAGGAGACAGGTGCTTGACCAGTTAGCTCCCAGATCTACCTGCTAGATTCAGCCTACTCTGAAAGCACCCATACATTCTCCTGTTTATCTGTCTCTGTCAGAGCACATGATACAAGAATCGAGCCAGTGCCTGTCTCCAGAAACTCAGACAGGAGGGACGGTGCATGCATGCGATCAGAAAAATTATAGCAAGAGAGCGTCTGTCCTTTAGAACGGGAGGAATAATGCAGACATCAGTATACTTCTTGGCTGGTGGTAGGGATTAAAGGAAGGTAAAACAACGTAAGCAGTGACCTTTCCACACCACAAACAGAAAAGTCAGTCATTTCCCCCACAACAGATCCAGGAAGTCTTCAGGGCTGGGATGGGGGAAGTGGTAGGAAGCTTTCACTCCCACTACTATACAGACCTTACAGCACAGTATTTTGGGGACTCAATGTTGTATATGCCGAAGTTGTTACAACATACAAACCTGGTCTCATCTGATTATCCCTGTTTTCCATCTGATACATTAAACATCCCTAATGTATTAACGTGATACAGAACAACTATAAGACTAACACATTTATTTATTAGGTAATGAGCTTTCACGGGTAAGACTCACTTCTTCAGATTCAAAAGCTCATTACTTAATAAATAAACGTGTTAGTCTTTAGGGTGCTACCACGCTGCTTGTTATTTTGTGAAGCTACAGACGCACACGGCCACCCCTCTGAGGTATGAGTGTAGCTGAAAGCTAACATTACTCATTTTACTATCAGGTAAAGTAAACTTAAAATAAAGCAATCTTATCAGTGTGTGTATAAAACAATGCAAAGAGGAACATACACAACCATTCGCTTCTTGCCACTGCCAGGTAGTTTTCACTTTTTGTGAGGGACTTTTCTATTGCATTAAAAAGCCTACATTATTTTGCGGAATTCAAAGAGATAGTGGAGAAAGACAGCATCTGAGGCAGTGTGTCAGTCACTACAACTAAAATATAAATAGATAATTTTAAAATATGAAAAGGTAAGACCAACAATAACTATGTATTCGTTGTTTTAGCTGTGGTTACAGGGGGACGTGCTAAACTAGCTACTGTTAATATCTGAGCAATTTAGGTTGAGTGCAGTAGACTCAGCCCAATATCCATCTAAGTTTGAAAAAGACAGAATTACTTTTTAAAAAAGTAATTCTCCTTTACATGGAAAAGGCACGAGAACAGCATGAAGGCCAATACCCCCATCTTCTTCCATTTTATCCTCCTACTTTCACAATCCTGCCATTTCTTCTTTCACACATGAAATAAAGAGGGTTTGATACTATAATCGAGAACAATTTGAAAACTCCAGGAAATGGAAGTGACTTAATGTAGCCCTATGACACACTGTTCTGACTCCCCTGCTTGTGAAGCTACAGGCCACGGGTTGGCAACCTGCAGCTCCAGAGCTGCATGCGGCTCTTTAAAGAGCCCCTTGTGGCACTGGAGGCTGCCACTGCTTTAACTGAATTTATTTTTTTTTTTGTTTTGTTTAAGCGGTGGCAGCCTCCAGAGCTGCTGAGTAGTCAGCTGCAGCAGGGAGTCCTGCAGAAGTCAGCCAGCAGGGCAGGGGGCCCAGGGGAGAAAGCTGGCAGTGCAGGGGGCCCTGCAGAAGTCAGTAGGCCAGGAGGAGAAAGCCAGAAGGTCAGGGGCCACCCACTATGCTCACGGGGGAAACCTGCAGGAGAGCTTGGTGGGGATGGGGTTAAGCCTGCTGGAGCGGCACAGAGAAAGAGGCGGCGGGGGATGCAGCACGGGGGAGGTGGTGGCAGCCATGAAAGAGAGCTACACTCGTGCTCTGAGGCAGGTTAAATCTGGATATTGGGGGGGGTAGTTTGGGGCTGAAGGGGTTAAACCTGGGGTGGATTTGTGGGATGAGGGGTAAAGCTTGGGGATGGGGATAAATAATTGTGTGCGCTGTTCTTAAAACTAGGGGTGGCAAAAAGCATGGTTTGACATTTTTTATATATTTATTAAGGACTGTCTCATATTCACATGCACTGCGGCTCCTGAAGTATTGATTTTGTAACAGAATTGGAAAAAATGGCTCATCTCACTATTTCAGTTGCAAACCCTGTTTTAGCCCTTCCTTCCCTGTATGTGACTTTACAGGCTTCAGGATCCTTATTCTTCCTTTTTTACTGTAACTCCTAATCACAGGGGAGCGCTGTAAAATAAAGCTTTACTAAAATAAAGTTTATTAAAAGTAAACTAACTCATTGATATGAAGGTTGGGAACATCAAAGGTTAATCAAAAAAAGAGTCTTGTTTTAAAGGTATTGTAGCCAGTCAGGAGGGATGGAACTGCAGGAAGTTTTGGATATATGATCTGTATTTCAAAACTGGCAGTCTCTGGTTCAGTAACACATCCATCTCGTCATACACCGATTTAAAATAAGTTTGACTATCACCTGCTAATGACGGTTCTTTCCATGATTATTACACATTTCTCAATGTCACTGTGACCCTCAAAGAAAATTATGCATTTAACATAAGCACATCCCAGATCCAGGTTATCTCCACAATTACAGAATATTATCATCTCTTGTTCATGGATATAATTATCATCTCTTGTTCATGTATGTACTTTAAAAATAAATATATAAATCTAATTTACAGGGCTTGAGCTCCGTGAAGGGATACTTTCTCGCAACAGCAGGTGCCACATACGTATATATTACCTGGGCCACGCTGTTACCAATACATGCAATACACAGAATTTAGCTGTAGACTGTCAAACAGAACTTCGTTTCTTAAATAATCCTTAAATTTATCCTTTTATTTAAAAAGAAAGCTTCCCTTTCTATGATTGTTCTTTTCGCTTGTCTTTTCCATCCAAATGGATCTCGATCCAGAGTCATGAATATACTACTTCCAAATATCTGGCACAAGACCTCTTGTTGAAACAAACATAGTGCCTCTTAATTGCAAGCATTATTTGTGGGTTTTTTCCAAGAGAAACTGTACGTGCAGAGGAGAAATACGTATCTTTTTAGACTGCAATCCATCTGACAACTGTCACGTAACATAAAACTAATATTCCAAATACTTCACACGAGAGAAGGAAAGCAAATGTAGTATGCCCAACAGACATTTCCAAGCTGCAGGTATGGAGACCTCGAGGTTTCAGCATGGTCTATGAGCTGAACATAAAAAGTATCTTTTGCTATTAAATTACACTCTTACTTTTCCTTTGCCTTCAATAGTGTAAGCAAATTTTGTTGAACAAATTAGGTTTAAAATTTCAACTTATGAAAGCAATATAGTCTTATTAAGCAACCTACTTAGCTGGAAGAATGATATGAAAATGCAACAAGAGCTTCACCAATAATGACAAGCAAAAGGGAAGGGAGAGAATATTTCATGATAAGCACAGAAAAGCTTATGCTGGTTTCCTTAAAATAATGGAACTAAATTAACTATAAGCCTAAAAACTCTATTTGGTAAAAAATCTGATATCCCAAGTGCCTGGCACCATGACCTGACAGCTCCCTTGAAATACCCTTGGGTGAGGTCAAGAGATGCAACTAGTGGGATCAACTCACCAACAACAGACAGGACACAGAAAAAACACTTGGGCCATGTCTACACTACACTTTTCAGGAGGGGCATGGTAATGAGCCACAATTGGCAGATGCCAATGAGGCACTGCCATGAATATGCATTGCCTCATTACCATATTGCCAGCTGCACGCAGTTCGAAAGTGCCACTTTCGAATCGCGCGCCGCCTGTGTAGACGGGGGCCTTTCAAAAGGACCCTCCCAGAATTTGAAAGCCCCTTCTTCCTAAAACCAATTATCCATGAGCAGTGCACGATTCAAAAATCAGCACTTTTGAACGGCATGCGGCTGACATTATGGTAAGGAGGCACTGCATATTCAGGGCAGTGCCTCTTTAGCATTTGTCGATATGGCTTGTTACCATGCCCCTTGCGAAAGGAAGGGGCTAGTGTAGACATAGCCCAGTTGAAATTGCACTGACATCTACAACACATAACAAATCCTCATGTGTGTTAGAAGAGGGCACGGGAATAAGACTATATATACAGTTATGTGAAAATGCAAAATGTCTTTGTTTAGGGGGATCACCATGATGTATGTCAATTTTTGTATGCAAGATAAACAAACCCTTTATAGATTACTGTTCAAACACATAATGGAATTTTTAACCAAAATCATCTGAAATTACTTTAAACTGCCAAATATCACTAACGTGCTGAGAATACATTTGGGGTGTTTGGAGTAATCATATTAATGTTCAACTTGTGTATTAAAATTACAAGTCAGTCACATGTCTTAGTATATGAGAGTGAGAACACGTATCTTTGAAATAAAGGGCAAGAGTGGTTTGGAGAACTGTTGTGTACCTGTTCATAGCCACAATAAACAGGATCTGCAATTCACAGACTGCAATCTGGTTCAATTCTCCAGAGGATACGTTCGAGGTATTTCCATGTTTTTGTAATATGGAGTTATAGCACTGGACTATATTACAGAGTCACTGTGCCATATTAGGAATTTGAAAGGGAAAGGATATTAAAAATAAGACTGGTTAGAAAAAATTCCTAGTAAACTTTCACCAGTTTTTAGCACTTTTTCAGCACTGAACGTTTGCTATAGGGATCTTTTTCTGTTACCTCTTCTGTTTTGATTATACTAGGCAAGGTTAGAGTCCAGTGTATCAGAAACTATACTATTTCTGGGTGTACAGTGTTCCAGCACCAACAAAATGTCACTCCCTGACATGCTGCTAGGGACAGTGGTCACAAAATATTCACATCTTCACTGATGGGGCTCTTCAACAGTTCAAAGACAAGTGAGGCAGCCTGAATGCCCTGCTTATCTGCAAGATAGGGATAGGGTGCCCGCTCCAGACAGAACCACTCTTGGTCTAGCTCAGCCAAGAAGCGTACAACTTATAAGAAGTCTCATTTTCAAGCTTTGCAAATATAGTCAAAAAGCAGATTAAAAGGAAGAGACACTTTAAAATAGAGAAACATGAAGCTAACAACCTAATACTCTAAACATTTAGCTCCAACACCACAGGCAGAGTTCTTCAGAGATTATTGTTGTTTGCTTACCTGATGTGACCAATCAGTTCAATCAACTTGTGGCTAAAGAAGTAGGCAGTCAGCTCAGACACATGGCTCAAGACAGAACAGACGCCAAAGAGGGTGGTAGTGCCATTCAGGTCTTCCAAGTGCCAGTAGAGAAATGTGAATACAAACCCATACCCAAACCCCATAAACCAAGCCACAAACAGCACAGACCCATACTGTATGCTGCAAAGGAGCTTTATCAGTTCCCAAAAACTGAATGACTGAGTCTGGCTTATGCTGCTGGGGGTATCGTCAGAAGATTCAGTGGAGACATTTCCATCCACTTGTGGGATCTCTACCTCCTTCCTCTTGTTTTCATCTTCTTTGTAGTGGTTATAATGGAATCGGAACTGGGTGGCCACAATAAACGCCACTGACATTAGTACACCAAACACTATGAAAACAATCCTGTAGTTCTTGTATTCAGGAGCTTTACACCCCAGACCTTCAATGATAACCTCGATACGGGTATAGTCTATACCAATGCCCACCGATAGCATGGCCAGTCCCCACCCCAGGGAACCCCACATGCGCTGCAAGCCATAGCGATCCCTGTGTTTGCCAAGGTACTGGAGAGTCACGGTGTCCACAATGGTAACAGAGGAGGCACTGAAAAACTCTCCTATAATGACAACCAAGAGAATGAGTAGAAAGATAGCTTCTACTTCTTGATTATCATAAACCAGCATGACGTGGTCAAAAGACACTGGCTTCGTGGTGACGAGAGGTGGCACCGTAGGGTGGGTCATATTTCCTGGGGAAGTGGTGGTATTCCTTGAAATAAAATTTGTATTGTTGTTATCCAACGCAAGGTCTCCATCTCTGGTCCCAGCAGAAAATGAAAACGATTCCAAAGGTGGAGGACTGTTAGCTGACAGGCTCCGTTTCCCACGACCTTTTTGGATTGTAGCACTAGCTGTAGTTAAGAGAGCAGACATGGAGGCATTTTGTGGCAGTGATGTTGAAAGGTGGCTGGCATTGGAGGGATGTGGTGGCGGTGGGACCTTTGGTACGCATCTTAAAGTAGCTGGTCTAACAAATCCAACACCCAGGTTAAATAAAATCCAACATAAAAGCGAAAAGAGGAGGACAACTTTCCCTTTTTTAAAGCGATCTGCCACGACTCCCCAGAAAGGAGCACTGCAGAATTCAATGAAGTACCTAATACCCACTAAAAGTCCACTCTGACTAGGTGACATGCCCAGCTGTTTGTAATACACAGGAAGCAATGGGTAAAGGGATCCATAGGCAGAATAAAAGAAAAAATAAAAGACCTTGGAGATCAGAAGATCATTGTTTATTTTGACACAGTGCCTTTCTAGCCAGTCTAGCTCCTCATCTGGGATAGTGGTGGTCTCAGTTGAAGGAGTCTCATTTTGGGGCTGAGGATCTTGCTCCTTGGAAATTCCATTGAAAGGATCAGCAAGCACATACTTTCTCTTCTGCTCTTCTTCATCATCAGTTAAAATGGCAACTTTATCATCGGCTGCCATAGTTCACCATGAGCGTCTGATACTCAGTGCTCTCCCCAGTGACTGCAGTGATCCTGTAGGGCAAAGGAAAAAAAGACTGCAGTTAGAGCACAACACAGAGACAGAGGTGCAATCCTGGAAGGTCAGGCACTATGGAATTTAGGAAAAAAAAAAAAAAAAGGAGAGAGAGAGGTTCAGACTTACAAGCCCTGCCCCATAAATACTGTGGGAACTGAGGCAAGAAAAACATGGTATTTAACCACCAATTCATTTTTGCTAGACAATAAGCGCAATTATGAAAACGTGGATTTAGTGATTGACACGGTCATGACTCATAGCAACCTATATTCCGGCATCAGTTCTGTAACTCATTGCAATAACTGTTCTTTACACTTGTTACAGGAGACACTTTCAAAGGCACACATCGAAACTAGAAATTGTGTGACATGTGCCTTATGCCTTAGAAATTTCCCCCTTCAAATCTTGGGCTTTCCTGAGAATCTAACTCCAATATTTATGTAAGCAGTGCTGTAACCATAGAACAGGGAATGAAGTGACTTAGGGAACAAGTGATGAGATACGGAGCTTTTCTTCACCAGACACATCCATTCCAGCCCTACACTTGCAACCTACACAAAATTATTTGAGCTCCCTCTGTGGTCTGATTTTCAGAAATGCTGATCACCTACAATTTCGGCTGAAGTTATTGGGAGTGTGGTTGTTCAGGACTTCTGGAAGAAAGAAAAATAAGGGCCCCTTAGTTCCTAATGGGCAAGTAGTTGCATCATAAAAATCATCCCACAATTAGGTTGTAAGCTTCAGTAGGTAGAGGAAAGGACTGAACAGACATGGGACTAAACTAATCTTTTATCCCGTCACATCAAGGCTCAGAAATACAGGAGGGATCGGGAGAAAATTTTTATGGTTCATTCTGTGGAGACACAGTGGACTTTAGGAAGGTCAGTCCTGTACCTTTTCACAAATAATTCATTTAAAAAACTTTAAAACCTCCAAAAATTAGATTTTGGTGTTAAGAACATCTTTCATAACCAAGGTGCTCATCAAAGATCTTACTAATGGAGTTAGTTTTTTGTAATTGTCCTTACTGGGAACAAAGCACTGCCCTCTTACAAAGAAGTGCAGTCTCTTCATTTTTGGCTACCAAGTTGGAGACACATTCCATTCATTTGAGGTTTTGTGGCATTAATATTTGTAAACTAAACCTGGAAGAAATTAGAATAGCAAATTATGTAAATATTTTATCCTAAATAAATATTTCAGTGCATGTTTCTGAGTAAGCCAAGACATGCCACAAAACAATTTAACATAAATATTTAATAGAGACACTCTTGCCTGAAGCATTGTATTTTTGTCTTTTCAATATGGATCAATTCACATTTCGAACCAAAAGTTTAATGACTACGTTTTAATTATAGAGATTTCAAGTTCTTTTGGGTTGCTGATAAACTGTTATACTGACATTTATTGGACGTCATAATACTTACGTTCTGAATTATACGTTTCTCCCGTGATTCCTTCTATATTTTCGAAGAAACTGAACTTCCTGGTTTCAAAAAGCTGCAAAGCCCACATAAGATTCCAGTCTCCTAATATTTTACAATCACACTGGAAAGCTTAGTTTTACTTGATTATAAATTCATTCTTGACTGAAATAAAAAGCGAGATTATCCTTTTAAATAATCTGATTATAGGTGGGAATTTTCTCCAAAACATCAAGGACAATAATGCCGCATCTACACTCGCAAGTTCTTTTGAAAGAAATTCTTCCAGAAGATCTCTTCAAGAAAAAAAAAAAAAAAAAAAGAATCTTTTGAAAGAGCACATCCACAAAAAAAAGCACACACACACACAAAAAAAATCAATCCTCTCAAGAGAGAGCGTCCACACAGCCCCCACTCCTGTGAAAGAACAGGCCAGGGATCAAAAAAAAAAAAAAAAAAAAAAAAAAATCAGGCACCATGTGGACTGCTGTTTTGAAAAAAGACACACACACACACACACACACACACACACACACACGGTGTCTACACACTTTTTCGGAGAGAATCTTTCAGAAAAAGGTGCTCTTCTTCATCTGGGAGAGGAAAAGGGCTGCCAGAAAAAGTGATGTTTTCTTTCAATTTCAGATCAAAATAGCACATTTTGCGTGTAGACGCTCCACAGGTTCTTTCAGAAAAGGCACGGTTTTTTCGAAAGAACTTGCTAGTGTAGATGCAGCCTAACTGAAACGGGATGAAGTCTAAAAGGTTTCTTTTTAACCCAATAGTACTCATTAGTCTTTTTCTATTTAAGTTCTGTTCCATATTAAACTAATGTGTACTAGGAGTTTTAAAAATAACTATAAAGATGTAGACAGCCTGTCAGATGAATTAACAGGAGCACTGGATGATCAAGATGCTAAAGGAGTGCTCAAGCAAAATAAGGCCATTTTGGAGAAACTTAATTATTTACTATCAAAACAAAAAGGCAGTCAAGTAGCACTTTAAAAGGTTAACAAAATAATTTATTAGGTGAGCTTTCATGGGTCTGACTACTTGACTGCTTTTTAGTTTTGATAGTAAACAGACTAGCACGGCTCCCTCTCTGTTAATTATTTACATTGGTCTTCACTGATGAGGCTGTAAGGGAGTTTCCCACACCTGACACATTCTTTTTGGGTGACAAATCTGGAAAAAATTGGAAAATTAAACAGAAATATGGCACCAGGACACAAGTATTCACCCAAGAGTTCTGAAGGAACTCAATTATAAAATAGCAGAACTACTGAATGTGATCTGTAAACTATCATTTAAATCATCTTATTTAACAGATGACTGGACGATAGATAATCTCGTGTGATTTTTAAAAAAGGCTTGAGAGGCAATCCGGGCACTTACAGGCTGATAAGCCTAACTTCACAACCAGGCATACTGATTTAACCTATAGTAATGAACAGAATTATCACACATACAGATGAATTCAATTTACTAGGGGAGAGTCAACATGGCTTCTATACATGGAAAATAATTCCAGTATACCGGAGTTCTTTGAGAGGGTCAACAAACATATGGACAAGGATGGCATATTAGATATCATGTATTTGTACCTTCAGAAATCCTTTAACAAGGTCCCTCAACAAAGACTCTTAAGCAAAGTAAACTTTCATGGGTTAAGAGGCAAAGTCCTCTCATGGATCCATAACTGGTTAAAAGACAAGAAACAAATTGTAGGGACAAATGCTCAGTTTCAGAATGGAGTCAGGCACAAATATTGAGGTCCCCAAGGTATCTGTACTGCGATCAGTACATATATGCCATACCTGATGTGGAAAAGGAGGTAAACTATGAGGCGGCAAAATTTGTAGAGATGACAAAAAATTAGTCAACATAGCTTAATCCAAAGCAGACTGCAAGTATTTCACAAAACTGGGCTAGTGCACAACAAACTAGCAGATGAATGTCAATGTTGATAAATTCAAAGTAATGCACAATGGAAAACTTAATCCCAACTACACATATAAAATGATGGGGTATATATTAACTGTTTACTACTCGAGAGAGATCTTGGAGTCATTGTGGATATTCTCTGTAAAAACAAACAGTTCCATGTGCACAGTAGTCAAAAAAAGCTCAAAGAACGCCAGGAACCATTCTGAAAGTGACAGATAAGACAGTAGTTATGAAGCCATTATCTAAATCCATGGTATGCCCATACCTTGCGTATATATATATATTAGAAATGGAAATGATACAGAGAAGGGCAACAAAAATGGCAAAGGCAACAAAAATTAGGTGTATGGAACAGCTTACACATGAAGACATTTAAAAGACTGGGACTTTTCATCTTAGACAAGAGATGGCTAAGGCAGGGGATAAGCTAGAAGTCTATAAAATATTGACTGCTGTGACAAAAGTGAACAAGGAAATGTTACTTACCTCTTCAGATAACAAACAAACCTGGGGTCACTCAATGAAATCAACAGGCAGCATGTTTAAAACAAACAAATACTTCTTCATGCAACAAACCCCCGTCAGCCAGCAGGATTCATTGAAATGAGATGAATGTCAAAATTAAAATGGGGTTCAAGAAAGAATGAGGAAAGTTCACAGGAGAAGGCCATCAATGGCTATTAGGCAAGATGGTCGTGAATGCAAACCCATTCTCTGGCTGTCCTTAAGGCTCTGACTGCCAGATGCTGGGACTGGACTGCAAGCAATGCATCACTTGAGTATTGCCCTATTTTATTCATTCCCTCTGAAGCAGCTGGCATTGGCTTCTGTTGGAAGATGGGATATTGAGCTAGATGGAGCATTGGTCTGACCCAGGATGTCATTCTTGTGGACTGAGCAATGAATAGCTCTAAGAACACTGTCCCAGTAATATAATGTAACATTTAGTCTGGCAAGCTCTACCCTCTCTCTAGACTCCAATACTACAGCTTTTATCTGCAGGCATTTTTATTACAAAGTCATTTGTGACAATCTGCGATTCTTAAACAAGTTCATTTTTGCTGGTTCTGGCGATTTTATCATGAATGTTGCAAAACTTGGATTTTTTCCTCACAACCCCAGCTGATGATAATTACCACTCAAAATCATTTTGTAAAAAAAAAAAAAAAAAAAAAGGGAAGCTTTGGCCCTCCTGGTTTAAAACAAGAGCCCTAGGCTTTAAAACAAGAAAAAAAAAAGAACAAAAACTTTGCAAAGATTCATATTTTTAAATCAATGTCACGATTTTGGGAGGGGGGTCAATCTTGATCTATAAACGTGTGAAGCTGGCAGTACTTGTGTGAAGTTGGCAGCGCTTACACTGGATTTTTAATTAACTGATGGACATTGCTGGCAAATTAAAAAAAAAAAAAAACAGTTGTTTTCTTGCTCCTATATGCTAACATCACAAGATACTTGCTTCAAACCTATTTTTGTATTGTACATTAGGTCTGGTAGATTAAAAACCATTCGTAATCAATTTCAAACTACTTAAAATGACTGTGGCAAGTTCTTTTGCACATTCACAGTCAATTTTTTTTATTATTATTGCTCACACGAAACCAATTCTGTTGGTCACCAGGTCAGAGTTGCATTTCAGTCCTTTCATTTTTTTACGCCTCCCTTGAGTCTGTAACTCAAGGGTAGGCAGATTCCTACACACATGTGGAACCCGACTGACATCAATAGAAGTCAGTTGCAGGACCACTGCCTTATTATCTAGCCTCATAGTAACCTTATGAGACTATATGCATCTACCTGCTCATCTAATTCTAGCTGCGAGGAGTTATTTTGTCAGAGTTTGGTTTCTCTCTGTTATAGACAAGTTCTCTTTTACACGGCAAGATCAAGTGGCAAAATATTTTGCAGTTTGACACCAGCACTTGTTAGGTTAGATAAGCCATCCTGATGCAGAGAAGCCAAAATAACCTTGATTAGAAACAGAAAGACGCACATTGTATTGCCAATTCTAGGTACATGGGTTCAAAACTTTCTGATCTAGTACAAAAAGGAGGTGGCTGGCAACATACAAGAAATTTTTAAACACAACAAACAATTCTTATGTTTTACTTTCAATTCCCTTTTCCAATTTAAATAATCTTAGATTTAAGTTTTCTACAGTATGTTAATTTTATTAAGTTTATGGATGACTAATATAATTGATTAGTAATGTATTAAAATTGGTCATTATTGTTATTTAACAATACGAAGCTATTGTTTCTTTTCTCCACAAATTTTTACATTTGCCATTGTATCCATTTTCCTCTAAAGTAGTTTAGTATGTGTATTGCAATAGAAATACTTTTATTTTCACTATAGTTTATCCAGCAACTTCTTAGTGTCATGGGAAAATATTTAATTAAGCAAATTTTAAAGTATACATTTCAGTGAATGCCATTATACTCTCCACTAATGGGACACAGTATCTATACTAACCGAAATTTCATAGGATTCCTTTTCAAGTTTTGAGCAGAGTCAGTTTTTTCGACGGAGTATTAATTACAAAAAAAAAAAAAAGGGGGGGGGGCGGATGAAAATGAGCAAACAAATAGGTTCATTGGAATTTCCAACCGGAGTTCCAAACCTGGCTTTCTAACGTCTAATAAAAAGGTAACAGCCTGATCATTGGGCAGCTCTACAGTGAAAACAAAATAAGTACTGTCTCAGCAAAAACATTCCTAAGTTATAGATGCTCTGAAGTGGGAGGAACAGCCTGTACTTTCCCCATTCCATGGTTAAATTGACTACAACATCACTATTGCAATTTTACAAACATTACTACTTTGCAACTGTAACCCACACACCTTTGTGTAGTTAACTGTCCCATGCAGTGGTACCCTAGAGCACTTCACAGACAAAACAAAAAAGCAGTCAAGTAGCACTTTAAAGACTAGCAAAATAATTTGGTGATGAGCTTTCGTGGGACAGACCCACTTCTTCAGACCATAGCCATATCAGAACATACTCATTATTTAAGGTGCAGAGAACCAAAATAGTAACCAAGGTGGACATAGAAAAAAAAAATTATCAAGGTGAGCAAATCAGAGAGTAGAGAGGTAGAAGGGGGGGGAAGAATTACATTAGGCCAAGTATGCAAACAAGGCCCTACAATGACCCAGAAAATTCCCATCCCGGTTCAAATCACGTGTTAATGTGTCGAATTTGAACATAAAAGAGAGTTCAGCAGCCTCTCTTTCAAAGAGTGTTGTGAAAATTCCTCTTCAGTAAGATGCAAACTTTTAAGTCATTAGCAGAATGGCCCTCTCCATTAAAATGCTGGCTGACCAGTTTGTGGATCAGGAGTGTTTTTATGTCTGTTTTGTGCCCATTAACTCTTTGTCTAAGAGAGTTAGAAGTCTGTCCAATATACAAAGCATCTAGGCATTGTTGGCACATGATGGCATATATGATGCCCCCTGCCTTCTGCCCCTCTGCTCTCTGATTTGTTCACCTTGATTTTTCTGATTTGTCCACCTTGATTACTTACGATTTTTGGTTCTCTGTGCCTTAAATATTGAGCCTGGTCTGGTATGGCTACAGTCTGAAGAAGTGGGTCTGTCCCACGAAAGCTCACCTAATAAATTATTTTGTTAGTCTTTGAAGTGCTACTTGACTGCTTTTTTGTTTTGATAGTATATAGACTAGCATGGCTTTCTCTCTGTTACTATTCACAGAGGAAGAGTAAGTTTCCTATATAGCCTAAGCTAAGAGTCAACTGGCCTTTAGCTCAAGCTGTAGACGTGCCTGCATTAAGCTCCAGCAGTCCCTGGTTTGAGCCAGCAGTTACACAAGTTTTTCCAAATCCACAATATTGTAGTTCGGAGGGACAACATGTGGATCAGCCTGAACAAACTACAAATGTTGGTAGCCAGGGACAAGCAAGTTGAGGATATCCAGACTAGAGCCCTTAAAAATGTACTATCTAACATGAGTTAATCGGCAGCCAAGAAATCCTACAAAAGACAAAATTTTAGAACATGGTGATGGGAGTGTGGGGTTTTAGCCACCACCTACTGAACACAGAGTTCTGATCTCATCCTAGAAATAACAGACAAGTTCTGAAGGCTTCTTTTACCAACTTACCCAACGATTTATCCAGGTCCCCAGCATCTGAACACCTCTCAGACATAAAGTATCATAACAACACCTCTCAGTTATGAGTTATTAGTCTTCCCATATTACAGCTGCAGAAAGAGGAAGCCACCTGCCCAAAAATCACACAGGAAGTCTGTGGCTGTTCCAAGAACAGATGCATAGACTCCGTCTATGAGACCATCCTTCCTCTGAGACTACTTACGTAAGTGTATATTGGCTTCCTTTTAACTACAAACCTGTCCTTCCCTTCTCTTTTGTAACTGGGTATTGTTGCTCTTTAGTTAAGGAGTAGCGATCATTCATTCGGGAAAAAAAAACTTTGAAAAAAGAAATGATTCCTTCTGTTATAAGTCTATTTCTTTTCTTCCACTTCTGTTGTATTTATTTGGGTTTTATTTCAAAAATTCGAATCTATAACCATTTTACTCCTATTACAAAGGATTTTTCAACAAAAAATATTGAATCATCATAAGGATCATATATATAGCCTAAATAATGATCCTTCTACAATAACTGTTACACACGAAGAAAAATGAAGCAACCTTTTGCTCTGAAAAACAAATACAGCTAAATTGGGCACCTGGTGCCAGCTCTAATTTCTAACATTACCCTCTAGAGACAATCCCAGAGACTTGTTATAACCAACTTGGCTGGCAGCAGCCAGCTGTAACTAGATGTCTTATGTGGATTATTTTAATATTTGACATTAAAGAATGAGTTTTCAATAACCGGATTAAGATACGTTTATAAAAAAATCTTTAAAAGAGAAAACAATCTGATTTGTTCCCAAAGCATCTAGAAAAATCACAGAAAACACATTTTTGATGCACTCCAATGTCTCCATACAAGTTAAGGTTTTAGTTGCTCTCTTCAAGGACCACAATCATTCAAGGAATTGGAAAATACAGAGCGTCAATCTATCCCAGGCAGCTCAACCTGGAAAGAATCAAGTACATCAAAGCTCAATTCTCCCACTGCACTCACCCTGCCAAAAGCCTGAGAAAATGTGTGTGCTTTGCAGCATGTGCAGAAGTCAAGCAATCAATCAAAAGGGAGCAAATGCAAATTTGAAGGGCAGCCTTCATAGAGAAGTCCAATCAACAGCCCCATCTCATTTAAATCAAGCGTCTCCACACATCACAAATGCACCAATACAGCACAGACACAGCAGCAGCTGGCCAGGGAGGCTGATCACAGGCCACTAGGGAAGGGGCTACACTTCAGTTAAACATTTGCAGCTGGCCCATGTCCGCTGGCTCAGACTTGCCATTATAAAACTGCAGCATAGACATTCAGGTTTAGCCTGGAGCCCAGAATCTGAGACCCTCCTGTCCTTGCAGGATTCCCAGGACCTACTCCAAGCAAAAATGTCTACGCTGTAATTTCAAAAGTACTGTGAGCCTGGGTCAGCTGACATGGACCAGCTGACAGACTAACTGCAGTGCAGACACACCCTTAAGGTTTTATAGGCCAAAACTTGCATCTTACATTCCATCTAGAAACCAATAAGCAACAAAGTTTGATAACTTAGGTGAACTGCTAATACTATGTAAGTCCTTGACTTTAACAAGAAAATGAGTGTACTTGAAAATAAAAAGCAATATAATTCTAGAGAGCCTCAAAATAAGCATATTAATTGCAAATGCTATAATTTATTACATACTTAACTGACAAATTCCTTCTGTAAATGGAGTATCTTCAACAGCAGTGTGCACAAAATGATACCTGTGTAGCTCTGAAAACTAAAATCTGAGACTAAAGCACCCAAAACAGGAAGCATTAACCAATGCCTTCAAACCAGTTTCAGCAAGGCTTTCCACGTCAAATTATTAACATGGCATCAAGCTCCCATTTAACCCTCTCGGATTTTCATTAAACTTGGCCAATAAAAGAGGTCCGCAATAAAAGAGAAATTTCACAAGAAACTTTCTATTAGCAGATTTACGTATTCAGTTACTCCTTCCTCAAAATAAACTAAAAAAAACCTTCACATCAGTATCTTGCTGATTACTGTTTCATTTAGAAATACCCCAGTACCATAGTGGAGGAGCCATCTGCATCAGTGCTTGCAAGTTTTGCACTTCTATCTTAACGGATACTAAATATTCACTGCTAGCCATCAGAACCAATAAAACAATGCATGAACCTACGTTAGGCATTCAGAACTGGTATTTCTAGTGTTGAGCTATAGAGGTAAAAGTATATGGACTTGGCTACACTCAGCAGAGATCAATGCTGCCACAGTCCATCTGCTGGAGTTTGATTTAGCACATCTGGTAGGAATGCACTAAATCAAATTCAGATGGTGCCCCTGTTGCTGCCAGCACTCCTGCTCCTTGCAAGGAGTAAGAAAAATCGACTGGAGCAAACACTCCTGTTGACCTCCAGCAGGGGAGACCACAAGGAAGTGCAAATTAACATAGGTCGCCTCTAGCCACATAATTAACATAGTTGGAGTTGTGTATCTTAATTTGATCTTCCCTACTACCGTAGGCCTGGCCTATAAGCTAACTTCCCTTCACAAAATCCTGACCAGACAATCTGTTTCAAACAATGGGTGAAGGAAAGAACATTAGCAAATGCAGAGTTATGGACTAAAGTGTGCAGTTGCAAAGTCATTTGGTCAGGGAATTAAATGAAGCATGAGGCAGAAGTCGGATTCCTTCTAAGCAAAAGAGCTAGAGGAGCATTGTTAGGGTACAAACTGGTGAGTGCAAGCGTGATGCTAGCACGATTCGAGGCAAAACCGTTCAACATCTCGGTCATTCAGGTGCATGCACTGATTTCGGACAGTACGGAAGAAGAGATTGAGATATTCTATAAAGACTTAGCAAAGACTCTGGAAGAGATACAGAACAGAGATGTGTTGATCATCGGAGGAGATTGGAACGTGAATGTCAGAACAGATAACAAAGGTTGGGAGAGAGTCATGGGAAGGTTCGGATATGGAGAAAGAAAGAAACAAGGTGAGAAACTATTAGAATTTGCTATGGAGCACAAGATGATGATCTGCAACACGAGATGCCAGTAAAGGACTGTAGGAGGTGGACATGGCAATTGAATGATGGGAAGTCCAAGAACATGATAGATATGATCTTGAAAACAAGAAGATAGGTAACATCAATCCGTACAGCATGGCCAAACTTTCCAAGGAATGGATATAGACGTGGACCACAGTCTAGTGATCGTAAATATCAAGATGAAACTCAAGAGAAAGTATAAGACACAGTTTAAGGACCTGGCAAAGCTAGGCGAGGAAGAAATAGGGAATATGTACAGAGCAGCACTCGAAGAGATGATTAGGAATGCGGGCACAGAGAAAGACCTAGATAAAACAGTCAAAGGAATAACCACGGCGATAGAAGAGACAATTGAGCAGACTGTTCCAGAAGAAGAGCTCAGTAAGAAGTAGATTACGCAGGAGACACAGAAGTTGGTCCAAAAGAAGAAAGTATTGAAGATCAGAAGGGATGTTTCTGAGAGGGCAGAACAATGATATAGAATGAATTGCAACTAGGTAAGGAAAGTGGCCAGAAAGGAAAGAAGGGAAGGCACTTACAGAATGGACAAGATCCACGCTAGTGGCAGTATACAAGAAAGGAAGTGCATTGGAGTGCAAGAACAACAGAATGATTGCCCTAACAAGTAATCTAGGCAAGGTGCTTATGATAATACTGATGGAGAGACTGAAATTGAGTTAGGGCATCTAGCAGACAAGCAAGCGGGATTCAGGAAAGATAGAAGTAACATACAGCAAATATTGGTACTAAGACTGATAGCAGAGAAAGCTTGACAAAAGAACATCGACAATTGCGTAATTCATTTTTCAGAAGGCATATGACAGTATAGATCAGAAAGTGATTTTGGCGGTTTTGGAGTCGTGCAGAGTGGATTGCAGACTGATACAGTTGTTGGAAGATATCAATGACAATGATGAAGCAGTGGTGAGAACGTGCGGAGAGATGGGAAGTTGGTTTAGAACAAGTAGAGGTGTGAAAAAAAGATATCCAATATCGCGGAGTATCATCATCATGCACCTAGAGAGAACAATGGACAAGATCAAGGAAGAAGTAGAACGGATATCTGTGGAGGTGATGAAAAACAACAACTTGAGGTTCATGGATAATATAGTTATTATTGAAGATGAAGAGAAGCAAGAGAGAATGGTGCACGTGCTAAACGAGGAAGGGAAATGGTACACACTGATTATGAACAATGATAAAACAAAAACAATAGTATTTGGAGATAAGGAAATAGGAAAGAAGATCAGTGTAGATGGGATCAAACGAGAGAATGTAGAACAGTTCACATATCTGGGAAGCAATATAATGTATCATCTAGACAGTAAGAAAGAAATCGTGACTAGAATAATGAAAGCAAGAGCGAGTTTGAAGGAGCGGGATAAGATCCGGAAAAGCAAAGCAATTAGCTTAGGAACAAAGCTGAGAGTTTTAAAAACGTGTGTATTCAGCAACATGTTGTATGGATATGAGACATGGGTGATAACAAAAGATTCAAAGAGAAGGATATCAGCATTTGAGAGGCGTTGTTATAAAAGATCCCAAGAATAGGATGGAGGCAGAAGGTCACCAGCAAGGAATTATATATAGGAAGATACAACTGAAAGAGAACCTACTGCAGAAGGTTATACAACGGAAGCTACAGCTATTTGGGCATTTCTGTAGAATGAACAATGAATGAAAAAACAAGACCCGGTATTTGGCATAATGGACAGTTTGAATAGGAGAGGCAGACCACATAGAGAATGGGCAGATGATATTGTAGATTGGTGCAGAGCTAGTCTACAGAAACGAAGCCACTCCCCACCAGACAGGGAAAAGTAGAAGGATATAGTGAGTGAGGCATCGGACACCAACAGGTGCTGAGCCCACGCTTGTTGAGGATGATGATGGTATTTTGCCATCAAAACCACAGCATGGAAGGGATGAATTTACAACAACTAACAAGTAGTCACATATTGACTACAATGGGACTATCCCCCTAACAAAATTACATGTGGAAGGCTTTGTACGATTATGCAATGTGTATGTATTACGCTTTGCTGTTTTAACATCCCACACAAAAAACCATGTGCACAGCCTGTCATATAGCTTTTTAGAAACACACCCATCAGACCTGAAGTGCTTCAACACCAGTTTGCACACCAAAAGCCCAGCTACAGAGTACAGTCAGGCCCACAGTACTGTACTATCAAAATTTGAAGTCTTATCCTCCTTTAAATCTATTTTAAGGGACCTTTGGTATGGCACCTACAAATCACTAGCATTGCTTACGCTGGTCATCATCAGCTCCACACCAATCTACTATACCATCTACCAATTCTCTGGGGGGGGGGGGTGTCTGCCCACTTACCCTGGTGACCAACTGAACCTTCCAAGACCTCTGTGACTACAATTCATGCAAACACCCTGATCTCTGCTATTGCCTCATTTTTCCTCTGGCACCATCACCCTTTTGATTCATCTGTTTGGTGTTATCCTGTCCGGACCAGAGGCTAACTCTGCGTCATTTACTTCTCCAAATCCTCTGTTCCTTTTAGGGGATTAAGGCAGCACAAGAAAAAAAAAAATTCTCCACTGTCCAGTACCTGACTATTTACACCTGAGCAAAATGGATGTAAAGTGCTACACTTCTGGTCTGGCAACATTTTATATTCACTTTGCCCATGTAAATGACTATCCAAGATACAAGGCAGAAGGCGGTCAGATTCTGTATTTATTATATGTATAATTAAACTATGTTCAGGAGACACTAAAGTTGTCATTATATGGCACCCTTACCAGTGTCAATAAATTTGATGTTCCAGAGGACCTATCTGCTTAATTAGGAATTATTGTATATCCTTATTTCAAAGTACTGCAGAAAAATATTTGCCAAACAGTATAGTTTATTCAGCTGTAATATGATTTGACTTCTAGAATTTTCTCCATTCACTTACATAAAAAATATTGTTAGGGCCCAACTAGGAAGGTGAAGATTTTTGCTATATAGTTTAAATCCAAGAATAAACTAATCTTTAACAGATTACATTAGATAGTGAAAATTATATGGGTTTTACATACGTAGTTTTCATTTTAAAACTACCAGTAAATACATCTTATAATGTTGCTAACACAAAATTAAACTCTATACATAGCAGCAAGCAAACACTGTTCACAGATATATACTGAAATTCTGCTGGGTTTGTGAGAAAAGCTCATATACAGATTGGACATCTATAGTCCAGACTTCTGTTGTCCGGCAACATCTGTGATCCAGGATCCCTGTGGGTGCTCCTGGGCTCAGCAACTCCTTCCCAGCCCTCCCAGAGTTTCTGGACACCACAAATAGCTCATCTGCGACACTCAACCTTAAGGAAAGAGGGCAAGGAGTCGGAATGGAAAGGACACTTGGGGAAAAAGGCACAGTGGCGGAGGAGCCCCACAGCTGGATGCCAAGAGCACAGCTCTGCAGCCAATGGTGGGGGCCAGGAGCACAGCCTGGTGACTGCAGAGCTTCGTGTGCTCCCATAGGCCTGTGATCCTGGCCCCTAGCCACAGGGCTCTAGCCACCCTGCCTCTCCTCCCATAGCACCGCCCACTCCCAGTCCACTTTGACCCCTCTGCTCCTGCCAGAGTGATGCTCTGCAGCTGGCAACAGCAGAGGGGTTGGCTTTGACTTCTTCTGGGTCTGGCAGATTTCCTGGTTCAGGACCAGTGAGGTACAGTTGAACTATACATGCCCATAGCTTTGCTGGTAAATGAAGTATGCAAGAGTATGAACAAAGAGTTCCCACTGACAATGTGGTTCATTCACTAAGAGCTTAATTTTTAAGAGAATATACAACAGCTGAATAGCTGCCATAAGGAGTGTCATGTCAAGATACCCCTAGCAAGAGCTAGGAAGCAGCAATTCCTCTCAAGATATTTTAGAAGAAACTTGGCATTTGCCCAGTGCCTCCAGTGAAATAGAAACTATTAGCACAATACATTCACTTCATCAAAATCTAGATGGTCAACTGGGAAGCACTGGTTAATTTGGCATGGAATGGCTCAGTAACACAGACTAGCTAGGCCTCGCCCACAACACTCAATATTGTGTTGTTGCCATTTCTAGAGAACGAGGTTAGTAGCCCATGGAGGTTATCAACTAACCACGGCAGATGCCCTATTTGAACTGAGAGGAAAGACTGGATGCGACCAATTTCCCCAAAAGAAGCACATGTGCCAAAAGCTTCCTGACTTTCAGCGTGGTCAAGCTCTGGGATAAATTACCTGTAGAGGTTGTGGAATCTCCACCACTGGAGATATTTAAGAACAGGTTAGAAACAGGTTAGTGCTTTATCCTGCAGTGAAGGCAGGGGACTGGACTCGAGGACCTCTCAAGGTCCCTTCCAGTCTAGTGTGGTATGATTCATCCACCCAAAGCATTTGCATTCTCATAAAGGACCTGGGAAAGCTAATTTAAAAGAAACATGACTATCAATCAGAAAGGTCAAACGTATCTGAAGAACAAGTTTCAGAGATGTTAGGAAAACACAATGACAGCAGAGTCAATCTCCCAACTACAGTGTAAATGAGCAAGTTCTGGGAGAATGGGAGTGGAAGATGATAATCTACAAGGTAGACAAGAGGCACTGGAGGTTAAGGGTAGGGGGAGTGCGGAGAGGGTTGCACTACGTGAGAGAGAGGGTTGCTTACTATGATCACTATCACCCTCTTACTACTTATGACAGAAGGAAAAACTTTTAAAGCAATCCCCTTAACTGCTAAATCCTCCTGCACTATTAACAAAAAAGTGCCTCATCTCATCCCCACGTGCAAGCACGCTTACCACTGAGAAACACTTCAACTGAACCTCCACGTTACTCGAGACTTAGATGGAATCACCCTGTCACCCCTTGAATTTCCAAACCCTCTTCCTTCTGTTCACTAGCCCTGACCCATCTCCCTGATGTCAAGAGTCTTTCATCCCACCACTGTGGCCCACAGCAAAGAGAAATGGAATGGAGTTGAAGACACAGGACAAGTTCTCCAGAGAGAAGGTGGCCTATTGCTAACTCTGCAAAAACACCCTGAGTGACCTTGGGCAAGACACTTATTCTCTGTCAATGCCTTATCTCCATTATTCTCTCAGTGCCTCACCTCCCTACCTCACAGGATGTCTTGAGAATACAGGCACTCCCATGCAGCAGCCCAGAACCACTGACCAACTGCTAACAAAACAATGGATCCTAGCAACTGTGCCTGATCCTCTCCTTTTTCCAGTCTCATCTGTCTGGAGGGGCACATCCCCACTTCGAGTTATTGGGAAGGCCACTGCGAGCAAAGCTTCCCACTATGTTCCAAAGACACGCAGAAAAATCTCACCCCCCTTCAGTCTAGGGCATCACGCATGCGAAAGGACCCAGCTCGGCGGGGTGCAGACTGCAAGGCCATCTGCTGTAAAAGGCTCACAGCTGGCTCTGCTGGAGCTCGTCTGCGCACGGACACGTGCGCGGCAGGGGGAGCGATGGCTCGGCAGCGCCTTTGTTTGCAAGGCAGTCACGTTTGCGGAAGTCCGCGTCGGAGCAGTGCGGCTTGCACGTTACAGAGCAAACAGAAAGCGAATTACCGAGCCGGGCCGCCCTGCAGCTGGCACCCGGTGGAGCCGGTTCCCCCAGAGCGCGCAGCCGGCGAGCGGAAGGGCCGGGCTTAAGCCCGGTGAACAAACAGGACGCTGGAAAAAGCAGCAGCAACAGCGATGAGTGTCGGAGCCCAAGGAAGGACAAGTCGCTGCCAAGCTCCCGCCCTGCCCCCCGGGAACCCCACCCGACCTGCCCCCGGCCTCCCCGCCTGCTCCCCGGGAACCCAACCCGCCCTCCCCCTGCCCCCGGAAACCGCACCCACCCACCCTGCAAAGGGCCGCCGGCCGCAGCCAGCTGCAGGAGGGAGGCGCAGCGACTCCGGGCGGGATCTCCCCGCTCTCTCCCCAGCGCGCGTAGAAGCGGCCGACAATGACTCACCTGGTGGCGGGGGGTCCCTCACGGCCTCTCCCCCGTCGCCGCTGCTCCCGGAGCGCGCTGCTGCTACTGCTGGTGCGGGCGGGGGCGGCGCACCATCACCTACTGCTGCCTCTGCGCACGGGCGCCGCGGGCTCAGCCTCCGCAGCCGACCCGACCTCCAGAGGCTGCCGCAAGGTGCCGGCCGCAGCTCCGGCGCGGCAGGAAGCGCCGGCGACACAGCGGCCAGGACTCCGCCCCGCGCGCTAGGGGGCAGCCCCGCGCCGCAGGCGGGAGCCAGCACCGGGGAAGGGCGCGCCAGGCCTGGCAACATCTTGGGCGGGGCGAGACGGGGCCCCCTGGCAGCCCAGGCGCGGGTGTGCCGGTAAGGGCCTGAGATCTCCACACGTCACCACCACCACCGCCTGGCCTCGGGTATCAGCAGCCTCACTGCCACCCCCCACATGCGCCCTCATTGACCCCTACCAAAACCTTCCCGTATCCGCCCTCATTGACCCCCACCGACACCCCCCGCATCCGCCCTCATCGACCCCTACCGACACCCCCCGCATCCTCCCTCATTGACCCCTACCGACACCCCCCGCATCCGCCCTCATCGACCCCTACCGACACCCCCCGCATCCTCCCTCATTGACCCCTACCGACACCCCCCGCATCCGCCCTCATCGACCCCTACCGACACCCCCCACATCCGCCCTCATCGACCGCCACCGACACCCCCCGCATCCGCCCTCATCGACCGCCACCGACACCCCCCGCATCCGCCCTCATTGACCCCTACCGACACCCCCCGCATCCGCCCTCATCGACCGCCACCGACACCCCCCGCATCCGCCCTCATCGACCGCCACCGACAACCCCCGCATCCGCCCTCATTGACCCCTACCGACACCCCCCCATCCTCCCTCATTGACCCCTACCGACACCCCCCCATCCGCCCTCATCGACCGCCACCGACAACCCCCGCATCCGCCCTCATTGACCCCTACCGACACCCCCCGCATCCGCCCTCATCGACCGCCACCGACACCCCCCGCATCCGCCTTCATCGACCGCCACTGACAACCCCCGCATCCGCCCTCATTGACCCCTACCGACACCCCCCCATCCTCCCTCATTGACCCCCACCGACACCCCCCCATCCGCCCTCATCGACCGCCACCGACAACCCCCGCATCCGCCCTCATTGACCCCTACCAAAACCTTCCCGTATCCGCCCTCATCGACCCCCACCGACACCCCCCCGCATCCGCCCTCATTGACCCCTACCAAAACCTTCCCGTATCCGCCCTCATCGACCGACACCGACACCCCCCGCATCCGCCCTCATCGACCCCCACCAACACCCCCCACATCCTCCCTCATTGACCCCTACCAAAACCTTCCCGTATCCGCCCTCATCGACCCCCACCGACACACCCCTCATCGACCACCACCAACACCCCCCCGTATCTGCCCTCATCGACCACCACCAACACCCCCCCGTATACGCCCTCATCGACCGCCACCGACACCCCCCGTATCTGCCCTTATCGACCCCCACTGACACCCCCCATATCCTCCCGCATTGACTCCTACCGACACCTTCCCAATATCCGCCCTCATTGACCCCTACCAACACCTTCCCGTATTCGCCCTCATCGACCCCTCCCAACACCCCCCGTATCCACCCTCATTGACCCCTACCAACACCTTCCCGTATCTGCCCTCATCGACCCCTACCGACATCCTCCCGTGTCCGCCCTCATCGACCCCTACCGACACCCCCTCTGTATCTGCCCTCATCGACCCCTACAGACATCCCCTCCGTATCTGCCCTCATCAACCTCTACCGACACCCCTTTTAAGTTCCAGCTTGACAAGGTCCTGGCTGGGATGACTTGGTGGGGGTTGATTTAATGTCAAGCCAGGACTTAAAAAACTCAAGGGATGGAGAATACAGCACCTCTCTACACAATGCATTCTAATGCTTCACCACCCTCCTGGTGAAGTAGCTTTTCCTAATATCTAACCTATACCTCTCCCTCTTTAACTTCAAACCATTGCTCCTTGTTCTGCCATCTGACACCACTGAAAGTAGTTTCTGACCATCCTCTTTAGAGCTCCCCTTCAGGAAATTGACAGCTGCTATTAAATCACCCCTTAGTCTTTTCTTCTGTAAACAAAACAAGCCCAAATCCCTCAGCCTCTCGTCATAGGTCTTGTGCTCCAGCTCCTTTAATCATTTTTGTTGCCCTCTGCTGAACCTGCTCCAGCACATCCACATCCTTTTGAAACGGGGAGGCCCAAAACTAGACACAATGTTCCAGATGTAGCCTCACCAGTGCTGAATAGAGGGGAACAACCACTTCTCAAGATCTGCTCAAAATGCTCCTCCTAATGCACCCTAATATGCCATTAGCCTTCTTGGCTACAAGGACACACTGTTTACTCATATCCAGCCTTTCATCCACCATGACCCCTAAGTCCCTTTCCGATGTACTGTTGCTTAGCCAGTTGGTCCCCAGCCTATAACAATGCTTGGGATTCCTCTGCTCCAGGTGCAGGACTCTACACTTCTCCTTCTTGAACCACATCAGATTTATGTTGGCCCAGTTCTCCAATTTATCCAGGTCACTCTGGATTCTATCTCTACCCTCCAATGTATCTACCTCTCCCCCTATCTTTGTGTCATCTGCAAACATGCTGACGGTGCAATCCAGTCCCTCATCCAGGTCATTAATAAAGATGTTGGACAACACCGGCCCCAGAATCAAGCCTTGCGGCACTCCACTTGAAACCGACCGCTATCCAGCTATTGAGCCATTGACCACTACCTGCTGGTTCCGACCATCAAGCCAGCTTTCTATCCATCTTGTAGTCCATGGATCCAATCCATATGTGCTTATTTTATGGGCAAGAATGTTGTGGGAGACTGTATCAAAAGCTTTGCTGAAGGCAAGGTATATCACATCCACTGACTTCCCCATGTCCACAGTGCCTGTCAGCTCGTCATAGAAGCTAATCAGATTAATATAATTCCCCTTTTCTCTGAAATAACTGTTATGAATATATAAACACGAGGGGGCAAAATTTTACATTCTTGCCTCCGGTGCAAAATTAGCTAGTTACAGCTCTGCTTTCCCTCCCTCCCTCCCCCATTTTTTAATTGCCTTGGGTCACCAAGTCTTCCTGTATTGTCAGAATGGGTCTCCGTCTGGAAAAGGTTGGGAACTGCTGCAGTAAAGAAGTAAGAGCTTCAGAACGGATGTTTATACTCACTATCATTTAAGCTTAAATTAAGCATCTGCTAGTCTTGACCATACACTGAGTTTGGAGAGTCAGGATAGTCTAAATTATAACACTTATTCTGACTCTGCAATCTCTATGACACATGTCTCTGTATACAATGCTTTGGTTCTATTTGTACTGAGTACAACTTGTGCTAGCCAGTCTTAGCTTCAGGTCTGACCTGATAAAATAATTAGATATGCCCAGAGGCTGCTGCTCTCTGCCAGTAGGCATACAAGTAAGAAAACAAATGCTATGGAGTTCTAAAAAAGGTACTGGGATTAGTCAGGAAATATTAAGGCAGCACTTTTTAAGGAACAATTGTATGCACTGCTGCCGCCCAATTTTAACTGTCAAAAAGGGAAGAGCTTTTGGCAAAAATTCAATCTGTTTTCACCTGAGTTATTCTGGCATGCCACAGTTCATCACCATTGTAGCAGTTGGGCTGTCACAGATGATTATATCATAGCACGAATCAACCAAGCTTGGATGGCAGGCTGATTAAGAAAAGCAAACTTTCCATGCAATATTGGTGTGTGCGCACGCATTGCACATTTTCCGGAACAGAGCGGTATTCAGAGTTAAATTAATTTGGAGCCCAATCTTGCAGTCCATTTGCAAGGAAAATTCCCCTGAAGCCAGGGAGAGATTTCCATCCATAAAGATTGTCAATTTGAGTCTCTAAGGTGTAAAGATATGCCTTTGGAATTCTTCAGAAAGCCCAACTGTCAGACGTCTCTCACTTCTACAGTATTTCCTGCTGTTTGGAAGTAGCACCAACTACATGTGACAACGTACAATGTGCTGTAAGTAGCATTGTTATAGACATATATGAAAGCAGAGAAAAGAGTTGTGAAAGATGGGAAAGAGAGAAACACTAGTTTCAGATGAGATCTAAAAATTGTATGAAAATCAATGCAGCAAAGAGATACAGGAAACCTGTTCTGAATGGCAGGAACTGCAGAGGAGAAGGATCTAGGTTACAACAGTGGCAAGTCTGTGTGGAATGCTAGAAAGGTGATCAGTACTACATGAAAGGAAATAAACAGGAAGGAGATAAGTCTTCAGGTGATAGGCAGGACTGAGGGAGAACACCCTGAATGGAACAGGAAGTTAGCAAAACAAAGGATGGAGCTGGTGTGGCAGCTTGGACTTGGAGAGGTTTCTGGAAGGGAGTGGCAGCACTGCAAGCACAGGGAGGTGAAGGACTCAATGAGAATTTCAGCAAAGGCAAGCAAATCAGTGCCTTAAATAGTGTTGTGGGGCTTGTTAAAAGCAGATATTAGAGCCAGATGTAGGACAAAACAGTCCTCTAAGTCAAGGATAATGAAAAGATTAGAAACAACATGAACGAGAGGTGATTAGGCAAATGAGAGGTGTTAGGGAAGGAAGGAGAAGGAGATGAAATTGTGCTTTCCCAAGAAAAGTATTCCTATATTTCAGACATTTAGCATGTGTGTAGCTGCTAACTTGAGCTCTACCTGCTCCTGCACCAGGAGACGAAATTTAGATGAGTGGCTAGGCCGACCCCCAGTGGAAGGAGGGGTGGGGCCAGATCCATGCAGTGTCCCCTTTTCCTTTTGGGAAATATGGTCATCCTATTAAGGAAGGAAGTTGAGTGAAAGTCAATAATTTACAGAGCAGACAGAGAGAGTAGAATCATGTAAAACTTTAAAACCATATATACAGTAGAGTCTTCTCAGTGACTACCAAAAAAGCAGTCATGTAGAACTTTTAAGATTAACAAAATAATGTATTAGGTGATGAGTTTTTGTGGGACAGACCTGCTGCTTCACATCCATAGCCTTACCAGAACAGACTCTATATATAAAGCACAGAGATCCAAAAATTACCAAAGTTGACAAACCAGAAAAATTGTTATTGTTGGCAAATCAGATAGAAGAGCAGAGGGGGACCGAGCGGGGGGAATTAAGTGTTAGATCAAACATCAAAGTATGTGAAAGAGTCCTTATAATGGGTCAGGTAATTGCTGTCCCTGTTCAAACCACATGTTAATATGTCAAATTTGAATATGAATGTTAGTTCCGAACATTCTCTCTGTAGGCAGTTGTTAAAGTTTCTTTTCTGCAGAACACAAACTCTCAGGTCTGTAACAGAATGGCCCAGTCCATTAAAGTGCTGGCTGACAGGTTTGTGTATTTGGAGATTCTTGATTTCTGCTCTATGCCCATTCATTCTTTGGTGAAGACAAACTCAGTGAAGACATCCTCAGGGCTTCTGCAGGCACAGCCAATGGTTCTTAATATAAGGGGACTTCTGGCCCATTTCTAAGAGTTATCATCACAGGACCAAACATCAACCATAGCATCAGGGGCTCTTTTACCTGCACATCTACTAATGTGATATATGCCATCATGTGCGAGCAATGCCCCACTGCAATTTACATTGGCCAAACTGAACAGTCTTTATGTAAAAGAATAAATGGACATAAATCAGACATCAGGAATAGTAATGTACATAAACCTGTAGGAGAACACTTCAATCTCCCCGGACACTCAGTAACAGATTTAAAAGTAGCAGTCCTACAACAAAAAAATGTCAAAAATGAAACAGAGAGTGAAATCTCTGAGCTGCAATTTATTTGCAAATTTATTGGTTGACTCCATCAACCAAGGATTAAACAAAGATTGGGAGTGGCTGGCCCCTTACAAAAGCAGCTTCTCTGCTCTGGAAGTTCACACCTCCACGTTAGAATCTGACAATGGGCCACATCCCCCCAGCTGATCTGACTTGTTTTTTCTCCTCTCTTGATGTATACTACTGATAATGGGCCATTTCCACCCTGACTGAATAGACCTGGTCAGCTCTGGCCCTCCCTTTTACTGGGACCTCCCTCTTTAAATATTCCTCTGAGCCCCCCCCCCGCCCCCCCACATCTGACGAAGCAGGTTTTTGCCCACAAAACCTTATGCTCCAAAATATCTGTTAGTCTATAAGGTGCCACAGGACTTCTTGTTCTACTAAAAGTTAGTGGGCATTTGTGGTTGGTTAGCTCCCGGTACCAAAGAAAAGAGAAGGGACAATGGGAAATCAGGACTCTGAGACTAACAGTCTGCAGAGCCAATGGGGAGAGGCCAGCACTCCAGGTCAGCCTTATTGGAGTAGTGTATAAACCAGGAAATTCCCCACAATAGCAGGACCACTCTCTGCTTACATGTACGCTGCAGTTAGCTGAGCCACTCTCTGATTCTTTCCCAGTGAAATGTGGGAGTACCTGTCTGTCCTTTTGCACACAGAGGGAATTGTGGGAATCCACTGGAGGACTGTCAAAGCTCGAGTGATTTAGTCTGCCTCTTGACTGCAAAGTGAGTGGGTTACCAGCCTGAATGAAAGCAGCAGTGGGGCTCTGATGCTGACCTGGGCTGGCTAGCCTGGGTTGAATTGCACGCATGATTACTCTCAGCTGAGGATTTTGTTGGTAGACAGGAGTACAGGGGCAACAGAAGGTAAGAGCTCTGTCTACCTCTGCAGTGAAAACATATCTTAAAAGGCAGAATACCAAAACCCAAACTCAGAAAGGAGATATCTTGACACAGAGGACTCACCTATTATTCGTCTATGGCAGTGACTCCCAAACTGTGGCCCAGTCAGCTCACCACTCGTGACATCCTCAGGGCCATATAGCATGTGCATATATATGCTGTATGGATGAGCCCATATAGCAGCAAGAGCTGCATATGTGACTCACAAAGATGAAAAGGTTGAAAACTGCTGGTCTATGGGGAAGATTTTTAAAGGTCTAAATGGAACTGAGCACTCCTCTCTTTTGCCTTTCAAAATCTCCTTCTAATGTCTCTTTCAGCTTCTCAGATGCAGACCACAGGAACTATGCGGTGAAGACCAGGAATTTAGTAGGGTTCAAACAAGAATTAGATAAATTCATGGATGTTAGGTCTATCAGCGGCTATTAGCTAGGATGGGTAGGAGTGGTGTCCCTAGCCTCTGTTTGTCAGAGGCTGGATATGGATGACTACCTGTTCTGTTCACTCTATCTGGGGCATCTGGTATTGGCCACTGTTGCAAGACAGGAGACTGGGCTAGATGGATCTTTTATCTGTCCCAGTGTGTCCGTTCTTATGTAAGATGAGAGAAGGTGTCCGGGACTGTCACAGCCTCATAGGATAATTATAAACAGACAACATTATCATGCATCAGCAACAAAAAGAATGAATGTTATTTAAATAATGGAATTGCCATATATTTTAAAATGCTCTGTATTACAATCTGTCAGGGATGGGTACCTTTGTCAGACTATATAAATATCTACCGGGTCACTAGGTATTTGTAATCAGGGGTCCTAGGTCACAAAGAAATAAGTGATCTTTGCAATCGCAGACTCCATCGGCTGAAGCTGTCAGACCTAGCTGTCATGTAGCTCAGTTAGCTCAGTAATGCAAATAGCTAAGATGGCGCCTCATCTTGCAGGCCTATGTCATTCCTCAGAGCTATGATTTTGAATGGGTGGATTTAGCCATCTCTCTCTCTCTTATGGCTTGCTTTTGACATCCCTGGAACATTTCTTAAAGGATATATTCTCTACTCTGTGAATGGGGAATTCAAGCAACGACAGGTTGAAGTTCTCTAGTCTGGGACCCATGGGACTTGACTGGTACCAAATGAATTTGGTGGACCATGGGAGGTCAATATTTTCTAGCATGTTACCAACACTTCCACTGCCTCTTGTGCTCTTGGAAGACATTTAGGGGGAAATTACAGTTAAAAACAGCACAGAATATGAGAGCCAGCCTTAGTGACTGCAAACAAACTTTATGGGACCATGGGAAACTTGGTCACACCCATGATAAGTGGTCATCCAGCTAACTAAAATCATGCCAGATTACGGATGTTGCCAAATGAGAGTGCTGTACTAGACAGCTTCAACCTGTATATAACTGTATAATATTTGTTAGCCAGAGTGAAGAGAGATTTGCCATAATCTGTGATAGGAATGTGCAGTTATGGCTGAGGAACATTGAGTGTTGATAACAAAAAAGCATTCCAGTAGCACTTTAAAGACTAACAAAATAATTTATTAGGTGATGACTTTCGTGGGACAGACCCACTTCTTCAGATCATAGCCATACCAGAACAGACTGAATATTTAAGGCACAGAGAACCAAAAATAGTAATCAAGGTTGACAAATCAGAAAAATATTATCAAGGTGAGCAAATCAGAGAGTAGAGGGGCAGAAGGTGGGAGGGAGTCAAGAATTAGATTAAGCCAAGTGTGCAAAAGAGCCTTTATAATGACCTAAAAAATTCCCATCCTGGTTCAAACCATGTGTTAATGTGTTGAATTTGAATATAAAAGAGAGTTCAGCAGCCTCTCATTCTAATCTGTTGTGAAAATTCCTCTTCAGTAAGACACAAACCTTCAGGTCGTTAACAGAATGGCCCACTCCATTAAAATGCTGGCTGACCGGTTTGTGGATCAAGAGTGTTTTTATGTTTGTTTTGTGGCCATTACTTCTTTGTCTAAGACAGTTTGAAGTCTGTCCAATATACAAAGCATCTGGGCATTGTTGGCACATGATGGCATATATGATGTTAGTTGAGGAACATGAGGATGTGCCCATGAATCTGTGAATAACCTGGTTAGGTCCAGTGATGGTATCTCCAGAATAGATATGTGGACAAAGCTGGCTATGGCCTTTGTTGCAAGGAAAAGTTCCAGGACTGGTGTTCCTGTGGTATAGACTGTGATTGTTGGTGAGAGTCCTCATAAGGTTGGGAGGTTGTTTGTAGGAGAGAGCAGGCCTTTCACCTAGGGCCTTCTGGAGTGTGGCATCCTGATTAAGGATAGGTTGTAGGTCTTTAATAATGTGTTGCAGTGGTTTGAGTTGGGGGCTGTAAGTAATGACCAGTGGTGTTCTGTTACTGGCTTTTTTGGGCCTATCTTGGAGTAGCTGGTCTCTGGGTATTTGTCTGGCCCTGTCGATTAGATTTTTTATTTCTCCTGGTGGGTAATTCAGGTTTATGAATATTTGGTAAAGATCTTGTAGTTTTCAGTCTCTGTCAGTTGGATCAGAGCAAATGCGATTGTACCTAAGGACTTGACTGTAAACAATGGATCTAGTTACATGTGCAGGATAGAAGCTAGAAGTGTGTAGGTAAGTATAGCGATCAGTGGGTTTCCGGTAGAGTGTGGTACCAATCAGGCTATCCTTGATTTGTACTGTAGTGTCCAGGAAATGTATCTCTCGTGTAGAGTAGTCGAGGCATAAGTTGGTGGTGGGGTGCAGATTGTTAAAGTCTGTGTGGAATTCTTCTAGAGTCTGTATACCATGGGTCCAAATCATAAAGATGTCATCAATGTATCATAAGTAGAGGAGGAGTACCAGGGGACGAGAGCTGAGGAATTGTTCCAGGTCAGCCATAAATATATTAGCATATTGTGGGGCCATGTGGGCACCCATAGCAGTTCCAGTAATCTGGAGGTATAAATTGTCCCGAAATTGGAAATAATTGTGGGTGAGAACAAAGTTACAGAGGTCAGACACCACATTGGCTGTTGTGACATCAGGGATGGTATTCCTGTTTCCTTGTAATCCATCTTTGTGTGGAATATTAGTGTACAGAGCCTCTACATCCATGGTGGCAAGGATGGTGTTATCAGGAACTTTTCCAGTTTTGTAAGTTCCTCAGGAAGTCAATGGTATCTTGTAGATAGCTGGGAGTGTTGGTGGCATAGGGTTTGAGGAGGGAGTCCACATAACTGGATAGTCCAGTGGTGAGGATGCCAATATCTGAAATAATAGGGTGTCCGGGGTTTCCAGATTTGTGGATTTTGGGAAGTAAATAGAATAATCCAGGTTGGGGTTCAGATGGTGTGTCTAAGAGAATAAGGTCCTGAGTAGCAGCAGGGAGTTCCTTAAATAGTTGTAATTTCTTTTGGAATTCCAAAGTGGGATCAGCAGAGAGAAGTCTGTAAAATCTGGTGTTGGAGAGTTCTCTGGCTGCCTCCTGTTCATAGTCTGACTTATTCATGATGACAACAGCACCCCTTTTATCAGCTGGTTTGATTATTATGTCTGGGTTATTTTTCAGACTCTGGACAGCAGAGCGTTCAGCATAGTTGAGATTGTGTCTCATTTGTCATTGTTTGCGTATAATGTCAGTCTGAGCATGGTTGCGGAAGCATTGTACGTAGAAATCCAGACTTTCGCTACGCCTATCAGGGGGAGTCCACATAGCATTCTTCTTCTTTTGGTGTTGGTAGCGGGGGTCGAGAGACTCAGACTGTTGTTCATAGCTGTGTTGGAAGAATTCCTTTTGAGGGAGGCGGCGAAAGAAGGCTTCAAGGTCACCACAGAATTGTATTAAGTTTGTGGAGGAAGTGGGGCTGAAGGAAAGACCCCGGGATAAGAGAGACTCTTCTGCTGGGCTGAGTTGGTAGCTGGAAAGGTTAACAATATTGTTAGTTGAGCTGTCATTGTTGTAGTTGTAGTATCCTGAGATATGAAGTAATTTAGAAAATTTATTCTCTTTTCTTTTTTGTGGATCAGCAGGTAGTAACTGACATTGATTATTTTCCTGTGTATAAAAGAATGTTTCATAGCAAATCTACACAGCATCCACAAGGATCTGAACCAGTACTGCTTGAATCTGGCACAGATTTCCATGGACTTCAATGACACATTGAGGCTTGAAGGAGTAGTCCTGTTGATTTCAGCCAGTAAGAATTATTTACATAAGGAAACGTTACAGGAGTGGGCAATATTACTAATAAGTGTCTGGATCATGGCCAATATCTGAAAATCCTCATTTTCCTTGAGAGTATAGATCCCTCCATTCTTTCACACATGGAACTGAGGTTTTGCAAGCACTGGTGGGTATTTGTCATCACAGTACTGGAAATGGACAGTACTTATCATGGTTCTCCAGCAATGCCAAGAAAGTTATGCACTTATAGCTACTAAAATGCTCTATAAAGTGAGAATGTGGTTACAATTGTTCCATTTGCAGTATTTTTAAGACAAGCAATAAAATGCTATAAAAGATATTCTCACTATTGTTACTTAAATGGGTATGGGTCTGATCCAAAGGACATTGAAATCAATAGGAAGATCTCCATTGACTTCAGAGGGCTTTTGGTCAAACCCTAAATCACTACAAAATTTAGTATCGAAATATAATAAACAAAAAAAACCACTACATAAGGAAGCCTTTGTCCGTGAGGATGCAGAATGAGATTGAGAAACTCTTACTTGAAACCTCTAGAAATCAGAGCATTTGAAAGTAGCTGTAAAGTTCTTTGATACATAAGTATTTGATTAATTTTAGCAGTACTTGAACAAATTGTGAAATTGACCATTTTTATTTACAAAAATGTCTAGGACTTGAAACATCTTGACATTTTCATTGCTTTGGATTGGGAATTGAATACTCTCAATCCTTCTGCACATCAAGGGCCATCCTGCTGAAAAACACAATGTTGTTTTATTATAATTGTAGTGGTAGCCTCCACCGATAGTGAACTTGTCAATCAGGGCAATGTTGCATTTTAGCTGACTGCAGGAGATGTGTCTGTCTTGACTTACAGAGATTTAAATTATCCTACCATTTTCCCAATTATATCATCAAGTAAAATACTATGGCAAGAACATTAGCTGTTTTGAACTTTTCGAAATTACCCAGTAGCCTATAAATAGACACATATGTTTCTCTCTGTTTAAAATCTTCAATATTACTACCAAATATTATTGATCTGGTAGTATGTGCTTGCCTATAATATAGGGTGACCGTATCTCCCTGTCCCAAATACAGGACAGGGAGATATGTGGCGGGGGGGGGTAAGGCGGCTCTGCCCAGCTCCACCAAGCCCCTGGAAGAAGGCAGCAGCCACAGGCCCTCCCCAGGAGCTCGGGGAAGTGGCAGTTGCCAGTCTGCCCAGGGAGCATCAGGGACTCGGCAGCCAGCCAAGCCCTGCAGAGGAAAAGAATGAGCTGTATTATAGTAGTGCCAGCTAAGATCAGGCTCCCATTGTCCTAGGTGCTGAACAAACACAGAGCAAGACAAAGCACATAGGCACAGAACCTGAAAGGTACATGGGGGTTAGGTGCAGATATACCTTTGACGATCTAGTGTCAAAAGTCATCCAAGAAGCCAGTGGCAAAGCCCAATGAGACACTGGAATAAATCCCACTGCAAGATTTTCCCACTGAAAAACCCCAGCTTCCCATGGGACATCCAGAAAAAGGACATGTCCCAACAGCTCTTTGATACAAAGGGACAAATTCTTGGGTTTATTTTGGCTTTAAAATATTTTGTTTGGGGAAATCAGAGATGGCCGTTTCCATTGGTTTTGGGGCTCTGAGGGTTATATGCCCTTCCCTCTTATTGCCACTAAGAAAAGTTGGGAGAAGTTATAAAAAGGAGAGAGAGTTGCTCTCATTGGCTAGCAGGGAATTATCTGGGGACGGGTCTCTGGCCTGTCCAGATGGGATGAGCACAGGGGTCCCTTCTGACCTTGCAATGGATGAGAGTTTTTCTTCTTTCTAGAAAAGTGAAAAAGTGTGAAGAAGTGTACCCTGTCCCTGCTCCAACCTCCCTCACCACTGCCATTGGAAAAGCAGAAAAAAAAGTAGATGGGGGAAAAAAATCTAAAACTCCCCCAAGTGAAATGGCTAAATTTTTTTCCACATCCAAAGAGCAAAGAGAAACGCCATTTGAACAGCAAAGAAAACCATGACAGCTTGACAATGGCTATTCAGTAGGAGGCTGCTCAGGTGAGGTTGCCTTTCTTGGAAAATTGAACTGACATAGCTATTTGGCGGGGGGTGGGAGGGAAGATCTCAATTTTGATGGAACCACATTTTCAGTGAAATGTTGCTCAGCCAAGAGCAGAAGCCAAGAGTCCTGTGACCTAGTCACTTCATTGGGTCATAACTTCCAAAGCGCCAAAGTCCCCTTTTCAAAATTAACAAAGGCCAAGTTCCTCCAAGGTATTAGGTGTTTAACTCCTGTATTTTAGATGCTCCACACCCAGTGAAATTGGTGGGAATTGGAGACCTCTAGCCCTTCAATTCTCCTGGCTTGTGTTAGTTTTGGAAATGAGGCTTGGGAACACTGGACAATATTTACTCTACTGAGTAGGAGAACCTACAATAACCAACCAATGTTTATCTTAGCTCTAGCTGTACTGATAGCAGCGGGGGGCGGGGTGGGGTGGGGTTTGGTTCTTGATATAGGGCTGTTCCTTAGCAGGCCCTTCTGAATCCCTGGCCAGGCTGTGAATCCATTTTGGTTATTTGAAGCACCATTAAATGCAGATTTGTGCCAGGATCACTTAAACGGCCTTTGGAAGAAAAAAACTCAGCTTGAAATATTTAAGAAGGAGCAGTGCATCCCTGATTATTTATGAACTCCAGATGCTCCTGGGCCAATCCTCTGCAGCCACAGGCAGACAGCATCAGCAGGGGAGGGCCCAAATATGGGACAATTGGTCCCTTTGAAAAAATAAGTAGGGACACCTTTGTGGCGTCCCAAATATGGGACTGTACCTCCTAATACGGGACAGATGGTCACTTTTCTAGAATACCACAATTTGCAATAAGACATGGCTCATGTGGAAAAAGGGCTCAGTCAGGTTTGCTGCCTCATCTAGCTAGAATAGAAGTGTGAGAAATATTTAAACAAAGTTGTTTAGTGTAAATATGAATAACATTTTCTCTGGAAAATAACATTGGGCATTATATACTTGATATAGGCACAATGCACTTTTTATATTTTATGGTTGCCATTATTTTTCAAGATAGCTGAGAGACATCTAGTGGAGAGGATTCTTAATTAAACAGATTAATTTCCCTTACAGAATCCACCTTGTCTAAGGCCTGGTCTACACACAAATTTAACTAATTTAGGTCAATTTTCTAAGCAATCAGTCAATACTACAGGGTCTGTTCCACCTACTTTAAGGGCCCCTAAAGTCAACTTTGGTACTTCTGCTTTCTCAAGGAGTAACACCAAAATCGACCTTGCATGGTTGACTTTTAGGTAGTGCGGACGGCGCATTGTGAAAATCAACCTTCTTGGCCTTCTGAAGGTGTCCCACTGTGCTCCAAATTGACCACTCTGGCCACCACTTTCACATCCACTGCTCTTCACATATACAGCAAATGGCCCAGGAGAATCTGAATTTCATTTCCTTCTTGGCCAGCATGGTGAGCAGAGCAGTCAGCACACCTCAGCAGCGTACCTGTCCATGGATTTCCAGGGTCACAGACAAGCTCCAGCATGGAATGTGCAGTAGATCCAGGACCTTTTGCTAGGGAGAACCCAACTACTGTCCCCAAATAGTCAGTGGATACCTCCCAAGAGATTCCTCAGGCAGCCTCTGGCAACAGCAGGGAAGACATGCAGGATGAGGAAGAGGAGTACTTTGAGTCACTAAAGCCCTTACTTCATCAGTCAAATGAGAAGAGAAGGTTCAAGGAGACCTTGGAAAAAAAGTATTGTCCAAAAAATATTGTCATCAAAGGAAAATCTCCCATCTTAGTCAGGGTCTGAGTATGTTCCACACAAAACTTAGATAAATGTCTGACTAGTTTGAATAACTCTTGTGTGATCTGGTCTGATTATATACATGAGGGATTCAAGCATATTGATGATATCAACGAGGCTAAGGTGTTTAATGCAAAAATGTGTTTGTTTTCATTAAAAAATTAGTGGTGACCAGATCCAGAAGACAATATTAACAATAAGGGGGATGGAGATCAAGCCATAACAAACAAAGAACTAGTTAAAGAATATTGAGAAAAGTTAGACATATTCAAATAAAATGAAATTCATTATAGGATGCCTAGGGAGCAAGTTGAAGGAATCTCTGAACTGTTGGCAGTGATCTTCGTGAACTCATGGAGAGTGGATGAGGTCCCAGAGAACTAGAGAAAGGCAAAGATAGTAAGTATATTTAAAAAGGGGAACAAAGAAGACCTGGGGAATTATACACCAGTCACTCTAATGCCAATACCTTGAAAGATACTGGAATAAATTATTAATTTACCAAATTGTAAGGACCGAGAAGATAATAGGGTTTTAAGAAGAGCCAGCATGGATTTATCAAGAATAAATGATGCCAAACCAACTTAATTTTCTTCTTTGACATGGTTACTGGCCTAGTACATTGAAGTGAAGCAGAAGATATATTTTGATTTTAGTAAGACAGTCCCACATTATATTCTTATAAACAAAATATAGTAGGGAAATGTGACCTAGATGAAATGACTATGAAGTGGGGGCACCACTAAACAATGGAACATAACTGAAGTTCAAAAACTAATTGTCAGTGGTTCACTGTGTAACGGAAGGGGGCTTACATAGCGGGGTCTGAGGGGTCAGTCCCCTGTCTGGTTCTATGTAGTATATTCCTCTAATGACTTGGATAACACATGTACAATATGCAAGCAACACCAGCATGGGAGGAGGTGGAAGCATTTTGGAGGACAGGCTCTAAATTCCAAAGAACCTTGACAAATTGGAAACTTGATTTGGAACTGACCATCTTAAACTGAATACAGACAAATGTAAAGTCCTCCACTTAGGAAGACCAAAATCAAATGTACAACTACACTCGGGGTCAGGGCAGGGGATGGTTATGTGGTAGTACTGCTGAAGAGGAGATTTGCTGTGAGAGTATACAACAAATTAAATGTGCGTTAAATAGCAGATATAGCCAGCATTGCTTAGGTCCTTGTAGGGGCTCAGAATGAAGGTTGCAAGTGTCAGGGAAGGAGAGTTGGAAGGTCGGGGTCGGGGGCGCTCAGGAGTCAGGGCAGCGGGCAGAGGGAGGCAGGAGTTAGGCTCTGCCTGGCTGCCATCTCCTTGGGGTTGGCAAGGGCAGTGGAGACTGTGATTGTCAGCCATGGTGTTGGGGGCCATGTTGCCCAGCCATTAGCTCCCTGAGGCTCACCTGAAGTCATTATGGAACATAACTGTCCCAACTATCTGAGCCCTTCTTTTCCTTTTTATCAGAAACAATATATTCTAGACACATCCCATTGTCCTGACATAACCAAACGCTTACCTTGCTTTAAATTATGCTAAGAGGAAGTTGCATACCAAATTTGGTGGTCCTACCATTTATTATAGGAGGAGTCCTTGAACAAAGAAACACACAGGTGGACAGATAGACAAGACATGCTCACAAACGCTCCAAAATATATAGCAGACAATGTATGCAGCTGCAAAAAACAAAAACAAAAAAAGCCAATATGATTCTGGACTATATCAACAGAAGTGTTGTATGTAAGAGATGGGAGGTAATTGTCCTGGTCCACTCATCACTGTGAAGGCATCAACTGGAATACTGTGTCAGTGCTAGGTGCCAGACTTTAGGAAAGATCTGAACAAGTTGGAGACTCCAAGGGAGAGCAACAAAATTGATAAAAGGTGTAGAAAACCTGACTTATGAAGAAAAATTTTAGAAAACTGAGCATGTTAGTCTTGACCAAGAAGACTGACAGAGGACACATTAACCCAGTTATCAGTATGTTGAGGGCTTTTATAATGAGACAAAACCGTACAGTTGTTATCCATGTCCACTAGAAGTAGGACAAGAAATAATGGGCCTAATCTTCGGCAAAGGAAATTAAAGTTAGAAATAACTTCTACAGTCTCTGTCACTGGAGATTTAAAGAACTGGTTGGGCATACATCTGCCAGGGATGTTCTAGGTCAGTGGTTTTCAACCTGTGGCTGCGAGCCCCGGGGGAGCCACAGAGTATATCTAAGCCAGAGGGGTCTGTATCCACCATTTGAAATTTTTTAGGGCTCTGCAGATGAAAAATGGTTGAAAAGCACTGGTCTAAGCTGAGTTGGTCCTGCTTCAGTGCAGGAGGCTTGATGACTTCCTGAGTTTCTTTCTATCCCTATATTTCTGTGATTCTATGAAGCAAGAATAAAAAAGATAAGAATAAGAGTATATCACTTACTTAGCATGAAAATGAATTAATCATTTAAAAATAAAGTCATTGGACAGGAGAAAGTAAACTTTATTGGGGAAAATATGACTAAACTGCTATAATTTTACTGTTTATGTCTTTTGTACAGACTGGAAGTATGTGACTATAATAAATACACAGATATTATGCAGTATGGAATATAACAATAGACCCAGATTTTTAAACATGTTAGATATATAAGTGCAAATCAGGCAACTGTTCATGTAAATTCTTCATGTGCAGTTACTCCTGTGATCATTTGACGATCTGGTTCATAATACAATTACTGTGTTTCCAAGAGCAAACCAAGATATTGTTATTTGCAATGCTTTTTTCCAGAAAAAAAAGGTGCTGGAACTCAGCCCCAAACCATCCCCCCCAACCCCCAGGCTTAATGCCCCCGCAGCCCCAAACTGCCCCCCATCCCCAGGCTTTAACCCCTCACAATCCCAACCTCTCCCCCCTCCCGCCCGCAGGCTTAACCCTTTGCAACCCCAAACCTGCCCCCACATCCCCAGGATTTACCTGCCTCAGATGACAGCTCTGCACTCTGCCCACCTCCCCGGCTGCTGAAGGATGAGGAGACAGCCTGGAGTTAGTGCCCACCCCGCCCCCGCACAGCGCAGGCGAATGGTACAGTCTGGGCGGTGGCTGCACTAGCACTGGGTGTTGCAGTGGCAGTGGTGGCAACAGGGGAGAGAGGACAGCAAACAGGCAGCGGAAGAGTGGCTGCCTTTCTTCCCCCTTTGGCTGTGGCTCCCTGCCGTGGCTGGCTCTACTGAACGTAGTGTGTGGAGCAGGCTGCAGCAGCCAGGCAGTGCTAGCCAGGCAGGAGGGAGCAGGGCCCTCCTGGAATGAGAGCAGAGGAAGCAGTGCTGGCCATTGGGGTGAGCTGGCTGCTTTCTTCTGTCTCCCCGGCATGGTCAGGGCGTGCCCGCCTGCAGCTCCTGGCAGTGGCTGGTGGGCGGCGCACTGCTGGGGGTGTGGGTGAGCCAGGTTGCTGCTCTGGTCCTCCACAGCTGCCGCCTTTCCCTCCTCCACTACTCCCCCCTGCCTCCTCCTCAGCATGGCTCCAGCAGGAGCAGGCTCAGTGGTCTCCCCCCACAACTCTCCTGCAGCTTAGACTTCCCTCATGTGCAGCGGGGCGGCTCCCTGCCCCGCTGGGTTTCTCTTCCGGGGCTCCCCAATGCAGCTGAGTGCTCAGTGGCTGTGGAGGCTGCCACTGCTTAAACAAAAATAGTAAATTCAGTTTTAAGAGTGGGCATTGTTTAAGTGGCAGCAGCCTCCAGAGCCACAAGTGTAGTCAGTGATAGTAGTGCTCAGCACTGCAAGTGGCTTCTTAAAGAGCTGTGTGTGGCTCTGGAGCCAAAGGTTGCTGAGCCCTGCGCGTGCAACTCGCAGCTTCCAAAACAGGGGCCAGAATGCTATTCTGGTGTGTTCTGCTGGGGGGGAAAAGAAAAAGGCCCTGGGTATTGGTAAGAGAAAATCCTGGGAGAGAACTGAACAACGGTCACATGAGGTTTCTGCTGTCTTTATCCTCAAGCGTGAATAACAAGGAGTCAAAAGCAATGTCAAATGCAGCTGAGTGAGGTGAGAATTTTTACTCCTTACCGACAAGGCAATCAGATAACCCTGCAATGCTGCTACCCTTGACATGCATATTCTGTGGAGAAGCGGGCTTTTAATTTGGCACATTTACACGCATGAAATTCATTTGGCAAAGGAAAAGAAAAGCAATATGTAAAAACAAATGCTAGCTGCAGGATATATGCCTTTCATAGTTACGCATGCATTTATACATATAACTGGGTGAACACTAATAGAGGAGCTACTGTTTGTGTGTTAAAGCATTAAGGCCCTGAACCTGCAACAAGTTTCAGGAAGGCAGACTTTGTGTCTTCAGCGAGGCTTCTTGTGGATACAAGGGCTCTCTCCCCTCCTCTAGATGTGAGGAGGTGGGGTGCAAAACCTGGGAGTACTGCAGTTCCTCCCTGCCCCATGCCTACTCCTATCCAGAAGAGACCACGCTCAACTCAAAGGCTTTTGTGATCAGCTCCAGTTGCATGTTGAGATGATGGGTGTAATTCTTTTTCCAGGTAAAATGCTCATTGACTTCAGCAGAATCCACATTCCATCCTATAATGTGAATCTCATTGAGATTTATTCTGATTGGACCAATCCTGAGTCTTGTCTCAGAAAATTTACACAAGTATAGCACTGCTAAATGGGAAGCAGCTATGGAATAGTGGAAAACATCATTTTATGTCTTTTCCCCAGAAGCCTATTTGTAAATCTCTTCTACGCTGTACCAAGTACTCCTAAGCCAAGTAGCTGGAGATTTGAATTACGCTCACACCCAAACTTTCCATGCTCCAATGCATAGTGGTACTGCCAGGCTAATGGGTCAGTTTTAGAGTAGAAGGTCTAAGACCTGGACATCCACAGGCATTTTAACAACACTGAGGCTATGTCTACACTACAAAAATAACTTTGAAGTAGAGCATCGACACACAAAAAGCATCTCCCTTACTAAGGTAGGCTCCCCCCTACTTCAAAGTAAGGGGCCAGGCTGATATGATGCAGGCAGGGGTCACATGTTCATCCACAGTCGGCTCTTGGTCCAGTTCGTCCATTACTGGTAGGAGCTTGACGGCATCGAGGGCTGCGTCAACCACAACATTCTCGCGTGAGTACAGCTCGGAGTAGTGCTCAACCCAGCGCTCCATCTGTTTGGCTTTGTCAGCGATGACTTCACCAGATTTGGATTTCAGAGGTGCCATCTTGTTCTGGGTGGGTCCTAATACCTTCTTCATACCCTCGTACATTCCTCTGAGATTACCAAAGTCGGCACAGTTCTGAATGCTGCTGCATAGCTGGAGCCGGTGGTTGTTGGCACAGCGCCTGGCTGTCTGCTGTACTGTTCTTCTGGCCTCTCTAAGTGCTTGCTGGGTACTCTGGCTCGGTGAGCGTTTGTACTCCAGGAGTGCAGCGCGCTTCTTTTCAATGACTGGAATCATCTCATCAGATGATTGTTTGGGATCTTCTTTGCACTCCTCCTGAAGCATACCTTTGGATCTTCAACAGAGGGCATCTTGCTGCACACAAGATCTGATGGGAAACTGTTTAACCTTGCAAGGCTGAAAGCTAAGTCTAAGGTGCGAGAAGTCCTCATCAGAGACATGCTGTTCGCAGACAATGCTGCTGTAGTGTCTCACACAGAAGACCAGCTTCAAAAACTGCTGGATCGGTTCTCCAAAGCGTGCAAGGACTTTGGGCTTACCATCAGCCTAAAGAAGACGAACGTACTCGGTCAGGATGTTGCTGAATCCCCATCAATCAGCATTGACAACTATACGTTAGAGGTTGTCCACGAGTTCGTTTACCTCGGGTCCACCATCACTGACACCCTGTCGTTGGACACTGGGCTAAATAGGAGGATCGGAAAAGCGGCCACAACCCTGTCCAGACTCAGCAAGAGAGTGTGGAATAGCAACAAGCTGTACACTCACACCAAAATGCAAGTCTACAGAGCCTGCATCCTCAGCACCCTCCTTTATGGCAGCGAGACTTGGACCCTGTATGCCCACCAGGAAAAGAGGCTGAACGTCTTCCACTTGCGCTGCCTCAGGCACATCCTTGGAATATCATGGAAGGACAGAGTGACCAACACTGCCGTCCTCGAGCAAGCTGGAATCCCAACCATGCACACCCTCCTCAGGCAGTGTCGACTCCGCTGGCTTGGCCACGTCCACAGGATGAACGATGGAAGGATTCCAAAAGATATCCTGTATGGTGAGCTAGCCTCTGGCAAAAGACCTCCCGGATGCCCCCAGTTGCGTTACAAAGATGTCTGCAAGAGAGACCTCAGAGAGGTAGACATCGAGCTGGACAACTGGGAAGATCTAGCAAACGACCGCAGCAGATGGAGGCAGGGGTTACACAAGGGCCTTTAGAAGGGCGAGGTGAAGATCAGACAGCTAGCAGAGGAGAAGTGCGCGCACAGAAAGCACAATAAGGACTTGCCAGACAGCCACTACATCTGCAAGAGATGCAGCAAGGATTGTCACTCTCGTGTGGGACTTTATAGTCACAATAGACACTGTAAATGAAGTCCTCAATTGAAACTTTAAAGGGCGCGATCCATAGTCTATGCAGACTGAAGGATGCCTACTACTACTAGGGGTCACATGGCTGACAAGCACTTCCAGGCAACCAACAAGCCAACCTCTTAAAGGGCCCCTCACAACACTCCCGCCCAGCACGTCCTCAGGGCTTCCAGGCTGCAGACAGCACAGCATGCCCTTTGCACACAGCTGAGCCACTGTGGGGACTGGCATGGATCCCAGCAGCTCCCTGAGGGGGATGTCCTGAAGATGGTGGCTGGCCCACTGGCAGCACTGCTGGTGCCTGTTATGCAGCAGCAGTGCAGGGCCAGCTGCATAGGCCCCGCCCTGCAGACCCTCTACCAGGGGGAGTGGCTGCACCGCACCTCAGTGATCCAGCGATGCTGGACCTGTCCCACCGGCACTGACCGGTGGGACTGCTGTGTGCTGGGAGACTGGGACAGTGACCAGTGGCTGCAAGACCTCCACATGACCCAACAGACAATTGAGGAGCTCTGCCACTGGCTCGCACCAGCCCTCCAGCACTGGGACACCAGGATGCAGCCCACTGTCCCCCTGCGTAAGAGGGTAGCAATTGCCCCCTGGAAACCTGCCACCCTGGACAGCTCCTGCTCCATCAGACATCAGTTCGGGGTGGGCAAGGCTACTGTTGGGGCACTCCTGATGGAGGTAAGCCAGGACGGGGCCATGTATCCCCCAACGGGGGGCACCCAGCAAGGGGTGGCCCTCCACAGTGCAAGGGGGAAGCTCTGCATGGGACCGAGGATCATTGGGCCACACACTCATGAACTCATTCCTCTTGTACTCCATTCAGGTCATCCGGGCAGTCAACACCCTCCTCCTCCACCAGCTGGTCACCATCGGAGACCTGGACATCACCCCAGCAGGCTTCACGTACCTTAGGTTCCCTTCCGTTTTGGCGCACTGGTCGGCATGCACATTTCAATCTGTGCCCCGGAACATAGCGTTGGGGCCATCATGAAAAGAAAGGATTAGCATTCTGTGGTCCTCCAGGCCCTCATGGATGCTAACAACCCACACAAGGTCATCTGTGGGGGATGGTCCAGCAACGCCCATCACGCCCAGGTGTTCAGGAACTTGTGTCTCAGCCACATGCAGCTCCTGGTGGGAGATCTCACCATGCCTCACCATTCCCCTCTGTACTGTGGCCGACACCACATACCCCTTGTACCCATGGCTCATGAGGCCCTACACCGGACATACCAACCCATCCCAGGATCAGATCAATGCACGCCTGAACCATGCCAGGAGTCCCTTGAAACAGGCATTCAGGTGGCCAAAGGGGCAATTTTAGAGGCCTCCTTACGAGGCTGCAGGTCAGTATCCCCGACATGCCAGTGGTGGTTGTGGCCCGCTGTGCTCTCCACAATATTGTGGAGGACAAACAGGAGCCCTTTGTCCAGGCCTGGGCTGCCAAGACCAGCGCTGGGTATGAGCAGCTTCCTGGTGCCCCATGCCACGAGGTGGAAAGGGACAGGGTGAGAGTCAGGGAGGCCTTGCAAGAGGCCTTTGACTGGAGTCCATAATGACCCTCAGCACTGCACACCCCACCACACACCCCTCTCCCAGCACACACGACGGACACAGGGTTAGGGGTGCAAGAATGCTGATTTTGTTTGTGCAAAATAAACTTTTAAAACATATGAACATGTCATCGAAACTATTTACATGAGGGAACTATGTACAACAGGGATCCTGGGGTGGCATTGGGGTTGGGGACTGAACTGGTAGAGGGTGCTGAGATATGGCAGGCTCACTCATCCACTGGGGTGGCGGGCCAGAAGCTGCAAGAGGCACAGAAGCCGCTGCCACCCCAGGTCCAGGGAACCCTGTGGGGCAGGGATGGGGCTGGAACTATGGGGGGTGGGTAGGTGTGTGGAAGGGGTGCGACAATGTCGGGGTCAGTGGTGAGCATTGGGGGGTGCGAGAAGTCAGCTTGTCCTCTGTCACGCTGGCCACCAGCCACTCCACTAGTGCCAGGTGGGCAGCGGGCAGCAGGGCACAGAAATTGGCGCCTGCAGTGAGGACTGCAGGGGGGGCTGCTGGAGGGGCTGCAAGGTGGGCTGGTGATGGGGAGAGGTAGGGTGAGGCCGGTGGTGACAGCCCAGTTAAGGGTCTCCAACCTCCTGCTCCCTGGCCAGCCAGCCCCTCACCACAGCTGTCAGCTCCTGCAGGGCGGCTGTATGTGCGAACACCTCCTCCCCCTGCACCCATGATGGCAGCGTCCAGGCGGGGGTGACTCTGGTGGGAGGCAGGCCGAGGTGGGGTGCCAGCCTCCTGCACCTCGCTGCCTGAGGGCTGGTCATGAGCGGCCCTGGGTCGGCTCCCAGATGGCAGGCATGTGGAGACAGAAGAGGACAGGAAGACAGCCCATCAGTCGTGCGTCCTGACCCTGTGGCTCTGAGCCCCCATTCCTCCCCCATTGCCTGGTGGTCTGGGAGCCCCATGGGATACCAGGTGCAGTACGGTGTGCCTGCGGCTGAATTCACTGCTCCCGCCGCCCCACACACCCCTCACGGGTGAATGCCCTGCGGAGCTAGGCAGGGCTGTGGGCGATGTGCATCGGCCAAGCTCGTGGCCCCCTGCTGTCCGTGCTGGGCGCAGGCTTCCTCTCCCCAGGCCCCGTGGCATTCTGAACCCCTGGTGCCTACCTGCGGGTACCTCCACACATGCAGGCGAAGCCCCGCTGGAGGGGTCCTGGCTTGATGGCTCGGAAGGGAAAACGATAACAAGGGTCCCAGTGCTGGAACACTCGTCATCGCTCCCCAGCGCTGTCCCTGCGTCCCGGCTCCTCAGCAGTCATCACATCTGGCTTCAGCTCTGGCTGCAGTGGTAGTGCAGTGTCGTCTACCACATACTTGGGGGACTGGACCTCCTTGGGCCCCAGGAGCCGGTGGAGCTGCTCATAATGGGGGCAACAGGTGGGCAGTGCCCCTGAGTGGCTGTGGGCATCCCTTTCCCAGCAGTACAGCTACTGGAGCTCCTTGACCTCAATCTGGACATGCTCCCCAGTCTGGACAGGGTTTCCCCAGGAGGTGAGCCCTCTTGCCAGGTGCTCGTAGGCATCAGCATTGCAGTGCTCTACCCCCATCCACAGCAGGACCTCCTCATTCCCCCAGAGTGCGAAGAGGTCCTGCACTTCCTTACCACTCCATGAGGGGCACCTCTTGGGATGCCACTTCACCAGCTGCTGAGATCCCTCAGGGGACTCGCTGGTGGGGTCCAGGGTCTCAGGGTGCTCTGGGGGGATACCATGGCTGGCTGGGGGTGCGGGTGGCAGGTGAGGCTTCAAGAAGGGCCTGTGCAACAGGGGGCTAGTGGTCCCCCTGCTTGTGACATGGTCTCAGCTTCCTGTCTGGGGTTGCCGGGGAGCTGGTTCCTGTCAGGCAGCCGGCAGGGACTATAGAGCCCTGCCTGGGCTAGCTGGACTGTCTCTGTCCTCCATGGGGGGCCGCCTCCTTGGAGGACCCCTTACTTGGAAGTAAGGAGTGCAGTGTGCATCTACACACATTTTACTTTGAAGGTAAGCCTGGGACTGGAGTAGTGAAAAGTGTGTGTAGATGCTCTGCATGCTACTTTGAAGTTAACTTTGAAGTTAACTTCAAAGTAAGGTTGTAGTGTAGATGCAGCCTGAGAGAAGTTGCATCTTCCTATATGTTTGTTTAATAAGCTCGATTTGACTGTAAGATAACTGTGCCACTAGCTAGCAGCAAAATTGTTAACCTCTGTGCAATTTATATGGGACCAAATCCTGCTGAATTCACTCAGTGCCTGGTTCTCATATCACTTATTCTTGTACAAGAGAAACTCAGCTGAATCAAGTGAGTTAAACCAGTGTAAAACCGAGGGGAGGTCAGAATGAGACCATCAGTTTTTTCTCATACTAGCTTCTTGTTGACTACAATCGGATTTTTTGCTAGCATGAGGACAGAATAAGCATCAAGCCTGAAATGTTTATTTCATAAATATAAATGCGTATTTTGTATTTTAGGTTAATATTGACTGAACTGTGTTTGTTATGAACTGTGAGTACAAGATGAATAAAAGCTAACTTAAAATATTTCGCTTTGTCACCTGAGTGCCCTTGGATCTTGTGCTGCAAATGGTTGATTGATGACTAACATCAAAGGCATCACAGTTTTTATCTCATTTGCTCCATGTAAAAGAGTTACACACTGAAGCCCAGATGGGAAAACTCCTTTATTTGCCCTATCCGCAGAACCTTTTATTTACTGGCAAGTACAATCTAAAAATGGAATATTTTTATAACAATTAAAGACACAATTAGAACCATGAGTAAGTATTTACACAATGGGCCTGCATCACTAATGACTATACTGACTTCTAGCCTCATGGACAGAAAATCCATCTGGAAGAATGCAGCAGTAGCATCAGATGGACTCCAGCTGCAACCATCACCTTACAACTGCATAGAGACAACTAGTGGCTCCTCAAGGTTTTACCAATGAAAGCTCATGACCTAATAAATTTGATAGTCTCTAAGGTGCTACAGGACTGTTTGTTGTTTTTCACTGGTATTTGGATGTTCAAGGAATGAAGATTGTGCTCTTGATTAACATGTGTACCATGGTGACACTCAGTGAGAAAGGCTTCAACATTTAAGTTTATTTGCTTTTATTTTGCACTGAGCATCTTAACCTCAACCTAATCTTTATTTTGTGTGCACTTGTCATTTAGAATGTGGCTATACAAGTAGTTGAATTCAGTATTTGTTTTAGTTATCTGCACAGTTTTAGAACAATATGCAAGTCATTGATGCTCTGATGAACCACATTCTCATGAGAACATTCCTAGACTTCCCCATCTTCTCTCTTAGGAATTACAGCCTTGATTCTACATCATTATAGTCAATGGGATTGTTGCCACTGGCTTCAATCAGCATAAGCTCAGGCCCTAAAACACTATGTCATTCTTCAAGTTTTAAAGAAACATCCCAAGCAGAAACATGCAAACAGATTACATTTCTAAAACCTTTGAAGATGGACTGAAACATTAATATTTAACTATTCTCATTAAAGGCTTCTATACATCTGGGATCTTTAAGCTACTGTATGCCAGTCATAATAAGAGTTGATAATATGAATGAATGTATGCAATTAACATAAATACTATACCATAACTTTACTGTGCTGTTTCTACTCACATTGTCAGCTGGAAATCATGAACAGATGAGAAACCTGAAATGTTTGCTTTGTAGTACTATCATTCTAATCTAATATCAATTATTCATGTCTGCAGCACTTCTGACGTGAATTTTTTTTTATCTCTAACATTCCCATTTCCTAAAATACATCATGTTCACAAGGTATTTGAAAAGGGACCTAACGTACTGTAGTATTTACAGTGGAAAGCTTCAAAACATCTGTTTGTTTCAGAGTGTCAAGAGCAGGATCAAAATAACATGGGAATAAAGTTACAAGAAGAAGATAAGAATAACCCCATAGTTACCCAGCTCATTAGTAAATTTATTGGATTCCTCCCCAGCAATGTTTTTTTCCAAACCTGGAAACTAAGTTGAGTGTGAAGAAAAACAACATATGTTTAGTTTTGAACAAAATTTTAATTTAGCTTTGAAGAATCCAATTCTGCAAAATCTTAAGCGTCCTCAACTTCCATTGAAGCTGCTGGGTATTGAGAAAACACAGCAATTTAGAAAATCTGGTCCAACACTAATAATGTAGTACTATACTCTGCAAAAATCCAAAGAGTTTATGTTTTTGGATGTAAAAATCCAAAGAGTTTATATGGTTTTTGTTTTACTTGCTTCTCAGGACTCCCAAGACACAGTGCCATGAAATCAAACTGAATAAGGAAGCAAAATAACCACTTTTTTCCAACTTTGATCTCCAGACTTTGCTGACAAAGCACAAACTTGGCTTATGATTAGTTTAACAGAGAATTAGGCTACATCTGCACTATGAGATAAATTCAGTTTTAAAGAAATTCAATTTCATAATCTCAATATTATGAATTTGAATGTTAGTGTCCACAAACCTTCTGGAAATCCAACCCTCCATTTCTCCAAGTTGAGCTTCTACACCCCATTGCCTTATCCAAGTTCGACTTCATGAGCAATGCATTGTGTGTACCTATCCCACAGTGCCTTAGCCCTGGTTGTTTGTGAGTGTTTGATGCCACTATACCATAATACAAAGTACTGTCCCAGCATTCAGAACATCCAGTAACCACATGAAAACAAACGGTAGACAGCACTAGCATAATCATGGATGCTCAAATCCTTTAAGTCAGTGCACACACCGTTACAGCAGCTTCATGGACTGTTGTGCAATTTTTCTGTCAATTACAAAGTGAGATGATGGTTGAGTATTGTGATGATGATGATGATGATGAAGAAGATGAAGAAGAAGATTTTGAAGAGGAAATTTTTCTACTGCGGTTCAAGAACACACAAATGCTAGCTGCCCTGTAGGCATTGCTGACAGTGGAGCAGCAGTTTTGGGCTCATGAGATCAGCACACACTGGAGGGACATCATTTTGGAGTCAGGGAATGAGGGGCAGTGGCTGCATGGAACTTTGTGATGTGCTGGCGCCCACCATGAAGTGCAGCAACACAAGAATTAGGCTGGCTTTAACAGTTCAGAAGTGAATGGCAATTTCTCTGTGGAAGTTTGTAATGCCTGACAGTTACCAGCCAGCGGCAAATCAATTCCGGGTGGGCAGAGCTGCAGTGGGGGCTGTGGTGATGCAGGTAGCCAATGCAACCTGTTGGCATCTCTTCAGGAAGACCGTGACCCTGAGAGATGTACAGGCTATAGCTGATGGCTTTGGTAGTCAGAGGTATCCTAACTGGTAGGACAATAGGTGGCACACACATCCCCACCATGGCCCTGGCCCACCTGGTCTCTGAGTATATGAACAGAAAGGGGTACTTCTCTGGTATTGCAGGCATTGATAGATCACACAGGTCATTTCACCGACACCAGTGTGGGATGACTGGGGAAGGTTCACAATGTGTGCATCTTCAGAATTTCTGGGCCGTACAGAAAGCTCCTGGATGGGACTTTTTTCCCAGACCAGAAGATCAAGACTGGCAATGTGGAGATGCCCATTGTAATATAGGGCGACCCTGCTTATCCTCTGCTCCCCTGCCTTATGAGCCCTACACAGCAGCCCTGGACCACAGGAAGGAAAACTTCAATCAAAGGCTTAGCAAGTGCAGAATGGCAGTTGAATGCTCCTTTGGCCATTCAAAAGTGAGGTTCAGATGCTTGTTGGCCCTGTTTGGACCTTTGGGAAACTAATGTCCTCACCGTGGTTACAGTGTGCGTTATTTTGCTTAACATTTACAAATCCAGGTGGAAGAATTTTCTGAACACCTGGAGTATCGAGACTGAGGCCATAGGCATGGCTTACTCACAGCTGCCTACACAGCCATCCACCAATAACCATGTGGAGGTAGCAGCAATCAGAGACACTTTAAACAATAGCTTCATGAACAATCTGCCACACATATGATTTTAATGTATTTCTCTTCTGTAATAACAACCAACCCCCACTTACCGAACTCACTTGTGCTCCCCACCAAATGTGAACCAATAAATCAGACTGTGTCTTACACAGATGCTTTTACTTGGTGGGAGGGGCTTAAGTTGCAGGCAGAAGAATGGATTTAGAGGGGGGTTATTTTCCTAAAACAAAGGGCACCTGTGCTATCAGCCCTCTTCACTCATGCCCAGGTGCCTCTGCTGTGAGTCGTCTGAGGACTTTGGTGTAGCAGCAGGCAGCTGTTCTTTCGGCCCTCTCCACCACCGCCCTGTTACCCACAATGATTTGTGCACCCTACTTGTGCATCCCAAAAAATCACACCAAGCTCAAAACAGTAAATTTATTTTGGGTAGAAGAGAGTTTTAAGCAGCAGGGAAAAGAAGAGTGGTCAAGGTTGGTGGAATAGCCTTTTGCAGTGGCCTTTGGGGCTGTAGCAACAGACAGCACTTTCCCTCTCTCCCGGTATTCAGGGACCGCGATGACCGGGGGAGGGGGGTGACCTGTCTTCAGAGGATTCCCAGCCGCTGTGTTGGGAGCCCCTCTGCAGCTTCAGCATGGAGCACAGGACCTCCGTTTGGTCACTCACTGATGTTATGAGCATTGCCACATCCTCCCTTTGGATTGCCACTTGCTCTCTCTGGAAGTCAAGCAAATTCTGCCGCCACCGTGCTGTACTCTGCCACCACTGTGCTATCTCCCTTTTCATGTCACTGGTTTCTGCTTTAGACCACTCCATGTGCTGCAGGATCAGATGCTGCTTGGCACCTTTTGCACTTCCTTGGCCTGTCTCCCATGCTGGGCATGACAGCTGTAAAGTGACGGTCACAGCTGAGATGCAATTCACACTAAACTCTTACCCATGGAATGAATGGGTCTCTGTCTCTACTATCAGGGAATGTTTCTTTTTACAAGGCCACTTAAGGCTTATTAAGGATGGCATTCAAAGCGTTCATTGCACAAGCCATCATTTACCGCCATTTATCCAGAACGTTTAATTGTGGACATGGTAAATTAGTGTCCACTTTGCAGGGAATGTGGGGATACAAAGAACGGTAAGCTGTCCAGTGTCCTGGAGTAGGGGAAATACTTTTATCACCCATTCCTGGAGCAATCCTCCACAAGTAGCAAAGACCTCAGAGCCCGGCAGCTGTGTAGTGACGGGGTGGGGAGGGTTTGATTCCATCCTCATGGATGGCTGGGTGCACAGGGGTTCCCGTAAATTGAAAAAAATGCAGGGGGAAGGGAAATGGGAAGGGAGAACACCTCAGTGCAGCTGGCAGGCTCTTCGGGCAGAGAGACGAAGTGCACGCCAGCCACGTAGTATGGCAGTGCGCTCCAGGGAAATGGAAAAGGACAGGAAGCATTGCAAAAAAACCCAGTCCAAATTCCCATGCTTCTCTAGGTTGCCAGAGAAGATATCACCCTTCTAAAACTTACAGATATGGACAAAGAAGAGCTGCTCATCCTGTGTGACCTGGAAAATTTGCCAAAATGCTATGTGGCGCCATGACACCAGATCACTATTGGTTGCCTAGTGTGGCAATGTGGGCTACTGTGGAAGCCGCAGTAAGTCAGGCCTGCCCAAAAACCTGGTGCAAAAAATACAAGCGTGCCTGGATGAGGCCTTCAAGGAGCTCTCCAAAAAGGATAAGTGCTCCATCCCCAGAAATATAAACATACTGTTCTGAGGGGGCACAGATCCATAGAATTTCATTTCTGTACCCATACCCATACCTATACCTTACACCCACCCACAACCTGCTTCTAGCATTCAGAAAAAAATACTCACCAGAACAGTTTGGTCCTGGTGGACTCGGGGACTGGTGTAGAGGGACCTGCATAGGGGGGACTGGTTCCAGCTCTAGGTCACGGAGGTCTGGACTGTCGGGAAGAATTTCCTTGGGCCCCTGCTTGTTGCCTCAATCCTCCTCTCCATTGGCCTCTTCCTCCTGGCCCTCTAGTTCCCCTCAGGTCACCCGAGACTCCAGACCAGGGCCCCCACAACTGTCATAATGAAGAGTTGGCCAGATGGTGGGGTCCCCCCAAGAAGTACATACAGCTGTTCATAATAACAGCAGGTCCGTGGAGATGACCCAGAATGCCGGTTGGCTTCTCAGACTCTGTGATAGGTCTGCCAGAGTTCTTTCACCTTCACCCAGCATTGCCTAGAGTCCTGGGGGGTAACTTCTGGTGGTCATCAACTGGGAGACCTTATCATATATGTTTGTGTTTCTTTTGGACATCTGAAGTCTGCTTGCCACTGATTCATCTCCCCAAACTGCAAGAAGATCCAGAATCTCCAGATGGCTCCAAGCTGGAGCTCTCTTGTGAGACTGATAACTACCAGACAGATCACTACCCTGAGTGCTCCTGATTGAAGGAGATGGGTACCCATGCAATGGCTACCGACGTGGTGTGATGCAATGGGTAAAAGAACTTTTCATTATGGGTGCCCTGTATATTTTGAAGACTGGGTGCTGATGAATTCAAATTCAAATTTGCAGGCTTCCTGTGACCTCCTTCCTGCGCACCTGAGCCGTGTCTACACGTGCATGCTACTTTGAAATAGTGGCACTAAATTCGAAATAGCGCCCGTCACGGCTACACGTGTTGGGCACTACATCGACGTTAGGCGGAGAGACGTCGAAGCCGCTAACCCCATGAGGGGATGGGAATAGCGCCCTACTTCGAAGTTGAACGTCGAAGTAGGGCACATGTAGACGATCTGCGTCCCGCACCATCGAAATAACGGGATCCACCATGGTGGCCATCAGCTGAGGGGTTGAGAGACGCTCTCTCTCCAGCCCCTGCGGGGCTCTATGGTCACCGTGTGCAGCAGCCCTTAGCCCAGGGCTTCTGGCTGCTGCTGCTGCAGCTGCAGCTGGGGATCTGTGCTGCATGCACAGGGTCTGCAACCAGTTGTCAGCTCTGTGGATCTTGTGTTGTTTAGTGCAACTGTGTCTGGGAGGGGCCCTTTAAGGGAGCAGCTTGCTGTTGAGTCCGCCCTGTGACCCTGTCTGCAGCTGTGCCTGGCACCCTTATTTCGATGTGTGCTACTGTGGCATGTAGACGTTCCCTCGCAGTGCCTATTTCGATGTGGTGCTGCCCAACGTCGATGTTGAACGTTGACGTTGCCAGCCCTGGAGGATGTATAGACGTTATTGATCGAAATAGCCTATTTCGATGTCGCTACATCGAAATAAGCTACTTCGATGTAGGCTTCACGTGTAGACGTAGCTCTGGAGAGCAACGGAGAAAGATGTGGCCGTACCTGGAGGGTAACTGCATAGCTTTGTGGGATACATACAGGACACTTCTGGAGGCTAATAAATTCAATTTTAAGACATGGCGCCTCCACACTGGCCATTAATGAAAATTTTAAATTTGAACTTGACATTACACCCAGCCGGTTCCGACGACAGTATGATATTGATATTAGTGCTCTCTAATTTGAACTAATGGTATTTACAGTGAAGACAGAGACATTTTAATATCAAGCTAACAGCCTTAAATTTGAATTTATCTCAGTGTAGAAGTAGCCTCTTGTCCTAAGTTATTACACTTGGAATTATAAGAATTTAAAATCCAAAATCCACTGAAATCAGTGGAAGTCTTGGCATTGACTTCTCTGGGCTTTGAATGAGGCTGATAGTCATATACCACTGGTCAACTATTCAAGAGAAGAGGTAAGTGACATATAACATTTAAGAGCAGAAGCTAGACATGGTGTTCCCTTTATTTTGCCTGTCTCTTCTGGTCTGTTCATCAGGCCATTCAGTTCCTTTAATTTTCCCGATGTTCACTGCAGTGGAACTGGAAATCCTGGAGATAACCACAATGCTGAATAGTCTAAGCCAGTGGTTCGCCACCTTTTATTAGGCTCAGGATCCATTTATAACTGTTTATGGCCTGTCATGATCCAGTAAATAGCCTGGAGTGGGAAGCCCTGTGGTTGTTTTGGCCTGAACCTGTTGCCTACCCCTCCTAGGAGAGTTGGGTCCTGTCCAGGAAACACAGTGGTGGGGAGCCACAGTGACAGCTCCTGCAATTCCTATGTGGTATGGCTGGCTAGACCAGGCTCTCAGCTCTGGGCATTGCAACCTCCTGCCTGCAGTACCACTCAAGTTTGGCCTCAGCCTCAAATTTGTGACAAGGGTTAGAGGTTTCCAGTGTCACTCACTCAAGTTTGGTCTACTTGAACTCCCATTATTATGATGTCTGGGCCAAACATGAGTGGTATCCAAAGGATGCATTGCCTGGAGCAGACAGGTGAGCCCAACCTCTTCCCCCACCCGCTTCTTCCCCCATTCTCGGGACAGAAGCCAAAGCAGTTGCCAAGTGAACCTTGGAAACATTCTGGCACCCCAGTAGTGTTACTGACATGTTTTTAAGAGTGTGGCTGTAACGATGTATATACTAGGCTTGGTCAAATCTATTCACAGTGTATCACAGTATAACAGAAGGGGCTATGCCACATGGTTTTAACACCCTCTCTGGAATCCAACATCCTACCACATCTGAAAAAGTATGTTAAAAGAACATTAGTGTTACAAAGCAGAACATTTAAAAGTTAGGAAATGCCAGAATTCAAGTTGCTTGGACTTCTCCCTGTCTTACAATGCCCCACACAGATAAGTCTATGGAAGTTTGAGGATGTGCACTGCTAACAAATAGGTCATAGCATGGATGTGAATCACTGAAGAAATCACTACCATAGCTGTATGCCAATCTAACTTAGGTCAATTAAATTTTGTAGTGTAGGCAAGGCCTAAGTCCAGGCTGCAGAGATGTTCTCAGCCTGCTTGAGACCCACAGATAGAAACCTTCTCCTGGAGTCAGGTAGCTTAAACATTTAAGAGCATGTTTAAACAGCACAGGAAAAAACAGAACAAAACCATGGGTGGCGTGTGTTTTTGTGCTCTGCCTGCCCATTTTTGAAAATTATATATCCACAAAGACATCCAATCCTGTCCTGGCTTATTTTATATTAAGAACAGAACAGAGTGACAATAGGTAGCAAGGGTAAGCTATATTGTAAGTTTAATTTTAGCTTGAAAATTCTGTATAAAAAGATTGCCATGAATGCCAGCTTTAAAATGAATTAATCCAGTGGTAAATGTAGTTTGGAATTACAAGAAGACCTTTAATGCTGCAGAAAAATAATTGACAAGGGAAATGTTTGTAGCATTCTGAAGGGAGATCAGTCAAGTTACATATATTTAACATTAGGAATATTTCTGTTTTCTCAGTGTGTGCCTGTAACGCCAGCAGATTATAATTATGAGTTACATGTGAATCAAAGGCTAGTTATAAGAGGCATAAATTTAAAATATTAAGTATTAAAGTAATTCAAAAACTTAAGTAATAGGTAATTAGTTCTCTTTCAGCTCTTGTTTCTACTTTCTTTGTCTTGCTTTTGCTAATGGAATCCCATCCGTTGATCATTCTGCCACATTATATGCAAACGTGTTAATTAGATTTACACATAATTTCCTTTGTTTCTGGGCTGATCAATGGAAGGAATTATTCACAGATAAGTATTATTAGGATTCTGCTCCAAATCACTCCTTCTTTATATTATTCCTTTAAGATGATGCACATTAATATAGGTGGATAGTGGTAAAGTAAGGTCAGATTGTTCCCATTGAAATTAATGAACATGATTTTCCTCTGCCTTTAAGACCTGTGCAAAGTAGATATAAAATATAGGTCCGGCCTCCCTGGTCCAGCACCCTCAGGACCTGAGCGGTCCTGGACCAGGGATTTTGCCTGATCAGGGGAGGTCAATTCCCCTCTTCTGGCATTCCAGCCCCTGTTCTTGGGCTCCTCTCACAGTTTGCACCTGACCAGTGCAGGCCTCCTGGCTCTGGCTCAGCTGCAGCTGCTGTTTCCTGTCCGCAGCCATGGTTTATTGGCTGCTAGCTCCCAGCCCCAGCCAGCTGCTCCCCAGACCCAGCTGCAGCTTCCCAGGGCTACAGCTTCCCCAGGACGTTGCTTCCTCCCCAGGTTGCGGCCTCCTGCCTGGGGCAGGCCATGAGCCACTGCAAGCTGCCTCTCCTCAGCCTGGGCTGCTGGCTTCCCAAGCCCCGGACACTCCTCCCACAGCGAAGCAAGCTCACTGCTGCTCCCCCCTTGCCACCAGGCCAGATGTGGCTGCCCTACCTTAGGCTCCAACTGCTTGTCTAGCTGGCCCCTCCACTTCCCACACCCAGGACTCTGGTCCTGGAAGGAAGATCAGTGGCCCTACCAGCCCACGGATGTTGCCGGACAAGAGAATTTCAGATGTCAGAGTTTGGAACTGTACTGCTATTGTGGGTACAAGCCAGTGCAATGTGATAGCATTAAAAACCCACTTTCTACTAATTTTCCCAACTTTGTAAATTACTTCACAAGGAATAAAGCTTAACAACAGTTTTAATCGTTAAATTTTATATTCTTTATTAGAGCCAAGTGACCCAGAACTCAATAGCTGCCTGTTACATTTGTTACTTCTGGGGTCTGGCCCAAACAAGTAGGGTCTGTAAAACATTGCTAATTCAATATCTTAGGTCAAGATGACAAAATAACTTGAAAGTATGCGAACAATATACAACCTGATTGAGTTCTGGGTCCAAAGGGAAACACTGTGCTCTGGAATTTGAAGTACACCAAAATCAAAGCATTATTTTAATTTTATACAGGTTGATCCTCTCTGGTCCAGCGCCTCACCCCTACCCCAAGAGACTAAAAAGGGAGTTAAGTTGCTCCCGTATGAGGCACAATGCCTCTGTCAACAGAGAGGGCTTTTGGTTCACCAGGCAGCCCTATTTGCAGACCGTCCGGTCGGCTGTTCTGTCAACAGAGGGCGTCGACAGGGGGAGCCTCTGTTAGGTGTGGACATGTTCTGTCAACAGAGGCTCTGTCAGGAAATGTCCCGGCAGTAACTTCTGCTGGCAACACTCTGTAATGTAGACCCAACCTAAGAGTGAGGATCACTGACTTTGGTATACTCCTTCCTCTTATCATAACTCAAAGCAACATGAGGGTTTGGTTTGGGGATGTGCCTGGAATGGAATTGCTTCTCCTAAAACCAAACAGAAAAGAAACTGAGGAAAGAAGAGGAATAGCTCAGTGTTTTGAGCATTGGCCTATTACACCCACAGTTATGAGCTCAATCATTGAGGAGGTATCTGGGGCAAATAGATTTTAAACAAAAAAAAAAAACCCAAAAAACCAGGGACTGTCATGGTGATAGGTCCTGCTGTGAGCGCAAGGAACTAGACTTGATGACCTCTGAAGGTATATCTCCATATTAAAAACAGAATCACCAAATCAAGTACAGTTCTCAAAACTGACTAATCAAATGAGCTGAGTGAATGTTGAAAGAGACCGAACCATGAGGAGCCAGAAAAATAGGATGAACCTGGAATAGGATTGCTTCTCAATAAACCTTACAGAAAAGAGATAAAATGGAGAAGTTTGGAGTAGTGCTCTGTTTCAGTACAGCTAAATCAATGCTTTAGATTTGAAAACTAGAAGAAAATGATATTGGAATCCAAATTGACTATCACCGTTTTTTGTTAAAATATAGCGAATCTATACTACAGTAGGGTCTCAACATTCATGAGGGTTCTGTGCTGAGAACCCTCATGAATGTTGAATTTCGCGAATATGGCTCCCACCTGGAGCCCGGCTGCCAGGGCTCCGGCCCGGGGTTCTGGAGGAAGTGGCTGCTCACAAATTGAATGTGTGAACATTAAGTTTGCCAATCTTGAGACCCTACTGTGTTATAAAAGGAGAGTTGTCTGTCCATTCGTCCGTCCATCTCACTGCGAGCATGCACCACAGTTCCGTATTGTCACATCCCTCCTCCCCTCCAGAAACGCCTCATGAGCGAGGTGTCCCTACATCTGGAACTCACACAAAATAGAGCCTCTTCCCCAAAATAGAGCCCTCTGAACCCCTTGGGCCCACCTCTGTGGTGCAGGGCTGAGGCCGGAGTCCTACCATGGCGGCCCCTGCAGCATAAGCCCCACCACCACTTGGCTAGGAGAGGAGCCCCACCAAGAGCCTCTGCCGCAGCATGGGGCTGGGGCTAAAGCCCCCTTTGCAGTGGGAGGCTGGAGCCAGAGCACCCACCACCGAGCTCTGCAGAACCTACCACAGATTGGTTTTTCTTTCCCTCTCCCATGGGTTGGGGGTGGGTGTGTGGGTTCTGGCCAGGAGAGAGCATGCAGGAGCAAGCTGGGGGTGGGTGTTCGGGGTCTGGGGGTGAGGGAAGGTGCAGGAGTGGGTGGGGGGTTCAGAAGAAGGCTGGAGGTATGTGATCTGGGAGGGAGGGAGGGTGAAGGAACAGTCTGAGGGTAGGAGTCGGCAGGAGCAAGGTGTACGAGACAGGGTCTGGACAGGAGGGGGTGTAGGAGCAGAGTGGGGTGATCTGGGCAGGAGGAGGGGACAGGAGCCGGCTGAGTGAAGGAGGGCATTTATCTCCCTGAAGCAGTGTCCCTGCCCCTTCCCCACAGCCCCGTGCCCAAGGCCTGGAGCAGCTCTGTGCTCCTGTCCAGCAGGGCTCCCCACCCATGGCTGGTGGTGGGCCCTTGCCACAAAGTGGCAGGCCCTGCTGGTGATAATAGTTTACAGGGATGAAGAAAAATACACTTGATGGAATTTCTATTTAAAATTTTTAAACTGACACATTTTAAGAAATCTGAAATAAAACTTAACTTCATAAAAATAATACCGTAGTTTTGGAAAAGAAACCCATTTAAATAAAGCGTTTACATTTTCCTTTTATTTTCCAAAAAAATCCCAAGGACCCAAGCAGTGCTGGGTAAATCTGCTAGTATTTTATGAAGTCTCAGAGACCCAGAAGGGGCAGAAGACCTAATCCAAAACTCATTAAATTCCCTCTGTCTTCAGCGGTTTGTTCACGCCCTAATGGAATGTAATCTGACATCTGAGAAATGTTAAAAGATCTGGTCCAGTCCACCACAGATTATTTCTCCTTTGACTTTAAAGTGCCATGTGTGAAGTGATGAAGGTCTTGTGAGCTTACTCCACAGTGTGAATCTTGTTAGTTTTACGGATTCTACTTGCACATGCCAAAACTGCATAAACATTACCGTCCTAGGGAAAACAACAACAAAATCTGGTGCACCGTCCTCTGAAAACCTGATGAACCAGATTTTTCCTTCTTGTATGCCAGTGTACATCAGAAGTAACTCTTCTGGAGCCCGTGAAATTATATAGGTGGCAAATGGGTATAAATGACAGAGAATCAGGACTGTTATTTTGTAATGCAAATAACCAACCCACAGAATGTCAAAGACAATCAACCTTCTCTTTTTCCACATGCAGAATACACATGGAAATCACCCTGAATCTTACACACTGACAGCAAAATACAAGGTAAGGTGATAAAAAGGGATACAACAAGAAGTTCTGCGGCACCTTATAGACTAACAGATATTTTGGAGCATAAGCTTTCATGGGCAAAGACCTGCTTCATCAGATGCATGAAGAGGGTCTTTGCCCATGAAACCTTATGCTCCAAAGTATCTATTAGTCTATAAGGTGCCACAGGACTTCTTGTTGTTCTCAAAGACACAGACTAACATGGCTACCTCTCTGATAAAGGGATACAGTTTATCTCATCCTGACTCTCCAAAATAAACTCAGTACTTTTCTGTCTATATTCCCGAAGGGACCTCTTATGGGTAAGCTTCTTGAAGAGTCAGTCCTCTCCAGAAGCAATATAGTGGCAGAGCTGTGCAGCTGTATCACATCTGGTGAAGATGCTCTATGCCGAGGCTTCTTACACTTTTTGAGACCATAGGAACAGCAAACAATAATATTTTTATGTGGAACACCTGTGAAAATTTTGTTCAAGAAATTGTCAGACCAAAAATAGAAAAAAATTAGAAAAGCCCAAACAGCAACATATAAAGCAAATACAAAATGAAGTAATTAAGTCAGGTATCATAGCAATGAAGAAATAACTTTGTATCTGGTTTTAATGACAGAAAATATACACCCTCAGTGTGTGATATCCAAAAAGTGTCAGATGATCGTGTCACACCTGTGAGTTGTTCATGGAACACCGGTGTTCTGCAGAGCATAGTTTAAGAAACATTGCTGTGTGCCACTGGGAGAGAGCTCTCCCATGAGCCTAATAAAATCACCTCTGTAAGAAGTGGTAGCTGTGCCAATGGGAGAATCTATGTGCTTAGATTCTTGCTGCAGGGAGTGGGTTATTCACAGCCCAGAACAATATAAGTGGTAATATATACAAGCCCTGAGTGACAGCTGTTATGCTGCTGAAATGGCCTCAATGAAAGCGGGAGGGGGAAAGCAATATAAGCATGCCATCCACACAGAACTACTTACTTGCCTGAGGGGAAGTAACAAGTAACCTAACAAGAGGACAGTGTGTGCTCTTCAGGGTTACTGAAAATAAACCTCATAAGTGCCTAAGAAAATTCACACTTCTTAGACTTCCCCTCACCCCTTACAGCTATTTTCACCCACACTCCAGCTCTTTCTTGCTGTGTTTGAAGAACAGTGAGGGTGAGAAATGCCACAGCCGGTGCTCCATCTCCCATGGGTGGCTTAGACGGTCAGCCTGCTACAGCGTTTCTCACAGTTAATGCTGAGCAAGAGGCTGTGTTGCAGGAGGGGAAATTCTGCTCCTCGCAAGGGAAGACATCAAGATAAATGCTGCTTACGCCATGTGTACATGTACTCATACATACGAAAATATTGCAATAGACTGCACACATATCTGCCTAACCTATCTCCGTAGGGTGCTGAACACTTCACTCCCATAGAAACCAGGAGCTGCTCAGCACTTTGCAGGATCCGGCCTGTGGTCATATCACTTGGGAACGGTCATTTGCCATCTGCTCAAGAGGGAAGATGTGCTGTAGAGGCTGCTGCTTATCTTAATATATAGATGAGTGAGAGATCGTGGAGAAGGGGATGGGGATGCTACTGCCCATATCTCATGGGGGGATGTGGGAGAAAATGAAGAGGTTGGTAGTGGGGGATGGGGTATTGCTGGGTGTAACAGGTGGTGGGAGGGCACATGTGCAGTGATGGATGTTACTGGCTGAGATCCGTGCTGCTGGGCTTCCATCCTAGCAGAATTATAATAGCAGCCGCAATGGTTGCAAAGAACACCCGCACCCTCATGTTCCCATGAGTCCTCTGAGGCCCTACAATGGAAACAACTTCATGAAAAACAGTTTTATATATATCGGAGAGGTAGCAGTGTTAGTCTGTATCTTCAAGAACAACAAGAAGTCCTGTGGCACCTTATAGACTAACAGATATTTCGGAGCATAAGCTTTCGTGGGCAAAGACCCGCTTCATCAGATGCATGAGTGGGGGGTGGGTGATTTGAGAGGGGTATTTAAAGAGTGGGGTCTCAGTAAAAGGGAGAGCCAGAGCTGACAAGGTCTATTCAGTTAGGGTGGAAAAGGCCCATTATCAGTAGTATGTATCAAAAGAGGAAAAAACAAGTCAGATCAGATAGTTTTATACATGTTTGCGCCCATCCTTCCCCGCTAATGAGCTGCAGATGACATTTGGAAAGTGCACCTACTTCTCTCAGATACATTCTTGCTGCGGGACAAAAAAGTCACTGCTCCTGCACTGCTGCAGGCCATATCTGAAAGAGAACAAAGCAGCTATGACTGTAAGTGAATTTAGCAATTGTGGAAGATCATAAACTAGGCTGCAGTTCCCTGGCCACAGAAGTACCATAGTACAGACAAAGGTTCCCCCCTACTGTGCTACACACCCACTCTCTCCTAATGCTTATTTCCATGACGGCAACTTTTAGGGAAAGTAATAGTAGTTCAGCTTCCACAGTCCACTTAGAATCTGCTCCTGGCTTTGAATGAGGTCAGTGGGAGATTTGCCACTGACTTCAGCTTAGCAGTGTTGCCATTCCTCTCCTGTACCCCTTTCACAGCAGTCCGTGGACTCTCTGTCGAGGTTAATAAGATTACTAAATGGTGCCAACTGTCGGGCTGTATTTGTGATGTAGATGCTTTCCCACTGGAAACTGGACTGAGAAAAATCAGTTCGTTCCACACAGGATATTATACAGCTGTCGACATAGTGACAACTAGTCAGCAATAATCTTGGACAGATTTGAGTAAGTGACATTGAAGTGAAAGGCTTCTTATTTGATTCCTCCTTCTGAGTTAGTTTCACTCTTACAACTTCTTGCCTTTATCAGACTACTAACGTGTATTCCACCTACCCAAACTAGCCACAACTGTCTGTGGGAATTGGAGAACATAGAGTCTGGCATCAAGGTCAGGCTAAGTTCATATTAAGCACAGACTTTACAATCCAAGGTGCACTTCCGGGCTGGGTTACTGTTTGCAAAGCACACTGGTAGCCTCAGGTGCCAGGTAATATGTAGATGTATGCTAATAATCATTAGTACATAGGTGACAAGCCAGGACAGCTGGAGCCCTGCTGCTAAATCCCAGGAGTTAGATTTAGCTGCTGGAACCGTATTCTTCTGTCCTGAAAAACATTCATTCATGAGTCCCCCCACAACCACAGACTCTGAGAAGACTCCTGACTAGACTCCCAGAACCCTCATCTCAGCAGGACAACTACAACTCGCCCCTCTTTCTGTTTGTCATGGCTGTCCCCGTCACCAAACCTCCACTCTCAACCACACCTTAGACAGCTGACCTGGATACTAGGAATACTCTTCTCCCATCAGTTGTCCTTTTCCCCAGTTGCCATTCCTCTCCCGCACCCCTTCCACTGACAGCATCACCTGGCTCAGAAATTCAGAGGCAAAAGGGTTACAGTACAGCTTAATCCTTCTTGTACAACTCCATCCACCTCACTTTGTGTTTGTTCCGGTTTCTGCTTGTAGGAGTCAGTGGAGGAACTGACTCTGTAAGGTGTTTTCACTATGATGTTCCTTTCTGCAAAGTGTTTTGGAGGAAGATTACTGGAAGAATGATTTGTGTTTAGAGATGACTGAAGCCAGTGTTGGTACAACACTTTTTTGGGAAATTGTATAAACAATCTCACAAAGGCCATCTGCTTCTGTTAACCTGCACTTACAGAAAACTTTCTCTGCATGCACACACAGGCACTAGTTCCCTTGACTGCTGCTGTTTTCACCTTCCGATGTAAACAAGGAAAAACATACTACATACTGTCTGCTCCAAGCCTTGATCATGAAACATAATGGAAATCTGGAGCAAGAAAATGCTCTGTGGACCTCACTGCATCCATAGCCTAGCACCCAGCCAAGCCTGAACATCTGGTTCAAGGTGCAAAATTTAAATGTGGAGCTTGGAATATAGGATTGGGAGATTGGAGACCAGGGTTCCAAATGTCCCACCATTCATACTTGTATTGATCTCAAGTAACTGTATGGAAGTCAATTGGATCACAAGGCTGCAAAATCAGTAGAAGTTAGAAAAGAATTGGGCTCTGGGCTCCTATTACTGGATCTAACACAGACAACCTGTACAATTTTGCACTGATCACTATCCTCCCTTTGGTTTAACAATTGGCTTCCAAGAACTCCTAAAAGTCCCTGCTGGCGTATTTCTGTAATACTGAATCAGTCTCTGAGTTTGTATTTTCTCAACTGTACAATGGGAATAACAACTGACAGTGTTTACCTATCTCAAAGAGATATGGTGAGATGAAATACACTTATGTCTATAAATTGCAGAGAGACTCGCAAATGGAAGATGCCATCTAAGGCTATGTCTATACTAGCCATAGAAGTTGACTGCCAATAAGCAATTTTAGCTACGCCAATTGTGTAGCTAAAATCAATTTATCAATAGTTGACTGCTATGGCTGTCTACATGGAAGAAGAAGAAGTCATGTGGCACCTTATAGACTAAATATTTTGGAGCATAAGCTTTCGTGGGCAAAGACCCACTTCATCAGATCCTTAATCCTCATCACTTGCAAAGAGTTATGGGGTCAACTTTGAAACAAAACCCCAGAAGATCAACTCTGAGTATCAACCCTGAGCCTAGGGCTAGGTCTGTACTACTGCAGAAGATTGACTGGCTCAGGGTTGATCTTCTGGGGTTTTGTTTCATGGATGCATGAAACGGCACTTGCCAGGGTCACACAGGAAATTGCCTACATGGAATAATTCACAAGATATCAAGTTCTCAATTTGGCCATAAATTATATTAATAAAAAACCAATGAGAAGTCCTGTGGCACCTTATAGACTAACAGATTTATTGGAGCATAAGCTTATGTGGGCAAAGACCCACTTTGTCAGATGCATGCATGGGTCTTTTCTCATAAAAGCTTATGCTTCAAAAATATGTTAGTCTATAAGGTGCCACAGGACTTCTCAATGGTTTTTTAATAATATAATTGATGGCCAAATTGAGAACTTGATATCTTGTGAGTTATTCCATGTGGGCAATTTCCTGTGTGCTTGCAAAGCAAACAAGGGGCTTGATGTTGGCGCACTAGTCTGTTTTTGTAAAATAAGTTGCAGGAGATTGGCCCTCATTTGCTAACAGTCTGTATCACAGAAATTTACTTCCTCCTCTTTTATGTCAATTTTTAATCTGTATCTTTTTTTTGTTACAATTGATTTAAGACATTTGGAGAAAGAAATTGCAACGGAAATGCTGTTACAGATGGTGCTGCTACAAATAAGGGCTGACACTTTCATAAATGAAAGAAAGACTGCCATCTGGCGTCTTCTCTTATTAGTGTTTGAGGTGGATTTTTACATTGAAGAACAATTCATACTGAAAGGGTTTAAAATGAAGTTGGATCAAAACAAGTTTAGCAACATGCCACGCCAAGAGATGCTGATGATATGTCCCCACTTCATGAACTGCAGTTTCACCTACCCTACAAACCCTCTCACACACTTTTAAACGTGACTACTCAAAAAGTGTTAACATAATGTTGGTGTGTACCCTTCGAACTTATAATTTTGAGAGCAGCACTGAGAAGACTTTAGAGTGATTATTCAATTATCAGTACTTTATTATTTTACAGATATGTTGACAAAGTGACCTAGAACTTCACAGCTCTTTTTACAGGACTATATAGGTCCAGGGAGCTTCATAGTGGCAGTTGGCTAAAATAGAGCATTTTCCTCCACTGGAAGTAGAGGCCCATATTATTTGAGTTAAAGTGGAATCTTTTGTCTGGTCTGCACTAGGAGGCAATGTCGAATTAAGGCACACAACTCCAGCTATGTGAATAACATAGCTCAGTGGTTCCCAACCTGAGGTCCACAGAAGGCTATTGCAGAGGGTCTGTGAAAAAAAAAATAGAAAATAAGATTTGAATAAATTACAAAGTTGCAATAGTTTTTAAACTAAATATTTTCCAATAATGTTATTAATTGCTGTCCAATAATCTATGTTCCCGTTTCATTTAATGAAGTATACACAGCAGCTAGAATTGGCTTTGATGGGGGTCTGTGAACTGTTTGGGGGAGGTGATTAGTGATCCACACAAGTGAAAAGGCTGGGAACCACTGGCACAGCTGGAGTTGATGTACCATAGTTTGTTACCACAGCATCCCCAGTGTGTATGTGTGTTTCTCAACGGAACGTACTGCTACACACAACTTGCTCTGTTTACAGAGAACTGCCAGGCTGCACCACGCGGTTGACAGAAAGTGGAAGGGCAGCTCTTCAAAGAGAGCTGCTGGGCAACTGGAAGCCCTCTCTGTCAACGGAAGTGTCTACACTTCCCTTCTGTCCATAGTACTAGGTCAACAGAGACTTATGCCTCAAATTTTGGAGGGATAATACTGTCCAGGCAAATGCAGAGTTCTGTCAAGACTCTGTCGACAGAAGGCTTTACAAGTGTAGATGCTCCCTGAGTCCTGAGAACGCTCCAGTGTAGACACAGCCATTAGCAAAACAGAGCTATCAGCTGTCACAGTAGGGTCTCCTCGCAGGCCAGATATTTTGGACGCATTTAACAAAGCGGGTCTTCGCCCACTAAAGCCTATGAGCTGATAACTTAGTTTACAAGGTGCCACAGGACTTCCTGTAGTTTTTGCAGGGACAGACTAACACAGCTCCCCCCCTCGTACACCGTGTGGCCCAACAAGGCAGGACGTGCTAGCAGCAGAGTGTACTGGCGGGGGGCGGGAGGGGGGCAGCACTGTCAGGTGAGAGCTGCGGAGCGGCGCAGGACGCAGAGGGAGGAACACCACCGCTGTGGAAACATGACGGTGGGAAGCGCCAGGCGAGGCGAGCAGAAGGGCGGTAACGTCGACGTGGGGCAGCCGCACCTCCCGCCCAGCAGGGGTGTTATGGCCCGGCTGGATGTGGACAGCAGGGCGCGCTGCGGCAGAGTACAAACGCCGGGCGGGGGGCGGTGTAACAAAGCACTGACAGCGGCGTCGTCTGCGACACCCCAGGGACAGGGGCGTTGCACCACCTAGCGGGCTGTACAGCAGCGCCGCGCGCCGGGCCTGGAGAGAGCATCACTTCCGCTTCCGCCGAGTGTGACACGCCCCCCCCCCGCCTTGTTTCCAGTGCGCGCCGTGGCGCGGGTGGGTGACGCAAAGCGGTTGCGTCTTTGCCCTGCGCCGCGGTGGCCCGTTGCGGGCTGGCTTGGGATGGGGCCGCCCTTGGGCCGGGTGGCGAGGCAGCTCCCCAGGTAAAGCGAGTGGGAAACCGGTAGGGCTGCGCTGAGGCGCGCGGGAGCGGTCAGCAGCGCCGCTCTGCCACGTCCCCCCGCCGCGCTGGCACTCACTGCCCCGGCTTTGGCCGCGGTGGGCGGGGCCTTTCTCCAGCTCGCCACGCCCCGGCCTAGTGCGAAGCACCGTTTCCCGCCGAGTCCCCACCGCCCTTCCCGGGCCCCTGTGGGTCAGGCTCCCTCAGGCCTCAAGTGTCGCGGCACGCTGTGAGCACCGTGGCTGGGCATTTAAACGCTACCCTGGGCCCGTGGCAGCCACGAGTGTTCTTGGGAAATGCTGTACAAAAGGTCATCTTCCCCGTCCCCGTTTCGCAGCAACTAGCTCTTAGCCTTGGAGCATGACTTCGTGGTGCACTAATTTTAGTCAACTAAAATCCCGCTGCAGACCAGACATTTGAATTCCTCCAGTACTCTTGGAGAATGGTGCCTATCTTTAAAAAAGAATTATAAACAAGACCCAGTGAATTACAGAGCAGTCCCCTGATGACTGCAACACCTGAAAAGATAACGGGACAAATTATTTAGCAAGTATTTAGTACACATGTACAAAGGGGCAACAATAGCCAATAAAGACTTTTCAGGAATAATCAGTCATTGAAATAACTTCACTCTCTTTGACAGGGTGAGAAACATTCCCTTAAATTTCTACCATCCTGGTGCAGAATAAGTTTTATGTGCAGAGGGGCACCAGCTGTAGAAACATGCTGCTGGCTGTGGGTGCTCTGCTAATCACCTGGGAGGCATCTAAATTTCTCTTGAGCAACAGCCCAAGTGCTCAGCTTGCAGGCAGCTGGCTTAGTGGATGAGAGAAGCAGTAGACATGATATCTTGATGGTTTTTGAGACAGTCCAACATGACAGTTTCATAACAAACTAGGGAATTATGGTGTAAGTTAAATTACTATATGTGAGTGCATAACAAGTTGCACATCATACTCATGATAATGAATAGTTTGCTGTCAAAGTGGGTAGACATTAAGTGCGTTCTCAGGGTCTAGTACTATTCTGTATTTTCATTTAATGATTAAGATGACTGAGTTCAGTTAGCAGTTTAAACATTTGTAGTTATTATCATGGTTAGAGGGGGTGTAAGCCCTTTGTAGGACAGAATTAGAATGCAAAATTCCAATAAATTGGAGATTTGGTTTGAAATAAAGATCAAGTTCAGCAGAGTCGTGAAGTGTGTTTTGCTTCAGGAAAAAAGTGAAATTGACTCTGCATTGGTACTAGATAAGAAGACTTAGAAGGTCATAATGGATCATAAATTGAAAGAGTCGGCAATGCTGTAGGTCAGTGTTGTTCTGGGAGATATTAACATTATTGTGTGCAGGACATGGGGAGTTGTATTGTTTGGCTCTACTTGGCACTGGTGAGGTATCACGGTGCATTTTGGGATACCACGGTTTAAGATGTGCATAAATTGTAGGGAGTTCAGCGGTGAGCAAACAAATAGTTTAGAGAACATAAATTGTGAGGACAGATTGAAAGAATTGGTCATGTTTAATTTAGAGAAGAAAATACTGAGTAGGAGCTATTAAATCTTCTAACATGGAAGAGGTTGTAGAATAGGGCATGTCCGCTCAGCACAGCATGAGTAGTAGCCAGCTTAGTTTGCAGCAAGGGAGATTTAGGTTGGATGGTAGGAAAGATCTGTAAGTATAGTTAAGGACTTGAACAGGCTATTTAGGGGTGATGGGGAATCCTTATCCGGAGAACTAAAATCCCTGTCAGGGATAGTGAAAGTGATTCATTTAAGAATATAGTTTCCCCGTCTGGATTTGGAAGGGAAGAGCAAGACATTGTTTTTCCTACCTGCTCCTCTTCTAATTTGAGTGTCAAATGTCTGTGCTACAGCAAAAACACTACATATCAACCTTTGTAGCTTTGTAACATTGACCTGTGTAGCTAGAGATGTCAATTGTTTAATGCTAACATAACTGCAGGAACAAAAACAGTTAGTGTTGCTAAAACATAGCTTAAGTAAGTACTTACCACTGAGGGTTTAGTCCCCTGAAATCAGTTTTGGATGACGTTCCTTTAATGCCATTGCTGGGGTGTTCTGCATTCAGCCATTGGCTGAGAATTGATGTACATGTCCCAAAAGTTCATGAAGTGTGATCTTGGAGCAGAAGAGAGAACCCAAATAAACGTGTGCATATGTTAGTCACAGAACTGGGTAAGTTCTTTGCGCTAGTAGAACCAACAGTTTAAGTAAACCCAATGTAAAACAGAATGGATACTCAGTTTTTTAAAATCAGGAGTTCTCAACCAAGTGTGTGTGTGCCAGTGGAGGTATGCAGAGATTTTTCTGGAGGTACTGTAAACCCTCTCTTTACACATGTTCAGGTTGCACGAAACTCGCTTTAACATGAGTTTCACAACATTTGAAGATACATGGCTGTCAGCCTGTCTAGCTTCCCGCAGAGGCAGGCAGCTAGGCAGGCTAAGAGCTCCTTCCCAAGCAGTGCCTAGCACTGCTCTGGGAAGGTGGGGGAAAACTTTTAGCTTGCCTAACTACCTGCTGCTGTGGGCAACCAGGTGGGCTAAAACCCCCTTCCCAGAGTTCTGTGAAAGTAGGGAGAAGGGTTTTAGCTGCCCACTGCTGCAGGCAGCTAGGGGGGCTAAAGCCCACTTGGCCCCCCCCAGGAGCAGCCTCCCACCACTACAGCCCCAGCTCAGGCCCAACCCATGCATGGGGCTCCCAGTGCCTGACACACTACAGTCTTGTTCAGGGCTTGGGATCCAGCCCCCAGTGCAGCACGGGGGGCTTGGGCTCCAGCCCCCTGTCCACCATGTCCACGAACACTCATCTAACCTCTGCGAATCCGGCTCCAACCCGCGCATGCCCTGGTTGAACTCCACCCTCCCATCCTTCCACCCCAGGCTTAACCCCTGGGCCCCAACCCACCACCCAAGTCCTCTGACTTACCTGATATTCGTGATAGGTGAGGGTTGCGTGGAATGCAACTCTCTCATCTCCCAAGGGAGTACTGTGTATCAACTCATCTAGATTTTAAGTCGTTTTTACAACCTTCTACGAAAAAGCACTAGCTTTTTCATACAGTCACTTGTTTAAACTGCTCTATATACTATACACAAGTGTAAGTACCATAGTTATATTCCAATTGATTTTTTGAATTCTGATCAAAATGAGAAAGTAATCAATTTTCAGTAACAGCGGTCCATGACACTTATATTTTTGTCTGATTTTTGTAAGTAAGTAGTTTAAATGAGGCAAAACTTGGGGTACACAAGGCAAATGAGACACCTGAAAAGGGGGACAATCTGGAAAGTTTGAGAGCCATTTTTTAAATAGCTTGCAGTAATCTTTCTGCTTTGGGAACACTCATTTCTACATTCCGTCTTGACATGGCACTGAGTGGGAAATTTCATACAATAGTTGAGACTTCATTGCTTGGCCAGTTTCTTGTTTCTTCTAGTCTCTTCAGCCACATCTTTTGCAAAATCATTATGTTGGTGTCCCCCAAACTTCTCCTTCCCTGTCTCCTCTTGAATTAGCTGCACAGTTCCTCGTTTTCACTAAGTAATAAAAGTACTAGATCAGTGGAAGAGATCTGGCATTTGAGGTTGACTGTAAGAATTAGGTTACTGTGTGTTCTGAACCAAATTTAAAATAATCCATCAGGTTCAGTACTTCTGAAAGGAGCTTGGGAAAAAATTCTATGTTTTTGCCTCTCTGGTGTTTAGGAACTCTTATAATTCTCAAAGTACTGAGGTCTGTTCCATTGAAATTAAAGAGAAGGTAAGTATGTTTGGCTTCTCTGCATCTGAGCAGAGGCCGTTTGTTTCTGATTGTCCAGAGTTGATATTCTTGCTTTTCCTTTATTCACCTATTCTTTCAGCACTTGCAGAGCATCAATTCTGGTAAGTCACTAAGTATCAAGGCCACAATCAAAGTGTGTCTGCATCACTTTCTCCAGCAGGGCTAACACACAGTGCATTCATTAGTCATCTTGTCCAAAGCACTAAGGTCTCTGTACTTTGTCTTTTAGCAGCTTGCAGAGCACCCAACAGACAAATATATTTGCTTACTGACTTTCCAGAAATTGAGGGTACCTTTTCCATTACTGAGGCTAGGGGTATTGGACAGGGGCTGTATATTGCTGATGGGGACACATTAATGGATGACTACAGGGATGTAATAGGGTATCCACTTACATGACTAACCACTTAGCATCTGCTGGTGCTAGTTATGTGCAGCCCCCATTCCCCTCCCTTCCCCTAGTCAATAGGGAGTGACTGGCTTAGCCTCTGTCTCTGTTTGTGCTGGCATCTGGCAGTTTCTACTGCTGCAGCTCTGGATTTAAAAGGCTGAGCCAGCACACAGGCTGGCTGACCTTCTGCCCCTGCCGTGGGGATTGGGTTCTCCCCCGCTTGTCCCTCCCCTGACTTAAATTGATTTAAACCCTTGTTCTCGGGGTGGAGCATAGGTTATCTACAAGTCTCTTCTGTTTCATTCTGTCTTGGAACAAAGCTTCTAGCTGTCCCCAGGAGTTGTTGTCTTCCAGCTCAGTAGATCTTCTCCATGTTGCCCGAGGTCTTCCTCTTTTGTGTTTTCATGATGGGCTCCATTTTAGAGCTTGACAGACTGTGCTGGATGGTGGTTTTCTGAGACTGTGGCTTAGCCATTCCCACTTTCCTTCTTTTGGTTTAAACATCAAGAAGTTATTGTCTTGCTCTGTTCCAAAGCTCCTGGTTTGTGACCAAGTCTTGCCATTTGATGTGAAGGATGTAGCTCAGGCATCTGTTCATGAATGTCTGTAGCTTGTGATTTCATAAAAAAGCCCAATCCCCGTGACTGGGACAGAAGCTCAGACAGCCCATATGCTGGCTTGGCCTTTTAAATGTGGTGCAGCAGAGGTGCGGGGAGGGACAGTTAACCAAGTAAATGACAATTTTTGGCAGTTACTCAGTAACCTGATTACTCACTCTTTAACATCCCTAGATGGGTCTGGAGCTCAAGGGGTCTGCTTCTTTGGACCATGCAGCACCTACCAGAACCTGTTCATGTTAGGCTTTGTAAACTTCCATTTTATGCTCTCTTTTATATTCAATTTTGACACATTAACACGTGGTTTGAACCGGGATGGGAATTTTCTGGGTCATTATAGGGGCTCTTTTGCATACTTGGCTTAATCTGGTTCTTGAGCCCTCCCCCCCGCCACTTCTGCCCCCTGCTCTCTGATTTGCTCACCTTGATAATTTTTTTCTGATTTGTCAACCATGATTACTATTTTTGGTTCTCTGCGCCTTAAATATTGAGTCTGTTCTGGTATGGCTATGGTCTGAAGAAGTGGGTCTGTCCCGTGAAAGCTCACTTAATAAATTATTTTGTTAGTCTTTCAAGTGCTACTTGACTACTTTTTTCAGGTCTCAAAGTAACAGGGAGCATGCTTTTAAATATATTCTGTTAATGAACTTCAAGTATGGAAATGCCAAAAATAGGATAATATTGGGAGTAAAATGAAGAAAGTGGCATAAACTAGGACACTGATAAGGTGGTTAATTGGACACTTGTATATGAATTGCCAGACATCTTGCATAGTCAAATTATCATAGTTTTGTGGTACACTGAAAAGATATGATACCTTAGAAGTCTGGCAAGTGTCATTTGGTCTGCTCCCAGGAATGGGGCAGGATAGCAGAGTGGAACTATTCAATTTTCTCAAAATAAAAGTTCATAGATTCAGCAAAAATCATCTTTCGGATGCATTGATATAAACTGTGAGTAATTCAGAGTTCAACTGAGTTCTTCTAAATATCCATCAGAGAAACTAAAAAAAAATTTTCCTTCATTAACTAATTGTCTGTAGAGATTATGATGGGGTAGTGGTTCAAGGGCTAGAAAATATTCCCGAAGCACTTGAACATGTCCTGGTAATTTTGAAATATGCCTACTAAATATTGGCTATTCCCACGCTGCTAATTATAGCCAGGACTTCCCTCTGTATGAGTGCAAACTTCCTTTGATGCTTTTAGGCCCTTCAGAGCTAGCAATAGTTTGTAGGGGTTGACACGTGCTATTTGTTTTTTTTTTTCCTATTTTTTAAAAACTAAAAACTGTTAATGCTAGAAACACTTGATATAATATGCTAAATTAAGCATGTCACAATCCCATCTTCATGATTTACAGCATGTTTGACTTTAAAGGGTGATTGCTTGTACCCTGTTCATGCTGATTTAGAAGTGAATTGTTAAGAGTCCTTCAGATCCACAGATCTGTGCTTTGTATCTACAGATGTCATTATGGATAGCTGTGGCTCTTTTTTCAGATACAGATACAAGTACAAATTTTGTGTCCATGTGGGACTCTACAAATTGTACAAAGTTGCATGTGTGAAGAAAAGCAGCTACTAACTTGTCATGCATAGCTAGAAACACTTCTATTGAAGTTTAGTGCAGCTCATGATGAGCAGTTGATTTCTAAAATGCTTTAGTTACCATTTAACTTGGCTGTCTTGTTTCAGATTGAAGCCATTCAACAGATTACAAAGAATTCTACAGCACTTGGTAAGTATAAGTTTCTTCCTGCTAGTGTCAGAAGCTGGTTTCTAATTTCTCCCCCTTGTGCAGTTGCAAATACGTGAATACTTCTTTAGTTTGTCTAATCATGAGTGTATTATACTCTAAACTCAGCTTTTTTAATATTTAGGCCTAAATTTGCTAGTTCCACATCAGCTGGAGTTCACTACAGAGTCCCCTTACATATTACTTTATGCTTAATCAATACTGATTACTTTTTGGCATCCCACATGTTTTGTGTGGTTTAAACTACTTACACAAACATAATATGTTTTCCGGTATACAAAATTTTCTTCAGTATATTTTAGTTTACTTTCAATTCACCTAAAATGTAGAGTGTGATTGGTTATGAAAGTGATTTTTGTAGTTTTGTATAATATCGCTAAATATGATCACGTTGTCGTGATCAGATGCATAGTGTTAAATTGTGAGTAGAAGATTAGAAGATTTATCTTGCATCAGTTACAATGATAGATGTACAAATGTTTCATTATGGTGGTCTCAGTGAAACAAGATCACAGCTGTATGTCCTAAATAAAGGCATTGAGGAATGTGAGATTTCAGAGAATGTACAACACAAAAGCTGTTCTGTTTTCAAATATTCCTGCAAATTGACAAGCTCAAAGCTAATATATCTTCAGTATGGTTTCAGGAACAATATTAACGCATCTGAAATAAATCAATCTCGAAATAGTGTGATTTTGGAAAATTTCAGTCTATAATTCTTTTAAAAAACAATAACCTTAACCTTAAAATGAGTTTTGAGAATGTTTATAGAATTATGCTGTATACCAAATGGTTTTCAAACATGAAAGATACTGTTTTACTTACTCTCCGCATTTTTTGCATACACAGAATATGTTCAAGCACACAGATGCTGCAGCTGAAGTATTATTGGAAAAGAGAGGCTGTGCTGGAGTAATAACTTTGAATAGACCAAAAGCTCTAAATGCATTAAATCTGTCCATGATTCGACAGATTTATCCACAGTTAAAGGTAAGTGGCTTTATTTTAACGCTGCCTAAATTCATACACCCACTGACAATTTTAAACAGACTGCCACTTCTTTGTTTAACCTGTAACTTCTTGTATGAAGTCACTGACCCAATCATCAGTTCGGTACTTAAGCTTTCACTTAACTAGGATGACTAGCCATCCCGTATTGGGTGGGGTGGTCTGGTATTTGGGACGCCAAAAAGGTGTCCCGCCTTTTTTTCTTTTTTAAGGGGACTAATTGTCCCGTATTTGCACCCCCCTCCAACCTCAGGGGAGCTGGGGGGGGAAAGGGGTGTGTGGGCTGCTGCAGCTTCCCTGGGACTCCCAGGGAGCGCTGGCAGTGGCTGCCTCCTTTCTGGTTCCCCAGGGATTGGAGGAACCGCTGCCTCCCCCCACTTATCTCCTTGTCCCATATTTGGGACAGGGAAATTTCATTGTCCTACACGTAATTAAACACTTTGCTATTTCTGCTGAATTCAGTGAGACTACTCACAGTTTTAAATACCATCCTGACCTACTGATTAGATCTCAGAATCCACATTTGTGTGGTAGTTTTGTTTTGCAACTAATTTGCTACATTTGAGTGAAATGCTGAATAGTGTTGTATGTGTGGTGATGTGGATTCTGTTTTCCAGAGGTTATCTCATCAGGGCTTGGGGGTTGGGGAGTACATGAACTAGGCTAAATCGTGATGTTCTAAATACATTATTCATTCTTTTACTATGAAAGTGATATAATCCCCCCCCCCCCTTTAGAGTGGATGTAGTTATATTGGTATATTTACATTAGTATAGCTTATTACCCTATAGGAAAGGGATTAAAATATGAATATAATGCACTTTTTGTGGCACTAGGGAGGCTGTAAAACTATAATTTCAGTTAAAAACAAAAATATGCTGCACTAACTGATGTAGTTATACTGGTAGGAAACTGGATAAATCAGGCCTTAGTCAATGCATTTGGCCCAAATCCATCAGTACTGTACGTAATGTACATCCTGTTGTTCAGGCCCTTAACACCCTCGTCTCCTATTGGCTGAACTCTGAGCCCCGGTTAATACCATCTCAATCACAGAATCTTCTGCTGTAGAAGTGGAATAGGATTGATAGGAGCTTCTCACAAGTCATGTGCTCTAGGGTGTGGCATCTCCCACCAGGAATGAGGACAGTAGTCATCAGAGGGTACACACTTCTAACAGCAGAAAGTGCATCCCAGCTGCTTCCCTTTTTCCTTGGCTGACCCCATTGCAAATGGACTTCTTGGTGGCAAACTCAGGGACACACCTCTATCTATGTCAGTTAACCTTCTAAACATGAACTCAAAGTTTCATACAGACTTGGAATTTTAAAATTGAAATAGTAGATTTGGCAGTAATAGAGGACACTAACCCAAGAGAGATTTCTACTCAACTGCATTAGAGCATGTTTTTAGGGTTCAAATGAAATGTAAGTAGGGTATGGCTCACTTTTCTGGAAGGAGTTAAAAAAAAATGACCAAAGCTAGATCTTGGAAAAAGTTATGTTTAAGTGAATTTTTATACTGAGAAATAATATTTTTTGTGCTTCCTATTAGATGTGGGAGAAAGATCCTGAAACCTTTCTAATAATTATAAAGGGAACTGGAGGAAAGGCTTTCTGTGCTGGGGGTGATATCAGAGGTAAGAACTTGAGGCTGAAGTCACACTCCTCACTATTTTACAGTTGTAACTTACAGTGATTAATTACTTCAGTATTCATATTGCTCTATTCTAAGTATAGGGCACACATGAAATAGTGAGATTGAAGTAAATAGACACTTTTGTGCAAGAATCATCAAGACATTAATGCTTTTAAAAAATTTACAAATCTTTTGTGAACTGCTTTTCAGTTTGTGTAGGTAATACAGAGATAAAACACAACTATATTTGCCTTGGGACAGCTAAATTTTGTTATAATGATTGAAAAATAACTTAGTATCTGGCTAAAGCCTTAAAACCAGGTGCACCTAAAGTGAATATGGTAGGGAGAAAGAAGCACTTTGATGAACTTGTCTTCTCAAAAATATCCCTTGCTACTGAGGGCATCTGCCCTTGTAGTCTGGTGGCTCTGCTAGGCAACCACTGATACGGAAGACCCAAATAGGCATGGATGTGAAAAAACACCGGCTTATAGTTGACTTGATGTGACCACATTATTCCATGCACTTGTGAGCTCCAGAATGAATTACTTCAGCTCATTTCAGAACAAAATCATGTACCTGGAAAATGCCCCAGAGACTGAAAAAACGCAGCAGTTTGTCTGATCATTGTAAACAAGTGTCTTCTCAGGACTGGGTCCCCATTTTCTAGTATTCAGTATTTTTAATAGGAATGGTTTTAGCTACCTAAGAGATTGGCTTTTCCTCTCTGGTCATGTTACCTGCCATGATCGTTTGAGTGAAACCGAATTATGAAGTTGTCAGCCAGTAGAAAAGGGTCATGAATCCAGTAGTTATAACTTTTTATGAGAGCTGGATATAGATTCTTGAACATGTTTCTGCAACAAATAGTGGGGAAGATGATAATGATTGTATTTAAGTGATAAAATCAATTTAAGTCTCCTGGTGATGGGCACACTTCATTTTGCTCACCTGGAAAGCTGCAGAAAATAGAAGCCCTTCTTACAGAATGCAAGTCCATCTTTTAGAGTGCGCAAAACCTTGCTTATTGTGAATATTAAATACTGCAAAGTCATTTTGGTTGTACTGGTTAAGATTTACAGGTTATTTAATTTTAATTTTAACTTGAATTTTGTCTTATTTTGCTAGTTATCAGAGATGCAGGAAAAGTTGGAGATAGGCTAGCACAAGATTTCTTCAGAGAAGAATACATGCTGAACAATGCTATTGGTATGTGTACACGGAGTGATTTCCAAATCTCAGTACTTCCTAGAATATTTGTGGGTTTGATATTTCACAATGGTAGTGCTAAAGCATAAATTCAATATTTAGTTTTATGGAATTTTAAGAGGAAAGGATAAAATGTGAAGGTCATAATTTTTTGATTAAGTGTCAGTTTTGGTAACATACCTCTAACTTTACAGTGCAGGTGAGGCATTCATTTCCCATTTTAAACAACTTCTCCATTTCATGTTAGGTTTTGTCAGTAATATTCAATGTATTTCAGTGATGAGTAAAGTGAATCCTAGATTTGCAGATGAAGTATTCTAGATATGTAGATTAGAGAAGACACAAAGATGTGATAGGATACGTAAAATGGGCTTACCTGTATTTACTCTCTAATAGGGTGTGAATGAGGCAGCACTCAGTGAATTTAGAAGGCTATATTGCTTTATTAATTGCCGAACAATTTGTAGCAGAGTGTTCCACTGATTATTGTTGTACCAAAAGGCTTAGTAGGATCCAGAAAAGACTGGACCTTTATCTGAATAACCTATTTACAGACAAATGTAAACTGTATGTGGGTTAACATTCTTCAGAGCAAAAATGAACTACTAGCAGTTTGGAGTCAGGAAGAAGTTTCTCCTGCAGACATGCTTAATTCAACAGTCTGGGCTTTAAGCCTTTCTTGGCAGTATCTGGTACCAGTGACAGTCAGAGAGAGAAGATAGTGATTGAAGGGCCAGTGTTGTGATGTTGTCTGGCAATTCAGGTGTACCTGCAGGATATTTGCAGGTCAAACATTCATATTTCTGAAGAGTCACGGTAAGTTGTTATTAAAACTGAGGCCTGGGGTATGCTAACATCAGGTTTTTTTTTAACTGGCTCTGTCACTCATGGTTGTGGGAAAAAATCCACACCTCTGAAGGGTATAGTTAATTCAATTTAACCCTGCATATAGGCAACTCTAGGTCAGTGGAAGACTTCTTCCATCAAACTAACTACTGCCACTGTGGGAGGTGGATTACTTGTGCATTGATGGGAGAACTCCACCAGTTGGCTTATCTACACTGAAGTGCTGGAGCGGCACCACTGTAACATTACAAGTTTAAACAAGCCCATAGAATTTTAACAGCTAACTTCCATGTTGTTTTTGCATCTAAGACCTGTTTTATTTCACCTTTGATTATGAAGTATACACAAGTCATTTTTATAGTTTAACTGTCTTGTTCTCATGCTCTTGCAGAGCGCTACAGTGTTTATACACTAAAGACGACAATGGACTTTAAACCTTAACATTTGGTTTTAAAGCGCTGACAGATGTTTCTGTTGATCATGGCTTTAAAAAAATGTGAATGTTTTTGCTAAGTGTGATCTGATAGCATTGTTGTAAGAGTGAGATTTAAAGAATGTAAATTTATAATGTGAGATTTTGTATTATGTATTGAGAGCACCTCTAGTGCATAGCAAAAGTGGTAAGCAAATAGTACATCTTAACTACATAGCTAAAGTTGAGATGTAGTACAAAGATCAACTTAACAGTCCATTCAGTATTATTGCATGTTCTATGGTGATGTGCCTAAAGTTCAACTCCTTTGTTATATTTGCTAACTACTATTTTCAGACTCCTCAGCATGTAGTGAAAGACCTTCTTACAAATACATATACACAAAGCAATTGGGACCTTGGTTAGTTCCTTATAAGTTACTCTGGATACTTTGGTATTCACACACAGTCTTAAAAATAAGGCAGGTTAGTTTACTGGTTGTTTTTCAAATGTATTCTTAAGGCTGGTTGAAGTGCCTTTAGAATTTCCCCCTAGAGAATCAGTAGTGCAGTTTTGCTTACATAATTTAACAGCTGTTTCAAGTATCTGTACTGCTAGGTGGAGACATAAAATAAATTTGTGATCAGTTTAACATCTTAGCCTTTGTGGTATCTGTTCATCACGGGTATTTTTGTCTAGGCTGGGATTAAGTGTACATTCCTACAAAAATATATTATATACACCTAATTGTTATGTTTCTGTTAGGTACCTGCCAGAAGCCGTATGTTGCACTTATTGATGGGATTACGATGGGAGGTGTAAGTAAAATATCTTTCTAAGTGAGACAGTTGAGATGGCTTATCTGTGTTAACATGACAGCTGATAAAAGCAAAATTGACAGTTTCAGGAAGTGCATATAACGCCATCATTTACTGTAAGTCATTTTCAGATACTATTGGGTGAAACTTGGCCCACGTCATTTAGAAGATGGTTAATTTTTAAGTGTTACGTCTATCTTTGACATAACCTATTGATGTGCTGGAGAGGTAATGCAGCTTTTGGTTGCCGCCCCCGCCCGCCATCACCATTGCAGAAAAATGGGAAAAAATGACTCCCTATATAATGAACATTAATTCTGAAATCCTGCTTTTCATCTGTAAAATATCATGACAAATCCTGGTTCTTGATACACTGCAGCCCCACAATGGATTTAAGAGATCATTTTACCCTTTTGCAAAATTAAACAATAAATTGTGTGTTCGAGGAGTTATATGATTAAGATTAGTTAACATTTGTTCTCCAATTGGAATTGTTCGCACATATTAATGGGTTACTATTTCACATGGAGCAGTAGGGAAAAATACCAACTCCTAACTTGGCAAGCTGAATGACCTAAGCTAAAGGGAAACTATATGTACAAGTGACTCAGTATAACTTCATGTGGCAAACATTCACTACAGTTTTTGAAGATGTGTTTACCTGAGCCTCTTTATAGCATTCATGTTTTGTGTGTGGAAGCCGAGGGAAGGAGATGATATTGTATATGCAAGTTCTGCTACAACAGAGCAGACTATTTTTCATGATTCTGTTATTGTTGAAGATAAAGCTGCTCTTTTCTCTGAGGATTTGGTGGTAGCTTTGAAGGCAGCAGGGGGATCTTGTGGCTTATAAAGGAGTCTGGAATTTTGGAATAAGAATCCTGAAAGCAGGGACGTTAACATTGATAATCTATACAAATATCTTCCAGCTCTGGTCAGTTTATCTTGGATACTGTCCTTAGCTAATGTAGATTTTTAAAGGTTGAAAGTCTGACATATAAATAAAAGTTAACTGACTGGCTAGCATTGGCTGATCATCTTTGTCCCATTGTGTTTCTTGATGATACCATGTTGTATACCCGATACCATGTTATATACCCAATACCACGAACACAGTCCTCTTACTTAAAAGATATATTGCTGTCTTTTCTCTTCAATTTGGCTTTTTTTAGATTTCACTGATACATTAAAGTCCTAGCAGAGAACATCACATGATAAGAAATAGTCTGTATATTTGTGACAAGAGATCTAGAAATTGTTGAACTAATGTCTTCCTGTGGGATGTTTGGTAGTGGAGTGTGTCTGTATGGGCTGAATTTTAATTCTTAGGTAAAAAATATTTTGTGTGACTACTGGGAGATCTTCAGTTTCTGTTCAGTGATAAAACACTGTAAGTCTGTCCTGGGAGGTAGCATTGCCTTAAACAGTTTTACTAGTGGCCTTTGAGTGAACAGCAAGTGACAGAACTAGTATCCACAGTAAAAGCGGTGTCTGACTACAGCAGTAGTAGGTAGTCAGTAGGTAGTTTGTCGTGTCCGATGATGACGTCTTGAGCTTGCACAGGCTCATCGGTTGTGGACTTGCATGTGGCTGAGGAGTCCAAGCTTTGGACAGCATGGGCGTTCACAGCGGGGGCAAGGGAATTGTCCTGGCTCTGTTGGTACGGCTGCTGCTGTTGCTTCCTCTCACGAGCATCAATGAGGCGTACGCGTCACTGCTCTTCAAAGTTGTCATACGCGTGTCATACGAGAGCACGCCAGCCTGTTTGGTCATTTGCATGCTGCTCTAACTGATCTGGTTTTAAACCAGCATGAGCAATGTTGGCCTTCACACAGTCTTTATACCTCTTGCGAGGCCTATCTTGATTCCTTTTGCCCTGAGAGAGTTCACCATAGAGGAGTTGCTTAGGGATTCTTGACTCTTCCATTTGTATGACTTGCAAGCTGTGGAAATAAGTTGTGGGAAGGCACTGAGTGAATTGACTCGCCATTGCTTAGTTTGCCTTTGGATTGAAAATATTGCCTGTAGATACATAAATATAAAAATAAATATCTGCTAGCAGGCAGAAAAGGATAGTATTTGTTCCTTGCCAAACGGTAGGACTAATAGCCCCTGGATGAAAGTTGGCGTTTTTCTTGGTTCCTTGCTGGACTAGTTTTATCCAGCTAATTCTTTCCCATCACTTCTAATATACACATCTTACTACCAGTATTTCCCAGATTTTGGGTTGAGGTCACAGGAGCGGTATGTAAGCAGTTTTCCCAGGCTTAAGTTATTAAACTAAAAATTGGAAACTTTCCAGTTAAGAACCCGCACCCCTAACATGTTATCTTGTTGAGGGAGATAGGCCTGTTGTGGCTAAATAGGTGCCTGGATTCTTTTTACCCCGCTCATTTACTTTGTTACCAACCTGGCTTTGCCTGCCCTCCATGCTCTTTTCCATTCTTCCCTTCATCCTTTCCCACCGGTAATAGTGCACTCTTGCCATAAGTGCACACCCTGTTGTCACCTTTTTTTTATTCCCCTTCCAAGGAGAAAGAAAAGCTCACAAACAGAAAATCCAAAGTCTGTTGTCTTTATACCAGGCCTCTGGCTCACACTTGGGACTCATTTGTCTTTGACTGCAAGGTTTGAGGCTTGTAGCCTAGCCTGCTCCAGTGCCGGTGAACAAGAAGGGGAAACTAGCTACATCATCTTCTTTGGGTTTCACCCCAGGCAGGGTGACCAACAGCCAAACCTTCTAATCCTTGCTGCTTCCCTAGACTGCTCCCACCATTTCCCTCTTCGTCAGGCTCTGTCATGGGAACCTGGACTCCACTATTTCCATTCTGGAGTTTTCTCCTGGTATGGCTTCTTCTCAGCCAGCTACTGAGGTGCTTTCTCAAGGTCCTTTTTAGCCTCTTTGGAGTATAGTTCAGGCAGGCAGACTTTCCTCCTCAAGACAGGAGTCCCTCGCCAATCTTATCTTGGATTTGAGGTTATGTTTCAAGCAGTCTCTCTGGGCTTCCACCTTATAGCGGGAGTCATCATAATTAGCCTTCATTGTGGAGCTGGGATTATAGTACAGGCAATCACTAACTCTCTTCTTACAACTGGATTCTTTACAGCTGTCCTTATTAGAGCTGGGCTTGTAGTTTTGCCTGGAAGTGGGCCTTAGCCAGCTTCTCCTTCAGCTGGCCTCTTTGTCTTCAATTAGTCCACCAACAGGAGGACTCAGCAAGTCAGACTTCTCTAGTTGGGAGCTGTGGAGGACCATGCCTGCAGATTCTCAATATAAACAAACTGCTGCTTGTTCTGCCAGTAGATTACCCTGATAGGCCACAGGCGAAAGGTTGCAGACCTGGGGACTATCAGCTTGACAAGTAGGACTTCTATTTTTCCAATACACCAAGAACTTTTTAATACTCAGATCATGCAGGGGTCCACTTTTCTTGTATGTTGCATCCCTTCCCCACCTCCCTCTTATATCTTGTCTATTTTAGATTGTTCAGCAATTTTAGGTGGTTACTGTTAAAGTATGGTAAATATTTCTGTTGAAATATAGTAATATACAGAACCTATTTTTTTCGTGCAGGTTAAGGGAGAAAAACTGAAGGAGACAGTTTTGCTGCATTCTAGTTTCATTCTGTAGTATGTTGCTTATATCTTAAAATAGGCAGGGACTTTGCAAAAGTGATGTAAGACATTGAGTGATTTCATCATGCTAATTTTCCCTTCACTTATCAAACCTTCCACCTGGCATTAGCAATCTATGCATACTCCTGCTAAAAGTGGAGGGGATTGAAAGAAATAGTGTTAATATTTATCAAGTAACTGTTACACTTGAGTCATGTTAAAATATTAAAAATGCTTGTAAAATGGCAACAATCAAATCATATTTTGTGTGCTAAAAATAATGCATAGCAAAAATAATAACTCAATGCAGATTAAAAATATGAATGTCTTCTCTTCTTCCTCTCCTCCAGGAAAATTCTAGCCTGTCCGTTTAGTCATAATATGGTGTTATCTGATGTTGCTTCTTTGATGGCCCTATGCAATAGCTAATTAAAAACTAAAAACCAAAAAAACCAGGACCTAATCTTGCAGATCTTTAGGCAATTTTGGGTTGCCCCTAGATCTCTCCCACTTGGATCTCCAGGAACTCAGTTTGACTCCAGTCTCACCACTCAAGTTCCTTTATTTGGCATGTGGTAAAGCTGTGCTGGGCTGACCAAACTCAAGCACAGGGGTAGGCATACAGGATACAACACATTCAGATATGTAGTAAACATCTTATTTTGTATACCTTTACACGTTACATTGCTTTTATTATGCATTGCATCATGTTTTGGGATTGGCTTGATCGCTTCATAGGAACTAATCCCTGTACAACCTTCACTGTCCATTTACAACTTACTCTTTATCTCATCTTATATTCTAGGCATATGATATCCATTGTTACCTTGTCTACTGTAAATGATTCTTTGGGTGTTCTCCCTTAGCTTAGTTGGTAAAGGTATTTTCTTTCCAGCCTGCTGATCCATTTAGCATCTTAATTCTGTCTCCCAAGATATGAGGCCTCATGCATGTCCAGAGATTCATGTCAAACCCATTCTACTGCTTTTGCTTTTGTATTTTTTAAAATATATTAGTATTTGTTTTATTTGTAGTATTTTGTTTTTTGTGATTTTCTTTTTAAATTTACTGTCCAGCAGTACGTTCTCAGGACCACAATATTTGTAATTATTCGAGTTACCATTAATATTAGGTTCAAAATACAAACAACTTAGTTTTGGGTAGCCCATTCGGATATAATTTTACATTTTAAAATTTATAATTTTAATCCTGCAATGCCTTTCAAACATTTTTAGTTTTATAACTTTAATTTTGCTTTTACTTCATCCGTATGAAACTCTCTTTATTTGCCCTGGGAAATTTAGGTATTAAACAGAACATAGGCTAATTAAAATAATAATTCCTGGTTCCTTACCTCCCGCCACAATTTGTGTTATTACCAGCACAGGCAGTTTTTACTTCACCACCATTCCAGCATCTCAGCCATACTTTGCAATTTGGGGGCTCTTGCCCACAGTGAACCCACATGCTGGAAACTCTGCCTGGAGGACATCACACCTGTGTATTCAGGTAGAAACTCTCTAGTCTGGCCCGTTGGTTCTTGACTGATACCAAATGAGAGAGTTTGCTGGACCATGGAAAGTCAGTATTGTCTAGCAGTATTACCAACACTTCCACTGCTTACTGGGCTCTCAGAAGACATTTGGGGTAAATTACAGCTAAACAACAGCACAGAACACTGAGAGCCAGGACTAGTGGCTGTTAAAAAAAAACTTCATGGGACCACACCCATGGTAAGTGGTCATGCAGTTAACTAAAATCATGCTGGATTATGAGTGTTGCTGGGCAAGGGAGTGCCATACAACAGAGCATCAAACTGTATAAGCATCCCCTAGGTTAAACAGCAAAACAGATCTGGGGCTTTCTAAATGTTGCATTGATTTGTAACAGTATTTGAGGAAGTAAAACAAATTTGTTCAACATTGTATGGGTTGCAGTGGTTTTACATTTAATTTGACAGTAGACTCCCGACTTATACGGAGGTTGTATTCTTGCAACCCCCACGTAAGTCTTATTTCCTGAGCAACTTGAGGGAGCCAGGAAACTAATGAGGGCACTAGCGAGTGGCAGTGAGCCGGGGACCAGGCTGTTTCTCCACTCATTTCAGGGACAGCGTCTTGGTTGCCACCACTAACAGGAGCGGGGAAACCTCTCGTGTCAGTGGCGGCAGCCCAATTGCTGCCACCCATGACAGAGGCAGCAGTCACATTAACCTGAGATGTGCACAACTCGGCTGTGCGTAGCTCAGGGGTTTACTGTACTGGATACTAGTTATTCTGCACCCTCTGTTGTCACCTCTTTTATACCAATTTTTAACTTACCTGACTGTGGTGATAAAAGGGCATGCTTTTGGCTCCATACTACTTATTGCTGATTTTACTTTACCGATCCTGACTCCCAAAAATGAAACCACAGCCATGTCCAATTGCTCAAGTCAAGCCTGACCTACAGTAAGTAGCTCCATTGATTTTGGGAGATTATTTTTATAGGGAAATTGCTTATGCAGAAGTCTGCAGGAGCAGGTCCCTGTTCAGTATAGCAGGGTTTCTCAGCCTTTTTCTGTATGAGGTTCCCACAATATACTATTAAAAACTCTGTGGCCCTTCTGTGCCACAGTTTTTTTTCTATTGGAAGAGGGTCAGGCCAGCAGACCCCAGGGTGAAGGGGGGAAGGAAGCCCAGGACCCAGCCTGGGCTAAGGGAAGACTCTGTGGCCCCTTTTTGTCTTGAGAGACAGTGGTTAGCAGCGATGGTGAGGATCTATGGGCAGTGTTAGAGTCTGCAGCTTCTCCCATGGCTTATCCGTCCAATATTCGATTTGCACGGTCGATTGCAGTAACCGCATGTCAGTCTATTTTCAAATTCTTGAGTCTGAGAGTTTTTCCTTTTGAGGTGAAGTTCTTTTACGTGGCTTGCACATATACTATTGAAGGATGATGTGCCCTGTCGTAGCAATCGTCACCAGGTATTTCGTTCTGATGTGGATTGTGAGGATTTTGGATCGATGTTGAATTTTTTCATGGTGTTTTTGCATGTGTCCTTGAATAGTACCATGTGGTCTTCCTCTTGTTCTCGACCCACATGACAGCTCACCTAAGAGGATTTCTTTGGAAAGACGTTTGTCACCCATTCTTCTCACATGAACAAGACATCGTAGTCTTCTGCTGTTGAGGATCTCTATGAGTCTGGGTATGCCAGATCTTGACAGGACATCTGCATTTGTTACTTTATCTTTATTTTTGTTGGGTATGTCATTTACATCTACTTTTTGATTTTTGGTCTATCCCCATGCACCCAATGAAGAAGGCAGATGTTGCAGGTCAGCACCTTATTGACTGAGGGCTGCCCAGCTTGAGCACGATGACTCCTTCCACCAACAAAAGTGACCCATGGCATCCTCCTCTGCCAATTGAGGAGGTTTTATAACCCATAACTGCTACTTCCTATGTTGTTTCCATGCTATCAGCAAGGATGGCTTGTCCTCTCCGTTTGGTACCCTCTTACACGCTGCATTGCCTGGGCTAGTATTTGGAGCAAGCGCGTAGCCCAAGCAGCACTGTCCCCCACTTGAATCCAAAGGAAAGACAGAAGTCAGTACGTTTGGAACTGAGGTGACTGCAAGGAGGTGTCGGAAAGCAGGGTGGATGAAAGCAGGATACCTTAGGGTCTCCACTCTGGACTTTCTGATTGGGTTTACTCCCATAGCCTTTGGATCTACCAGTTTTTTGACAGGGTTGTCTTCCTGGGGTGACATAAGGAGTCACGCTCCCTTGGATGCTGGTGACCAAATCATGGTTCATACACCATTTGGATTAACCAAAATAATCCAGGGACCCAAGTATCCCAGACCCTCATCTCATGCATAATGAGAGGGTAGAAGTCCGCCCACCCACTGTCATGCTTGGGGTCTGTGCTGCCTGCCCAGCACTCGTGGACTGCTGGTGCAGCTGCTGCCCCTGCTTGCGTCTCACGGGGGACCATGTGAACAAGAAGAAATAACAAATGCCAAAGGGCTGGGAGGATCAGGCCAGCTCAGTCCTCCCCTGCACTGCCCGCTCCCCTGTTGCTGAGCTCCCCCCCTGCCTCCTGCACAAAGAACCCTCCTCTGCAGCCCGACCCGGCCCGCTCCCAACACTCCCCACCCCTCAGCTCCCCCCCTGCATCCCTTGGCCTGGTCCACTCCCAACACCCACGCTGATCTGGTCCCTGAACCGCACTCCCCCAAGGTAAGTTAAGGACTTACCACTGGTGCAACCCAGAGGAGTCACCACCTCCTCCACCAGAGCCTCCGGTATCTCCAGCTGTGCACAGCAAAGCGGCAGTTCTGTGCAGCAGGACTTAGTTTTTCTGCCTTGGCCTCTAACGAATCTAGCACCGGCCATGCTTGGCAGATCCCCTGAAGCCTGCTTCACACCTGGTTGAGAACCACTCATCATCATCATCATCATCAACAACCATGGGCTCAGCACCCATTGGTGTCTGATGCCTCTCTCACTATTTACTTCCATCTTTCCCCGTCCAGCGCAGAGTGGCCTAGTTTCTGCAGACTAGCTCCACACCAATCTACTATATCAGCTACCCATTCTGTGTGTGATCCGCGTCGCCTATTCGAACTGTACATTATGCTGAATACCAGGGTCTTGATTTTGCATTCGTCATTCATTCTGCAAATGTGCCTGAAGAGCTGTAACTTGCATTGTATAGCTTTCTGCAGTAGGTTCTCTTTCATCTGTATTTTGCTATATAATTCCTCGTTGGTGACCTTCTGCATCCATCCTTTTCTCAGGATCTTTCTATAACAACTCTTCTCGAATACCAGTATCCTTCTCTTTGAATCTTTCATTATCACCTTTGTCTCAAATCTGTGCAAAATGCTGCTGAATACACACATTTTCAAGATGCTCAGCTTCGTTCCTAAGCCAGGTGTTTGGTTTTTCCAGATCTTACCCATCACCTTCAAACTTGCTCTTGCTTTTGCTATTCTGTTCCCTATTTCCTCCTTACAGACTGGATCATATGTTATGTTGTCCCTCAGATAAGTGAACTTTTCTACATTTGAGGACCACTGCAATATATTTTATTCCGTTTGCTGTTTTGTAGCTGTCAGGGTTTGCCTTTCCTTTCCTTTTCAAATTAAAAATTTGGTGTGCAATGACACGTTTAGTGAAACTTTTAAAATGTGAGCTGAAAACTTCTAGGGATGTGTAAAATATGAAATATCGCCTAGAATCAGAATGTAGTCATTTGGGGCGTATGATTTTGTTTTTTTTGGACTGGATCTATTATATTATGTATTCCAGATTGTACAATGTGCACAGGGAACCTGTCAGATGCTGCAGGGAAGCAGAGCTCATGGGAGTAATACAAGATCTTGAAACAGTGCCACAAACCAGGACCAGTCATGCTATTAGCTAATTACTAGTGCCGTTTTTTTCATTTTGGTACCCTTTAGTTCTTGCCACAAAGATCACAAATTTTCTTAAATTCAAAAGAAGTGTTGGCACTTCTGCTCATTTTGTATTCTTACCTGAGCATTAATAAGTAATTTTACTGATTTTTTTCAAGTTTAATGAATGCCATGATTTTGCTTAAGATAAATCATTGCATTTGTAAATGACTCATACAGTTGCTTTAACTTTTAAAATGTTTGTATTTTCTCACCGTGCTTAACAAAAAGCAGAATTAACGCAAAGCCTAGGATACGGTAATGTGTTTAATACGGTACTTAATTTTTACCAAAACACATTTGTCAGAGATTGTTGCTAATTCCAAGAAGCTAATGGTTAAGTGTTTCATGTCTCAAAGTACATCATGGAACATTAGGTGATTGAATCTTCTTTTCCCTGCTTATTGAATCAGTTCTGTGGATGTTCTGTTTTTTTTTTTGAATGTTTTTAGAGTTGTCGTTGACAACATTTGCCAGACCAGAACAGGATCAGGGAAGAGGCAAACATCTGTCAAGATAAAATATGGCGAGGTGAAAAAGAGAATGAAAACAGAGCATGTTATTCATACATTTCCTCTTAAGTGCAACAGGATAAGACCACAACTTCAGTCTATTACCTACATGCTACTGTAGATTAATTCTAATTTTATACATTAGAGGTAAGATACACATAATGTTGTGGGCAGGTTTAAATAAGTTTTTTGTTGTTACCCTAATATGTATTCTTCATCGAGTGTCCCCGTGGGTGCTCCACAATAGGTGTTGGGCTCGCCCGGCGCTGCAGATCGGAAATCTTCCAGCAGTTTCTCCTGGATCGCGCATGCGCCGGCGCGCGCCGCTCCCCTGCGTGCCCCCCGCCACGTGCGCGATCCGGTCCCCGCCAGTTCCTTCTCAACCGCCATTGGCTGCAGATGGAATCCACTCCAGCTATGGCCAGAGTCAGATTAGATAGTATTTCTACGTGTAAATTGTTCTTTTTTCCCGGTAAAAAAAAAAAGAGGACAAAGAGAATATCAAAAAAAATATATATGTATAACAAAAAGAGAGAGAGGAACGGAGAAGAAGAGTGGACGTAAGGCCAGTAGGCCACCCGCTGCCCTGCAGGCCGGTGTCTGCGATTCGGGAAAACAGGCACAGATTGGCTGCGTCTACACGTGCACACTACTTCGAAGTAGCGGCACCAACTTCGAAATAGCGCCCGTCACGTCTACACGCTTCGGGCGCTATTTCGAAGTTAACTTCGACGTTAGGTGGCGAGACGTCGAAGTCGCTAACCTCATGAGGAGATAGGAATAGCGCCCTACTTCGACGTTCAACGTCGAAGTAGGGACAGTGTAGACGATCCGCGTCCCGCAACGTCGAAATTGCCGGGTCCTCCATGGCAGCCATCAGCTGGGGGGTTGAGAGACGCTCTCTCCAGCCCCTCAGCTCACTGGTGGCCGCGTGGAGCGGCCCCTTAAAGGTCCCCTCCCCCGCCCTGACTGCAGGAGGCTGAGGCAACATGCAGGCTCCTGCCTGCACCCGCGGCAAGCCTGCACAGCCCTCAGCCCCTGACACCGGCCATGGCTGCCCAGCAGCCCCCCCAGCGCCCCCAGGGGACCCCCCCCCAAGGGCAGCCAGAGCAGCCAGAGGGCCACGCAGTCTGGGAAGCGGCAGCGGGGCCCCTCTTGGACGGAGGCCGAGATGCGGGACCTGCTGGGGCTCTGGAGCGAGGAGGAGGTGCTCCAGGTAATGGGGAGCAAGAGGCGGAACGCAGATGCGTTCGCTCGGCTGGCCGACGGCCTGGCTGCCCGGGGTCACCCTGCCCGCACTCCTGACCACGTCCGCAGTAAGGTCAAGGAGCTGCGGCAGGGTTACGCCCGGGCCCGGGATGCGGCCAGCCGATCTGGGGCTGCCCCCGTCACTTGCCCCTTTTACAGGGAGCTCAGGGACATCCTGGGCTCCCGGCACACCTCCTCCCCTCCGGCCACCCTTGACACCTCGGCTGACGAGCCCGAGCACGCCCTGCAGACGGACTCCGCCCCGGAGGCAAGCCCCGCACCCCGGGGGCCCCCCCCGGAGGCCATCCCCGGGACATCGCGGTAGGAGGAGGAGGAGGAGGAGGAGGGGGGCTCCTCCTCCGCAGAATCCAGCCTGCAGATCCTCCTCCTGCCATCCCGGAGCAGCAGCAGGGCCTCCGACCCCCGGGGATCTCCGGACCGTGGGAGCGGACCCACAGGTAGGTACCCCTCTCTGGTGGACACCCCGGGGCTTGAGGGGCGGGGGGAACAGAGATGTGTCCAGGGCCCCCCACACGCTCACATGGCCATGGCCCCAAGGACACCAGGGCCATGGCCCTCACAGCACTGCAGCCATCAGCCCCTGCCCCCCGCCACCCTGCATGACAGTGCCATGCCCCATCCCCGGGCCAGGGGGGAGCGGAACCTCGAGGGGCCCCCGGGCGGAGGGGGTGGGACACCCCGCAGCAGCAGCATGTGATGGAGTGGGGGGAGTGCCAAAGAGAGACTCAGGCTACATATGAGCCACCAGAGCCGAGGAGCTCCCAGGGCCAAAGGAGGATCCTGGCGCTACAGCTGGCAGGTGACACCTCTGCCCTGAGCAAACAGGAGGGAGGAGCCGAGCTGGCTTGGAATTGGGGGGCGAGGGCGGGGGCCACAGGTAGAGGCTAGGGGAAGGGAGAGCTGGTAGGCAGCCAGCCAGAGGAGGGGGAAAGCTGCATCCCAGAGGGGCCCCCCTTGGGGTCTTCTCCCCACGACGGGTTGGAAGGACTGTCTCTTCCGACAGCTGGTGCTGTCACTCCTGCCAGAAACTGGCCATCTGTGGCCTAAGAAAGCTCTCCTGCTCTCAGACCCTGCGGGGTGAAGTGAGAGTCGCTCCCACCAGGGGACGGGGTGCAGGGCAGGGGGACCCCTGAACCCCATCCATCACAGCAGCATCTCCCGGGGACGGGGATGGGGAACCTGCAGCACAGGGCGGGGGGGACAAAGGCCACGGCTCGGGGCCCACACTAACGCCTGTCTCCATTCTTCTTTCCCCCCTCCTCTCCTGTGTCCTGCACCTGCACCTGCACCATCTGAAGGACCGGAAGAGAGCGCCGGCGAGGCCTCGGTTGTCCCGGAGAGCCCTCCGGGACCCTTGCTCCAGGGCAGCCCCTCGGCCGAGGAACGACCGGCCCCGCGGAGGGCCAGACGGCGGACCCCGCGCCTGCTACCGGCGGCAGCCACGGACCCCCAGCTGCTGGCCATCCTCCGCCGGCAGCTGGAGGTGTCGGAGCAGCACCTCTAGCTGCAGGAGCAGGCGCTGGCCTGGCGCAGGGAGGCATGGGGGGCCTATATGGAGACCATCAACCGGCTGGTTGACTACCTGGCCCCCCATGCCGCGCCAGCCGAGCCACCGCCCGCCATGCCCGCTCCTGCAGCCCCACCACCAGCTGCTCCAGCCGTCGCCGGGCTGTCCGCTGTCGCCCCACCACCTCCGCGCGAGGGCCACCGCGCCGAGGGACCCCTGGAGCCACCCGAGACTCGCCGGCGCCGCTACCTTCTGGTGGAGCCCGCTCCCACCCAGCCGCGGACCAGACTGCAGGCCCGGCGGAGCTCCCGGCCGGGCACGCCCACTGCTGGGCTGTAGGGGCGAGGGGCCCGGGACGTGGCCCCCCCCCTTGTTGGACAGACTTTGGGGACTGCTTTATGTTACTGCCCCTGTTTGCCCCGTCCCCCCCTGTAAATAGTTCTCCCCGTTCTCCTCCCTGCTTTTCTTTTTTGTTGATGGCGCACAGTTCTCTGCTTTGTTGTTGTATATTGTTTTATTTGTGCACATCTTGCTTTTGTTGAACGTTTGTCCCTCCTTTTTGGTTTCTGTTTCACATATTTATTTATTTACAAAAAAAAAAAAAAAATTCGTTAAGACAAAAAAAACATTTACATTCACCCAGAAGTTCGTGCTGTCATTTCTCCTGGACAAGTGCGGGGGGGGCGGTGGGGTGCTCCATGGTGTGGGCGTTGGGGCAGGAGTGTGGGGGAGGAAGGGGCGGGCAGTAGGGGGCCTGGGCAGAGTTCACCCCGTGGCCTGTTGCTCGAAGTGGGCCCGCAGGGCCTCCCGGACCCGGTTCCCCTCTGGGTCCACCTGCCGACTGGGGGCAGCAGGTGGCTGCACGTGTGCCCTGCCGGCCTCGGTGGCCCAGCCCTGAAGAAAGCTCTCCCCCTTGCTCTCCACGAGGTTGTGCAGGGCGCAGCAGGCACCCACAATCTGGGGGATGTTGTTGGGGCTGGCATCCAGGCGGGTCAGGAGAGATCGCCAGCGTCCCTTGAGGCGGCCAAATGAGTGCTCCACCACCTGGCGCGCATGGTTCAGGCGCTCGTTGAAGCGCTCCTGGCTGGCGGAGAGGTGGCCCGTGTAGGGGCGCATGAGCCACGGCCGGAGGGGGTAGGCCGCATCCGCGATGATGCAGAAGGGCATGGTGGTGTCCCCCAGAGGGATCTCCCGCTGGGGGATGTAGGTCCCCGCCTCCAGCCGGCGGCACAGGCCCGAGTTCCGGAAAACCCGGGCGTCGTGGGTGCTGCCAGGCCAGCCCACGTAAATGTCCTGGAACCGTCCCCGGCTGTCCACCAAGGCCTGCAGGACGACTGAATGGTAGCCCTTCCGATTGAGGTATCGGCCTCCACTGTGGTCCGGGGCACGAATGGGGATGTGAGTCCCATCCAGAGCCCCGAAGCAGTTGGGGAAGCCCAGGGTGGCAAAGGCGGCGACAGTGGCATGTGGGTCCCCCAGCCTCACGAGCCTGTGCAGGAGCATGGTGTTGATGGCACGCACGACCTGCAGAGAAAGCACATGGGACAGCCCCAATGAGGGGTGAGCAGGGTGTGCGTGGCCCTGGCCTGCCCTGGCCCCCCTGCCCTGCCCTGCCCTGCCCTGCCCTGGGCCCCCTGCCCTGCCCTGCCCTGCTCTGCTCTGGCCCCCCTGCCCTGCCCTGCCCTGGCCCCCCTGCCCTGCCGTGCCCTGGCCTGCCCTGTCCTGCCCTGGGCCCCCTGCCCTGGCCTGGCCTCCCCCTGTGGGTTCTCTTACCTCCATGAAGACAGCCCCGACGGTGGCCTTTCCGACACCAAACTGCTGCCCCACGGATCGGTAGCTGTCCGGAGTGGCCAGCTTCCAGACAGCGATGCCGACCCGTTTCTCCACAGGGAGGGCACGCCGCATGGCAGTGTCCCGGTGCCTGAGTGCAGGGGTGAGCCACTGGCACAGCTCCAGGAATGTCTGTCGGGTCATCCTGAAGTTCCTGAGCCAGTGGTCGTCGTCCCACTCCCCAAGCACCAGCCGCTCCCACCAGTCGGTGCTGGTGGGGTAGCTCCACAGCCGCCGGCGTGTGAGGCGGGGGGGGGGGCCGGGGTGCTGCAGGGGTAGGGGCTGAGCCCCGCTGCCCTGGGGGCATCTCCTCCCCTGGGGCAAGAAGGTGCTCAGCTGCCCCCAACATGGCATGAGCCAGGGCAAGCCCTGCTCCTGCCGGGAGGGCTGGGTGGACCTCTAGCTGCTGCTGCTGCTGCTGCTGCTGCTGCTGGGGGTCCATGACTGCGGCGCCCGGGGTCTGTGTGCCTATATGGCTCCTCAGACCGCGTGCTGTGCAGGCTGAGTGTATGTGGGAGGGGCCCTTTAAGGGAGCGGCTAGCTGTTGCCCCGGAAGCGCTAGTCCGCCCGTTGACCCTGTCTGCAGCTGTGGCTGGCATCCCTATTTCGATGTGTGCTACTTTGACGTGTAGACGTTCCCTCGCTGCGCCTATTTCGATGTTGGGCTGAGCAACGTCGAAGTTGAACATCGACGTTGCCGGCCCTGGAGGACGTGTAGACGTTATTCATCGAAATAAGCTATTTCGATGTTGGCTGCACGTGTAGACGTAGCCATTAAGTGCTAAGTACCCTATTAACAGTAAAAGACTCACCGCGATGGCCTCTTCAGGCTTTAAAAAGTGTGAGTCTTGCCATGAAGCTATGCCGGCCTCCGATGGGCACAGTGAATGTATCCGATGCCTGGGGGAATCACACGTTACCCAGAAGTGTTCCCACTGTGCTAAGCTCACAGCCAGGGCCAGGAAAGACAGAGAAATACGTCTTAAAATGCTCTTGTTTGACAAGGCCCTCCAGCTGGACTTGCCGGAGAGGCCTCAACCAGAAGGGCCCTCTGGGTTCCACAAGAGGAAGGCAGCGTCTTTGATCCCCTCGGTGCAGAAATGGAGGAAACTCTCCCCAGCTCGATCCTTGCCAGCGGTTTCAGCGAGTGGGACGGGCGGAGCACACAGCCCCCAGCTGCATACTCAGGCAAGCGACAGCGTGGCAGTGCACGTGGCAGAGGCTGAGCCTCCGGTTACAAAACAGCTGGCAAGCGCGGTGCCTAGAGCGTCGGCCAGGCAAGCGCCAGAACTGGCGACACCGCTGCAGGCGGCACCGACCCCCACGGCACCAACAGTGCAGGGCCAACAGGCACGGAGCCTGCAGGCACCGGAGGACGTTACCCGTGCGGCACCGACAGCGGGGCTGAGATCCCCGGCGCGGGAGGGGGCGGTGCCAGCCCCGCAGGGGAGGGGAAAGGCAAGAACAAAAACCTGGCACCGCAGCCTGTCTCCGGACAGGGCTGCGCTGCTACTGACAACAAGCCCTCCCCCTGTGCTACACGCGCCGCCCAGAAGGCCTGGGTCTCCACCGGCCTATCCAGAACCTCCTTCTCCGTTCCTCCAACCAATGTCACCATGGCTTGGGCCACCTTCACCCTTTCTGGGATTGGATTCCCTGGAGTACTACCACAAACCAGTTTCACCGCTATCTGTGTCATCGCGGAGGTCTTGCTCTCCCAGACATCGGGGGTACACACCCCGAGAGTGGTCCAGGTCTCCATCCCCTGACCCGTGCCCGTGCTGCCATGGTCGTTCTTATCATGCTGGACACAGACACCCCAGGCCTACACCCAGGGGCAGGTCCCCCCCGGCCGTCCAATACCCCCATGGACACTCTCGATCAGGGATGGAAACACAGTTATCTCAAGGGGAGTTAATTTTAGAACCCCGAGACTTTCCTTCGCAATCCTCCAGCGAGCAGGTCTATCATTGGCCGCAGGAGCCCGAGGGTTCGAGGGAGGTTTACCCTAGTGGTTCCTCTTCATCCTCCCCAGATGAGGCCATGGCCCCCGGGAATGTCGCTCCCCCCGGATGACCTCAAACAGTTCCAGGAGCTGTTTAAAAGGGTGGCTTTCACGCAAGGCATTCAAACGGCAGAAGTGCAGGAGAAACATCACAAACTCCTGAAAAATTTGAGACCCCTGGCTTCATCCACAATTGCTATCCTGCTGGATGAAGCCATTATGGAGTCAGCCACTACCATATGGCAGACTCCGGCCTCCACTGCGCCTACGAACAAGAGAGCGGATAAGAAGTACTTCGTCCCGGCAAAGGGCATGGAGTTCCTCTTCAGTCACCCACAACCAAATTCTTTGGTGGTCGAGTCGTCCCAGCAGAGGTCAAAGACTTCTCAGTACAAATCGGGGGGATCAGACAAAGATGCCAAGAAGCTAGAGCTGTTTGGCAGGAAGGTATGTTTCTCTTCCACCCTGCTACTGAGAATGGCAAATTATGCGGCACACCTAGCGAACCATAATTTTGATAATTACTCCAGGCTTACTTCTCTCATGGATTCACTTCCGGAAGATAAGAAGCCGGTGTTAAAGGCAATTGTGCAAGAGGGCTACGCAGCTTCGAGAACGGGAGTCCAGATCGCCCTGGATGTGGCAGATACGGCGGCACGCTCAACGGCTACAGCAGTAGAGAATCATGGCTCCAGACATCGGGTATCCCGAGGGACCTACAGGCGAAGATCGTGGATCTTCCCTTTGACATGCAAAAGATGTTTGCAGGTTCAACCGACTCGGTCCTCCACTCTAGTAAGGACTCGAGAGCTACACTTAGAACCCTGGGTATTTATACTCCTCCATATAGGAAGAAAAAATATTACCCTCAGCAAAGACGCTACCTGTACCAACCACAGCGTGCGCAGTATAAACGGGCTACGACCAAGGGCAACATCAGCAACAGCAACAGTACAGAACTCCCAGACGACGTTCTCAACAAAGCCATACACCCTCATGTCAGGCCCAAAGGCAACAAGTTTGATGGGCATGTCGAGGGCTGCACTATCACTACCATCGCGCAATGCCACTCTCATCTCATGTTCCATCATCGCCTCAGACCGTTTCACTCCCAATGACAAAAGATCACCGCAGACAAATGGGTGCTGGAGATCATAGCCACGGGTTACGCGATCCCCTTCCAGTCGCTCCCACTGACGAAGCCTCCTTCCAGGCCTCACCTCCGGGACGCTACCCACAAGGCGAGGCTCAAGCAGGAGGTGGACCACCTTATGTTCATGGGGTGGTGGAAAGAGTGCCGGAACAATTCCAGGGGAAAGGTTTTTATTCACGCTACTTCCTCACAGAGAAGAAAACAGGAGGCTGGAGGCCCATCTTAGATCTTCGGGGCCTCAACCGCTACTTACGCAAGCAACGTTTTCGGATAATTACAGTCGCTTCCATACTCACGGCACTGGACGATGGAGATTGGTTTGCAGCCCTCGACTTACAAGATGCTTACTTTCATATAATGATCCACCAAGCACACAGGCGCTTCCTCCACTTCATTGTCGGCAAGGAACACTTCCAGTACAGGGTTCTTCCTTTTGGCATCTCCTCAGCCCCCAGAGTCTTTACGAAAACCCTGGCAGTGGTGTCAGCCTACCTGCACAGACAGGGGGTGTTTATATTCCCATACCTGGACGACTGCCTACTGAAAGGGGCCTCGAAGGCAGAGGTCCTACGCATGATCCACGTCACAGGGGACACGTTTTCTTTGCTGGGCCTAGTCATCAACCTCGCGAAGTCAAAGACCGACTCCACACAAGACATAGAGTTCATAGGGGCATGCATAAACTCTATCACAGAAAGGGTGTACCTACCCGACACCCACTTCCGCGCCATCAGTTTGCTGGTGCAAGTCATCACATACAGCCCCACGGTGCCGGTCTTAACATGCTTACAGCTGCTGGGCCACATGGTGGCAGCGACGTTTGTGGTACAAAATGCCAGGTTGCACCTGCGAAGCCTGCAGCATTGGCTGGCGAGCGTCTACAAACTGGCATCCCACACTGTCCACAGGGTGGTGTCGCCCACAACAGAGGTGCGCAGATCCCTGGCGTGGTGGGTAAACCCCAAGAACCTGCTAGCAGGGGTGCCTTTTCACCAACCACAAATTTCTATTTTTCTTACTACCGATGCCTCCCACATAGGATGGGGAGCGCACATCGGCAACAAGGTAATGCAAGGGCTATGGTCCCCTGCGGAACAGACACTGCACATAACCATCCTGGAGCTCAGAGCAGTGTTCAACGCCTGCAAACATTTTCGAGACCACATATATGGCAAAGTAGTCGGGATCAATACAGACAATACCTCCACTATGTTTTACATAAATCGACAAGGAGGAGCCCGATCCCGTGCCCTATGTGTGGAAGCAGTCCGATTGTAGAATTGGTGTATCGCCAACAACATAATGTTGAAAGCCTCATACTTGCCGGGCGCTCACACCGTGAAAACAGATCAGCTGAGCAGGCGCTTCGCACTCATGCATGAGTGGCAGATCCGCTCCGATCTGCTACAACCGATCTTTCATACATGGGGGTTTCCTCAGATCGATCTCTTTGCCACCCAGCACAACAAGAAGTGTCCCCAGTAGTGCTCCAAGGCAGGAGTGGGGCGGGGTCCCTGGGGGACGCATTCATGATTTCATGGAAGGGCCCCCTACTTTACGCGTTCCCCCCCCACAGCGCTTATCCACAAGGTCTTGCAGAAACACAAGGTCTTGCAGAAAGCCAGAAGGGAGAGAGCTCGCATGATACTAGTAGTCCCAGCGTGGGATCGGCAGCAATGGTTTCCCTTGCTTCTGCGCATGTTGGACTGCCCACCGCTCCCTCTGCCGGTGGCTCCGGACCTACTCACGCAGGCTCAGGGGTCCATAGTGCACCCGCACCCTCAGGGCCTGCGCCTACAAGCATGGCTAATCCATGGCCCAGCTCCTTAGAAAGCACATGTATGGAGGGAGTACAAGTCCTGGAAAGTAGCCGAAGGACCTCCACCAGGAAGACTTACAAGCAGAAATGGACTCGATTCACAGCCTGGTGTTCCGCCAAGCAGTTAGCTCCCCTTGATGTTCCTATACCGATAATACTAGAATACTTATTGGACCTCAAGAGGGGTGGGCTTTCCTTATCCTCGCTAAAAGTCCACCTCGCCGCTATATCAGCCTTTCGGCATAGAGAGGAAGGGCCCACGGTATTCGCCCATCCTATAGTTACTAGGTTCTTGAAGGGGCTGGTAAACCTGTACCCCCCTTGGAAACCGCTTCCACCATCGTGGAACTTGGACTTGGTGCTCAGCACGCTAACGGGTCCACCTTTTGATCCATTAGCCACAGTTCCCCTACGTCTCCTTACGATAAAAACAACCTTCCTCCTTGCAATTACGTCAGCTCGCAGGGTCAGTGAGCTCGCAGCAGTTATGGCAACGCCGCCCTGCACAGTATTCTCAAAGGAGGCGGTAACCTTACGGCTGCACCCAGCCTTTGTTCCAAAAGTTTCTTCAGAGTTCCATCTTAACGAACCAATAGTTTTATCCTCGTTTTACCTGAAGCCTCACAGCTCCAGCAAAGAGGCACGCCTGTACCTCCTGGACGTGAGGAGGGCGTTGGCCTTCTACATAGACAGAACTAAATCCTTCCAGAAAACGGACAGGCTTCTAGTGTCTCTCGCTCCCAGGTCAAAAGGGGAAGGCCTCTCTTCACAGAGAATTTCAAAGCACATTGTGTCCTGTATAAAAATGTGCTACGAGCTTCGAAAGACTCCTTTGCTGGCCCTGCCTAGGGCTCACTCCACCAGGGCGGTGGCGGCGTCAGCAGCCTTCTTCAAGGGCATCGCCTTGAAAGACATCTGTAGCGTGGCGACCTGGTCATCCTATGACACCTTCGCCAAGCATTATGCCCTGCCTCGGGTATTCCAAGAGGATACCCGTCTGTCAACAGCAGTCCTTTCGGGGTCAAGCTGCACCTAAACCAATTACCCACCTCCTTTCTTGGGTTACTGCTGGGTAGTCACCTATTGTGGAGCACCCACAGGGACACTCGATGAAGAAAGAGAAGTTACTCACCGTAGTAACGGTGGTTCTTCGAGATGTGTCCCCGTGGGTGCTCCACCACCCGCCCATCCTCTCCGCTTCGGATCTCTGTCTAGTGTTTTTCAGGAGCATTCGAGGCGGTTGGTCAAGGAACTGGTGGGGACCGGATCGCACACATGGCCGGGGTGCGCAGGGGAGCGGCGCACGCCAGCGCATGCGCGATCCAGGAGAAACTGCTGGAAGATTTCCGATCTGCGGTGCCGGGCGAGCCCGACACCTATTGTGGAGCACCCACGGGGACATATCTCGAAGAACCACCGTTACTACGGTGAGTAACTTCTCTTTTTCACTGAGTAAACAGTTATAAGAAGGCTACCGTTTTTAAATTTCATAGAGCTAGAACATCTAAATAACTAGCAATATGTGTTTATATCACATTTTTGCCAGCAAAATACCATTTTAAATTAAATACATGGAAAACGTGATTCACAGTCTTGAATAGCAGGGATCTCCCCCTGTGGGTCCTCTAATGCCTAGCTATTGCAAAACAGAAATATCTTGTAAAACTCTTGTCAGCGTCCTTGATAGTGGCTGCTGAAATTGATCTCAAATATTCTAAAGATGTTCTGTAGGTTTCTCTAGGTTTTTTTTGCTTATTTAGATGCTAATCACTGTTTTTAGGCTTAACATGAGTTTAAAATTGAATTTAAAAGTTAGATATTCACAGCAATTGAAACTTTATAGCCATGAAGCGTTGCTAAACTAGGTATATGTGAGATAACATTCTGTGTGTAGAACACTTGCATTGCTTCTCAGTGAAAGCTGTTTGACGTAAGAAAAACTGCTACTTTGCACTAGGAGTCTTGTGCATGTATCAATAGCTGGTAGAGAAACAAGTGGCTTTGTAAATAAGGGAGGTTTCTTGTGCCTATTGGCTTCACTATCTCAGTCATTGTTTGTTCTGTGAAGAAATGCACTTCATATGTACATTTTTGCCTTGCATAATTGTGTGTAGGTAATTCATAGTGTTTATTAAAACAGTGTTAGATGATAAACTTTGTATGTTCTCTAATAACTTTGTTTAAACGACAACTAAAAAAGTAGGTACTTTAAAGGGCAAAGCCTGGTTCATGACTGACATGCTTACAATGTAATTGTATATGAAAAGAGCAAAATTGTAACACATGTCCACAATTTTGAAGCATAGTAGACAGTTGGGGGATAAGGAAATTTGTTCATATTTTACCCTCCTCATAGTTAGAGCTGTGTGGGAAAATTCTGTTACAGCCTTAATGTGATGACTTTGCTCAGCTTAAATTGTCAGTGATTTTAATAGCAGTTCCCACAGTGATTTGGATCAATATAGGGACATGGGAGCTGAGAGTTCACAGGGTCCTTCACCCTGGTTATCTCACCGTAGTCATTAACAAGTTCTACAATTACTTTCCAGAAAGAACTTTGTTTTCCTTTTTTAAGGAGCACATTTTAATTCCCAGAATAATATCCCGATAAGCAATGTATGGAGTACACCCCAGAAATTAAATTTCTTAATTTGATTCACTTGCTTTTAAATTATACTTGTCAGTCATATTAATGGTGTCAGTTCTGATTTGTTCCATGTTCCTGTGGTAGCTGAGTACGAGCTTAATCCCACAACTGTTTTATGTGCAGAATTCAAAGTGAATTCAAAAGCAGTTTTGAGTAGAAGTTAATAGTTTGATCAGGCAAAGAGGAGTTGAAAGAGTACAAAAGACTCTTTACAGCAGATAACTAAAAATGCTAGATTAAATTTTAAAACAAAAAGCAGTAAAGTAGCACTTTAAAGACTAGCAAAATAGTTTATTAGGTGAGCTTTCGTGGGACAGACCCACTTCTTCAGACCAGTTACTAGTAATTTAGGGTGTTTCAGTTTTAGCGTGTCCAACTGGATCCACCTTTTCAAAGAATGCATGTGCTTAGCATTTGTGAAAATCAGGTTTAAAGTTGGGAAAATCATTGGCCCCTTTGGAAAATTCAGGCCGCCTGATTGTATTGTGGATGGTGTGTGTTATTTGGAAGAACTTATTGTTAATTGCACTGGAAACTTGAGTAGGGGTAGGTTAGGCCATTTTTCATACTCTAAGTTGCCTTTTTAAACAGTCATGTGAACCTGTTGATTAAAATATTAGCACGTAGGTGTTTTCTAGTTAGCCAAAAGAGACAAGTATGACTTAGTAAATAAATGTTACCTCTACTTTTAATATAATATAAAGACTTAGAAGAATATATGTGTCATATAGCTACTTTACCACACTTGGGCTACATCAGCTCTACAAGGTACATTCGAATTTGAGGCAGTTAGCTTGATGTTACCACGTGACTGTCTTCACTGTAAACACCATTAGCTTGGTTTAGGGAGCAGTAATTTCGATATCATAATATTGCCGGTACCCACGGGGTGTAGCATCAAGTTCGAATTTAAAAGTTCAAATAAAGGCCATTGTGGAAGCGCCATGTCTTATAGTCGAATTTATTAGCCTCCAGCAGTGTCCCATATGTAACCCACAATGCTCCACAGTGCTCCGCTCTGGCCACTGCTCTCCCGGTGGGCAGGAATTAGGTGACAGGAAGACCGTGAATTTCAAATCGGGACCAGGAAGCCTGTGGCTGTGGGGTCATGTTTGTATGAGAGCCTGAGGAAATGTCTTCCTTTCTTTGCTGTTCGTGCTGTGAGAGCATCTACCCATCACAGATAGCTCCAGCATGGAGTTTGTGGTTCTGTCTCTACACTTGGTCTTTTTTTTCTGTGCTGCCTAGTGCCACCCGCTGTCCCACCATACCACTTGGCGGCAAGGCTGTTGTGGAGGTTGTGCTTGCATAAAAGGCTGAGAAACTTCTTCTCAGCAGTTTACATTTGTGCGTTACCCCCTTCCTTTGTCCACAGGCGCCATGCAGTCAGGGTCTTTCCCACACTCAACCACATCATGTGGGTAGCCCCTGTCTCAATAAAAGGATGTGCCTGCCATTTGGTGCTGACCATGTCCCGGCTTGTGCACAGTTAGGGCTCCAAGGGTGGGAAAGAATTTTGGGGGCTTGCAGCCACCGGTGCAAAGTGTCCCCCACAGCTAAAATTTTCAGGGTGTTGCTAACCTTCCCCTGTGTTGGCAATTTCTGTGTAGTGAAGAGGGAAGACAAAAATCTTTTTTCCTAGCCTTTTCTGTCCTCTTTTTTCTAACTTTGCATCCCTTCATGCATGGAAGAGTGGGGGGATGGGCCAGTTGAAAATACAGACTGTTCCTGTGTTATTTTCAGGGTACAGATGCAATCAAGGGAGGGGGGACAGTCCGTGGATGGCCAGTTGAGAACACAGACTGTGTACAGAAGCTGTATAATTAACAGCGAAGCCAAATAACCTCCCCTCAGCAAGACTTTTTTTTCAAAAACTTTACTGTCAACTCTTTCTTCATGCTTTTCATTGTCCCTGTGCATTTTCAGGGATTGGATGCAATCAAGGGGGGTTGGGGGGGATGGCCAGTTGAGAAGACACACACTTGCTGATTGTTATAAAAATCCTTGATAATTCAGTTACAGAAGAAAGAGATTTATGTTAACTTTGCTATTTTTGTTGATGCCTGACTTTTCCTTCCATCCAATGGGAAGAATGGACATTTGCTTACCACAGGAGTGGAATGAGGGCAATGCAGTCTGGGAAGATAATGTCAGATACCGGCGAACACACCCAGAATGCTACAGGGTGAGGGAACTGTGAGAGAGGTTCCTACAATGTACTGCTGCAACAGTTAATGTTTGCTGATGAATTGTGACAGGAATTAGTTGACTTTGTGAGGAGCACGTGGGGAGGTGAGGGTAGTCAAATTCAAATTCATAAAATACAGCGTTACAAAAATCTATATTAATAAATTTGAATTTCTCATAGTGTAGAGGTAGCTTTGCATACTGTGTTTTACCGAGAAGTTGCACAGTATGCTAGGGTGTAAACAGAATGTGTGGCATAATTAGATTGCACTGTAAAGTATCATGTTATTAGAAAGGGATATACATTATCACTGACTTGTGTTTGAACATTCTGTTTATGTCAGGGGAACTTTTAGGTATGGATTAATGGCAGAATATGATTCAGCATTGTTGGTTGTTCTTTTGTTAGAGCAAAAATGCCATTACTTAAATGTTTTTATGTTCATCTTAAGTAGTGATATTTAAGGCTTGAATAGTCAGTAAATAGCCCCTTTCATCTTAGCTGCAGGCCTGTGTACTCTATCAAAATGGACCTAATGTTATGGCCGTTTGTGGATTCTGCAGTTGTTTGAAGCAGTAGATTAGAAATTCTTCATGCTTCACTATCAATTTTAAAAAAAGCTTTTAGTAAAGGCAGTGGAAAAAATGGTTAAAATTCCCAAACTAGCCCATTTGTTTTGATGTAAGTTTATTTCATTTTATGCTGCTGTGCATTTGGGTTTATATTTGAGGGGCTCAAATATAGGACATTCTTCTACCTCCCATATCCTTCTATCCTGGGTCTGAACAAGATGGAGCCTGACCTTTCACTTACGCTGCAAGGTCTGTCTGTTCTTCAGGTTATGACTTACAGTTTCTGGAAATCAGTGGGAGCTAAGAGAGCTTGCGATTTACAAAAAACAGGCCACTTACCTTGCTGCTCAAAGCTTGATGTAGGAACTTAACTTTAGGCATCTAATATGAAACCTTTGGTCATAGGCTTTTGAAGAGAGCATGAAGAGAAGAGGTTGGAAATTTTGGTCTATCTGGCATTGGGTGTTGGAGAGTATTGGTGTTTATGCTGTAAATTCACCTCAATATTAGAGGTTATAAATCGATATTATAAATGTTGGGAATGTTGGTTTTGCATACTGTTTATTTTTCTATTCATTTTAGATGGCTTATCAATACATAAAAATTGAGTAAGTAGATTTTGGGTTACTTGAAGTCACAGAATGTAAATATATGCATCTTGCTTACAGATGCATTGAGGTGCTCTATCTTTTATAGTATAACATATGTAAAAGAGCACCAAGTCTGACCCTTGATTGGCTTTTCTTTAAAATTAGACAAACACCCAATTCAGATCATTTTCCTATTTCTGACACGATAAGCAAGGAAATATATTAATGCATAGATATAGTTTTATTCTTTGTAACAATTCTGTTTACAACCGGATACAGAGTGAATGACAACTGTATCAATCTTGAATTACTGTCAGCATTTTTAATGGATGTGCTTTTCTGGAAGAACTTTAAATGAGCCAGTAGGTGGGGTTGTAGAGCTTATTAATATTCTGAAGCTTAGTGTGTACACTTTTAGAATTGTAATTTTTTGTGACACATAAAGTTGCTTGTTTTTAAGGGTTTTATAGGAACTTGCTCAGCTGAGAGAAGTGGGCCTAGTAACAATCAGATGAAAAACACCGAAGAACTGTAGTGAATTTGACAACCTTATATTGAAAATCAGTGGGGAAAGTTTTGGGTCCAAGGAACACACTGAGCCTGTGGAAAATTAATTTTGTTTATGGTAATATGACATCTGCTCAGGTGATTTCATCTGTTGACTTCTGGCCAGCCAAAATTCAGAAAGTTCATTTTAAAGGAATATAAAAGGTGAATGTTCTGTGTACAGAACTCCAGAAGTAATATGCACAAAATGTTCAGGTTCTTCTTCGAGTGGTCCCCGTGGGTCCTCCACAATAGGTGTCGGGCTCGCCCGGCGCCGCAGATCGGAAATCTTCCACCAGTTTCTCCTGGATCGCGCATGCGCTGGCGCGCGCCGCCCCCCTGCACACCCCCAGCCTCATGTGCGATCCGGTCCCCACCAGTTCCTTGTCAACCGCCATCGGCTGCAGACGGAATCCACTCAGGCTAAGGCCAGAGTCAGATTAAATAGTGGGTTTTTTCTACGTGTCGTTTGTTGTTTTTGGTTATTAAACAAAAAAAAAAAAAGAGAAAGCAAAGACAAAGAGAATATCAGCAAAAAAAAAAGAAGAAGAAAAAAGAGAGGAGCGGAGAAGAGAAGAGCGGATGTGAAGGCCATTTAGGCCGCCTGCTGCCCCGCAGGCCGGTGATCACTATTTGGGGTGGAAAGGCACAGATTAAGTGCTAGGTACCCTATTAACAGTAAAGGACTCACCCTAATGGCCTCTTCAGGTTTTAAAAAGCGTGAGTCATGCCGTGAAGCTATGCAGGCCTCCATGGGGCATAGCGAATTCATCCGATGCCTGGGGGAATCACAGGCTACCCAGAAGTGTTCTCACTGTGTTAAGCTCACAGCCAGGGCCAGGAAGGACAGAGCAATGAGGTGTAAAATGCTCTTGTTGATAAGGCTTTCCAGCTGGACTTGCTGGAGAAGCCTCACCCAGAAGGGCCCTCTGGGTTGCAAAAGAGGAGGGCAGTTTTCTCTGACCCCCTCAGTGCAGAAACGGAGGAAACTCTCCCTGGCTCGATCCTTGCCGGTGTTTGCAGCGAGCAGGATGAGCGAAGCACACAGCCCCCAGCCGCATCCTCAGGCAAGCGGCAGCGCACGTGGCAGAGGCTGAGCCTCCGGTTATACAACAGCCGGCACGCGCGGCGCCTAGAGCATCAGTGAGGCAAGCGCCGGACCCGGCAGCACCAACGGTGCAGGGGCGCCAGGCACGGAGCCTGCAGGCACCAGAGGAGGATACCCGCGCAGCACCACAGCTGACGGTGCCGAGCGCGGTGCTGACAGCAGGGCCGAGATCCCCGGTGGCACGGAAGGGGGCGGTGCCAGCCCCGCAGGGGAGGGGCAAGGCAAAATCAAAAGCCCGGCACCGCAGTCCATCTCCAGACAGGGCTGCGCTGCTGTTAGCACCAAGCCCCGCCCCCCGTGATACACACGCAGCACCGAAGGCCTGTGTCTCCACCAGCCGATCCGGAACCTCCTTCCCTGTTCCTCCAACCAATGTCACCATGGCTTGGGCCACCTTCACCATTTCTGGGATTGGATCCCCTGGAGTACTATCACAAGCCAGTTTCACCTCTATCTGTGTCGTCGTGGAGGTCTCGCTCTCCCAGACATTGGGGGTACACACCCCGTGAGTAGGTCTCCATCCCCGGACCCTTGCCCATGCTGCCATGGTCATCCTTATCATGCTGGACACAGACACCACAGGCCTACACCCAGGGGCAGATCCCCCCCAGCTGCTCATTACCCCCATGGGCACTCCCGATCGGGGACGGAAACACAGTTGTCTCAGGGGGAGTTAATTTTAGAACCCCGAGACTTCCTTCACAATCCTCCAGCGAGCAAGTGTATCATCGACCGCAGGAGCCCGAGGGTTCGAGGGAGGTTTACCCTAGTGGTTCCTCCTCATCCTCCCCAGATGAGGCCATGGCCCCCGGGGATGTCTCTCCCCCGGATGACCTTAAACAGCTTCAGGAGCTGTTTAAAAGGGTGGCTTTCACGCAAGACATTCAAACGGCAGAGGTGCAGGAGAAACATCACAAATTCCTGGAAAATTTGAGACCCCCGGCTTCATCCAAAGTTGCTATTCTGCTGGACGAAGCCATTCTGGAGTCAGCCACTACTATATTGCAGACTCCGGCCTCTGTTCCGCCTACGAACAAGAGAGCGGATAAGAAGTACTTCATCCCGGCAAAGGGCATGGAGTTCCTTTTCAGTCACCCACAACCAAATTCTTTGGTGGTCGAGTCGTCCCAGCAGAGGTCAAAGGCTTCTCAGTGCAAATCGGGGGGATCGGACAAAGATGCTAAGAAGCTAGAGCTGTTTGGCAGGAAGGTATATTCCTCTTCTACCCTGCTATTGAGAATGGCAAATTATGGGCACACCTAGCAAACCATAATTTTGATAATTACTCCAGGCTTACTCCCCTCATGGATTCACTTCCGGAAGACAAAAAGCTGGTGTTAAAGGCGATTGTTCAAGAGGGCTACACAGCATCGTGGACGGGAGTCCAGATTGCCCAGGACTTGGCGGACACGGCGGCACGTTCAACAGTTACAGCAGTGGTCATGTGTAGAGAATCCTGGCCCCAGACGTTGGGTATCCCGAGGGACCTACAGGCGAAGATCGTGGACCTTGCCTTTGATACACAAAAGCTGTTTGCTGATTCAACCGACTCGGTCCCTCACTCCAGTAAGGACTCGAGAGCTACACTTAGAGCCTTGAGCATTTATACTCCCCCATACAGGAGGGAAAAATTTTATCCTCAGCAAAGACGCTACGCTTACAACCACAGCGTACTCAATATCAACGGAGCTACGGCCAAGGGCGCTATCAACAGCAGCAACAATACAGAACTCCTAGGTGACGTTCTCAACAAAGGCGTACGCCCTCGGGTCAGGCCCAAAGGCAACAAGTTTGACGGGTATGTCGGGGGCTACACTATCAATACCCTCGCTCAGTGCCACTCTCATCTCATGTTCCATCATTGCCTCAGACCGTTCCACTCCCAATGGCAAAAGATCACCACAGACAAATGGGTGCTGGAGATCATAGCCACGGGTTATGTGATCCCCTTCCAGTCGCTTCCACCGACAAAGCCTCCCACCAGGCCTCACCTCAGGGACGCTGCCACGAGGCGAGGCTCAAGCAGAAGGTGAATCACCTTATGCTCATAGGGGCTGTGGAAAGAGTGCCGGAATGATTCCAGGGGAAGGTTTTTATTCATGCTACTTCCTACCAGAGAAGAAAACAGGAGACTGGAGGCCCATCTTAGATCTTCACGGCCTCAACCATTACTTGCGCAAGCAGCGTTTTCGGATGACCACAGTTGCCTCGATACTCACGGCACTGGACGATGGAGACTGTGTTGCAGCACTTGACTTACAAGATGCTTACTTTCATATAACAATCCACCCGGCACACAGACGCTTCCTCCGCTTCACGGTCAACCAGGAGCGCTTCCAGCACAGGGTTCTTCCGTTCGGTCTCTCCTTGGCCCCCAGAGTCTTTACCAAAACCCTGGCAGTGGTGTCAGCCTACCTGCACAGACAGGGGGTGTTTATTTTTCCCATATGTGGGCGACTGCCTGCTAAAAGGGGCCTCGAAGGCAGAGGTCTCACGCATGATACGCGTCACAGCGGACACGTTTTCTTCACTGGGCCTAGTCATCAACCTCGCAAAGTCAAAGTCCGAACCCACACAACATACAGAGTTCATGGGGGCACGCATAAACTCTATCACAAAAAGGGTGTACCTACCCGACGCCCGCTTCCGCGCCATCAGTTCTCTGGTGCAAGTCATCACATACAGCCCCACAGTGCCGGTCCTAACATGCTTACAGCTGCTGGGCCACGTGGCGGCAGCGACGTTTGTGGTACAGAGTGCCAGGTTGCACATTTGAAGCCTGCAGCATTGGCTGGCGAGCGCTTACAAACCGGCATCCAACACTGTCCACAGGGTGGTGTCGTCCACAACAGAGGTGCGCAGATCCCTGGCGTGGTGGGTAAACCCCGAGAATCTGCTAGTGGGGGTGCCTTTTCACGAACCACAAATTTCTATTTTTCTTACTACCGATGCCTCCCACATAGGATGGGGAGCGCACATTGGCGACAAGGTAACGCAAGGGCTACGGTCCCCTGCAGAACAGACACTGCACATAACCATACTGGAGCTCAGAGCAGTGTTCAACGCCTGCAAACATTTTCGAGATTACCTACATGGCAAAGTAGTCGGGATTCAATACCGACAATACCTCCACTATGTTTTACATCAATTGACAAGGAGGAGCCCGATCCCGTGCCCTATGTGAGGAAGCAGTCCGATTGTAGAATTGGTGCATCGCCAACAACATAACGTTGAAAGCCTCATACTTGCCGGGCGCTCACACCGTGAAAGCAGATCAGCTGAGCAGGCGCTTCGCAATCATACACGAATGGCAGATCCGCTCCGATCTGCTATGGTGCATTTTTCGTACATGGGGGTTTCCCCAGATCGATCTGTTTGCCACCCAGTACAACAAGAAGTGTCCCCAGTAGTGCTCCAGGGCAGGAGTGGGGCGGGGGATCCCTGGGGGACGCATTCATGTTTTCATGGAGGGGCTCCCTACTTTACGTGTTTCCTCCGCAGCGCTTATCCACAAGGTCTTGCACAAAGCCAGAAGGGGGAAAGCTCGCATGATACTCATAATCGCGCTTGGGATCGGCAGCAGTGGTTTCCCTTGCTTCTGCACATGTCGGACCGCCCACCACTCCCTCTACCGGTGGCTCCGGACCTACTCACGCAGGCTCAGGGGTCCATAGTGCACCCGCACCCTCAGGGTCTGCACCTACAAGCATGGCTAATCCATGGCTCAGCTCCTTAAAGAGCACGTGTACGGAGGGAATACAACAAGTCCTGGGACGTAGCCGAAGGGCCTCCACCAGGAAGACTTACAAGCAGAAATGGACTCAATTCACAACCTGGTGTTCCGCCAAGCCGTTAGCTCCCCTTGACGTTCCTATACCTGTAATATTAGAATACTTATTGGACCTCAAGAGAGGCGGGCTTTCTCTATCCTCGCTAAAGGTCCACCTCGCCGCTATATCAGCCTTTCGGCATAGAGAGGAAGGGCCCACGGTATTCGCCCATCCTATCGTTACCAGGTTCTTGAAGGGGCTGGTAAATCTGTACCCCCCTCGGAAACCACTTCCACCATCGTGGAATTTGGACTTGGTGCTCAGCACGCTATCGGGTCCACCTTTTGAACCATTAGCCACAGTTCCCCTACGTCTCCTTACGATAAAAACAACCTTCCTCCTTGCAACTACGTCAGCCCGCAGGGTGAGTGAGCTCGCGGCAGTGATGGCAACGCCGCACTGCACAGTATTCTCAAAGGAGGTGTAAGCTTAAGGCTGCACCCAGCCTTTGTTCCAAAAGTCTCTTCGGAGTCCAGTCTTAACGAGCCAATAGTTTTACCATCGTTTTACCCGAAGCCTCACAGCTCCGGCAAGGAGGCACGCCTGCATCTCCTGGATGTGAGGAGGGCGTTGGCCTTCTACATAGACAGAGCTAAGTCCTTCCGGAAAACGGAAAGGCTCCTAGTCTCTCTTGCTCCCAGGTCAAAAGGAGAAGGTCTCTCTTCACAGAGAATCTCAAAGCACATTGTGTCCTGTATAAAAACGTGTTACGAGCTTCAAAATGCTCCTTTGCTGGCCCCGCCCAGGGCTCACTCCACCAGGGTGGTGGCGGCGTCAACAGCCTTCTTCAAGGGCATCGCGTTAAAAGACATCTGTAGTGCGGCGACGTGGTCATCCTACGACACCTTCGCCGAGCATTATGCCCTGCCTCGGGTATTTGACGAGGATACCCGTCTGTCGACAGCAGTCCTCTCGGGGGCAAGCTGCACATAAACCGATTACCCACCTCCTTACTTGGGTTACTGCTGGGTAGTCACCTATTGTGGAGCACCCACGGGGACCACTCGAAGAAGAAAGAGAAGTTACTCACCTGTAGTAACGATGGTTCTTCGAGATGTGTCCCCGTGGGTGCTCCACCACCCGCCCATTCTCCCCACTTCGGATCTCTGTCTAGTGTTTTTCAGGAGCATCCGAGGTGGTTGGTCAAGGAACCGGCGGGGACCGGATCGCGCACGCGGCCGGAGGCGCGCAGGGGAGCGGCGCGCGCTGGCACATGCGCGATCCAGGAGAAACTGCTGGAAGATTTCCGATCTGCGGTGCCGGGAGAGCCCGACACCTCTTGTGGAGCACCCACGGGGACACATCTCGAAGAACCATCGTTACTACAGGTGAGTAACTTCTCTTTTTTTTAAATTAACAATAGCATGAGTTAAAAATGCAGGGGTGCTTTAAACTTCGATTTTTCTAGAACAGAAGAAATCCCTTTTGCCTTGTTGCATCGCTGCTATGGAGGCTATAGAATGGAGATGTTGCTTTAAGAGCTTTGTCCCTTCCCCACCATCCATACTTTCAGATGACTCTTGTTGCAACGGGATGTTATTGGTCCTGCCTTCATGAAGTCAGGAATTCCAGACTAATTAGTATTATGTATCATATGCACTGTAATATCTATTTTTCATAATGAAAGTTAAGGATACTGTTTGGTTTTTAAGAATTTAAGTGAATGCTGTTTCAGGTCATTTTTACTCCCAAGGTATAGCAAAGGGTTGTTACAAAAATTTTGAGTAATTGTAATCCAAAATTTATATTTTTAGACACTCATAATTTTGAATAATCTTGAATAAATTCATTTGCCATTGTCTCTCTGTATATTTTTCCTTTGAGATAAACATTTTAAGATATCATCAGAACACTTCTTCCGATGAATTTCGAAGATACCCTGTTGATGGAATTTAGCTTAATGGACTCTGGGTTTATTTATTTGTTTCCTCATGAAATGGTTGCACACTGATTTTGAAGTCTAAATACTGGTGCTGAACTATGTTCACAGGTATTAATGCATTGTGGTAAAGAAAAAACAGCACTCTTTATTAATGATGAGTTAACTAGTTTTAAAAATGTCAGTAACATTTCTAGTTTTCAATAGAAAAATCTAATGCCCTTTTTCGGGGGCATACCCATTTTTTCTTCCTCGAGTGTCCCCATGGGTGCTCCACGATAGGTGTCGGGCTCGCCCTGGCGCCGCAGATTGGATCTTTCCAGCAGTTTTTGCCGGCGCGCGCTGCTCCCTTGCGTGCTCCCGGCCACGTGCGCGATCCGGTCCCCGCCATTTCCTTCTTAACCGCCATCGGCTGCAGATGGAATCTGCTCAAGCTGCGGCCAGAGTCAGCGTATTTAGAGTTTTTTTCAGAGTTTTAGAGTTCTCTGTCAGAGTTCTTAGTTAAATTGTTTGTTTCTTTATTGCAAAAAAAAAAATATATATATATATATAAGTAGAAAGTCTTAGAAATGAGAGGAGGAGCGGAGGCACCCCGGGGACGTGAAGGCTAGTAGGCCTCCTGCTGTGGCAGGCTGGAGTCCGTGAGAGACGAACAGGCACAGAGAAGGTGCTAAGTACCCTATTAGCAGCTCAAAGACTCACCACAATGTCCTCTTCAAGATTCAAGAAGTGTGAGTCCTGCCACGAAGCTATGCCGGCCTCTGATGGGTACAGTCAATGTATCAGATGCCTGGGGGAATCACACGTCACCCAGAAATGCTCCTTCTGTGCAAAGCTCACGGCCAGAGCCAGAAATGACAGAGAAATGCGGCTGAAAATGCTGCTGTTTGATAAGGCCCTCCAGCCAGACGTGCCGGAGAGGCCTCAACTGGAGGGACCCACAGGGCTCCATAAAAGGAAGGCGGTGTCCCTCATCCCCTCAGTGCAAAAACGGAGGAAGCTCTCTCCAGCCCGATCCCTGCCGGCGGTCACAGCGAGCGGGACGGGCGTAGCTTATAGCCGCCAGCCGCAGTCACAAGCGAGCGGCAGTGCAGCAGTGCACGTGGCAGAGGCTGAGCCCCCGATTACTAAACAGCCGGCCCGTGCATTCAGAGTGGCGGCCAGGCAAGCGCCAGAACCAGCGGCACCGCCGCAAGCGGCACAGACCCCCACGGCACCAACGATGCAGGGCCAACAGGCACATAGCCTGCAGGCACTGGAGGAGACCACCCGCGCGGCACCGACAGCAAGGCCGAGATCCTCGGCACGGGGAGGGGCAGAGCCAGCCCCGCAGGGGAGGGGAAAGGCAGCAGCGAAAACCCGGCACCGCAGCCCTTCTCTGGACAGGGCTGCTCTCAACAAGTCCTCCCCTTATGCTGCGTACACCAACCAGGAGACATGGGTCTCCCCCAGCCTACCCAGAGACTCCTTCCCCGTTCCTCCAACCAGCCTCACCATGGCTCGGGCCACCCTCACCTTTTCTGGGATTTGACCCTCTGGAGTACTACCATAAACCAGTTTCACCATTGTCTCAATCGTCCAGATGATCTCGCTCCCTCAGACATCGGGGGTATACACCTCAAGAGTGGTCCAGGTCTCCATCCCAGGAACCGTGCCTGTGCTGCCACGGTCGTCCTTATCACGCCGGGCATAGACACCACAGGCATACACCCAGGGGCAGGTCCCCCTCGACCGCCCAGTACCCCCGCAGGCACTCACGGACGGGGACGGAAACACAGCTGTCTCAAGGGGAGCTGATTCTGGAACCCCGAGATTTTCCCTCTTAAGCCTCTAGTGAGAGGGTGTACCACTGGCAGCAGGACCCTGAGAGTTCAAGGGAGGTCTACCCTAGTGGTTCCTCCTTGTCCTCCCCCGACAAGGCTATGGCCCCTGGGGATGTTGCCCCCCCCGGACGACCTCAGACAGTTTCAGGAGCTGTTTAAAAGGGTGGCTTTCACGCCAGGCATCCAAACAGCAGAGGTGCAGGAGAAGCACCACAAGCTCCTCAAAAACCTGAGGCCTCCGGCCTCGTCCAAAATTGCTATCCTGCTCGACGAAGCAATCATGGAGTCTGCTACTACCATATGGCAGACCCCGGCTTCCGCTCCACCTATAAACAAGAGGGCAGATAAGAAATACTTCGTCCCGGCGAAGGGCATGGAATTTCTGTTTAGTCACCCACAACCAAATTCTCTGGTGGTAGAATCGTCTCAGCAGAGATCGAAGACTTCCCAGTACAAAGCTGGGGGAACGGACAGAGATGCCAAGAAGCTAGAGCTATTTGGCAGAAAGGTATACTCCTCCTCCACCCTGCTGTTGAGAATGGCTAATTACGCAGCACATCTAGCGAACCACAATTTCGACAGTTACTCCAGGCTTACTTCTCTCATGGATTCGCTTCCAGAAGATAAGAAGCCGGTGCTGAAGGCCATCGTGCAAGAGGGCTATGCAGCCTCAAGGACGGGAGTCGAGATCGCCCTGGATGTAGCGGACACGGCGGCACGCTCAACGGCTACGGCAGTGGTCATGCGCAGGGAATCCTGGCTCCAGACATCGGGTATCTCGAGGGATCTGCAGGCAAAAATTGTCGATCTCCCTTTCGACACGCAGAAGTTGTTTGCAGAGTCAACTGATTCGGTCCTTCATTCCAGTAAAGACTCAAGAGCCACACTCAGAACACTGGGTTTTTGTACCCCTCCATACAGAAAGAAAAAGTATTACCCTCAACACGGGCGATACCCGTACCAACCTCAGCGTGCTCAGTACCAACGGGGCTATGACCAAGAGTGGCATCAACAGCAACAACAGTATAGAACTCCCAGGCGACGTTCCCAACAAGGCTGTGCATCCTCGGGGCAGGCCCAAAGGCAACAAGTTTGACGGACAGATCGAGGGCTGCACTATTACTACCATCGCGCAATGTCATCCACAATTAATGTTGCATCATCGCCTCTGACCGTTCCACTCACAATGGCAAAAGATCACCACAGACAAGTGGGTACTAGAGATCGTAGCCACGGGTTACGTGATCCCCTTTCAGTCGCTCCCACCGCCAAGACCTCCGCCCAGGCCTCATCTCAGGGATGCCTCCCACGAGGCGAAACTCAAGCATGAGGTGGACCACCTGATACTTATAGGGGCGGTTGAAAGAGTGCCGGAGTGACTTCAAGGGAAAGGGTTTTATTCACGATACTTCCTCACAAAGAAGAAAACAGGAGGCTGGAGGCCCATCTTAGATCTTCAAGGCCTCAACCGGTACTTGAGCAAACAACGCTTTCGGATGATCACAGTCGCCTCTATACTCACGGCACTGGATGATGGAGATTGGTTTGCAGCCCTCGACTTACAAGATGCATATTTTCATATAACGATCCATCCGGCTCACAGACGTTTTCTCCGGTTTATGGTCAGCAAAGAACATTTCCAATACAAGGTTTTGCCGTTCGGCCTCTCCTCAGCCCCCAGAGTCTTTACCAAGACCCTGGCAGTGGTGTCAGCCTACCTGCACAGACAGGGGGTGTTTATATTCCCATATCTGGACGACTGCCTACTGAAAGGGGCCTCGAAAGAGGAGGTACTACACATGATACGCGTAACAGCAAACACGTTTTCTTCTCTGGGCCTGGTCATCAACCTTGCGAAATCAAAGATCGACCCCACACAGGACATAGAGTTCATAGGGGCATGCATAAATTCTATCACAGCAAGAGTTTATCTACCCGATGCTCGCTTTCGCGCTGTCGGTTCCCTGGTACAAGTCATTACATACAGCCCCACGGTGCCGGTTTTAACGTGCTTGCAGCTGCTCAGCCACATGGCAGCGGCAACGTTCGTGGTACAGAATGCCAGATTGCATATGCGCAACCTACAACATTGGCTGGTGAGCGTTTACAAGCCGGCATCCCATACCGTCTGCAGGGTGGTGTCACCCACGACAGAGGTGCACAGATCCCTGCAATGGTGGGTAAACCCCAAGAACATGCTAACAGGGGTACCCTTTCACCAACCACAAATCTCTATTTTTCTCACCACCGACGCCTCCCACATAGGGTGGGAAGCACATATTGGCAAAAAGGTGACGCAAGGACTGTGGTCCCCTACCGAACAGTCACTGCATATAAATATTCTGGAGCTCAGAGCGCTGTTCAATGCCTGCAAACACTTTCAAGACCACATACAAGGCAAGGTAGTCGGGATCAATACAGATAATATCTCCACCATGTTTTATATAAACCAACAAGGCGGAGCTCGATCCCGTGCCTTATGTGCGGAAGCAGTCCAGCTGTGGAACTGGTGCATCGCCAACAATATAACGTTGAAAGCCTCGTACTTACCAGGCGCTCACAACGTGAAGGCAGACCAGCTGAGCAGGCACTTCGCACTCACACATGAGTGGCAGATCCGCTCCGATCTGCTACGACCTATTTTTCAGGCATGGGGGTTTCCCCAGATAGACCTGTTTGCCACTCAGCACAACAAGAAGTGCCCCCAATACTGCTCAAGGGCACGACTGGGGCAGGGGTGGAAGGGCTCACTGCTTTACACGTTCCCCGCCACGGTGCTCATCCACAAGGTCCTGCAGAAAGCCAGGAGGGAGAGAGCCCGCATGGTTCCCCTTGCTTCTCCGCATGTCGGATCGTCCACTGCTTCCCCTTCCGGTAGCGCCGGACCTGCTCACACAGGCCCAGGGGTCCATAGTGCATCCTCACCCCCAAGGCCTGCGCCTACAAGCATGGTTAATCCATGGCTCAGCTCCTTAGAAAGTACATGTACGGAGGGAGTGCAACAAGTCCTGGAAAGTAGCCGAAGGATCTCCACCAGGAAGACCTACAAACAGAAATGGACTTGATTCACTGCATGGTGTTCCACCAAGCAGTTAGATCCCCTTGAAGTGCCTATACCTGTCATACTAGAATACTTACTGGACCTCAAGAGATGCGGGCTCTCCCTCTCCTCGTTGAAGGTCCATCTCGCTGCTATATCGGCTTTTCGGCATGAAGACGAAGGGCCCACGGTGTTTGCCCATCCTATTGTTACCAGGTTCCTGAAGGGTCTGGTAAACCTGTACCCCCCTTGGAAACCGCTTCCACCATCGTGGAGCTTGGACCTGGTGCTCAGAGCGCTAACGGGACCACCCTTTGAACCCTTAGCCACGGTTTCCCTCCATCTCCTTACGATAAAGACAACCTTCCTTCTTGCAATCACGTCAGCTCGCAGGGTCAGTGAGCTCACAGCAGTTATGGCAACGCCGCCCTGCACGGTATTCTCAAAGGAGGCGGTAACCTTACGGCTGCACCCAGCCTTTGTTCCGAAAGTTTCTTCAGAGTTCCATCTTAACGAACCTATAGTTTTACCCTCGTTTTACCCGAAGCCTGATAGCTCCAACAAGGAGGCACGCCTGCACCTCCTGGACGTGAGGAGGGCGTTGGCCTTCTACATAGACAGAACTAAGTCCTTCCGGAAAACGGACAGACTCTTAGTCTCTCTCGCTCCCAGATCAAAAGGAGAGGGTGTCTCTTCACAAAGAATCTCGAAGCACATTGTGTCCTGCATAAAGATGTGCTACGAACTTCAAAAGACTCCTTTACTGGCCCCGCCTAGGGCTCATTCCACCCGGACGGTGGCGGCATCAACAGCCTTTTTCAAGGGCGTTGCGCTAAAAGACATTTGCAGAGCAGCGACCTGGTCATCCTATGACACCTTTGCTAAGCATTATGCCCTACACTGGGTATTCCAAGAGGATACCCGCCTGTCGACAGCAGTCCTTTCGGGGGCAAGCTGCACATAACCCGATTACCCACCTCCTTTCTTGGGTTACTGCTGGGTAGTCACCTATCGTGGAGCATCCACGGGGACACTCGATGAAGAAAGAGAAGTTACTCACTGTAGTAACGATGGTTCTTCGAGATGTGTCCCCGGGGGTGCTCCACCACCCGCCCATCCTCCCCGCTTCGGATCTCTGTTTGGTGTTTTTCAGAAGTATCCAAGGCGGTTGGTCAAGGAACTGGTGGGGACCGGATCGCGCACATGGCCGGGAGCGCGCAGGGGAGCGGCGCGCGCCGGCGCATGCATGGTCCGGCAGAAACTGCTGGAAAGATCTGATCTGCAGCACCGGGGCGAGCCCGACACCTATCGTGGAGCACCCACGGGGACACATCTCCAAGAACCATCTTTACTACGGTGAGTAACTTCTCTTTCCACTTTCATTATAAACCAGGTATCTTTCTAATACACTGATTGTATTAGTGAATACTAGCTCAGTCATAGTTCATATGATAAGCTTGGCTCAAGAATTATTCTGAGTCATTCAAAGTTCTTTGTACATAGTAAAGAGTTTAGAATGGATTGATTTCTGTGAAGAATAACAAAATAAATATGCTAAGCCTTTTCAGCAGTATATTGAACACTTCTAAGCAATCCGAATTTTCACATTGTTTCAAATTAAAACTTATTTCAGAGTACTCTCCAACTTTTTTGGGCCAGGCTCGTTCTTTCTTTCCCATTGTCATGTACAGAAGGATTTTTGTACATAAAAAAAGGAACTGCAAAAGAATGCTTTGCATATTTTTCCTGAAATAGCATTAATAACCAGCTGTAAATGAAATGCTCTTTGTCTCATGTGGATCTTGTTAAGAGTTTAATTATTTTTATCCATAGAAGATCTCTTAGTCTCTCTTCAGCTCATCTTCTTGCCAATTTTTTTCATTTATTTCACTGTTAGAATTTTTTTTATTTTCTGCCCGATAAAATACAAAACCATTCTGAGGAAATAACAATTAACGGTGTTTTAGATGAAAACTGTGTCCAATGTTTCTACTGGCTGTCAGGCGTCTTTCTGTTCATTGGTGATTTCCTTGCCAAGAAAGGGTTCTTTCTTGCATTTCACACCAAATAAGAGCTGGCAATTACTGGAAGCCCTGTGTGAAAGAAAATGAGAGGAAAAAAAGTTAGCATACTTCCCAAATGGCCAAGGTTCAAGTGTGGAACAAACATCCAAAAACCAGACATACAGTTTGCTCTACAAATTTGAACTAAAAATTCCTTTAGTATAAATATTTCTTCTCTAATTTTTTATGACTTTATATTTGAGTCAAATTTACTGTAGAATGAAACTGTTCAGAAATGAAATCAAAGTTTAGAAAATTACTAAAATTATTGCCTGCTTTGCTTTGTTCGGGGCATATTTTAACATAAGTATCATTTTTCTAATGGTTATCAAAAAGAACCCCCTCACTGTAGTGTCATGCCCAAAATGTCAGTCCTATTATGAATTTAACCAATTTACTTAAACTGAGAATTTGAGGCATTTGATAGCTGATGGGTATTGTCAGTCACGGTCAGGAAGACAGAAGTGTCTTTTTAGGATATTGTCCCATTCCACAGATATCAGACTTTAATTGGAAAAAAAAAATCCTCTTCCCTCCTGTCAAATGCAATTTCATCATATCTAGTAGCTGCTAAATAGTCTAGAAACCATAACGGTACATAGAGATTAAGTGTGGGTGTATATTAGAAGTTTTCCAGCTCAAATCCTTTGCTTGTATATAATAAACAATATATAATATGTATAAAATATATAAAACCAAAGATTTGAGATGGAAGACTTAATATTAATAAATCAGCATTACTTCTGACATTGTAGAACGACAAAAAAGAAAACACTGTGATTTTCCAACAGCTGATTCTTGCCATTAATTACATTTTTTTTTCCTCCAGCTGCCTGTCCATTATAATTGTTCTGAGGCACTTTATTTGAAGCTATGAATAATGTCTCGGCTCTTTGGTGCTAAAAATGTTCTATTTTAGTGATTGTATTCCTTGCATAAAAATGACTGTTATGCTAGCAAGAAAAAAGTACTTTAGTTGTGTAAACTGCAAAAAGGGTGTCTATCATGCTTCTTCCAAGGGTGCTGGTGCCATGGGGTTGTGCCAATGAGGAGGGTGTGATTTCCAAAGCACACCAACATGTTACATGTTAGGTAGTCTGTGTAGACTCTGCTGGTGCATACTAAAAGTTCACAAATATGCTTAACTGTTTCAAACTTTTTGTGTACACCCTCAGATGCCATATAGAAAAATTAAAGTGTGATGCATTAGTCTGCTTCAGAAATCACACCCCTGTAGGGTGCCTTACCCCACCATGTAGACAATCCTCGAGAATTCTAGCCATGGAGTGGAGAAAACTTGGTGTATTTCTGGGCTATAAAACCGCAGCATTTAGTTTTGAAAGCTGGGAGTTGGAGTTGGAGTCAGAAAATTGACATTGTGGTGTCCCATGTTCATTCTGTCATCCATAGCAAAATTGTTCAATTTACAAATCAATATACCTCTTGTGGTTCCCAGCAAGACACAGTCTGCCTGAATTGTGAAAGTCAGATAGACTGCTGTCTCTTGCATCTTCACAGAATTAACTGTCTGGTTTTGGGGATGTTTTTTTGGGGGTCATTCTGGATGTCTGAATAGATTCCACTCCTCATATTTGCTTTATTGGGCATGAAATATTCATGGTGTTTCTCTGCTTTTTGTAAGCAGATATGAATCAGATGCACACTGGATGGAGATGGTCAATGAAATATACCATTTGTTTAGTATCAGAGGGGTAGCTGTGTTAGTCTGTATCTCCAAAAACAACAAGAAGTCCTGTGGCACCTTATAGACTAACAGGTATTTTGGAGCATAAGCCTTCATGGGCAAAGACCCACTTCAGCAAATGCATGTGACGAAGCGGGTCTTTGCCCGTGAAAGCTTATGCTCCAAAATACCTGTTAGTCCATAAGGTGCCACAGGACTTCTTACCATTTGTTTAGTCACTTTTCACTAGTCCAGTTCTCTATTTTTTAACTGCTGCATTTCACTGCATTGAGAGAAGAATGTTCATCTTTTAGGTTCAGAGTTCTCAGAAAGTTTCTCTTTGACAGCTGAGGGGATGGTATTGACCTCAGATTCCTTGGTTTGGGATCAGACAGGTCCTGAGGGTGCAGGGCCAGGGAGCTACAACCTGTAGTAAGTCATCTGTCCGTCACTGATACTTTTCATGTCCCAGTAGGAACCAGGTTCTCTATGTGAAGGGCTAAAAATATTTGTGTGTGTTTAGGTAACCCAGTAGTAAGAAAGATCTAGTTCATAGATTAACTCATTTTATAGCCATCAAAAAACAACAGCGTAATCCAGCAGTGTTTTCTCACCTGAAACTTTACCATCAGTTACTGACACTATGCATTAATCCCAAACCACCTTTAAGATCTCATAGGTTTTCAATATAGTTTACTCTTTTCAAATTAGTAATGGAGTAGTCAGTTGATCAGAAGTCATCTTATCGAGAAGAAGCCATAGAACTTGGTTGCTAGATTTGAGAGCAGGGGGCCTGTCTTTCCTGTGCTCTGTGGCCCCCCTGGTAGTGCCCAGCCAGCTGGACAAAAGCAGGACCGTGGGGAGAAAAGCAGGAGAAAATATTAAGCATTGTTCATTCTGAACACTGAGAAAGGTGGGGAGGTAAGGAGGAGGAAAGATCCTGTGGATAAAATAGCCCATGACTGTGTAATTGAGGACGCTATCATAACGTGTATCTGTGGATGTGCGGGGCGGGAGCAGACTTAATTTGCACGTTTCTTAAATGTTCAGCGTGTGACTCTGCAAATTTAAGTCTTAACCTTTTTGTGTGTTTAATAAGCATTAGGTTATACGGTTTTTCTTTGTGAGAAGATATTTTAGGTCATTGTGCCTTTCATTCCGTTAAAGAAAATGAATTTCAGATGGTCAAGTTGGGTCAGTGTCTGATGGTGCTTGGTCCTGCCAAAAGGGCAGGGGACTGGACTAGATGACCTCCTGAGGTCCCTTCCAGTTCTAGATGTGTATCTCCAATTATGAAATTGGTGTTTAGAACTGACAATCTTGACAGTAGCAAAATTACCGGACACTACTGGAATTCCAAATTGAGTGTGATCATTAAGGCCAAAATAAGATGTTTGGAAGAGTCAGAATTGTCCAGATTGCTACGGTAGTATACCAACATTTTCTTCAATAAAAATATTCTTAAATGTTCGATAATGGAAAAAACCAAACAAACCAAAACTAAAAATCAGGCCTCATGTCTCTGCATTGCTTTTTTTCTTCTCTTTAGCCTTGCAGTTTTTTGCCTATTTCTGTGCTTCTCAATTCAATTTATAGACTCGCATTTCATCGTATGTAGTGTTCTAGAGGTCCTTTACTTACATTAAAGGTAGTTATTTTCTATGTATGCCTTTTAAACATTTGATTCTGTGCTAAATATAAATATTGTCTATTGCAGGCTCCTTGTGATAACAGAACTGTGCATTCCATATAGGCCGTGCAAATATAAGAATGCATTGTACTATATGGAAGTTATTCATAATTGTTTCCTTAGTTTCATGTCCCACGAAAGCTCACCTAGTAAATTATTTTGTTAGTCTTTAAAGTGCTACTTGACTGCTTTTTTGTTTTGATAGACTACAGACTAACACGGCTATCTCTTTGTCACTATTTAACACTAACACTGTGCACATTACAGAAGATAGTTGCTGATGGGTGAGTCAGTGGTGGAATACTAGGTGAGAGTCAGCATTAGTGTTCAAAATGTATCATGTCTAGCCTGAAAGTTTTATGGATACAGTTACGTGTTTAGCCAAATTTGCTCAGCAGTTCTGTTATACTGTAATAATAGGGAATCCTGTAGTGCCTTAAAACCAACAAATGTATTTATTAGGTAATGACCTTTTGTGGGTAAAATCCACTTCCTCAGATTATTCAGATTATAAATTTGTTAGTTGTTAGTGCTAGAGGATGGCTTGTTATTGGTAAAGCCACAGACTAACATGACTCTCCTTCTGAGTCTGTTTATATTGTGTATTCCCATCAGCTAGTGGTTATGTTACCAGGAAGCTGTATTGTCAGAAATGTTATCAATCGTAGGCATTAAAATACAGTAAATTAAAAGTGAGAAATAGTATGAACTTGTAGCAAATAGAATTTCATTAGACAAAAGATCGTGAGTTTGAGACCCCTGTTCCAGGCTTACAGTATATGGCAGAAGCGGAGAATTCTATCCAGTAGTTTCTGTGGCATGGCATTACTGGAAGTGGTTAACTCAACAGTCTTCCTCAGACTAGACGGCTCTTTGTTATGAGAAGGCAACCTTGCAGTACGTTCTAAGTGTCTATATGCTTTGTTGCTGCCGACTAATGATTTGATTTCCAAAACATATGTACAACTAACATTTGATTGCTGTCATATTAAAAAAAATCCAAATAAAAGTTGATAAAACAAAGACTAAAGAATTGTAAGTTGCTTTATAGTATGCAGACAAGGCTAGATGAAATGACAAGCATAGAAGAGGGAAGCGAGGACGGAAAGGTTAAGAATGATTGACTATTCCTCTCGTTTGAGTAATGATCTGTTTGTAAGAGAGCAGCAGAAGCAGGAGGCTGGAAATATAGTTACAGTACAGGTAGCACAAAACATTTATTTTTCAGTTCGGAATTTTGTGATGGTCCTCAAATACATAGTGTCCTTGGGAAATTGTAAGTGAAGCACCCATTCCTATTTCAGTATTGTGATAAAACAAACGCAGTGGGTCAGATGTTTGCAATGTATCATAATCTGTTTATAGACAGACATATTACACACCAAAGTTAACCAACTTTTAATTAAGGCTGCAAAGTCAATTACTCAGAAGTTTAGAGTTGTCCGCATTAATATCGCCTTTGCAACCTTTATTTAGACCCCTTGTGTTCATGCGTTATAATATGGCCTTTAATTAAATGATCATCTGTTATTTTTCCAAAGGATCTTCTGCCTCATGGAGTGCACAGGATGGATGGGGCTATTCAATATTTCATTTTCTCTTCTTTTGTTCAAGGTATGGCACCTGGCCTTATTTATTGCACTCACACGTTGCTCTGAATACAAAATTATTGATTTCCTCGTGGACTTCTCTGCGGAATTGATTGTTATATTCATCCACAGCATACTTTCTAATGGGGGATTAGGGTATATTATTCCCTTTTTACAGATGGGAAGCCAAGATACAGAAGTTAACGTGAAAACTACCCACTAATTTTGGGTTTCCAATTTGAGATGCTTCTGGCCTGCATTTTGTCAGCATTTCATAGCACTATTTGTTGAGAGAATCTTTTTCACTTGACCTCTTCTGCAGTTGTGAATGTCCAGCTCTTTTGTAGATCAGTCTTCAGGTGTTTCAAGGGTGTGTGTGTGTGTGTGTATGTGTGTGTGTGTAAAATATAGAGATGAAATTTTCTTTTTCTCTTTTGCCTTTGATAATAAATTTAAGATTATTTCACTATAAGTGTATTGAAGTGGTGTATTGTTAGAGGATTTTGATTCTGAGTGCTACCAGTCAAGCTATGTGCACAGTGTTCCTTTGGGGACAACTTACTCCAGTAACAGGGCTAGATACTGCAGGAAGCACTTGCAACTCTTGGCCATTGGTGTTTGCCTGTCACTACTCTGCACAAACGGTGAATTTGCAGACTGGCAAGTCATTACTTGTGTGCTAGAGAGTGACTGGCTCAGGGAACTGTGCCCCAGCATACATAGACAAGACTTCTTTATGCTAAGGACAGGCATTGGTGAGGTGCCTCGCAACCTGGAGTATGCCTTGAGAATGTCAATCTGCTTTGAAAATCTGCCATAAACCAAAAGTTATAGCCATCGTCAGCTAGATAAGCTGCTTTCTGACCTCTCCTGCTCTTTCTCTTCATGAATACATACCAAATAGAAGCTTCTGGCCTAATTTCTTGCATTCAGAACTGTAGATATTTGTTTTTGTGAAATATACAAATAGTTTCAGTACTTACCTCCTGTACTGAGTCATAAGTCTATATGAGGTTGATGTGTGTATGGAGTGGCACTAGTAATATAGAATATTAAAGTAATGTAGAAGCAAGACTAAAAAAGATACACTGTTTGCTGATCTTGCGGTATGCTTACCATCTGGCACATTGGCGTGACTGCTAAGCTCCTGCACATGATCCTAGAGACAAATGGGGCAGTTCATTTTGTAGCTAATCTCTGAGTATAATATCAGCAGCTCTTGCCATCTATTTTTTAAAGCTCCTGAGTGTTCTAGGATTTATGCTAGCATATGCAATACTTTCAGTGAAGAACTCGTGATCACTCACTTGATTAGAAAATATGACCTTATTACTACACAGTACAAACATAGCAGTGTGATGGATTAACAATAAAATTACTGAGTTCACAAGTGCACAATATAAAAAAATGGTTAGCACCATTTTCCACCCACACAAGAGGAAAAAGAGCCTTCATGAGAACTTACCATACATATATCAGACCTGAAAGAGAGTTCTAGGTAAGCTTCTCTCTCTCACCAACAGCAGTTGGTCCAATAACAGATACAACCTCAGTAACCTTATGTATCAATACCCCATGGAGTAAAATATAAATAATAATTCTCACATTTTGGAATCCTGATATTTAAACTGCCACATCATGTTAAAATAAACAAGTATTTGTATCAGAGAAACAAAGATGCCACAGTAACATAGCAAGTCAGGTTGCTTTCCTGTGCAACCCTGCGTAAATCACATTTTGCATTACTCTCGGGAGCCAGGAAAATGACCAGAGCAGCAGTGCTGGTCAGTTTCCCCTCTCCTAGGAGCGGTGGGGAGCTGTGGCTTGGCTCCTGGCTGTCTGCCGCTGACCAAGTGAGCTGATGGAGTTAAGGAAAGGAAGTTCACTCACCACTCAGGAACCAGGAAACTGACCCATACAGCAGCGCTGATCAGTTTCCCAATTCCTCTGACTGGTGGGCAGCTGGGAGCCAGGTGCCAGATCCTTGACACTTACAGGAGTCGGGAAGCTGACCAGCACTGCTGCACTGGTCAGTTTCTCAGCTCCCTTGAGTGGTGGGCAGCCCAGAGCCAGGTTCTGGCTCCCCAGCTCTCACAGGAGTTGGGAAACTGACCAGTGCTGCTGTATGGTTCAGTTTCCCAGCTCCCCTGAGCGGCGGGCAGCCTGGAGTCAGGTGCTGGCTCCCCGCGTATCTCGGGCTTGTGCTGTCTGTAGACTTTTTTTTTAAAGCTAAACTTTGGTGTACTGAGAAGGTTGTTTTGGGTTTTGCTTAGCATGTGAAGCCAAAGTACTCCAGTGGAGCCAGTCCAGAGATCATGCAGACTTCCTCATTTATGCATTTGTTCCTCCTTTCCTTAACCCCATCAGCTTCACTGACAAACAGCTTTTCCTCTTTTCTCGTTAATTAAATCTTTCTATACCCCTCCCCCAACCATGGTAGATCTCTGCCTTTCATTTGCTTGTCACATTCTCTCCCTCTGCTTCCCTTTTAGCTCAGGCTCTCCGCTTTTAAGGAGGAAAGGGATGGTGTCACCTGCATGGCCTATTGCTTTTCTGTGTCCCTGTGACCCTCATCCACTCCTGTATCTTCATTTCTCTTGTTCCCACAATTATTCCCCCGTTCTTATTCTCAGTGTTCCTTGCTTCCTATCTCCATTTACCTTTTTCTTAAACAAAATAAATACAAATCCCTCAGCTAACTCCTGTGTCACCAGTAACTGTGGCCCCAGTTCAGCAAGATACTTAGTCAAGTGCCTAACTTTAAGCATCTGTATAGAGGTTAAATGTGATGTTGTACCTTGCTGTATTATGGCCTCTAGCTCTGTGTTTGTATATGCTTTGGAGACTTGAGGTGATGATTATATCCTATCAACTCTAAAATCAATTTAATTAGATTTCAAGGACACTGCGCAGTTCTGTGTTATTGTATCCTTTTTAATGTAAAATTTGTGTTCCATTAAGCAGTTCAAGTTTACACAAAGGTTTTGCCAAACTAGCAAGAATTGTTTGTTTCAACAAGAGTTTTGAGCTTTGAATAGACTTAGTTTATTGTTTCTGGTCATTCAGTGCATGTTTGATTTAGCTCAGTTTGCTTTATTTTGCGGTATTGATCTTGCAACCCAATCCATGCAGTCTTTTAGTAATTGCAAATAAAATTGGGTTAAGCTCTTTGGGCTGGTCCATAACCTTCTGAATGATTAATTGTTCTGCATTTTATGCAGAAATGGGGAAGTTAGTTTTCATGCTTCATAAAAATATGACTCAGTGTGGTCTAGACTCCCTGCCCTAGGCTGTTGACAGAACTATTGATCTAATATAATTGTAAACCTCTGCATTGTGAAGCTTTCTGCATTAATTCCTCTCATTTGCTTTCACCACTAACACCTCAGAAAATCAGTTGGCTGGAAAAGATTTGTTGTGTGATTGTTTTAATACATCTATATTTAAAGGTTATACTATTTCTTGTCCAGTCTATGCTCATGACTACATTGCCTTTGGGCTTTGCATCTTATTTCAGAATAGGAATTGCATCCTTTTAAATACATGTCTCTGATTGCTGGAGGAAAACCCTGGGAAAGGCACAGTCAGTGCCAAGAGTATCAATATTTATATTGTTGAATTTTTAATTTGACCAGTTCAAAACTCACATTTCATACTTGTGAATGTAACTTTATTAAAATTAGGCTTCTGATTGCTGTGCTGAATTACTGCAGTTGCTCTTTCTATAATCCTGCATCCCTGACATATTTTCTTTCTTAGTTTACAGGTTTGTTGAGACAGGCATTTTGTGCCTGTAAACACAATGTGTACAAGGATATTCATTCATTTAAGGAATCCATTACACTTACTACTCAGTGCCACTTCTTTATACACAGTCAGAACAGAATATGGTAGATATCAATGGTTATTCAGCACCTTTACTCATTTTGATTATAAGCACCATTCTTAGTATTCCTAAATGTTGCACTGCTATATTTACTCTCTGTTTAAATCATGCAGGCCGTGCTACAGTGTAACCCTTGATGAAGAATGTAGCTGTACTATTTTTTTCCCTCTATATAATAATCATTTAGACAGTGTCTTCCCATAGAGAAATCTAAGGTTCTACAGCCATCATGAGATCGGGGCAGGGGAGGGAGAGAGAGACTGGAAATTAATGACATTCGCTGTACAATAATTGGAGCATTGTGCAAGATGACTTTTCTAAGAAGGTTTTGTACGCAGTGTACAAAGAAAGCTCAGCTAGCATGCTGGACCTCAAAGTAAGGTTGTAAAATCAGAGAGAGAACGTTTGGCATTGGGAAATTTTGTTTCTTGTTGGTGGAAGACAGATATATTTGTTTTCACTTAGTGTTGGCAGATGTCCTCCACAAAAATATGGGACACAAGCAGTGGGAGGTTGAATGAGGTGAACCGGAGCTGGGGGGCTAGCTGGGAGGGGTAGAGCCTCATGTGCCTACAGTGGTTGACATCTGGAGTCCCATGCATGCCACGGGAGGTGAGCTGGGGGTGGGGGTGTGGGTGGGTTTGAGCCAGGTGGAGGGGATGAGCCAAGGTGGGGTTTGTTGAGATGGCAGGGGGTTAGAGCCTCTCCGCATGCTGGCAGTGGCTGATAGCCAGAGCCCCATGTGTGGAGGGTGAGGTGGGGCCTTGAGGTGGAGGGGTTGAGATGGCCAGGGCAGTTGAACAGGGGCTACACCAGGATGGGGTGGTTGAGTGGGGCTGGAGCCCCATATAGCACACCAGGAGCTGTGAGTGGGAGCCCTGCACGCGGGCTGATGCTGGAGCACCGCACGCTGGGAGGTGAGCTGAGATTGCTGGGGGGGTTGAGCTGAGTGGGGGAGGGGTTGAACGGGGGTGCACTGGGGAGCAATGCTTGAGTGGGGAGGGTTTTGGAGCCTCTGCATGCTGAGCCAGCCATGCGGGGTCTGGGCCAGGCACATGGGGGGTTGAGGTGTGGGGGTTAGAGCTGGGTCTGTGGGGGTTGGAGCAGCTTCCTGGGTGTGTGGCTGGAGCAGCCTCCTGCTGTGGGAGGTGAGCCAGGGCATGCTGGTGTGGGTGGGGGTGAGCTGGGGCCACAGGGGAAGGGGGTTTCAGCTGGCAGGTGGGTTTAATGGGGATGACCCGCCGCCTTGGGAAGCAGGGGGAAGGAGGTTTGAGCCCACTTGGCTGCCCACAGTTATGGGAAGCTAGGCTGCTGACATCCTGGCGGCTTCATATTGTGCAAAACTCACATTAAAGCGAGTTTTGTGAAACATTAAGCTGTATAAAGTGAGAGATTACTGTAAAATTAAAATACTGGACATTTGATTTTTTTTTTTAAACTGGACAGAGAGCCCACATACTGGACTGTCCGGTTCGCTACTGGACACCTGGCAACCCTATCTGCACTTAAGTGTTAATGGGAAGTAGAAGTTGTTTAGTGTGTAAAACAGATGCATTACGGATCTGGTGCAGGATGCTGCTTTTTTGTGGGGGAGGGCATCAGTACCCCTTGTGTGCAAAAAGCTACATTTATAGTTTTACTAATTCATTCTCTGACCTTGGCTGCTCAGTGGGACTTATCTGTAACAAAGTGTGCTAGATTGACTTCTCAGTTAGCTCAAGGTTCATTTTTTTTATTCTCAAAAAACCTATTCTGTAGTTCCTGATTGCCTTCACTTTTTTATGCTGTTCTCACAAAATATACAACTTAAAAAAAGCCAGCCCTCCATATGATAAGGAGGAAGCTTTCTTGGGTGAGTGCTTTCAGTTTCAGCAGAATCTAAGCTTGCATTTTCAAATAAAAATTTCTTCTCTTACTGAACACAGCTCAACACTCAATTGCCTTGTATGGCAAAACTAGATTTCACACTTTAAAATTGTCTGAGTAAAAAGCAAGCCTACCTAGGTCAGCTTGAAATATGATATATGCTAAATACTGTGATGAGTGGATGTGTACCCCACTGTCTTCTCAGAAGAGAATCAGAACTGCTTGGGTTTGTAACAGGTGCTGTTCTGAGAGGAAGAGGGAACTTCCTTCTACTACAGGCTGTCAGGAACACCATTCCTGATGATGCCACTGCACATGTTGTGGCTGAGCTATGTGACTTTGTCCTCACCTATGACTTTTTCCTAATTGGGGACCATTTATACCTTCAAGTCAGTGGCATTGCTACAGGCACCTTTATTACACCACAATATGCCAACATTTTTATGTCTGTCTAGAACAATGTTTCCTCAGATTCCATCCTCTAGCACTCCTTCTCTGTTTGCGCTACATTGATGACATCATCATATGCACCCATGGTAAGGAGACACTTAAAGAATTCCACAGGGATTGTCAACAATTTCCACTTCACCATCAATCTCATCTTGCATCATTTCACACAAGAGATCCATTTTCTGGACACTACAATACAAATCAATGAAGGTCACAATAATACTACTCTATACCGGAAACTCACTGCTTTTCTTACCTACATACCTCCAGCTTCCATCCAAGGCACATCACGTGATCAGTTTACAGCCAATCCCACCGAAAGGGACAAAAACCTACAAGATATTTATCATGCATTCATAAAACTTAATTACTCACTCGGGGAAGTAAAGAAACAGATTGACAGAGCCAGATCAGTACCCAAAAGTCACGTACTTCATGATAGACCCACCAAGGAAAGCAATGCCACTTGTCATCACCTCTAACCCTCATCTTAAAACCCTTCAACACATCATTGACAACCTACAACATATACTGAAACATGATCCCTCAGTCTCACAGGACAGGCCTGTCCTCTCCTAAAGACAGCTTCCCAGCCTCAAGAAGATACTCACCAGCAGCCCCACACGTGCCACAGAAACACTAACCCAGGAACCTGTTCCTGCAACAAACCACATTGTCAACTCTGTCCACATATCTCTTCTAGTGACACCGTCACTGGACCTAGCTACAGCAGCCACACCATCAGGAGCTCATACACCTGCACATTCACTAATGAGGTATATGCCATCATGTGCCAGTAATGCCCCATTGCAATGTACATTGTGCAGACAGTGTCTGCACCAAGGGATGAGTGGACATAAATTTGACATCAGGAATTGGTATACACAAACCTATAGGGGACACTTTAACCTCTTTGGCCATTCAGTAGTTGTCTGCAAATTGAAACAAAGTTTCAGTTGTTTTGATAAAAACCAGTGACTCTACATAATTTTGCTATGCTGATTTCAAAAATGGCATCCATTTTTGCTTTATCATGTAAGGATTTTACACAGATCAAAAAGAAAAAATGGACATTTTTCATGCTTTTTGTTCCACCTTATGCATTTAAAACTTGATAAATAGTAAGTTATAGTTCTTTTAGAAGGTCTGTTGTAAGTCCTTGTTTAAAGAAGAAAGGGCCAAAATGTTAAATTTCACAACTGAGTAATTTTAAATGCTGAGATGTGACTGAATCAATGCTTTTTTGACAATTTTCATGCATTTCACCATCACTCCCTCTCTCTTGAGGGACTAGCAGTAAACAGCCATCATGTTGACATCCCAGTGTCCTTCTTTTCTCTTTTCCATCGTCTTGATGTCCTGACAAAATCTTTCCCCTCGTTCTTCACTGACACTTCCAAGATTTTGAGGAAGATAATCCAGGGGGGAGCGCAAAAAATGAATTTTCAAGCTCATGTTGCATCCAAGTCTTTTAAATTTGTTTATCATGTTGCCAACAATATTTTTATAATCAGGATCTTTGTTATTCCCTAAGAAGTTTTGTATGACATTTTTGAAGGCCACCAAAACATCTTTCTCTGTGTCTTTCATGGTTTCTTCAAAGTTAGTTTCAAGAATCAGTTTCCTGATCTGAGGACCCACAAAGATGTCCTCCTTAATTTTTTGGTAACTCAAACCTGGGAACTTGTTGCAAATGTACTTGAAACAGCCATCATTCTGGTTTAATTCTTTCACAGATTGTTTAATCAATCCTAGGTTGATGTGGAGTGGAAATAGCAGTACCTTCTTGGGCTCAGTCAGTTTTTCATGAATTATATTCTTGAAGCCCAAAGTCAGACTCTCCCTTGGTGGCCACTATTTTCTTATCCAATTAAGATCTCTTGCTCTGCTATCCCATTCGCATAAAAAGCACAGCATTTTTGTGTAACCAGCCTGCTGACCAAGCAGCATACACAGCACCTTCAGATCTCCACATACAGTCCATTCATGCTGTGGATATCACACCTTTTCCAAGAGAAGCTCAGGCTTTTCATAGGTTTCTATTAAGTGAACAGAATGGGCAATAGGCACAGAGACACATTGATTGCCATTATAAAGTAGAACACCTTTTAGGCTTGTCTTTGAAGAGTCAGTAAACAGTCTCCAGTCACCTGGTTGGTAATCTGTCCACAGTCATAGAATCATAGAAGGGACGGTAGAAGGGACCTCAGGAGGTCACCTAGCCCAGCCCCCTGCCCAAAGCAGGATCAACCGCAACTAAATCATCCCAGCCATGACAATGTCAAGCCTAGACTTAAAACCTTTAGGGATGGAAATTGCACCACCTCTCTCAGTAACACATTCCAGTGCTTCACCACCCTCCTGGTGAAATAGTTTTTTCTAATAGCCAACCTCTCCCTTTGTAACTTCAGACTATTGCTCCTTTTTCTACCATCTGTCACCCTGAGAACAGTCTCTCTCCATCCTCTTTAGAGCCAACTTTCAGGAGGTTGAAGGTTTCTATCAAATCACTCCTCAGTCTTCCCTTCTGCAAATTAAATAAGCACAAATCTTTCATCTTCTCCTCATAGGTCTTGTGCTCCAACCCCTTAATAATTTTCATTACCCTCCGCTGAACCTGCTCCAGTGCATCCACGTCTTTTCTATATTGGGGGTCCCAGAACTGGACACAGTACTCTAGATGTGGCCTCACCAGTGCTAAGTAGAGGGGAGTAATAACTTCTCTAGATCTTCTGGAAATGCTTGTCCGAATGCACCCCAATATGCTGTTTGCCTTCTTGGCTATAAGGGCACACAGTTGACTCTTATGCAACCTCTCATCCACTGTAATCCCCAGGTCCTTTTCTGCTGTACTGCTACTTAGCCAGTTGTTACCCAGCCTGTAACAATGCTTGGGATTTTTCTGTCCTAAGTGCAGAACTCTGCGCTTGTCCTTGTTGAACCTCATCAAATTTCTTTTGGCCCAATCCTCCAATTTGTCTAGGTCACTCTGGACCCTATCCTTAACTTTCAGTGTATCAACCCGACTCCTATCTTACTGTCATCTGCAAATTTGTTGAGGGTGCAATCCGTTTCCTCATCCAGGTCATTAATAAAGATATTGAACAACCCTAGTACTGATCCTTGTGGTAGTCCACTTGAAACTGGCTATCAACCAGACATTGAGCCATTGACCACTACCCTTTGGGCCCATTCATCAAGCCAGCTTTTTATCCGCCTTATAGTCCATGTATCCAATCTATACTTCCTTAACTTATGGGCAAGAATGTTGTGGGAGACTATATCAAAAGCTTTGCTAAAGTCAAGGTATATCACATCCATTGATTTCCCAATGTCCACAGAGTCACTTACCTCCTCAGAAGCTAATCGAATTGGTCAGGCATGACTTGGCCTCGGTGAATCCATTGTGACTACCCTTGATCTCTTCTTCCTTTTCCAAGTGCTTCAAAATGGATTCCTTGAGGATCCCCTCCATGATTTTTCCAGGGACTGAGGTAAGGCTAACCAGTTTATAGCTCCCTGGATTGTCCATCTTTCCTTTTTTAAAGATGGGCACTACATTTGCCTTTTTCCAATCATCTGGGATCTCTCCTGATCTCCATGAGTTTTCAAAGATAATGGTCAAAGGCTCAGCAATAACATCTGCCAATTCCGTCAGTACCGTTGGATGCATTTAGTTCAGACCCATGGATTTGTGTACCTCTAACTTTTCAAAGTACCTGTTCTTTCTCTGCCAAGGGCTGCCCATCTCTTTCCCATACTTCATTGCCTAGTACCATAGTTTGGGAACTGATCTTATCCATGAAGACTAAGGCCAAAAAAAATGCATTGAGTAGTTCAACTTCACCTACATCATCTGTCCGTAGGTTACTTTCCTCATCCAGTAAAGGTCCCACACCCTCTCTGATCACCTTCCTGTTGTTAGCGTGCTTGTAGAAATCCTTCTTGTTACCCTTCATTCCTTGCTAGCTGCAGTTCAGTTGTGCTTTTGCTTTCCTGATTACTCCCTGGCATTCTCCAGACATATATTTATATTCCTCCTTAATCATATATCCAAGTTTCCACTTCTTATACACATCCTTTTTGGGCTTGGGCTTGGGCTTGTCAGGGATTTCGCTCTGAAGCCAAGCTGGTTGTCTACCACGTTTGCTTTTCTTACTGCGCATCGGGATAGTTTGCTGCTGTGCCTTCAAGAAGATTTCTTTAAAATACTGCCAGTTCTCCCGAACTCCTTTCCCCTTCATATCCATTTCCCAAGGGATCCTGCCCATCACTTCTCTGAGGGAGTCAAAGTCTGCTCAAGAGTCTGTATGCTACTGCTTACCTTTCTTCCTTTTGTCAGGATCCTGAAATGTACCATCTTATGGTTGCTGCAGCCCAGGTTATCACTCACTTCTATTTCTCCTACTACTTCTTCCCTGTTTGTGAGTAGCTGGGCAAGCTGCACATGGCCCCTGGTCAGTTTCTTCAGCACTTGTATCAGGAAGTTTATCCCCAACATTCTCCAAGAACTTCCTGGATTGTCTGTGTGCTGTTGTATTGATCTCTCAACAAATGTCAGAGTAATTTAAAATCTCCCAGGAGAACCAGGGCCTGTGATTTGGAAGCTTCTCTTAGTTGTCTGAAGAATTCCTCATTTACCTGGTCTGGAGGTCTATAGCAGACACCAGCCACAACATCATCTCTGTTGCTTTTGCCTCTAAGCTTAACCCAAAGACTCTCAAGTGGCTTTTCTCCCTCCATATACTGGAGCTCTGAGCAGTCATACTGCTCTCTCCCATACAGTGAAAGTCATCATCCTTTTTTTATCCCTGCCTCTCCTTCCTGTACAGTTTATACCCTTCCATGATTGTGCTCCAGTTATGCGAGTCATCCCACCAAATCTCCATTACTCCAACCACCTCGTACTTTTTTCGGCCTCTAATTCTTTCTGTTTGTTACCCAGGCTTTTTGCATTTGTGTATAAACACCTTAGATAATAAGCTGATTGGCCTACATTCTCCTTTCAAATCAGACATTTTCCTTAGTTCTTCCTCCTTCCTTCCCCTCAGGGTTTGTGTCACTGTCCCCTGACAAACCTAGATTAAAGCCCTCCTCACTAAGTTTGCAGGCCTGCCCGCAAATATGTTCTTTCATCTCTTCATTAGCTGGATTCCATGTCTTCCTAGAAATCCTTGTTCCTGAAACAGAATCCCATGGTTGAAGAAATTAAAGCCCTCTCTCCAACACTACCATGCACTTACCTCTATGATTCTATGATCTCTACCTGGACCCCTTCCTTCAACAGGGAGAGTGGACGAGTACACCACTTGCGCTCCATGTTCCTTGAACCTTCTTCCCAAAGTTACATAATCTGCCAGGATCTGCTCGAGGTTATTCTAGGCTGTGTCATTTTTTCCTACATGGAGGTATGATGATTTTTGGAAGCGACTCCACCACGTCCTGGATTCTAGCTCCTGTAAGCAGCAACCTTCCTGGGATTCCACGTCTACACAGCAGATGGATGACTCTGTCCCTCTTAGAAGGGAGTACCTGACCACTACCACCCGTCTTCTTCTCTTAGTGGTGGTGTTTGTAGAAACCCCATCCCTAGGGCTATGCGTCCCATACCTTCCAGTCAGTGAGGTCTTCCAATCCGTTCCCTCTGACGTCTCTGCCACAGCAGTCTCCACTGAATCACTCATGTAGAGAGCCTGAAAGTGGTTGCTTACCTCCACCAGAATTTGAGATAACCTGAATTGGCTTTCTTCCCCTGGAGGTTACAGGCTTCCAACTTTCTTCCTTGCTTAACGCTGCCTTTGCTGGCTCCTCAGCCTGCTGTGCCTGCAGTATGAAATGCTCCCTTCTCTCAAGGAACTCTTCTCCTTCCCTGATGGACCGGAAGGTTGATATTTGTGCCTCACGTCCTCTAACCATCTCTTCCAAGATGGCTACCAGCTTGCACTTGGTACAGACATATCCCTTCTATCTTGTAGGAGGAAGACAAAAACAAGTCACAACAGCTGACTTGTCTGCAGACTTGTCACTGTCCATATTTACTTTCTTCAGAAAGTTTCCTAAGATGTTTAGTGCCACCTTGAAGGGCAGAAGAGGAATAAAACTGTAAGAAGGAGACAGCCAGTATGGGGCTCCCCACAAGGTGAACTCCCAGGCAAACTCTCTGTTAGCTGCTGCCCTGTTCACTACTCATAACTTTTGCAGTGGCTGCTTTCTTAAGGCTGCTGACTCAGCCCGGCTCAAAACCTTGCCTCCAAACCAATCAGCATGTATGGATATGGATATCTGTGGCTCATTTACGTGGATATGGATACAAATTTTAAATCCCTACTGATGACATACTACAAACCATAGCCAGCTGAAATGTTGGTTGGCCATTGAAATGTAAAAATATTTTGTGTTCACCTTTTAAAATATGCTTGAGCTAACAATGAAGCTGTTATCCACTAGTTTGTCATTTTGTACCTTAACTATAAAGAGATAATTTGATATTCTTGATATTGCAGAATATATTTTTACAGTCCCTTATATTTACATCCAATCATGAGTTGTCTTTTTCCTTGTGTACACTTGTGGTAAAATTCACAAGAAACTTAAGCATTTAAAAATGTGTGGTTTTTTTGGTTTCAAATAAGAAGCAAAACAGCTTTTTTTTTCATGAAAAGTTCTTGCAAACTAGAAATTCCAGGGGGAAAAACATTTTGGAAATACTGAAACCTGGTGTTTCTACATCCAAATTCGCACCCCAGGGACAAGCAGGAATAGAATGAAACTGACATAAGAATATTTCCTGCTCATCTGCACCAGTGATTAGTTTCCTGTTACCAACACACAAGAAAAGGTTTGAGAATAAGTGAAGGCAAAACTTAGATGCATGAATTAAGTTTTCAGATTGTTTTAAAAAAACACAATGTACTGCTACTGTTAAAGTTAGTAGACTTACCTAAAACAAGTACAGGTATGATTCTCCTCAAAGAACCATTATCAGGTAAATATCAGAGCAAATGACTCAACCCGACATTGTATTTTGAAGGTCAAACTTATGGATCCAACAGGAAGGACCTGAGTTCTTAAGAGTTATTCTATTGAGAACATTTTTGTTTCTTGTCCTAGATGTTTGAATTTTGGGGTTCTTCAGGCTCAGTACTCTGGCTAATTGCAGCTGCTCTGATGCTGCAGATGGGGAAAGCAACTGTATAGGTAGCCAAGACTAAACTACGTAGGGCTTTGTAGATCCACCTGAAATATGGCAGGGTTTCAGAACTCGGGCTGCAGCCTGAACCAGATGTCTACATTGCAGTTCAACAGCCCTGCAACCCAAGGCCTGCAAGCCAGAGTCAGACACAAGTGTTTAATTTCAGTGTAGTTGTAAAGAGAGCATTCTGAATTGTGTTCAAGAGCGGAGCTGGAGCAAACTTTTGGATAGTATGTTTAGATAGTATGTTTAATGTTCCGTTAAAAAAATGCAGCTGATTTTCTGCATTAGCAGTAGATTAGACATTTCTTCAGGGGTAACCCGCCCCAGAGTGTATTGCAGTAATTAATTTGGGAGGTCTGCAACAGTTACAAAAGCCATTCTGATTGTCAGTTTAGCAATTGGAGCCTTTTGTTTATTCTAAAATTATTCACTCATTGCTGTTCAGATTCTTTTGTTTAATTTTAAGTGTTGGATTATTTTGGAGTGAATAGCAAAGAAAAACTGTTCCTTTTTTAAAAAAAGGCCTTAAAATCAGATGTTTTTCTATATGCTCAAACTTGAAGGATATCTAGAAAGCTGGTTTTATTGACATCAGAAGTACTAAAAGTGAAATCTGAAAGTTGTAATGAGGTGAGAGTGTCGCTAGGACTATTTAAAACATTTGGTTATGGTTTTAAAACATCTTTTAAAAACACTTTAGAGGAAATCTTTAACTATTCAAAACTCCATTGTTGACCTCTTCATAAGATGCTGAAAAACTGAGTTTGAATTGTCAATTAATTCTTCATGGAAAAACTAGAAAAATATTCAATATTCCTGATTTCCAAGATTTCTCTCACATACACAGTAAAGAGGCAAATGAGGTAAACATGTTTCTTCTTCACAGGTAATTTTTTAGAAAAAATATTCCATAAATTGCCTGTGTTTTAGTGGTTTAAAGCAGGAAACTGAGCAGTCTAAAAAAGACACTTACCTCACAGCAAGCTGAAGTATGAATCTCCCCCTACTAACCTGCCATGTGTTGTGTACATGCAGAGACTCCTGTTGCACACTCAAACTACCCTTATGAGCTTCAGTCTACTCCTTTTTCAAAGCAGGACAGATTTACCATGCGCTAAAAATTCCTCAGTACTATCTGAGGGGTCCACACAGACACTTTTGCACAGCAAGCTAGTGTGGGTAAATTTACATTCCTGATCATAACCTGAGGGTACAGCTATACTTACTAGAAGATCGACCCTAGTCAGAATCCATCATCTGGAGTTTGGTGTAGTGCACCTAGTGGGATCAACAGTTGACCCTGGTACTCCTCATTCTTGCAAGGAGTAGGGGAGGCCAATGGGAGTTTCTCAGGTCAACTTCCCTCTGTGAGGACAGCCTGATAAGTTGATCTGCCACAAAGTTAAGCATGTCATTTTACCACTGTGTGAGCCATCTTAACCAACTAATAAAATTTTACCTCAGTCACAGATTCGTTACAATGCTTGTCGAATACTAAATAATAATATACGGAGATACACATTTCATAGACCTGGAAGGGACCAGGGGAGGCGATTGAGTCTAGTCCCCCTGCCCTCTTGGCAGAAACAAGCAACCTCCCCCCAACTTTTTTTTAACCCCAGATCCCTAAGTGGCCCCTTCATGGATTGAACTTTCAACCCTGGGTTTAGCAGGCCAGTGCTCAAACCACTGAGCTGAATGTATGTGCTCTAAATTATTTTGGGATACTGTGTAGAAAATCTATGTATAACATGAAGTGTTAAAGAATTTATATTAATTGAACGATTTCTGTGACGTTTGGTAAAAGATATATGTACTTTGAATGAAGCAATGTGTGTTGGTTTTAAATTTTACTAGTGTCTGAATTTAATCCTTTTCTTGGTAGGGTGTTGGTCTGTCAGTCCATGGACACTTTCGAGTGGCCACAGAAAAGACACTTTTCGCAATGCCAGAGACAGCAATAGGTAAAGAAAGAATATGATGTTTTCTTTTAATGTGTTTCAAATGGTAATAAGTATCTTCATGTAACTGAAAAGTGCATTTGATCAAAAGTTGTGATGGCTTCGAAAAATTTTAAAGACACTAGAGGTGCATGAAAATTATTTCTATTCAATAGTGACATATTTTGTTCTTTGTGGACAGCCTAATTGTAATGATACTTAGGGTAACACCTACTGTGTGTATTGATCTAATCTAAATAAAAGATTATTCGGATAAAATAGTTGTGGTAATTGAAGTTGAGGGACTGATACCATTGGCTACAGAGGCAGATACTACAGAAGACACCTGGTATAATTGTGCCATTGCATTTCCATTCTCAATTGCTCTTCTGAACAAGAATTAACTAGGCTAAATAGTCAGAGGTTGTGATGTTTTGTAAACCAAAACTAGAAACACATCTGACCACTTAATTCACTGCACTGCCTAAGCTTGTGCCATTGGGATAGATTCAGACGTAGTGCCAGCAGATATTCCATTAATATCAGTTAAACTGCACTTGCCTGTAATAGGTCTGAATGGGTCCCAGTTCATTTTGCTAATTATTTATTCAGTAAAGATAAGTAAAATATTTCAGTTAGAATTCAATCTGTATCATTTTGTTGAAAACAAACATATTCCATTTCTGAGTGCCATATTGGCAACTAAATTAAAAAATCACAATATGGACAACATGCTCCCAGTTTTTGTAATGATCAAAACAAAGTCAGTGGGAGGAATGTGAGAGTGGTTATATGCATACTCACACCAAGTGAGAATCTGAACAATATAACTTTTATTAAATCAAAAAGTTATTGTAAAGCCAATAACTGATTCATCCTGAAGGAAATAAATTAATCTGGGCACAATCCTGCAAGGTGCTGAGTGCCTTCAGTTGCCATTGATTCCAGAGGGTAGCTAAAGATACTCAACTAGCAAAGTGAAAGAAGAAAAGAGAAATTAGAGTTCACATTTCCCACTGCAGTGCAGTAGACCCCCGAGTTATGCCAGAGTTGTGCTCCTGCGCACCCTTGCGTAACAGATTTTGCACAAGTTGCTGGTGGGAGCCAGGACACTGACCAGCGCTGGTCACTCTCCTGGCTTCCTGGCACTCTTCAAGCCAGGCGCTACTTCGAGACAGCCACAGCAGCACCGCTTCCCCCAGCTGGGGGAAGCCAGGGAGAATCCATGACACTGCAGCTGTTTGTCTGTCTGGCTCCCCAAGCTGGGGAGGGGATTTCAAGTTACACACAAGTATAAATCACGCATATTGGTTGTTTACTGCATTTGCATTATAGGCCATTTTTGCTTGTTGCCAGGATAACTGCAGAATTCATAACGATATGGTTACACTTAAGCTAAGTTAAGTTAAATTGAGCTTTTTTTTTTTTTTTTAAAAAAAAAAAAAAGGCCTGGTAACTTGAGTTGTCTTAAGTATTTATCCAGATCTAAGGCTCGTCTATTCTTTTGAGAAGTTGGTGTTCTGAAATTACGCGTCTTGTTTCCAATAAGGGATGCACATATTTCATTTCTTTGTGAACTTTAGTTGGCCCGAGGCTTTCTTAAAAAAACAATGGAATATGTGCTACACTTTTCTTACATTTGTTCCCCACCATCCCGTTTCCTTGTACAGAATGAACCTCTCTAATTTGGAGCACTCTCGTCCAGCAAACTCCATAATCCGACGTGATTTTAGTTAGCCGGATGGCCACTTATCATGGGTGTGGCCAAGTTTTCCACGGTCCCATAAAATTTCTTTCCAGCCACCAGTCCTGGTTCTCCAAGTGTTCTGTGCTGTTATTTAGCTGTAATTTACCCTTAAATGTCTTCTAAGAGCCCAGTAAGTGGTGAAAGTGTTGGTAATGTGCTAGAAAATACTGACCTCCTGTTGTCTGGAAAATTCTCTTGTCCAGCACTGGTCAGATCTCGAGGGTGCCAGACAAGAGAGGTTCAGCCTGCCCTGTCTTTAATAAAATTACATGTTCAAGCAATATTTTCCTTTCATAAAGAGTATCTCTTGAAAAATAAAAATACGTTTTGTGCCCTTTCTAACGAAATGAGCTGAACTGGTTTTTAGAATTATTGCAATGATTTTGACTGGGGTATTGTAGTGGGGGCTTAAGACTGTCTTATATGGTTATGGTTCAGAAAAAAAGTTTGTTTATAAACCACTTTTACAGATATTTTAAGCGAGCACTGTTCTAGAAAGTGAAATTTCCATGTTTGGTCATTCCCTTAAGTTTTTTTGTTCTGTTTTGTTTTAAGTTTGAACAACGTTCCTTTTATCTGATTGCAATCTGTTATACCAGGAGCCCTCAAATTTTTTCTTTCTGAGGCCTTCCCAACATGCTATAAAATCCCAACAGCCCACCTGTGCCACAACTGTTTTTTTCCATATAAAAGCCAAGGCCAACATTAATGGGTAGTAAGCACAGCAGTTACCTAGGTGCCCATGCCACAGGGCCTTTGTGAACCTATGTTGCTCAATCTTTGGCTTCAGCACTGGATGGCAGGCTTTGGCGCTTTATATGGTGGGCTTCAGCTTTCCATCCTGGGCCCCAGCAAGTCTAACAGCAGCCCTGCTTGGCGGACTCCCAAAACCTTCTTGCAGCCCCCCAGAAGGCTCTAGACATTGGCTGAGAATGAGTGCCTTAAGCCAACCTCTCCAACTAGCCCCTTTATCCCCCAGGAAATAAAATAGAAGACAAATTAAAAGGCTGCTGTTAATGTAACATTAAAGTTGGGAAATCAAGCAAGTAAAAGGTTTGCGATCTTGTTTGAGTCCAAATTGTGGCAGTGGTGTTTCTGCCTCATTGCACTTGTGTAGAATGTTTTATCCTTCCACCATTTTTAAATGGAAACCTTAATGTAGTTCTCTGTACTTCTAATCTGGACCTCAAAACTCCATTCCCAAATCTTCTTAGAGTGTGGAACGTAGATGCTTTCATTCACAATTATGACATCCATGTGACAAATGCTCACATGCATAAGTAATAGTAGGAACATATTTCCAGTGTTTTTATCTGTCTTTTAATAAGATTGATCAGTTGGAAATGAAGGGAGGGCAAGAACCATGATACAAATCAGTTTTTCATTGACTACCAGTAAGTGCTTCAAGGACCTGAGTTTAAGAACTGCTTCCATAATCTATACGCTGTTTGCAGTGTGTTGACCTTGCAGTGGCACCATTAATTTAGAATTCACTGCCTTTGCAGTGGTTAAATTTGGTCTTGCAGCTCTAATGCTGGTGTTCTGCAGTTCCACCTCGGAGGAAAACTGCCCTCTTATATTAAAGGGATAATCAAATCTTATACCTCAGGGAGTATGCTTATCGCTAGATAAAATTTTTCCATGAAGTCACAAATTACTCCTCTGTGCAATAGTGTTCTGAGGCTTAGGGTATCAGAACATTCAGATACTTGGATGAAAGGCATTCTATAAGTACAAAACATTCATTACAGTATTTTCAGTGGCTTTTGGAGATTGGATTTGGTGGGATGAAGGGAGCAGAGCAGGGTTGGATTTCTTCTGAACTTCAGGGATTAGGCCCCTAGTAGATATAGGATATTTGACTAGATGGAAAAAAATAGTTTCATTCGAGATGACAAATCCTGCGTCCAGTCTAACATTTTCTGGTCAACATGAGATTTATATTATTGAAGGCTTCAATTTATTTGGGAACTGCCAACTAACAATACAGTTGCACGTTGTTTAACAGTTAAATATGACTAGTTGCATTAATGCTTTTCCAGAACAGAACTTGTACAAGTCAAAATAGTATAACAAGTTGAGTTGCTGTGAGGTATCCTAGCAAGCAAGGATCAATTGCAGTTTTTTGAGTGTATGAGTTTGGAGCCTGCTGTAGGTGCATATATGTACCTCAGAAACTGAAATTGCTAAAGCACCAGGGTCCTGTGTCTGTCTGTGCTCTCATGGGAGGGTGATCCTCCCAGTGCAGTAAAACAGCACGTTCCAAGTCAGTACTCTGAGACCCTTAGCCAGTTTTAACAACCCTGTTTGGTGAAGAAATCAATTCCACAGTTCCCATCTGAAGGATGTCCTACAAAATTGGTAAATGATCTCCTTCGCACAGTAGGGCATTGCCCTTTTTCACCTATTGTCACACCTCATGGATGAACCCAAACTCTCAGGTTTCACAGTCTGCCTGTCAGATCCATCCTCATCAAGGATGGATAAAATCACTTTCCCCTCTGCCTTGTTAGCACTTGTCTGTTATGTGTTTCCTATGTGTGCAGGTCCTTTTCTGCCACAGTCTATAGGCTGTTGTCTCAAGCCACATTTGTTAGAGAAGGCTGGACAGGTCACTTCAGACCCATTGGTGACCATTATGATTAGACCCCTGAATATCCACCCTTATCTGCATCTGTGGGTGTAGATATCCACAAATAGTAGAGTGGGTAACTGAGCAGGACTCTATCCCCACACTCTGCCAGGCTGGGGGAGAGTGGAGGTGCCACTGCAGGCCCCTGCACTGTTGGCAGGAAGGGATTCAAGATGATGTGTCCTAAATCTCCCTTCTTCTTCGAGTGTCCCCGTGGGTGCTCCACATTAGGTGTCGGGCTTGCCCGGCGCCGCAGATCGGATCTTCCAAGCAGTTTCTGCCGGACTGCGCATGCGCCAGTGCGCGCCGCTCCCTTGCGCGCTCCTGGCCACGTGCGCGATCCGGTCCCCGCCAGTTCCTCTTAACCGCTGTCGGCTGCAGACAGAATCCGACTAGGCTACGGCCAAGTTAGCATATTCAATGGTTTTAACTGTTTTTCTTTAAAGTTTTCAAGTTCCTAGTCTATTGTTAAGTTAACCAGTTGTTATTTTCAAAAAAAAAACAAGAAACAACAAGCGGGACGGCATTCAGTCCAGTCCTAGTAACAAGCGGAGCACCGGAGGCCAGGAGCCTAGGGCCATTAGCCCTCCTGCCGCGGCAGGCTATCGGAGAGGGGGAAAACAGCACAGAGAAGGTCCTAAGTACCCCATTAACAACTAAAAGACTCACCAACAATGTCCTCCTCAGGATTCAAGAAATGTGAGTCTTGCCGAGAGGCAATGCCAGCGTCTGATGGGCACAGTCACTGCATAAGGTGCCTTGGGGAGTCCCATGTCATGCAGAAATGCTCCTTCTGTGCAAAATTAACAGCCAGAGCAAGGAAGGACAGGGAGATGCGGCTTAAAATGCTGCTCTTCGACAAGGCCCTCCAGCCAGACGTGCCAGAGCGGCCGCAGCAGGAGGGACCCTCCGGGGCCCATAAAAGGAAAGCTGCCTCCCTCACCCCATCAGCGCAAAAACGGAGGAAAGTCTCCCCAGCCCGATCCCTGCCGGCAGCAACAGCGAGCGGGACGGGAGGAGCGCAGAGCCCGCAGCCGCAGCAACAGCTGATCAGCGGCGGCACGGAGAGCCACGTGGAGGTGGTTCAGCCTCTGATAATCAAACAGCCGCCCCGCACCACAGGCAGGGCGGCGGCTGAACAAGCGCCGGTACCGGAGGCACTGCAGGCAGCGGCACCGACCCCCGGGGAACCGGCGGTGCAGAGCGCGCAGGCACGCAGCCTGCAGGCACCGGAGGACACCGCCCACGTGGCACCGCCCAAGAGCGTGCCGAGCACGGCGCGGACGGGGCCGAGATCCCCCGCACGTCAGGGGGCGGAGCGACCCGCTCAAGGGAGGGGGAAGGCTGCACACAAAACAAGGCACCGCAGCCCCTCTCCAGACAGGGCTGCAGAGTTGCTTTCTCTGAGCCCTCCGCTCATGCTGCAGACTCCAACTAGAAGGCAGGGGTCCCCCCTAGCCTACCCGGAGCCCCCGTTTCCATTTTTACGACCAGCCTCGCCCTGGCTGGGACCACCTTCACCCTTCTTGGGGTTTGAGCCGCTGGAGTACTATCACAAATCGCTCTCTCCAGTGTCCCAGGTCTCTCGACGATCTCGCTCCCCCAGACGCAGAGGGTATGCACCAAGGGAGTGGTCCAGGTCACCTTCCCAAGAACACTGCCCATGCTGCCATGGTCGCCCCTATCACGCGGGGCATAGACACCACCGGCAGTCTACCAGGCAAAGATCCCCACAGACGGTCCCATATCCCCGAGGGTGATCGCGAACGGGGACAGAGACTCAAGTATCTCAGGGGGAACTGGTTATGGAACCCCGAGATTTTCCCTTGCAAGCTTCTAGCAAGCGGATGTACCATCACCAACAGGAACCGGAAGGGTCCAGAGAGGCGTATCCTAGTGGTTCCTCGCTCTCCTCCCCGGACGAGGCTACGGCCCCGGGGGACGTCCATCCTCCGGACGATCTCAAACAGTTTCAAGAGCTGTTTAAGAGGGTGGCCTTCACGCAAGGCATCCAGACAGCAGAGGTGCAAGAGAAACACCATAAGCTCCTCAAAAATCTGAGACCTCCGGCCTCCTCCAAAATAGCAATACCGCTTGATGAAGCAATCTTGGAGTCCGCCACTAAGATATGGCAGACCCCCACGACTATTCCGCCTGTCCACAAGAGAGCGGATAAGAAATACTTCGTGCCAGCGAAGGGCATGGAGTTCCTGTTCAGCCACCCACAACCAAATTCCTTGGTGGTGGAGTCGTCGCAACAGAGATCAAAGACATCTCAATTCAAGACAGGGGGAACAGGCAAAGATGCCAAGAAGCTAGAGCTGTTCGGCAGAAAGGTCTACTCCTCCTCCACTCTACTGTTGCAAATGGCAAATTATGCAGCGCATCTAGCGAACCATAATTTCGACAACTACACTAGGTTAACCTCCCTCATGGACTTACTTCCAGAGGACAAGAAACCGGTGCTCAAGGCTATCGTGCAAGAAGGCTACGCGGCCTCGAGGACGGGAGTTCAGATCGCCCTGGATGTTGCGGACACAGCAGCACGCTCCACAGCTATGGCAGTGGCGATGCGAAGGGAGTCCTGGCTCCAGACTTCGGGTATACCAAGGGACCTGCAGGCAAAGATAGTCGATCTTCCCTTCGACTCGCAGAAGCTGTTTGCTGAATCAACTGACTCGGTCCTTCATTCTAGTAAAGATTCAAGAGCCACGCTTAGGACCCTGGGGATTTACACCCCTCCATACAGAAAGAAAAAGTACTACCCTCAACAAAGACGGTACCAGTACCAGCAACAGCGTCCCCAGTACCACAGGGATTACGAGCAAGGGCGACATCAACAGCACCAGCAGTACAAAATTCCCAGGCGACGTTGCCAACAGAGCCATGCGTCCTCGGGGCAGGGCCAAAGGCCACAAGTTTGACACACAGATCCAGGGCTGCGCCATCACTACCATCGCACAAGGTCATCCGAAGCGGTTATTCCACCATCGCCTCCGACCATTCTATGACCAGTGGCAAAGGATCACCACAGACAAATGGGTGCTGGAGATCATAGCCACGGGGTACGCCATCCCCTTCCAGTCGCTCCCACCGCCACGACCTCCACCCAGGCCCCACCTCCAGGAGGCCTCCCACGTAGCGAGGCTCAAGCAGGAGGTAGACCATCTCATGCTCATAGGGGCAGTGGAAAGAGTGCCAGAGCAACTGCAAGGGAGAGGGTTCTACTCGAGGTACTTCCTCACGGAGAAAAAGACAGGAGGCTGGAGGCCCATCTTAGATCTTTGAGGCCTCAACCGGTACCTGCGCAAGCAACGCTTTCGGATGATCACAATCGCCTCCATCCTTACAGCACTGGACGATGGAGATTGGTTCGCAGCCCTCGACTTACAAGACGCGTATTTTCACATAACTATCCATCCAGCTCACCGACGATTCCTCCGGTTCATGGTAGGCAAAGAACATTTTCAAGACAAGGTCCTACTGTTTGGCCTCTCCTCGGCCCCCAGAGTCTTCACCAAGACCTTGGCAGTGGTGTCAGCCTACCTGCACAGACAGGGGGTGTTTATATTCCCATATCTGAAAAAAAAAAAGACTGCCTACTGAAAGGGGCCTCGAAGGAGGAGGTACTTCACATGATACGCGTCACAGCAGGCACGTTCTCTTCGCTCGGCCTGGTTATCAATCTGGCAAAATCAAAGATAGACCCCGTACAGGACATAAAGTTCATAGGGGCACGTATAAATTCCATCACAGCAAGGGTTTATCTGCCAGATGCCCGCTTTCGCTCCATTGGTTCCCTCGTGCAAGTCATCACCTTCAGCCCTACGGTACCGGTTCTGACGTGCTTACAGCTGCTGGCCCACATGGCAGCAGCAACGTTTGTGGTACAGAATGCCCGATTGCCTAGGCGCAGCATGCAGCACTGGCTGGCGAGTGTCTACAAACCGGCAGCACACACTGTCCACAGGGTGGTGTTGCCCACGACAGAGGTGCGCAGATCCCTGCAATGGTGGGTGAACCCCAAGAACATGCTAACAGAGGTGCCCTTTCACCAACCACAAATATCTGTTTTTCTCACTACCGATGCCTCCCACATAGGGTGGGGAGTACACATGGGCGAAAAGGTGACGCAAAGACTGTGGTCCTCCATGGAACAGTCACTGCACATAAATATACTGGAGCTCAGAGCAGTGTTCAACGCCTGCAAACACTTTCGAGACCATATACAAGGCAAGTAGTCGGGATCAGTACAGACAATACCTCCACCATGTTTTATATAAATCGACAAGGAGGAGCTCGGTCCCGTGCCTTATGTGCGGAAGCAGTCCGATTGTGGAACTGGTGCATCGCCAACAGTATAACCTTTAAAGCCTCGTATTTACCAGGCGCTCACAATGTGAAGGCAGACCAGCTGAGCAGGCGCTTCACACTCACACACGAGTGGCAGATCCGTTCCGATCTGCTACGACCGATTTTTCACGCATGGGGTTTTCCCCAGGTAGACCTGTTTGCCACTCAACACAACAAGAAGTGCCCACAATACGGCTCCAGGGCAGGACTGGGACGGGGGCCACTGGGGGACGCATTCGCGGTCTCGTGGAGGGGCCCCCTGCTCTACGCCTTTACTCCCACAGTGCTTATCCACAAAGTCTTGCAGAAAGCCAGGAGAGAGAGAGCCCGAATGATCCTAGTAGTCCCAACGTGGGATCGACAGCAATGGTTCCCCTTACTCCTGCGCATGTCGGACCGTCCACCGATGCCCCTCCCGGTGGCGCCGGATCTGCTCACGCAGCCCAGGGGTCCATAGTGCATCCACACCCCCGAGGTCTGCGACTGCAAGCATGGTTAATCCATGGCTCAGCTCCCTAGAGAGCACGCGTACGGAGGGAGTGCAACAAGTCCTAGAAAGTAGCAGGAGGACTTCCACCAGGAAGCCCTAAAAGCAAAAATGGACTCGATTCACTGCATGGTGTTCTACCAAGCAATTAGCCCCCCTTGCTACGCATATGCCTGTAATACTAGAGTATTTACTGGACCTCAAGAGAGGCGGACTCTCCCTATCCTCGTTGAAGGGTCCACCTTGCCGCTGTATCGGCTTTCAGACATGAAGAGGAAGGGCACACGGTGTTTGCCCATCCCATGGTTACCAGGTTCCTCAAAGGGCTGGTAAACCTATACCCGCCTCGGAAACTGCTTCCACCTTCGTGGAGCTTGGACCTGGTGCGTAATGTGCTAACGGGACCACCGTTTGAACCCTTAGCCACGGTTTCCCTCCGTCTCCTTACGATAAAGACGACCTTCCTTCTTGCAATCACGTCAGCTCGCAGGGTGAGCGAGCTTGCGGCAGTCATGGCAACGCCACCCTGCACAGTAATTTCCAAGGAGGCGGTAACCATACAGCTGCATCCAGCCTTTGTTCCCAATGTTTCTTCTGAGTTTCATATTAACGAACCTATAGTTTTACCCTCGTTTTATCCAAAGCCTCATAACTCTAACAAAGAGGCACGCCTACACCTCCTGGACGTGAGGAGGGCGCTAGCCTTCTATATAGACAGGACCAAGTCCTTCCGGAAAACGGATAGACTCCTAGTCTCTATCGCTCCCAAATCAAAAGGAGAAGGTCTCTCTTCGCAGAGAATCTCGAAGCACATCGTATCTTGCATAAAAATGTGCTACGAACTCAAAAAGACTCCTTTACTGGCCACGCCCAGGGCTCACTCCACTAGGGCGGTGGCGGCATCAACAGCCTTTTTCAAGGGCGTTGCGCTAAAAGACATTTGCAGAGCGGCAACCTGGTCATCCTATGACACCTTCGCCAAACATTACGCCCTTCACAGGGTATTCCAAGAGGATACCCGTCTCTCGACAGCGGTCCTCTCGGGGACAAGCTGCACATAATCCGATTACCCACCTCCTATCCTGGGTTACTGCTGGGTAGTCACCTGATGTGGAGCACCCACGGGGACACTCGAAGAAGAAAGAGAAGTTACTCACCGTAGTAATGGTGGTTCTTCTAGATGTGTCCCTGTGGGTGCTCCACTACCCGCCCATCCTCCCTGCTTCGGATCTCTGTTTAGTGTTTTGCAGGAGTATCCGAGGCGGTTGGTCAAGGAACTGGCGGGGACCGGATTGTGCACGCGGCCAGGAGCGCGCAAGGGAGCGGCGTGCACTGGCGCATGCGCGGTCCGGCAGAAACTGCTTGGAAGATCCGATCTGCAGCGCCGGGCGAGCCCGACACCTAACGTGGAGCACCCACGGGGACACATCTCGAAGAACCACCGTTACTACGGTGAGTAACTTCTCTTTCTCATGCCTTTTCAGTCTACCACTGGTTGTTCAGAGTTCTTGTTTTATCTTGGACTTATGCCTTGGCATGCACTTCTGTCGTTGTGCAGTTGATATTGCTTTGCCAGGCCCTAAAGACTTTCCTTTTTGCCTCAATCAGATGTTCAGTTTACATGTTGTTCTCCTCAAGCCTGTCCTGATGCTTCCTGAACTGGTAGCCAATGGTTTCTCCACAAGCTCCAGTGGTGGCATTTTTTCAGCTGACACCAGTGTTCTTTCACATCTTCAGGTTGTAGTGTTGGCAGCTTCCGCTGGAGCATTATGTGGAAGTCACTTCATCTGATGGAGTCCTTCAAGATTTGTACATTGATCTTTTGTTGGATGTTTCCTCTGACATCTTCATTTGGTGACAATCCTAATCACCATTGTGTATTGGACAAGGTGGTGATTGGTCCAGCAGTCATCAGCACTAGTCATTGCTTCAGTTGAGGATGTTTTTCTAGTGGAAGAGGCTGTTCGTGATAACGAGCTGATGTTCCACACATTTTGCAAGGAGGATCGCTAAATTGGAGTTGCTGTTGCCACCTCCTCCTTTCCCCACAGTAGTTTGCCAGAGATCCACATCAGTTCTGACCCTGGCATTGAAATCCCCCCAAGTTTTATCTGCTTTGGGGGTGTCTTTCAGGGCTATGTTCAGTTCAGTGTAGAACTTCTTCATGTCAGAAAAATGTGTACCCTTTTGCCTCCTTCTGTTAGCTGTCCTTCTCCTGGTTTATGCATTCCTGTCAGGGCAGCAATATCGATGTTGAATCCTCACAGGTAATAATTATCAGGCATCTTTTGGGTCGCTTACTGTCTGGGTTGTCTGTTAGAGTCAGAATATTCCATGTTCCAAAGTTTACTGTTTAATTTCAAATGCATAGAGGTGAACCTGCTGGACATGGTTATCCAGTCAGGGGCTGAGATGGACTATATTTAGGGCAACTTTTCTAGCCCCCTCTTTATGTGGAGTGAACAGAATGGATCCTAAATAAGGCTGCTCAGTCGTGGATGCAGCAGCTGGACCATTCTATTTCACACTTCATGTTTCTAACTTCACATACAAAATGATACACGCACAAAAATAGAATATACATTCAGCGGTTTGTAAATTTAAAATGTTACATGATGCATTTTGCCTAACGTCTTCATGTTATATATATAAGCCAATTTCCATAAAGCTAGGGCAGACATGTGATGTAATAAGCATATTATTTATGAGGTGGGAGAGGGTTAAAATGTATTGAGATGATTGGCTCCCTGAACTGTTAAGTTGGGGAAAGAGAATAGGTTCTACTTTTGATTTGCAACTGTTATGAATGAATGCCTGTAAACAGCTAAACTCAGAGCGTATGAGGGACACAGCCAGGTGAGCCAGTGTGGGAGGAGAGGGGTCACTGTAACTGAAACAATTGCAGGCTGAGAGTTTCTTTTGTTGTGTGACTGAAGCAGAAAGAGACTTACAAAATGCTTAATCCTAAACTGGCTGAATAAATCCAGTAAATATCCTGGCCATATCATAATCCATGCATAAATGGATAAGTAGAAAGGAAATGTTTAGTTACACATGATCAGGTTATTTTTATTTTGGCTTTGGTTTGGGGCTCTTTAGGCTGGTTGATGTCATTTCCCCTGTACTCTGTAACTTTTAAGCTAAATCCCAGGGAAGTAATTTTCTGCTGAGGTGTTTTCCGCATCACAGGGATGTTATATTTTATCACATATTTATATATTTCCAAGCAGTACCGTTATATTTCACCAGCCTCAGTAACACAGGGGCTGTCTGATTTGAGGTGGGGCAGTTCTACAGTGCCTTGGAAAGCCTCACCTATGTACCTCTTTGCCCCCTTTACATCCTCCAATTCAGCCACCCTGGCCTCCAAAGCCCATACACAGTCTCTGAGTGCCAGGAGCTCCTTTCATTAAATGGACACACATGCCACTCATCCATTGCTACATTGGGTACAATAAACAGGATAATGCCTCCTCTGCTGCTGGGCTTCTGCTTGCATTTCCTCCTATGGATAATTAGATTTTTGATATTAAAATCAGGTAGTTTTGGTTTTAGTTTAAAAGAGGTTTTAAAGAATGCCAAGTGTATCTAGCACCCTTCAAACTCCCCCTTGAAACTCCCACACAAAACTCCCCATCAACCGCTCCTGTTCACAATATCGTCTAGCAGCATTACCAACACTCCCACTGCTTACTGGGCTCTTAGAAGACATTTAGGGGTAAATTACAGCTAAAGAACAGCACAGAACACAGAGAGCCAGGACTGGTGGCTCGAAACACACTTTATGGGACTGCAGAAAACTTGGCCACACCCATGATAAGTGAATATCCGGCTAATGAAAATCACGCCAGGCCCTGGATGTTGTTGGACAAGATTAGTGTCAACTTGTATTTAAATTTGCAGTCATCCAGATGAAGTGCACTTTAGGGAGAGACTTGGATGAGAGGCAGGATTGGCAGACCAGGTCAAAGAGGGCTGGTACAGGCTAGAAAGCTGTGTAGAAGACATGGAAGCGAGAGTGAGATGCAGGCTCAAATTGTGCAATAAGTTGTGCGTTAAATGGGTGGTTAGGGCAGTAGATTCTTTTAGATCTTCCTTTCACATATTTCTTGTTTTCTTCACCTACAGGCCTTTTTCCTGATGTAGGTGGCGGCTATTTCTTGCCAAGACTTTCAGGACAGATTGGCTGTTATCTTGCTCTTACAGGATTTAGACTGAAAGGAAGAGATCTGCAAAAAGCAGGAATTGCTACACACTTTGTAGAATCAGAAAAGGTAAATCTGTTAATCATTACCATTGAAAATAAGGCAATGTTAGATTTACTTGAAACTAAATTTCTTCTTTGGGCAGATATCCCAGATTAAACTGATTTTTAATTATGCAGTTGAATTCAGCCTTTCAAGCATCAATACCATTGATGCAATATGAGTATTACTCTTTCTTGGGATGTCTAGGACCATGAATCACCATTTTACCCCCTTGCCTACAGTGGGAGGAGTTTTTCCTCTGGTATCTGATTATCAGCTCCCTGATACTGCCAGCCTGTCAAGCACTCTTCCCAGGCCTCCGTCAGCCCTGACTTTTCCTTGAAGGTTAACGCTTAATGTTCCCTGGTACTCAAACTTCTAAGAAACAGTCCTCTGTACTGTCTAACCCCAGTCACTGGATACTGTCTATAAGCTCTGGTATTGCCTGAGAGAGTGTGTACACAGCACAGCAATCTGCTTTTAGTGAAAGCAAATGTAAGTTTAACAACAATAAAGATTTAAGAGATGGTGAACAAGGATAACAAGTTACAAATAAAAGACGTCTTAGAGTCTGAACATAACTAACAGCTGAAGTCCTCATCTAAAGCACTTTCTCACCTAAAGTAGCATCCCACCCACGCTGCCTGGCCAGAATCCAACTTTCATGAATGCAGAAAGAGTTATTTTTTTAGCTGTTTCAGTGAAGGACTACAAAATGTCTTTGTCATTCTTGCATTTCCCAAAACAGGATGACCCTTGTGGCCTTCCAGGCATATTGGGTCCAAGGTGTTTTCACCTACTACTGTTTGTTTCACTCGCCACATCTCCCATCAGCCTTTTTTCCTGTTGATTGTTACATGTCAATTAGACTCCCATAGTGATGACTTCACAGTACTTAATCTAAGCAGAGATCTGAAGAAACAGCTCTTTGACTAAAATAGTTAGAGAGGTAGCCATGTTAGTCTATATCTTCACAAAACTAAACAGCAGTCATGTAGCACTTTAAAAACTAACAAAATAATTTATTAGGTGATGAGCTTTTGTGCGGTAGACCCACTTCTTCAAAAAAATAAAATAGCTTTTCACCTCTCCTGAGGTGTAACACTTGAATATAACTATAAGGACATTTTCAGTGCATAGTCATAAAATAAAACCCCCATATACACTTCACAGTTATATTAATGACCATAATCAAGATCTCACATGACAGTTTTTGTAGATAAAGACCATGACAGCAAATTGTTAGGGTAGAGTCAGGCATTGCTCTTACTGACTAGTGAACTCTGCCAGTTGGCATCAAGGAGTTCTTAAGTGGGCCACGTTTTGAAGACCCCCCCTAGGGACAAAGTGTCCATGTCTTTGTGAGCATCAGAAGGAGTCATTTATGTGCACAAATAAACTCTTGAAAGCAGTGACTTCACAAAATATGTTCATATGAATGAGCAACAGTTGGATAGCCTTTCGCATTGGCGTTATAGTCTGTACGTATTGGGGAGATCTCCAGTATTATCCCAAAGATCCGTCTTCATCTTCTGTGCCTCAACCAATGATTCCTTGTTACAGATCAGTATAGATGGTTATCCTGTACTTTTTGCTAACTCAGGCAGATTTCACTGGCCAGTAACATTCTCAACTCAGGCAGCCTGGCTCACAGGAGACGGTGAGAACTGCCAGCTCACAGTGAAGGCAGTGGTAATTGGTGCTTAGTATCTGTTAGGCTCCTGTTCTTAAAAACAAAGCTTCAAAGTGATATTTTGCTACTGAAAGTGAAAGTTCTGTTTAGCACTGGATTGTGATAACCAGTTGTGAAAACTTCCATTTGCTAGAAACATATGTTTAAAAACATCTAGCTTTGCTTGCATATGAGTAAGCACTCAAAAACTATTCCAAGCCCGCACCCGTAGGCGCATGAGAGCCAGGTATGATTTTAGGTGACAGCAGTTAAGATAGCCACTGATGCCAAATCCCAGTTGGAGATAAGCTGTTAGGTTAAAAATACAGGGAAGAAATCAAGTTACAGTCAACACTGCATCTTTAGCTCTTTCCTATTAGCGTATATAGGTCCAGATACTACAGACACTTTACACAGTTTCTCATATGTTAACAATCTTGGTGAAGCCAATGGAAACCACTAATGTACAACTTACATCTGTGAGTGTTGGCAGGGTTGGAGGCCTTAAAATTTTCTGGACAAAGATCTATTTCTGGGGTGACTGTCTGTCCCATATTTTTAAAAGTGGCTAAATGTCCCATATTTGCTCCCCACCCAGCCCCAGGGAAGCTGGGGGAGGGTGGGCAGCTGCCGTTTCCCTGCGCTCCCAGGAGCACTGGGGGCTGCCACTTTTCCAGGGCTCCAGGGGATTGCTAGCAGCTGCGGCTTCCCCAGAGCTCTCACCAGCGGCTGCAGCTTCTCTCAAGGAGCATCAGCAGTTGCGGCTTTCCCAGGATCCCTGGGAGAGTTGGAACTGTGTCTTCCCTGGGACTCCCTGGGAGTGCCAGTGGCTGCTACCTCCTTCCCAGCACCCTGGGGATTGGAGGAGCTGCCCTTCCCTCCATATCTCCATGTCCTGTATTTCGGACAGGGAGATATGGTTGCCCTCTCTATTTTCTCAGACCATATGATAAGGTCATAGCATGAGATTATGCCTACCCCGGTATGGTTGGATAAGAGAAAACAACCAGCCTTCCCTAGCCTGTCTTCCTCCTCACCTCTGCACATTGAGCTCCTTGCACTCAGGGACGAGGCTTCCATACGCTTAGCTCAGCTACTGACACGTCCTTTCTGGAGTGGGTCAGGAGGATCCAAGCCTGGACTTTGCCTTCTCATCTGCACTGCTAGATTTAGCTAGGGCCTAGGGTATACAGCACAGCATCAGGACTCCCAGCATCCTCTTGAGCTCGGGGAGCTATTGTTTCTCTGCTTCATCCATAGTTCTTAGTGTGTCAAAGGTTATGCTTCAAGGCCGTCTCTTCAGATGGAAGTGGACACTTCCCTTACCTCATATGTTGTTCCATGAGCGACAGTCCTCTGGTCCGAAGTATAGTCATACAGCTGTATGTGTAGCCAGGGGGTTGTAAAGTAGTCCAAACAAATAGCTTTTAGACTCTTGGGACAAGAGGCCCAATTCCTCATAAAAAGAATGAGAAGTTGTTTTCAAGAGCCACAGAAAAATCCCATCCTCCTGTGCAGCTAAAAGCTAAGAGTTAGAACTAGGAGTTTCAGCAACAAAATCACACTACTTAACTTTCTCAGTGGGCTCAGGATAGTATTACATTACGTTGTTCTTTAACACAAAGCTTGGGGCTCTGGTTTGAGAACTCTGCCCTGCTTGGTTCAGGATACCACCACCCAATTGACCTTTTAAGGGCTCATCCTCAGGCCTGAGAAGTTGCACAGATGCAGTAGGTTGGGGGCTGATTGTGACCACAGCAGTTCTTTAACTCATTTATGCTGGGGGGAGGTATGGCTGGCTATCTGCTTCACCACACAGAGGTTCTGCTTAGGATGGGGCCCTCTTTACTGATCCCTGAAAAGTTTAATTACATCCAGATTGCTCAGTTTTCAGAGCATCTGCTGTTCCCATTGTCTGCTTGTCACTTCTTTAAATGAGGTCAAGAGTCTTTAGTCTATAGCTGTTAAAATAACATCAGTCTAGTGGGAAATACATTTTATTCCCCTATTGTTTTAATTTGCATCTTTATATTTTGGTAGCTGCCTGCTCTAGAGGAAGATTTGATATCACTAAAATCTCCTTCAAAAGAAAATGTTGCAGATGTACTGAACACGTATCAAATAAAGGTAATCTATTGGCTACCTACAATCCCAAATTTTATTAAAGGGGCAACTATCAAGTTAAATAATACTCTTATTTCTATAACTCTAATTTGGTGCATGTTTGTACAGCACTCTACAGAATGGATTCTCACCCTGCATGCATTACTGGAAGATGTTAATAATTTATGTTTTAATATTAAATAAGTGATTAAAAGTGAAATAATTTTAAAAATCTAGTTTAATTCTTGTTTTTACATTTCTTTCCATTTGGACAATGAAGTTAGGCTGTTCGATTTTATTGGTTCTTGTCCACTGCACAGTGGTGGTGAAGATGTAAACCTGTAAGTGCTAGGTATTCTTGTTCATTGCTCGTTCTTTTCAGCAATTCACATCAACACCCTGGGACAGCCACTGGCAGAATGAGACTAGCACTGTGGGTGGTACAGGGCAAGTGGCCAGGCAGTCTGGAATTATGTGGATTCAGAGGCTCTGACATCCCACCATATGGTGAGGAAACTATTTCAGCTTGAAGACCAAACAAGGAATTGTGAGGGACTCCCCATTCATCTTAATACTATGCCACATCCCTCAGTTTGGGGTGCGTTTTGCCTTCCACCACCTATGTCATTCCCACTTTATGTGCATGAGACCATATTACTCTGGCTTCTTGTAGATTTTGTCCTTATTTTCTTTAAAGTCATGTGCAGAGTCTGAATTTGGAGCCTACACATTAGTGATTTTGATGACCCTTCAACTTTTGCAATCCAGTTTGGCAAATGTTACCAAGCATGGTGTAAATAAGAATAGTTTCTTGTAGTATACACTATATTTGGTAACATTTGCCAAATTGGGCTGCAAAAGTTGAAGGGACATCATTAATAGGCTAAATTAATATATCTAGTGCCACTGAATATCTTTGATAAAACAGAATATTAACATGATTAAGCTCTTGGTATGATCTAGAGACATGCATTTGGAACATTGAAGCAATGTCTGCTCACTATAGCTAAATATTGCTAGTTTTACATTTCCAGAGAGATGTTTGTTTTCCAGAGAGCAAATTTATAATTCTCTCGTCGCTCAAGATTTTTGGGGGTGAATTTAACTTCATGTCTATTAGCGTAAACAGATCAGAATTAATTGTAACGTATTGCATGCATGTGTCAAAAGGTTTTAGATAATTTGTCTATAATAACTTTATAGCCACACTAGTCAGCTTCACGGTACTTCTTCCAAAAAGAGGTAGGGAGGAAGTGCCCTGGCACTAACAGAGGCTTACTACTTTGCCCCTTTATCCCATGTGTGACTTCAAAGTTGTTCGAGATCAGTATCCAACTGGTATTTCCCAGTTAGAATCATTAGGTTCTTGTGTAAGCATTTAGTGGGAAAATAATTAGACTAAATTAATGTGTCTAATGTCACTGACTATCTTTGATAAAGCGGAAACTACACCTATCCTTTGACTTACAAACTTCTGATTTATGAATTTTCGCTACAACAATGTAGATATATACCTATTTTCCAATTTATGAAAGTATTTTCGCTACAAAGAGCCAATCTTCGTCTGCGCATCCACTTCATAAGTAATGAAAGTGGAAGAATGCAGTGTGAGGCTGACTCATTTCCCTGAGCCACCCAGCTCCTCCCATTTGGTTTGCATGCTTCTTTGTGTTCATGTCATCTTGACTGTGAGTGATACTAATCTTCAAATATCTTTGTGATCATCATGGGTCCTAGACATGAAACAGTTTCTTCAGAAGCCATCACTAAGGCCAAGAAATCAAGGAAAGCAATATCTATGGCTACCAAACTTGAAGTTATTGAAAGAATTGAAGAGGGCTAGCAGTCGTAAGACATGTTTGACAGTGAACTTGGCAGCAACAACAGTGCATATGATCTTTGTGTAGAAAGAAAAGATTAAAAAAAGGCAGAAACGTATGTTGGTTGAGCTAAAAGTTGCATCGAATAACAAAAGCCAGGGATGCAATCATGTATAAATTTGAAAGACTTTTAATACATTGGATCAACAACCATAACGAATGCAACACACCTTTGAGCTTCCTCATCATAAGACAGAAAGCCCTGTCTTTGTTTGAGGACCTGAACAATAAAGCTGAGGGAGAGAGGTAAGTTAGGACTATCGAAGTAATGTTCAAAACAAGTCACGGTTGGTTAAGTGTTTTTAAAGTGAGTTCATCTTATCGTAGTCTGCGTGTTACAGGCAAAGCAGAATCTGCTGGTATTCAGGCAGCTAACATTTTCCCAGCCACATTGCAACAAATAATTGAAGAAAGAGGATATTCTCCAACACAAATCTTTAATGTTGATGAAATGGTGCTTTTCTGGAAAAGAATGCCTTCTCAAACCTTTATTTTAAGGGATAAAACAAAAGCAACAGGTTTCAAGGCTTTGAAGGATCGACTGACATTACTTCTTCGTGGAAATTTGGAAGGAGATGTGAAATTTGAAGCCTTCCTTGTTTACCATTTGGAAAATCTGAGGGTGCTTAAAGGTCTGGTCTTCTAAATGATCATTCTAATTGAAAGGCATGGATGACAAAAGCACCCATGTGATGTAACAAGCTACCTTTCATCATTCATCTCTAAATATTGTGCTGAAAATAATCTGGATATTAAATGTCTGCTGACCCTTGATAATGCTCCTGGTCATCCCATCAATGTTGAAGACTATAGCAATAACCTTCAAGTGTCTCCCCCCGCCACCCCAAATACGACTTCCATCCTTCAGCCAATGGATCAAAATGTCACTGCTACATTTAAAGCTTAAATCTGGTGATGAGGTATGGCATATCTGCATCAGACAGAGAAGACAAATCAACAATTAAGCAGTTGTGGAAGAATTGTACCATCAAGATGCCTCTAGAAAATATCACAACTGCTTGGAATAAAATTACTTCAAGTATCATGAAAAGTGTTTGGAAAAAAGCTATTGCCAAAATATGTTCACGATTTCCGTGGTTTTGAGGGTGAAGTGAAAGACATTCAAATTCTATTGTGCAGCTGACAACTCAAGCAGGGGTCAGTGAGGTGGACGCAGATGATTTTCAAGACCTGTTGTCACACGGTGAAGAATTGACTAATGAAGAATTGATTCATCTGGATGCAGAAAGATTATCACAAAAGGAAGAGGAGGAGGAAGGATTGGATGAACCGCAAAAAACCTTGGACACTAAAACCCTCAAAATTCTTCAGTGCATTGAGAATTTGTGTAACTGCCTCCAATGACAATGACCCAAACTTAGAACGGAGTTAAGCATCATCATCCTCACCATCATCATCAACAACAACCACCATGGGCTCAGCACCTGTTGGTGTCTTATGCCTCTCTCACTATTTTCTTCCATCTTCCCCTGTCCAGTGTGGAGTGTCTTTGTTTCTGCAGACTAGCTGCGCACCAGTTTAGTACATCATCTACCCATTATCTGTGTGGTCTGCCTCTCCTATTTGAACCATGCATTATGCCAAATACCAGGGTCATCTTTTTTCATTCGTCATTCATTCTGGAAATGTGCCTGAATAGCTGTAACTTGCGTTGTACAACCTTCTGCAGTAGGTTCTCTTTCAGCTGTATCTTTCTATATAATTTCTCATTGGTGACCTTCTGCAACTGTCCTATTCTTAGGATCTTTCTGTAACAACTCCTCTCGAACAACAACATTCTTCTCTTTGACCCTTTTGTTATCGCCCATGTTTCACACCCGTACAACATGCTGTTGAATACACGTTTTCAAGACACTCAGCTTCATTCCTGTCGTTTTACTTTTCCAGATCTTATCCATCACCTTCCAACTCACTCTTGCTTTCACTATTCTAGTCGCTATTTCCTTCTTACAGTCTAGATCATACGTTATGTTGCTCCCCAGATATGTGAACTTCTCTATGTTCTCTAGTTCAATACCAGCTCCGCTGATTTTCATTCCTATTTCCTTATCTCCAGATACCATTGTTTTTGTTCCATAGATGTTCATAATTAGTCTGTACCATTTCCCTTCCTCATATAGCACCTGCACCATTTTTGCTAGCTTCTGCTCATCTTCCTCAATGATAACTGTATCATCTGCGAACCTCAAGTTGTTAATTCTTTTCCTGTGCGCACACATCCCTTCTATCTCTTCCTTGATCTTTTCCATTGCTCTCTCTAGATGCATGATGAAGATACTCCACAATATTGGATCTCCTTGTCTCATACCTCTACTTGTTCTAAACCAACTTCCCAACTCCCTGCACGTTTTCACTGCTGTCTCTGCATTGTTACTGATATCCTTCAACAATGGTATCAGTCTGCTATCCACTCTGTATGACTCAACACTGCCCATGTCACTTTCTGATTTATGCTGTCAAATGCCTTCTGAAAATCAATGAAGCAAGTGTATATGTTCTTGTTCTTTCATCAAGCTTTCTCTGCTATCAATCTTGTACCATACAGCAGATATTGGCACTTTCTGTCTTTCGTGAACCCTGCTTGCTTGTCTGCTAGATGTTCTTCTGTCTGCCATGTTAGTCTCTCCATCAGTATCATCATATGCACCTTGTCTAGATGACTCATTAGGGCAATTTTTCTGTAGTTTTTGCACTCCAGTGTACGTACTTCCTTGTGTATTGTCACTAGCATGGATCTTGTCCATTCCTTAGGTGCCTTCCCTTCTTTCCATGCTGTATTATGTAGTTGGTGTATTTCCTCAACCATACTTTCTCCACCATATTTAATCATCTCTCCCACGATCTTATCATTTCCAGGGCTCTTGTTGTTGTTTAGCTGTTTCTGCTCTTTTAAAATATTGGTCTCGCTCTTGATGCTCAGTGGCGATATCTCTTCAAGTTCTTCGATCAGTCTCTCCAAGACATTCTGGTCCAACTGTGCTTTTTATAGATCGGAGCAATATCTCATCCTTCACTGCACAATTTTCTCCTTGTTCATGACCACCTCTTCATTCTTGTCTTTGATTGCCATCTGCTTCAGGTGCCACTTCCTATTAATATTCCTAATCATTTTATAAACCTCCCTGGTCTTACATTCACTGCAATACCGCTCTATATCTTCACACTTTCCTTATCTAATTGCATTTCACCCTATGTTGCTGTTCTGTCCTCTCAGAAACATCCCTTGTGATCTTCAACACACACTTCTTTTGAACCAACTTCTGTGTATCCTGTGTAATCCACTTCTTATTGATCTTCTCTTCTTCTGAAACAATCTGATCAATTGCCTCTTCTATTGCCGTGTCTATCCCTTCGATTCTCTTATCTAGGTCTTTCTCTGTGCCTGCATTCCTAATCTTCTCCAAGTGCTGCTCTGTATGCATTCCCTATTTCTTTCTCACGTAGCCTCACAACATCTCTTCTCCTTAAACTGTCTTACACTTTCTCTTGAGATTTATCTTGATGTTTGTGATCACTAGACTGTGGTCTGAGTCTGTCTGCTCCTTGGAAAGTTGAGCACTGCCGTACAGGTGTTACCATCTTCTTATCAAAATCGTATCTATCATGTTCTTGGACTTCTCATCATTCAGTCACTATATCGACTTCCTACAGTCGTTTTGTTGGACTCTTGTGTTGCAGATCACCATCTCATGCTTTGTAGCAAACTCTAGTAATTTCTCACCTTGTTCGTTTTTCTTCATATCCAAACCTTCCCATGACTCTCTCCCAACCTTCATTATCTGTTCCAACCTTTGTGTTCCAATCTCCTCCAATTGATCAACACATCTCTCTTCAGTATCTCCTCCAATGTCTTTGTCAAGTCTTTGTAGAATAGCTCAATCTCTTCCTCTGTACTGTCTGACGTGGGTGCATATACCTGAATGACTGAGACATTGAATGGTTTTGCTTCTAATCTCGCTGCCATCATTCTTGCACTCACTGGTTTTGTATCGTAATAATGCTCCTCTAGCTCTTTTGCTTAGAAGGAATCCAACTCCTGACTCATTTGTTTTGTTCCCTGACCAAATGACTTCACAACCACACATCTCTCCCAGTGCTGTCCAACGCATCTCTTTCAGTCCAAGTATATTGTATCGGTATCTCTCAGTTTCCTTCTGAAGCAGCTCGTTGTAATTTTCTTTTGATAGCCAACTTATCAACCCAACCCTGATCTCTCGATTGGTGTCACAGACCTTGTTTATCGGGGTGACATCTGAGCCGGCATCTTTTATCATTTAGTCATACTGGCATCCGATTTCATTCGTATTGTTGTTCCACGGTCGGCGTATCATCACTCATCTCACCAACACCTTCTCCTTTATCCAGGCTTGGGACTGGTATGGAACCCCTAGAGGCTGCATGGCAGAGTTGAGTTCAGCATGCAAGCAACAGATTCCTGAAGCTGTTTGATGCGGTCAGGAGTTGTAGAACAGGAAAAAGAGAGCTGCAGTACAAACTTCAATTCTATCATTTTTTTCCAGCCCTCAAACTCATCACCTTCTCCTTAAACCCTCACCACTGTCAGCTCATCCTCAACCTGAAAAGCTGAAGATAAAACCCCAATTAAGGAGGTTGAAGTCACTACAGAGTTGTTTCCGATGATGATGCAGATGATCCCACAGAACTTATGTCAACACCACCTTCTTCACCACTATCTAGGAACTGACTAGTGGTAATAAATGCCTTAAAAAAGGCAATAAAGTAGCACTGTTCTTATTTTTATGTTTGCATAGTATTGTAACATATGTGGGAAAAATGTTGGGTGACTTTTTGGGAGTTGGGAGCCAGTCAATTTTTTACATTGAAAATAATGGGAATTTCATTTTCATGTCATGAGTTTTCTCCTTACAGACAGTTTTCATGGAATGAATTACATTCATAAACTGAGAGACAGGTGTAGCCATGAGAGCTAGTGTGTTGCTATAAAGTACATTGCAAGCTGAGAGGTAATAGAATTGAAGGTGTGCCTTGGCAGTCCCTGGAAGTTAGAGAGAATCAGTCTGTGCTACGGGTAGAGTCAGTAAAACATCTGTGTGTATTCTAAGTGCTAGCAGGCCTAAAACATTTGTCAGAAATTAGTTCTAATGGATAACATCACGCTGTCTCAGCTGCTGGCAGTCTGTCAATAGCAGCAGTTAATGTGAACCAATTAATGCAAAATTATCATGTCTTCTAATTGCATTCGTATAAACATTTTATAAAAATAAACAAGAAGACGAGAAAGGTGCAAGCATACCTCATTTTATCTTTCAAGTTCAAAAGATGTCCTGACACTAATACTATAAATAAAAATGACCAATTGAACACACAACAGAAAAGTTTTATGCTTCTAAGACTCAAATGAGAAAAAAATAAAACTAATTGAGATAATTAATAAATTCCATAGTACTAAGCTTTTTTTGAAAAATTCAATAAAATACAGCAGCTAACAGCTTTTCATTTTCCTCCTAATAAAAAGACACATATTAAAAGAAAATCTTAACATACTTTTGATTCTAGATATGGGTGCCTCATATTATAATAGAAGTGAACATTGTACAAAATGTTTTAGACTGACACACCTCTTATCTTACAGCTTTATTTCATTTTCCCTGCTGTTCCTCGGAGAACTCTGAAAGTGTATCTAATCAGCTGTATCTGTATCTGTTACTGACAAATATTTATAAAATATCTTCAGACTATATGGTAACTAATAACTAATGCTGCATTGTGAGGTAAAAGCTTGAAAATGTTCAACCCAATGACAAGTTTGTACATATTGTAAACTGTTTGATTCAACATGGTAATCAGCATTCACTGATCTGCCTTGGCATACTTTTCTGTAATGCAAATCAATATAGTATTTCAGTGCCAGTGATGGGCTTTTAAAGTTTTTAAGGCGGCTCAGGCAGAACCAAGTGAAAGATATATTTTCTTTTAAACAGTGCAAAATTGATCGAGAGAAGGAGTTTGTACTCGATGAACATATGGACAAGATTAACAGGTACTCAGTCGTTCTTCCCTCTTGCTCTTTTGTGCGGAAGATTTGCATTAATATTGATGTTTACTGGATCTCATGCGTTATGTAATATCTATTATGGTATGTTAACACTTGCTTTTGTGGAGTTCTTGATCTGGTACTTATATCCAAGGTCATGGTGGGCAGAAAAATACCAATCTGTGAGCTGGATCCAGTTTGCCAGGGTTAGCCCCTGGCAGGCTGCTGCCACTATATTTACCTGCATCTTCACAGCAGGTTGAGGTGCTTGCAGCTCCCGTTGGCTGTGGCTTGCTGTTGTCAGCCAATGGGAGCTGTGGGGGAGCAGTGTCTTAGTCCATACTGCTTTCTGCAGCTCCCATTGGCCAGGAACAGCTGTCTTGTAGGCGCAGGTAAATATAGCAGTGGTGGCCCAGCATGGGTTAACTGTGGCAAACTGCCGACATTTCATTGCTAACCCCTGCCCTAAGTTTTCTACATAACAGGTGTTCTTGGCTGATTCGCTGATAAAAGCGACTTTTGATGATTATTGCTATAATCATTAAACCTCTTTTGTCAGTTTGTCACTCTTGTATGTAACTACCCTATAACACATTAAAAGAAAGACATTTGAACATTAGATTTTAGAGGGGTTTTTTGTGGTGAAAGGAGGTGGGAGGAGAAGGGACAGAATATGTGTGTAATTCCTTGTAATTCTTTGGGTATTGAGAAAAAGGTCCATCTGTGACAGTTTTGGGAATGTCAGTACCAGAAAGAGTTGCTGGGTGGAAGACAGGGACCAACATTAGGAAAAAATGAAGCCTAGATTTATGAGAAGCTGAAATAACTAAATATACAGATAGCTTGAATAACAAAGATGATAGAGTTTTTTAATAGATATTTTATGGGTGTAAATAGCAATCAGAATAAAATTGATCCCATAGGGACTGGTGCATTATAAACACATAGATAAGTCATAAATCAAAATTTTAAAATGAACATTTGCATTCCTATCTTAGGTTTATTTAAATGTGGAATGGAGGAAACCTCATCAGTAAAGTTATTTAAAAGTAGTCTGAACAAAGCAAAAGAGAATTCTTTTTATTATTTATATTACTACATCATCTAGGAGCTCCAGTCCTAGACCAGGATCTTACTGCTCTAGGTGTTGCACAAGTCCAGAAAAGAGTCCCTCTTCCAAAGAGCTTGCAATCTATACATAAGAGAAAAGATGCTTATGGATAGACTGATGGGGGAGTACCAGGAAACAATGAAACAGTCTTGGTAGGTTAGCAGTTGTCAAGTGTTTGTAGATTTCACAAAAGGTGAGTTTTAAGAAGGGTTTTGAAGGAAGAAAATTACAGCAGAACCTCAGGTACAAACACGAAAGTCACTAACCAAGTAGTCAAATGCACTCTTCAGTTAGTACTAGAGCTATGCCATTATGCAGTGTGCGCGCGCGCGCACACACACACAGAGTAAGTACTGTACAGACCAGTGTGGTGTTAAATGTAAACTAAAAAATGTTTTTAAAGAAGCTTGACAGGGCAAAAAATCAGTTTCTGTTCTTGTTGCATTTAAATCAAGATAGTTAAAAGCAGCATTTTTCTCTGCATAGTAAAGTTTCAAAGCTGTATTAAGTCATATTCAGTTTTAAACTTTTCAAAGAACAACCGTAACATTTTGTTCAGTTGCAAATATTTCAGAGTTATAAGCCATCTCTCTTCCCAAACTGTTTGTAACTTTGAGATTCTACTGTAGTTTGTTTTGTGGATGTCTACAGGTAGCTTCTCCCAAGTGTGAAGGGGAGCACAGAAGAAAGCATGAAGTTGCTTGTTTGGAAATGGGTGATTGGAGGTGGGAGCTGTCCTTTCAGCACTGACAGAAAGGATAGATATAACATGCCTTCAAAAAGGAAGACATGAGACAAATAATTTATGTTTGATATTAAAGAGAGGAGGTTCTGGAGGGATGAAAGAGAGCATGACATGGTCAAAATGATGGACTAAGAAAATGATCTTTGCAGTTGCATTTTTGATGGTTACAAGTAGAACAAGATTTTATTTCTGGATTGAGATAAGATAGTATAGGAAATCAGTCTGATGATTTAGTTAAGCTATTCTATTTTTAATGTCTGTGCGTTCTTATTACTTCGCAGGCAGGAGGGAGGGGGAAAAATCAGATAATGTTTACTTCTTTTTTAGTCTGTTTTCAGCAAACAGCATGGAAGAAATCATTCAAAATTTGAAGGAGGATGGTTCACCTTTTCCTCTTAAGCAGCTAGAGGTAAAGTTTAATTATATATTTTTACCTTAATCAAAGTCTTATGGTCTAATTCCAATCCTGCTTAAACTTATGTAAGTCTGCAGCAAATGTATGAAGGTCAGTGGAGTTACTTTGGTGTAAAGCTGGTGTGTTAGCAGGCTCAGGTCCTTAAGATCCAGTCCTTTTTATTTTAGCCTTTAGCAGGACTAACCAACACATGTAACAGCAGCATCAAGACCTAAGCCTGACCACGTATACACAATCTCGCTGATGATCAAAGATTTGGTGGTAATAGAAACGCTTTGTACTTTTCCATTTGTTGATCTGGAATGATATGTAATAAAAGTAACAGTCAGAATTTTCCAAGATCTTTCTTGGACCCTAGCACCCAACATTTTTTGTAAGCACCATGATGCTTTTGACTACATCCCTGAACTTTGGGTGTAACTCTATTTACAAAAGTCTTACAACATTAATTCACCAGCCCACTTTAGACTCAGCTACTCAGAAAGAAATCACATCTGTTCCTATATGTAGTCATATGGAATCTTTACATTTGCCTTCTCTTATTATTCCAAGTATTTATACTTTGATAACCTGTGAAAAACTGTAACAGGGTCTAGTCAAACTTTGCTTAATATTGTGTAGAATTTAGGTATTTCCACAGAAAAATTTTTATGCTAACACAGGATTATAGCTAAGGGCAGAAATGCTGCTCTTATACAAATTTGTAATTTGTCATCTTCTCACCCTCCCTCGACCTTACAGTATTACATACACTATGATAACAGGACCATTAACTTTCCTAGGCAGACTGGCTTGAAACATAAATGTCTTAAAATTATCAAAAAATATATGTGAGATGATACAGATGTAATTGTCTAATAACTGAAGATCCCAGTGGTCCCTTCAGCCCTTGGAATTTATATATAATCTTTTAGCAGCTCCACAGGCTGTAACTGGTAAGCCTTTAGCCAATCTTGGGGGCTTGTGGATTGTCAGAAGGTTGTGCAGGGTAATATATTTGCATTTTTGCAGATTTCTGGCAGTCTTCACCACAGAGAAATTTGAATTAATTTAAACATATACCTAAAAAAGGTAATTTTAGAAGCCATCTGCATAGCAAGCATTATACTCAGTATTGAAAAGAAAAAGTTTAGTTTATTATATTGTACAACATTAAACAAAAGAGAAAACTTAATATTTTACTGTCATGTGGGTCCCAGGAGTGGTGGTCTGATGCTTAGGGCAGTAGCTGGGGACTCAGTAAGTGAAGTCTGCGGCAGATCAGGGAATTGAACCTTAATCCACAGTCTTGCTGTGCCTCATTTTCCCATCTATAAAATGAGGGAAATAGTTTTTCCCTGTCTCTTAGGGATGTCGTGAGGATAAACACATTAAAGATAAAAGATTAAATATACTATGATGGTAAAACCATATAAGATAGAGACCTAAAATAGATCAGCCCACACAGTTGTATTTATAATCTGTTGAACTTCACTGAGACACTGTAAATTGTACAATATCACTGTGGAACTATGTTTCATTTGACGCTAATGATAAAATTAACTTTTGTGGAGGCAGACAGACCGTCAAAAACCATTCAAGTATGGCTTTTTCTAAGACCTAGTTATGGCACAATAAACTATTGAAATCTAGTGGAATGTCTAGTCAAGAACATAGGCCGTTTCTACACAGGCCACTTCCTTTGGAAGTGGCATGCTAATACACAGAGCGAAATATGCTAATGAGGCATGGATGCAAATTCCCTGTGCCTCATTAGCATAATGTCACATGATTTGGAGTCCAGAAGACTGTTCTTCCAGATTCCAAAATGCTGTGTAGAAGCGCAGCCCCCAGGAGCGCTTCCAGAAGGGCATGCTTCTTCTGGAGGCCCCTTCTTCCCAAAAAATTTCAGGAAGAAGGGGCCTCTGGAAGAAGAACTTCCTTTCTCAACCCCCCCACCCGGGGCCGTGCTTCTACATGGCATTTTGGAGTCCGGAAGAATGGTCTTCCGGACTCCAAATCACGTGACGTTATGCTAATGAGGCACAGAGAATTTGCACCCACACCTCATTAGCATATTTCGCTCCATGTATTAGCATGTGACCTGTGTAGAAACGGCCATAGTGTGTAAAGGATGTTACAGCCTTGTAGGTTCTCAAAAGATAGTTCCCACTATGAAGACTTTTTATTTGCCTATAATCACTATGCAGGCCTTGGGTATTCCACAATCCCATAACTACCAGATTTGCTGCAGAAGTCACTGCTTGCTGCAGAATCTGACCAATTTAAAGCCAAAATTTAAGTTCTTTGCACTTATGGTTGTGGAGATTGCTTTTGTTTCACATTTTTGAGGTTCCCTTATGCACTATGATCTGTGTCTGCAAGAAAAGCCTATATGTGAACCTATATGTAATGCCCCTGTGCCTTTAAAGCATTTGATTTTTTTCCTCAGTTTCTTCAATCCATTTGAACATTTAATACTGCTGTGTATATAGCAGGTGATTCTGTTTCCCTTTTACGGTTGATGAGTGACTGACTCTTGATCCTTGGGTGGTGGGCTGTCACCTGTATTACATAACAGTTCAGAGTAGATGATTATAATGATCTGTGCTGGCCTGGAACCCTGTGAATCCTGTAAATACATTCTGTCTAGTGTGTATTACTGGGCTAAAAAGTTGAATTAAAAAAGCAATCTTGTGGATTTTTTTTAAAAAATATGTGATTTCTACTGTTTTAGATGAACTCCATTATAAAAGCCTCTTGTTACTATGGACATGGAGTTTCTGAGGTTGCAGGCAGTTAGATTCCGTTATCACTTCTGGGTCAGAAATAAGAGATTTTGAAAGACTGAATGAATCAGCAAATTTATCATAAGATAGTTATGCAAATCCAGCCCAGACAAATTTGATCAAAAGTCATTACTTATGGTAGTGATTTGGTGGCCTGTATCAAATGAGTCCTTTTCCAAGTATTGTAGACATCTTAAAAATGTGCCATCCCGTTTCCCATGAGCTGGTACCGTAGTTGGCATACTCAACTCAGAAACCAAGGACTTAATGAGCATATACTTGTTTTTTCTCAGGGAGGTGATATCTTCAGGTCAGAATGGTGGCACAGTGAGGACGTATTGTAGGGAAAATTGTATTGCCACTATCCATGTTGTTGAAGTCTACAGTACTAACGAGTGAGACGTTTAAGAGTGAAATTTTCCCCAACAGTAGCCAGAACAATAACTGCCTTTAGTTTCCTTTAAAATACTGGAATGTCACAATGAGAATTTTTAAACACTCATCTCTCAATGTGCATTCAAAGCAACTCAGCCACCGTTACCTGGCAACCAATGAAAAGCAGGTTAGAAAAGTAAGAAGAGCCAAACCAAAGGAAGAAACAGCTGACGTATGAGCTGCTGGGGCAGTGGTTGGAAAGAAGGGGCAGTGATGCCCTGACTGATCTGCAGAACTGACTCTTAAAATACTTTATATTAAAAATTAGGTATATTAGCATTAGAGGATGTTGCAGTACTTTTTGCGTGTTAAAAGTACACACCCTTAAATACCTAGCAATATTACATCCCCAGAATCCTAGCCAGATTCCAGTATGGGTGATCAATTCTGCATAGCTCAGATTGCCTTTTTAGTACCATTTGGATGTTACTCTTCTTCACTTCATCACCTAAACTGTCATGTCTATTGTTGTGAACTGAGAACCAGTCTAGTCTCATTTCATGCTGCACGTGATGGCCTTTTGTTCTCCCATGTATTGGTCTGTGCAGATGATATAAAAGAGAGTCGTGTGCTGCATGCACATATGCAGATGGTAACTTTACTTGTTGTAAGAGTTGGCAGAATTGTTGCCTGTGGAAGGGTAGAGTCATGCAGGTGTGCACCCCTCTTGGCTGCATGTGGGGTAGCAGCTCTTTCTGCTGTACTGTGATGTGCCTCCTGCCAATCTTCACTTTGGTTCCCTTTTTTTATGGCGTGGCTCTCCCACCAGGTCACATTTTCTTTCCACGCTTCCAGGGTAACGAGAGCTCCCACAACCTCACATCAGGATTTTAGCCTCTGACACTGGAACCCAAGGCCCTTATATCCTTTCAAGATCCTCCTCCCCTTACACAAAGGGGAAGTTTACTCCAAATTCCCGAGTAACTAGTAGGAAGACCTAGGCCCACCCACATCCTTGGGTGCCAGCTCCAAGATCCTATAGTGAAAAGACAAGGTCTATCTCTTGGGACACACGTTGCGCTACCTCTCCCGAGTCCTTCCTTTCTCAGCCTGTCAACAGATCTTTCTTACAGCCTCTTCCTGGGCCCATGTCTCCTTGTATTTCTTTCAGGGTATGTCCAGCTCATGCCAGCTGACTTGAGCCAAGGCTGCAGCAAGGCAGTTTGACTGCAATATAGACTTTGAGGCTCAGGCTGCAGCCTGACGTCTGGGATCTTTTGGGTCCAAGAGCCTGGATTTCAGCCCAAGCCCAGAAGTCTACATGGGCATCTGATTGCAGTGTAGATGTATCCCTGCAAGGTTTCCGCCCTTGGAGTCAAAACTTCTAGGAGAATTTACATACACTAAGTAAAGAATACATGAGGGCATGGTCTAAAAGTTTTTCTGCCCTGAACTTGAGATGGCCACACTGCTCGTGGTGAGTTTTGAAGGTCCTCCCAAGTTACTGTTGGTGAAACCTATACGTTATACCGCCTCATTTATTAAGTATTCTGTATGTTCCACATGTTACAGGGAAAATAATTAAGATATTCTAGGCAGTTATAAAAAATACCTATTGATGCTGCTTTTTGTTCATGCCGCCTGTATGTGTATATACCTAAGTTGCCATGAGTCAGATTCTGCATCCATCACAAACTTCCCGTAACTTTTGGGGCCTAATCCAATACCTACTAATGACTAACTGTTTAGTGAGCCATAAAAATCTCCTAACCCAGAATAGCATATTTATGTATTGGAAGCAGAATGACTTGGATGCTGGGTCAGAAAAAGGTCAGCCTCTTCTCTGGTAGTTTTGGACCACTAGCCATGGGCCATTCCAGTTCCACTGATGCACTTCTGTTACCTGAGCCATGCTTTATCCAGGCTCAGAGGGGGTAGCATGCACCCAGCTAAGCTGGCCCTGTACCACTGAGAGGTTTCCCCATGCTAGGGTCAGCCCCAAGAAGCTGAGTAAGTCAGCTTGGAGGCTGCTTTGCATCATTATACCTTTATACTAACTCCGTGAGTGTACAGATCTGTGCACACAAACACAACCATACACTCACAGAGTTAGTCTGAATATGAACCGTGGGGGTAGTGTGATGGTATGAAATTATCAATACAGTCATTTACCATGAAACTTAACAGTAGCAATTAGGTCTGTGTCCTACCCCCTCACCCCCATCCCCATGGCTTCCTCTTACACTCCTCACAGGCCTGCACTCCTCTTTTCCTCCTGGCTTGTTATAAGCACCCTTTGTGTGTCTGTGTATTTTCTCCTTCTCCAAGAACTGGCTGTAGAGTGGACCAGTGGAGTTGCCCTGGAATAGGAGGCCATTCTGCCCTACTTGCAAGTGCCTTTCTGCAGGTAGAAAAAGGAGGTGCAACCTCAACACCACCATATCTCAAGGGTTTCTCCCTTGGATGGTGGAAGCTACCTCCGAGGGTTAGGAAATCGGTGACCTTGGGAAGTTTTTTAAGCAGAGTCCATAGAGGCAAAGATTTTTAAGGTCTTCTGCAGACCCCCCACTTTCTGCACTTGGAGCGTCAGAGGGTTTCAGCCCTGACAACCTATGTTTTGCCTTTGAGCACATGGACTTGTAGTTATCTGAACACCTGTCTCCTGCGTAAGTGCCAGAAGAAGACACTTGTGTTGCCTCTGGAGCCTGATCTGGTAGGGGTCTCTGAGCATGCCTAATGGATCATGTCCATTCAGAATTGGTGGGGGAGAGTTGTCTATCATTACTTTTAGCCATGGGGTTAGAGCATTAATGAGAAGTGAGGAACCTAGGTTCAATTTCCCTTCTGCCAGAGGGGGCTAACAATTATAAGGTGGTGGCGGCAGCTGCATCACCCTCCCCTCTGATTCCTTTGCATAGTGAAGCAGGTGCCTAACTCTCAAACACAGTTTAGGTGCCTGACCCCTGGCAGCTGGTTCTGTTTTGTGGCTCTCACCTCCCTGCAGCCTGGACTTCAGTGCCTCTCTCCAAGTTGGGGCAGAGCTGAGCACATGCTCTTTTTGCAGCTGTCATTGGCAAGCTGAAGCAGAGCCTGCCTGAGTGTGCTGATTGCATTCTAATGTGCCTGTCTCCCCACACTGATTGTGTAGGGAGCCTAAGCACCTAATCTGGCTTTGTGGATTTCATTGTTATTCCTGTGACTTCTCAGGCACTGAGACTCTGTGGATCTCAGCCGTTGCCTCCCATTTCCCTTTCCATATTAAGGTTTTTCACTCCTGGTTTTCCTGGCAGGACATTATTAACTCATCATCTGGCTAACCTTTTTGTTTCTTGCTCCTTTACAGTGAAGGAGAAAGGGTTACTTCTGTTATTGTATAAAATAAAACAGCCCTCTTCTTCCCAGAAACCCTGAAACTGGATGCTGTGGTGCATACGAGAACCGTTCTTAGCAACTTACATTGTGTGACTGAAAGTGAGCAGTGCTTCTATTCCAGCTGTTACTTTTTCAGAGGACTCCATTCCTCACACCAGTATTTCCCAATTTTATTTGGCTACGAAACCTTTTTAAACTCTAAAGAATTTGGCGGGACCCCATTTCAGGCTCTGCGCGCTTCAGCCCCCAAATCTGCCCCGCTGTCTCTAGGCTTTACTCACCTCAGCACTCAGTCCCCAAATCTGCCCCCCATCCCCAAGCTTTACCCTGCCATCCCACAAACTCACCCCCCACCCCCAGGGTTAACCCCTCTCAGCCCCAAACCAGCCCCGGGGACTAGCCCATCTGTGGTGCGGGGTGGCCACATTCACTCAGGAGAAAGAAGGCAGGCATGGAGGTGTTCCGCTGGTGGGGATGAGCTGAGACACGCCCACCAGAGGGGTGTGGCTGCTTGGGTAAGTAGGGCGAATGAGGGGCTCCCTGCAATACTGCTGCTGAAATAGTGGAATTAAATTCAGTTGGTTTAACCGACAGCTCCCTGCCAGTCATTAAACCAATTGAGCTTAGTTTGCTGTTTCAGCCACAGCAGGGCAGGGAGCCACAGAAGTGTCAGCTATTGTAATGGAATTTTCTCGCAGAACCCTTATTTTCACTTTGTAGAACCCCGGCATTCCGCAGAACACCTTTTGGGAAACACGGCCTTACTTACTTACTTCCCTCGCCATATGGTGATAAAATACTTACCAGTAATGGTGTTGAAAGCTAACATGCAGTATGCAGGGTCACTATACTAAAATAGATTGCACAAAACCTGGAATGGGTGGTAACAACCTTCATAAAACCTTCTCTGCATCCAGTATTTCTTCCTCCTAATGCAATCTGTTCCTCTTCAGTCCTTTTCTAGATCTGATCTTCCTCCTTATCCTACCAGTTTATTTATAGATACACTGGTGACTCATTTTTTCTGCATTACACCCACCTTTTGTGCTTCTTTTTCTTTTCCTTTCTTCTGTATGATTTATAGCAATACCCGCTTCACTTCCAACCTCTTTGGCAGCCTCTGAGCGCATTAGCTTAGTAAACTGCTGTTTTTCAAATCCTTCCTGCTTCGGTGCTTCCCTTGATCAGTGGTGCCCCGCAATGCACTTGGCACATTTCACCCAGGGAAGCTGCTAGGTGCACAGGATTTTGAATATAACATCTGGTCTGGTCCCAGCAAAGGTTTCCGTATCAGACAAGACTTTGCCACAGAGCAAAGAGGTAAGAGGGCCCTATGTGGAAATGGGTCCAGGAAAAGAAAAGGGAATTAAAGGAAAAAGAGGAAGTAGGAGTCTTTAGCAGGAATCATTGGACAGATCTGAAGAGCAGCAAATTGTGGTCGGGATGGGTCAGAGAGGGAGGTGGGAGAGCTACGGTACAAAGCAGGTATGGGTACATGATAATTAATAGAATTATGAAAAAAGTTTCAGTTCAAGCCAGGATATATATTTTTTCCAAATAATTCCCCCAGCTCTCCTTTCATGTCAGCTGATTGATGCATGCAAACCAGTGATAACGCTTGACTCTCCAGTTACAATTACTCAGCACAGCAATTGCACAGCAATTGAGTTACCAGGCATAAGTAAACTGGCAAACAAGGTTATTACTCGAGAATTTGTCATCTGGCAGGAGAGAGAATGAAAAATCAGAGCACTGAGGAGCCAGAAAATTTCTTAGTGTTGATGACTGGAAATCTGCTATTTCAATCTGTGGGTTAAGAGTCTAATGTCCTCATTGATAATATAAGTAGGTAAATTTTACGATGTGCCGCTTCCCATTGTAACAGTAAACAGTCTTTTGTAAATCACAGCATACTACTGTGGCATGAATGCTATGGATCTTGTATTCATGTCAACATAAAAATCTTCAGTTTTAAAGCTTTGAAAAACAGTCTGCCTGTGGAACTCTTTTCCAGAGGATGGTGTGACTCAGAACTAGATAAATGAATGGAGGGGACATGAATGGATGGCTGTTAGCCAAAAAGGGCAGAGATGGTGTCCCTAGCCTCTGTTTGCCCGAAGCTAGGAATGGGTGATGGGATGGATCACCTGGAGGTCACATGTTTTGTTCATTCCCTCTGATGCACCTGGTATTGGCCAGTCTCAGAAGACATGATACCTGGCTAGATGGATCTTTGGCCAGTCTTGTGTTATTAATCTGTTTGTCATAATTAAAAATAGAACTGTTATTTCCATTCCTGTCATTCCCCAGTGCAATTTTTGGAGCTCAGTTCTAATTCCTTTATTTGTTTTTTTTTATCCATCTGGCAACCTGGTCTGTTTTTAACTGAAAGTCACTCATGAGCGATAGGCTTCTGGCAAATGTTTGTCTATTTAAATTAAAAGTACACTAGCTTTTTTAGTGGAAGCAGTGCATAACCAATTGTATATTGGTTTGCAATATGTGTAAGGAGCAATAATTTTTTTGGAATTCAAATGTTGGGCCAGCTCACATAGTCCTATATTATTCTGACCATTGAAGTAAACAAAACCTAATAATTTACCCGTAACTTACCTGCAAGATCACTTTTAGCCAATGGAAATAATCATCAGTTTATTTTTTGTTTTAATTTGTGCCTGTAATTCTTAAATGTATAGTAGTTCATAATGGACTGATTCAAAAGGCCACATTCTGCTCTCATGTACCTTAGTCTAAATCAGGAAGTTCATTGACAAACCAGATTAGTCTAGATTTGAACCCCAGTCCCACTAACTTCTCTTTGCGGGTGGCATATGTGCCTGCGCAAAACTCAGGTTACGTACAGTGAGGATCTGCCTGGGCAGTTTTCTCTGTGTGGAATAGGTTGCTGTATAGTGGCTGAGCCCTGACTTTTTTTCTCCACTGAAATGGGCTGCAGTGCTGAGAAGCAATGCACAAGAGAAAAACAAAAGATTATGACACAACAGAGGCAATTTTGAAACTACTTGGAAACCTGCTGGAGATCACATTTATAAGACAGATGTTGCTCCTTAAAAGTGTGGGATCTCAATGCTATTTTTTATGCTGTAGATAGAGGTTAGGTAAAGGTGAATAACAGATTTTTCAGGCAAACTAACACGTTTTTGTACAGCAATATGGCAGGGGGGTTATAAGAGTTATGCAAAGGTGGAGAGGATAGGCAGATAGACTTAAGGATGGAAGTGCTAGGGTATCCTCAAGTGTTTTGTATCATTATACCTATAATAAATAACCTTTTGTCTTCATTTTTGAAAACCATTTAACCAGAACTTTAAGACAGGAACAATAAAGTGCAATGTCTTCCACAGGTAATTAATAAAATGTCTCCTACATCCTTAAAAATTACTTTGAGACAGCTTAGAGAAGGCGCTTCCCTGAGCTTGCAAGATGTACTAACTATGGAATACAGACTGAGTCAGGCATGCATGGTAAGAAAAAAGTACAGTACATTTACTCCCTCCAGACGTAATGAGCTGCTTGCTCAGTTTTGTAGTTTGTATTAATTATATGAACAAATTTAGTGACAAACATATCACTCTTGGTAGTGTAGTGGTATACTTAGTTTGGTCAAGCAGTTCTGGTGTGGCAGCATGAACGAGGTTCCTGACATGAAGCCCGGTTTGTTAATATAGTAACTTTTTGTCACACCCACTTAAAAATATTATTTTTGAATTGATAGTTTTGTTTTAGATAGATCTCAGAAATGTGTGGCATGCCTCATGCATACATGAAAATAGTTTTACTCTGTTCCACAAATAAATAGTCACTACATTTCTGAAAAAATGGCAATCAGGGTTTGATGGAACATAATCATTTATCTGAAAAGTGTAATAAGTATGCAAAACAAATGAAAACAAGGGCTTGGCCCTGAGGAGTTTACAGGCTGAAGACCAGTCCTGTAAACCTTCCTTTGTGTGGAACTCCCATTCAATGGAAAGCCAATGAAGTGTGCCATGGAAGGATGATGTGACCGTAATTCAGTCACTTGCCGTGCACAGGGCAGAAGTGATAGCAGGTGTGGAGCTACTTTAGTAAGATGGACTGGTATAGGAAGATTTCAGATGGGAGGAGAGCACTGCGTGGATGGACTCAGAAGGTTGTTCCAAACGTGGCGTATAGCGTGAAAGCAGGTGCAAAACCCAGGACTGAGGAAAGAGACACAAGAGCAGTTAGTTGTGAACATCCAGAGCAGTGTAATGTGAGTAAGAGAACAAGAAAAATGAGAACAGTGGAAGTGGAGTGGGGTAGATAGAGGCTTGAGAAATGTAGACTTGATTCAAAAGTAAGAACCTCCCAGACCAAGAGGGGGTCTGGAATGGAATGTATTATTTTACATGTTCCTTTGTCTTTCAGCGGGGCCATGACTTCTATGAAGGTGTTCGAGCAGGTAAGGATGCGCTCAAAGATAACAGTGGGCAACACAGATTGCCTTCTTGTTCATTTGTAGCTATACGGACAGCAGTTTGTTTGACAGTAATATCCAGTACCATCATTTCAGATATATCTGTTCACAGATTTATCCTGCTCATTGTATTACCTCCATGCAGCCAGCAATTGCCTGTTGGAACATGGTAGAAAAAGACTTTCTTGTTAATATAAAGTATTTGTAGTGTTTTATATATGTTCCCTGTGCACCATTAACTGCTAGCACAGTTCAGTGAAAACATTTGCCCCAGTTCATCTGAAAGGAACAAGATGTATCCAGTGTTGGCAGCAATGAGCAATGACAATGTAAAATATGAACTACCATCACTTATGCATTCAGTTCAGTTCTGGTGTCAGCCAGAGTGCAAGGCAGTCTGACAGCTCTAAAGTGATTTACAAAATCAAAAGATAAAGTTAGTAACAGATACTGACTGTTTCAGAGTAAAAGCTGAGTCATTCACACACAAACTGTTTTTGGCAATGACTCATGTATTATGGTTACATACATCTTACCATAGAAAACACTCCTGGGTACATAAACTTTTGAAATTTTGTAACCATTTCTCTGTAATAGGTAGGCATCAAATAGCAAAGCTTTGAGTGGATTGATCTGGGACACAAACTAAGGTTCTCTCCCCAACTCAGCCATTGATTCACTAAGTGACTTTGTAGAGGCCTCTCAATCATTGTGTCTCAATTTCCCCATCTGTAAAGTGGAACTCCTGGTGGTTATTTAAGAGCCTATGTACTTAGCCCAGCAGGGGACATAGATGGAGATGGTTTCTCAAGGTGATTACAGTGTAAGACAGCAGAGCAAGTTAAGGTTCCTTAAGGGGCCTAGATGAGATAATTCAGAATTAATTTTGTTCAGATATTATCTTTTTTCTAAACTGCTTTACAAGTTGTATAATGATTATTACAGTATGTGAATACAGGATGGTGATTGCTGAGTATTAATAAAGGCACCTTAGGTTCCTTACTGTATCTGTCAAAGGACAAATATGGCTTCATTGTGCTAGCAAACAAGATGAGGAAATGTGCAATTTTAAACAAGCTATTCTGTATATGAATAGGTGTATATACAGTAAGGTCTCAGAGTATGCGAGGGTTCCATTCCATGCACCCTTGCGTAAACCTGGATTTCACACGAGTGGGGGTCTGGCTTTTTCCCCAGCAGAACACATGTTCTGCAGCCGGGGAAGCAGCAGAAAGGGAAGTCCTGCGCTGGGGGTGGTAGTTGGGGAGGGTTAAGCCTGGCGGCGGGTTGGGGCTGTGGGAGGTGGGCAGGGAGGGGGTTAAGCCTGGGGTGGGTTAGGGCTGCAGGGGGGCGGGGAGTTGAGCCGGAACCAGAGGCGTGCCTGGGTGGTGAGCCAGCAGCGGGGTTGCACCGGAGCCATGGCAGGTGGCTCGGGAGCTGGCGGGGGGCTGCACTGCAGCCACAGTGGGCGGGCAGCTAGCTTGTGAGCTGGCGGGGAGGGGGGAGGGGTTGCACCGGAGCCATGCAGGTGGGTAGGCAGGCAGCTTGTGAGCTGGCAGGGGGGTTGCACTGGAGCCATGTGGGGCGACTTCAACCAGAACCACTTGCAGGTGGTTTAAACCAGGCTGGGGGCAGGGCGGGGGTCAGACGCGTAAGAGCGGGGTCGCGTACTCAGAGGCCTTACTGTATGTTCTAAAGGTAGGGGAAATATGAACCGTTGCAGAGATATATCTGTGTGGAAAATGGTAGTCCTCACTTAAGACTGGGTCTAGACTGCAGGGAACTGTCGGCAAAAGATACGCAAATTGCACGTGGCTATTTGTGTATCTCTTGCTGACAATTCTGTCAGGAGAGACTTTCCCAACATTTGGCTCATCCTCACAGGGCCAAATGTCAGGAAAAGCCCTTCTGCTGAAACATCCCTGCTTCCTCATGGCACGAGGCATACCATGTTGTTGGCAGAATGCGTCTGCTTTTCCAAGAGTAGTCTTGGAAAAGCAGACGCATTGTTTGAATGTGGCAGACTTCATCCGAGAGACTTCCAGAGGCCAAGAGAGAGAGTCTAGCAACAGAAGTGGCTCTCATTTGTAATACCACCGGGTCATTAAAATCATCTGGGAACTGGGCAAGACAGACTGATTACTTGTCACACTGGTGAAGATAACCACACAGACAACTGACAGAGAAACAAGCATCAAGGAGCAACAGCTGGGAAACTTCTATTTGCTGTGTAGCACCTCTTTCTTGTGTATGTTAATAGCAAGACTGTATGATGATCAGAATAGGGCTGAGGGTAATCGAAGATACTCAAATTTCATTGTGCAATTTATAATTGACAATTTCATCAGGTTTTTTAAATCATTTTTGGCCCCAAGATGTTCCCCACCCACACTGAATAGTACCTTTCTCTGAATAATCTCCCTGAAATCACTGGCTGGGTCTACACGAGCCCCTTCCTCTCGAAAGGGGCATGTTAATGAGGGGGTTCGAAAGATGCTAATGAGGCAATGGAATGAATATGCAGCACCTCATTAGCATAATTGTGGCTGCAGTGATTTGAAAGTGCGGCTTTTCGAATTGCATGCTGCCCATGGAGACGGGATCTTCTGAAAGGACCCCCCCAGTTTTCGAAAGCCCCTTCTTCCTATCTTGTGTTAGGAAGAAGGGCTTTTGAAAACTGGGGGGGGTCCTTTCGGAAGGTCCCATCTCCATGGGCGGCGCACAATTCGAAAAGCCGCATTTTCGAATCGCCGCGACTGCCATTATGCCAATGAGGTGCTGCATATTCATTCCAGTGCCTCATTAGCATCTTTTGAACCCGCCCATTAACATGCCCCTTTCGAAAGGAAGGGGCTCCTGTAGACACAGAGACTAAGACCACTTGTCAGATAAGGTGCTTATTTACCATGAGAAAAGGTGTCAGAAAGTGTCATTTTGTTTAACACATGTAAATGTCTGTGTGCATCTGTATATAGAGATCATATAAACAGCTTGATTCTTCAAGGTGCTGCGTACCCTCACCTTCCACGAAGAGGTCAGCACCTCACAGTATGAAACCCCACTTGAATAATATGGGGATTTAAAAATTAGAATAATACTTAAGTGGTTGCTATTAAAAGACAGGATTTGCCAAGTTACCACAAAGGATAACAGATAAAGCTCTGCCATGTATGAAAAAAATTGTAAGGTATTGGATGGCAAATGTGGTTAATTGCAGCAACTTAGGTAGCTAGGTAGAAATGTGTGTGTGGAATTTTCAAAGCTATTGTTAGGTCTGGCTCTTACCGGTTTCACATCTCCAGCACTGCAAATGGTCAGCAGACATTCTTCTGACAGGGAGTTTGCCTCAGAAATGAGCCCTTCTCCCAGACAGTGAGAGCAAATGGGCAAATCCCATTAAAGCCTAGGCAAGTTGCAGGTGTTAATCAGCTTGTTACGTCTCTCTATAATGAAACACATGAGAGTCTGGAGAAGTTTGTCTTTGGAGTTCATATATCTAATAGTATTAAAAGCAGAGTTCATATTTAAAACAGTGCTAACGTAATAGCAAGTAATGAACTTGCTTTAAATCAGCTGTGGAAGTCTTCCAGTTTTGCCATCTGTTCCTCTGCTTGACAACACTCCCTCCCCATATCAGGCCAGATGAAAACTTTCTGCTTCTTGAATCATTTTAATTGCCACTAGTTGAGAACATTTTAGCAAGCCAGATTCTGTGCTCATGGAATGTTTGGCTTCCATTGAGGAAAGCGAACGGTGGCTAGTTAGACAAAGATTTACAAAGGCAAAGCCCTGGGGTTAAAAGTCTTTCAGAAGTCTGGCCTCAAACAATACATCACTGCTGATCGCTGCAGCAACAAGCAAGTGGGGTTGGGGGGGAGGAAGAGAGAATGTTTGGGGTGGCACTTAACAGGGAGTAGCCATATGCCTTGAGCATTTCGTCATTTATCTACTGAAGAAGGGAGAGTTAGTGCTGCTCTCACAGGCCCTGGATCAGGTTCTGTAGCAAATAGCTTCACTCCCTTGTCCTTTGGGAAGCTGCTTAAGTTAGACCCAAAAGGAATGCGGTGGGCTCAGTGACTACTCTTAACATGGCTGGAATTTTAACAGTTACTTAAGGACACTTTCAGCCACAGCTGGAATCAAATATGAATTGATCAGGTAGGAATTCAAGTTGCAGAGTTCCAGTTTCCCTATAGCCTTTGCCCAGGAGATAATGGAGATGATGTGCCCAAGACAGATTTCGTCCAGTACACAGGAGACAACAATTAGCAGAAAGCTCCTTTTCTTGTGCTTAAAACTAGTACTTTCCTTTTCAGGCTAATTTCAAAACCCTGAAGACTGCTTCACATAGCACAACTGAGCCTGTTCACCCTAAGCAAACTTTTCATGAACCTTATTAATATGAACACGTTTTTAAAATTTAAATGTGGAGGGCTTTTATTTTTCAATAGGCTATTTAGTTAAATCATTGAATTACATAATTACACAATTCAGAGAACTCTTAAATGTCTAGAGAGGCATCAAAGACTTGCCTGAAATTCCATTCAGATTTTTTCCCCACACCAACACAATATGATATTTTTTATTGTTTCTTTCTGATGGGGGGAAGTCGCTTGCTGGTTATGTAAAAGTCTCTTTTATTGACATATCAGTAACAATAATTACCCTTGATTAATTCATCTCCACTTGCATGTCAGCAATCCACATGGAATTTGAAATGTATTGCTTTGCCTTCTCTTTTTTCCTGATTAGGATCAATTTCTTTTCCCGGCCTGCTGGGAATGGACTTCTAGATCATGTTTTCTTGTGTTAGATTTTTGTGTATAAGCCAGTCATTACTGTTTTTTTTAAATATACAGCATTGAGGGTATATTCCAATATTGAGCAGAATATATACATTACAATGATAATTCGTCAGAGAAATTATGTGCCTTCTGTATTTTTCTGTTAGTAGCCATAAATAACTACTATTGATTTTCCTATGAGGGTATCCTGCCATATTATTTTCCCCATTATTATTGTATTAGTTTAAATGATATTCCAGTAGGAGTCTGAGTTTCTACCCTCTGCAGTTGTTAAGAATGAGATTTTATATGAAGATTCAATAGAAAGATTGAATAATTCTTTTTTTTTAACGTAAGTATCCTTCATAGAGCCCTACACCTGCCTTCTGCCTCCAGGATGTAGGCTGTATATGTTACAATTGTGCAGGTCTACAGTAAATGGCTGAGAGGAGGCTTGTGTGATTATAGTATTGATCATCCCTCATAGTCTGTGAATGTTATATTGGATGGGGTCATTATGGGGATTTTGGGAGCAATAGAATATTCCCAGTGTCATGCCACTCGAGGGTGGGAATCTGTTCAGTGATCATCCACAAAAGGTTAAAATGTTACACCTTTACTGTCACCAAATACACTGCACAGCATATTGATTTTACTTCAGATGTACACTAAAGTTAGCAACAATATAATCTCCTATCTTGCTGTGATCTGAAGCCCTCTTGATGGAGAATGCATACTAATAAATTCACCTCTTTCTTCTTTACCTGATAGTGCTAATTGACAAAGACCAAGTCCCAAAGTGGAAGCCAGCAACCTTAGAAGAAGTAACAGATGAATTTGTGGACAGTTGTTTTAAGTCATTGGGAAGCAGCGATCTTAAGTTATAATGACTGCATAAGGATATCAAAGTTGTATCCATCTAAATAATTCTAGGATACAAATATTAATAGTGATGCAGAGAGTCTGGTAAAGAAGGTATGATAATGCTCTTGTGCCTAATCTGCCTGAAGTGCATATTCTGGAGTTCCTACTTTGCCTGTAGTACCACAATCAGAAAATTGAATCAGGTGTAAACTACTTCAAGGAAAAGCCTTTTACTAACTGATATTATGTGAATAAACAACATTTGATTTTTGGAGACACCTTTTAGTTCAGTGGGGTAATGCTGAGGAGGCAGCCGAAGTTAGTGAATAGTGTACTGGACAGAGAGTCAGGAGACCTGGTATTCCAGGTTCTATCACTGATCCACTAAATTGGTTCCATGTCTAAGTTTCTGTTTCAGAAAGTCCAGCTAAAAATATTTACATTTCATAAGCACTCAGGATGAAAATGCTGTACATGTCTCTCTCCATCGTGGGCAGTGTTTTCAGTAATACCAAAGTAAACAGACAGCTCTAATAATGTACTGGGTTGACAAGAGGTTGCTACTCTACTGATTTAGCATCAGGTCAGTATTATGACCTAGTGTTTGATACAACTTCACTGCCTGGAATGAAAATCAACTTTTACAGATGAAATTGCCAGTCAACCTAATGTATGAATAATATTTGACACAGCTACCCAGACTTAATGGTATTTTAATACAGTTGTCATTTATCACACTGTAGCTTATTTTTACAGTTTAATCTCTATAAAGCTAACCTTGCATAGCAAGGGATTTACCTTCATTTAATAAATCACTTGTGAACTTTCCCTAGCTTTGTGATGTCGGTTGAATTCAGTGGTGGAATAATTGTCTCCAAGTGTGGTAAACATTAAGGGCCAATTCGCTGTGGCCGCAGCCACAGCTCTGTTAATATCAGTAATGCACAGATGAACTTGATGACTGCCCTTTACTAGTACTGACCAATAAGCAGCAATTCTGTCTCTATCTTCACAGGTGTAGAAGGGCCTCATGAAGCCTGACTAGGGAGATTTACTACATGGGGACAAGGACAGGTTTTGGGAGGCTATGAAGAAGCAGCACCCTCTTGAGTGGCAAGAAGTCCTGTGGTGCCTTGCAGACTAACAGATATTGGTTAGTCTATAAAGCTGGGTCTACACTACAAAGTTCTGTCTACAGAATCACTGTCAACAGAGGTTTGCCGACAGAACCTCTGTCTACAGAACACAGCCACACCTAACAGGCTCCCCCGTCGATGCCCTCTGTCGACCGAACAGCCAGACTGCCCAGCCCTCTCTCAACAGAACACCCAATGGGAAGCTCTGCAAACAGGGCTGCCCGGTGAACTGGAAGCCCTCTCTGTCGACAGGGCCCCCTGAAGCTTCTATGCTATTCTTCTGTCTACCAAATCTGTCTACAGAGGTGCTATGCCTCAAACTTTCAAGACATAACTCTGCTTGGAAAAAGGTCGTGTTCTGTCAACAGCATCTAGACAGGACACATTTGTAGTGTGGACGCTCCCTAGTTTTGTCAACAGAAGGCCTCTTCTGTAGATAGAACTCTGTAGTGTAGGCACAGCTTAAGGTGCCACAGGACTACTTGTTGTTTTTGCAGATACAGACTAACTTAGCTACCTCTCTGATACTTGTCACCTCTTGAATGGGGCATGTGAGCAGAGAATACACTACTACAGGGATCCTCAAGTCCAGTGGTTTTCAACCTTTTCTCATTTGGAAGATCCCTAAAAGTTTTTGAATGGAAGTGTGGACCCCTTTGGAACTGTTAAGACATAGTCTACAGACGTGCCCCGCACCCAGTCCCTCAGATAGTGGCTGTGGGGAGCGTATGGGTAGGCAAAGAAGTCTGCTATATCCCTTAAAGTGATGTATTAGGTGCAGTAGCGCCCTGCTTCTGTTCCACATTTAGTTGGAGTTCTCCCGTTTAGCCCACTTCCTGGGGCTGGGTGTAAAGGAAATGATACAATGTACGCTAAGTGGCAGGCAAAGCAGTCTGCTGGTCAGGACCAATGGCTAATGCATTTGGTGTCAGCAACAGTAGCTTTGAAGTTGTATATTTATCTGGAAAAAAGCTGAAGGAAGAGATTGGAAAGACTAACCAAAACATATAAAAAATGACAGAAAATTGCTGTCTGCCTGCAAATGTTCATGCTCCAAAGCTAGTGAGTAGTTTTCACTTTAACAAATAGTGAAACTGGAGTTGGATGTTTCCCTGATTTAAGAGCTTGATCACAAAGGCCCTGTCAGTGCTGCTAAAAGCTGCAGCTAGCTTGACTATTTCAGCTTGATAATAGAAAATGGCAGCAGAGGAGAAGGAAGGGAGAAATGGACAAGGAAGCTTTTTTTAAACCCCCTCTCTTAAAAAAAACCCACACACTCTTCAAATGTGCATTAAAGATTGCTGTTCCTTCTCAGGCTTCTGCTGATGATGTTAATGCCCTGGAATTTCACCATATAATCAGAGCCACTGGATGTAATTATAATTATAGGTACAATTAGCATTTCAACAATTCTGTATGTCGTAAATGGCCACTGAGCTATGTTCTGGTTGTTGCATCAGAGACTGCTTTTTTATAAACAGATCAAACTTCACTGGCTTGTTTTCCAGTTTCTATGGCAGCGGACAAGGACATCACAAGTGTATGTGTGTGACTTTTCCAAAGACTCTAGTCAAGAGGGGGATATGAGCTGAAAGAGGAAGAGCTTTTGTTTAGATAATTGACACTACTGAAATAAAATACGACAATGCAGAAAGAGACTGCAGAATTGTTGATAAAGGGCTCGAACGTGTGCAGCATGTAGCCAGCCCTACATGCTATCCAGTTTAGGCAGCTACTTAGCCTGTAGTCTCTTGGTGCGCGCAGTTTCGGACGAAAGAGAGAGAAGCACTGGTGTCATGACTATTCACTAATGCTTCTCTACTCCGCGGTCTATAACTCTCTGAAGTACCTTGCGAAAACTGCAGTCCAGCTGCTGGGTAGAGTAATGAGGTATGTTAGTTGTATAGTTTTCAAAAGTGCATGAGTTCCAAGTCACTGTTGATATTTTCAGCCTTTTTATGATGTCATGAGGCAAGTTTTCATTTATTGAGCAAAATTATGTTCTGCTATTCTTGTGCAAAATATAACAGTCATATATTACATATTTAATAAACAAAGCCAAGATTGTTGAGCTCCTTGATGCAGGTAACATGCTTTCTCTGACTGAAAAGTGCACGGTGTTGGCATTACAAGATTTTATAGGAATTCATATACTCAGAACGGGCTGTACTGTGTATTTTAATCAAGTAAAAATCTTACAAGCAATTCATTACAACTTAGTTTTATTCAGTTTAGAAAATGTTTTCACAAAAATATTGTAAAAATATATGGTCTTGCTAGGGTTCGGATCCAGCTCTGTCGTCCTGCTGAAATGTGAGTTTTATGAAGCTGTGCTGTAGCTAATCTTTGAACCAAATGTAGAGCATTAAGCAAGGCAGGTAATGTGCTTTAGTGAGAAACAACTGTCACTGTTTTATGGGTAGTCTCATACTGTACTTGTATTAAATATAACCAATTAAAAAAGTTTTTCCAAAAAGTTTGTGCCTGTCACATCTTTCACTATACAAGGTCAAAGAAAAAAGCTAGTTGCAACTTTTCTTAGAGCACCCTTGTTGCATCTCTATCATAAAATGTGTACTACCATTAAAAATAAACTAATATTGAGTAGGTAGTGTGTAGTCTTATTAAGATACCGTTTAGGTGAAGGCCTGTATCTTTGTTGTGAAAGACAGTAGCAATATCCTTACCAAAAATACTGCAAAATTTAGAGAGGCTGTTGGCTTAGAATACAGTCCTGTGGCCTTAAGGATACAGGCATCATTTGGCAAGGTCAGTGTGCTACAAAACTTAAATGGATAAAAGTCAAATTATTTTCCTCTTAAGCACCTGTGTTTATACATGGCAGTGCCTGGTGCTCCTGAGCCTATTTTCCATCTGCTCTATGCTTGCCTGAAAGTGCTGTTCCTGTCACATGCTGCTAGAGTAGCACTCGGGGTTATATCAGAGGGGCTGTGAACTGTCAGGCACTGTATCATAGAATTCTAGGGCTGGAAGGGACCTCGGGAGGTCATCTAGTCCAGCCCCTGCCCAAAGCAGGATCAACCCCAACTAAATCGTCCTGGACATGACTATATCAAGCCAGGACGTAAAAACCTCTCAAAATGAAGATTCCACCACCTCTCTTGGTAACGCATTCCAGTGCTTCACCACCCTCCTGGTGAGACAGGTTTTCCTAATATCCAATCTACACCTCTACCTCTGTAACTTCAGCTCCTTGTTCTGCTCTGTCACCACTGAGAATGGTCTCTCTTCATCTTCTTTAGAGCCCCCTTTCAAGAAGTTGAAGGCTGCTATCAAATTGCCCCTCAGTCTCTTCTTCTGCAAACTAAATAAGCCCAAATCTTTCACCCTCTCCTCATAGATCATGTGCTCCAGCCCCTTAATCATTTTCATTGCCCTCCGCTGAACCTGCTCTAATGCATCCACATCTTTTCTACATTGGGGGACCCAAAAGTGGGCACAGTACTCTAGATGCAGCCTCACCAGTGCTGAGTAGAGGGGAATAATAACTTCTCTAGAGCTGCTGGAAATGCTTCTCTAATGCACTCAATATGCCCATTAGCCAGTCAGTCCCCAGTTTGTAACAGTGCCTGGGATTCTTCCATCCCAAGTGCAGGACTCTGCACTTCTCCTTGTTGAACTTCATGAGATTTCTTTTGGTCCAATCCTCCAATTTGTCTAGGTCACTTTGGATCCCATCCCTATCTTCCAATGCATCCACCTGACCTCCTAGCTTAGTGTCATCTGCAAATTTGCTGAGGGTGCAATCCATCCCCTCATCCAGGTTATTAGGAAAGATGTGGAAAACAGTTTTGAAATCCACAAGCTGGAGCTTCAGATATGGAACGTATTAGGAGGAAGAGACAATTTTAGTAGCACGCCTTGCTCAAGTGGTATTTGTAGGTAGAATGTAGTTCACAGCATCTGCAAATTTAAGTATACCAGGTGCTAGCTTCAGCTTCAGATATTCTGCTTTGATTCCTGTGCATTTAACATTGTTTCTGATAGGTGGTTGTCAGTGCTGTGATTCAGCTACAAGCCTAATGCCTGAGTATCTGGTACAAAGACAGCTGCAATTCAGCCATAAATAAAACAAGACCTCTCTCCCAGCAGAGAAGCTGCTTTCAAGCTGTGTACCTCCTATCTTAGTACTGGTAAATTCCATCCATCAGGCCCCTGCAGGAAAGGAAGGAGACAATCTGTCCCTCTTGTCTTCCTCCCTCTCTGCTGCCTTTTAGCAGTGCCTTCAGCCATGGAAGTGCCCTGTCAACTTGCTCTGTGGTGCCTACTGGTGCTTCATTTACCAGCATTTGAAAACAAAACACCCCTTTCTCACCGAAGCCTGGTCACACCCAGAATCAGATGGGCCCAACTGCAGTATGCTCATGGGGTGGACAAATATCCCCTGAGCAACTCTTTCCATCAGCGCACTCCTTAAGCCATTTGGCCTCTCCAAAAATGGAGGTACACCTACTTCTGTCAGCTTTCATAGAGCAGCTCACTGACCAAGAAGCATGGAGAAACAGCTGAGCATTCAGGTGCCAGCTGAAACTCTCTGGGGGTTGTAGAAAGCAGTCAGGCTCTTGGAAGTAGTTTCCTCCCCCTTGTCTGCATGCAAGGAGCAGTAGGGGCCAGTGGAAGAAGAGAAATACAGTAGGATCACAACATTCATGAGTGCCGTGTTCAGAACTGTGGGGAATATTGATTTTCATGAATGGGGGGTGCGCTCAGAGCCTCAGGGAAGCAGCAGCTGCAAGTGCTCAAGCCATGGGGAAGCTGGGGCAGCTGCTGGCACTCCTGGCCTCAGGGAACCCAGGGCAGTTGCTGGTGCTCCCAGCCCAGAGCCCTGGGGACGTGGCAGCTGCTGGCAGTCCTGCCTGGGGCCCCTGGAAGTGGCACAGGTGTACCCTGCCCTGGAGCCATATGCAAATAATTGAATTTGCAAACGTTAAGTTGCGAATGTGGGGAATCTTACAATAACCAATATGTACGAGTCCTTAGCTAGAGCAGTTTAGTAACAGATAGTGCAGCTACTTGAGCAGGCAGTGAATCTCTTAACTGCATACAGCTCTGTCTAGGCACCCTTTTCCCAACTGACACATTATTACTAATATCTGTGCCAGGGTGGGAGGAGTGGGGAGCAGTTTTGCAATTGAAGTTGTGTTCAATATGTGGTGTAGCTCATTCCTTGGCATTTCATAACCAATGCTTAACGTGTGACTAATGGTGTTAAGAGGTTTCTTTTGACACAGGAATAAGCTTCTGCTGTAACACAAGCTTCATTTAGTCTGAATTGGATTTGAAGGGTAATATGAAACCCAGCCTCCTTAAAATATAGTGCTGTTAATTTCAGATTACAGCGAAGTGTATTTTAAAAATAAACAAGATGGGGAAATGTCATCTGAACAGCAGACGCACAGAAGCAATGTCAACGCAGTTCAGTCAATGATTTTTAAAAACATAGCACTTGGATCAGTAGGCTTTCCTGCTCTACCATACCACACATGATTTGGTGCTAGTAGAGGGAAGGATTTGTTTTCCTTTAAGACTGATTAGTTAAACAGTACATGAACACAGGGTTCATGTTCCCTGGCTGATTCCATTTCTTTTAAAAATTCACTTCCTGTTTAAAATCCCTATGTTTTTAGTGAGGGCACATGTAGCACACATCTCCAATGCACTACAGCTCCAGGGTGAGTCTATGGAATTAACTTCAGTCAGTCTTAGGCTGCATTGTTAGAAACTGCTCCTTCATTTATTAAATATAACCTGGTAATTTGCCACTTACTTGTATTCGCTAATGCAAATAACATGTCTCCTTTTTTCAGTTTGCATCCGTATTTCTTCTAGCTATGGCATGGACAGCTCATTGTCTTTAACTTCAGTTTTGTCACCCTGTGGCTCTGATTTAACAGATAGTGCAGCAAGAGAGGACCATTCCAAAAAACATTATTTAAACTACTTTTTGAAAATTTTCAAAGATGCCTTGAATTTGCCTAGAAAAGCTATTGTCTATTTAAAAATTGTAACTCTATTATGTGCCAGTTAAGTTACAATCGCATGAATGGAAATGCACACCTGCTTTATTGACTGCCTTATCGATACCTTTTCATTACTGAGGACACTGATGGAAGAGGAAACAAATGCAAAGAAACCAATGGCATGAAAGTGGATATAGGGTTTGAGTACAAAATTAAGCTAACTGGAATTACATGACATATTGCAAACTCCTGTCCTCAAAAGCCATCGTTGCACCTCTTAACCACAAGATCCCAACTGTTTTGAATGTGACTACATATCCTGTGCAGTAGGGCACAGTGTCTGTACTAGGTTTTTGGGATTTTTAAAAAATGCTCCCTTAATACTTTAGCCCTTCAGCCTTCTGTTCCGTACTGTTTGGACTCATGGCACTTCATCGTCATTTAGTCAGACTCACAGTTTCACTGACTGATAAAAGAGAGGGCCCCTCCAGGTAGCATGAGAAAGGCCTGCTGATCCAAATGGCATCCTGTCAGTAGTGTTTCAGCATAATACATCATCAGGGTTAGATGAGATGTGCTCAGCCATTCACAATTATACTGATAGATAAAATGAATCTTTGGGGACATATTTTCCCTCCTTTTCCTGGCTAAAATAAAGATCTTTGGTCTGAGTGTGGTAATCAGAGATAAGTACCTGCCACAGCAACGAATGCTATTGTCAACCTTAATTTATGTGTTTAGGGATTAGTCAATATGTATCACTTAGTTTGTTGAGACCAAGGCATCTGTTAAATGCTTCATCAGGATAATTAGGTTATCGGTGCCTTTAATACATTTCCCATTGATGTGTTTAACAAGGATAGTTTTAAATGGCAGCGTAATCGATGTGGTTTTTGCTATGCTTCACTCTTACAAAGAACTTAGCAGGTCACACATTTAGTCAGGTCAGTCTAAAAGATCAAGGTAAATTTATGACCAAACCCATTCCAGTTAGCTATACTACAGCTCTATATGGTAAACCCTCAGTTTAACTGACTAATGGGGGAAAAGGGTGTCCATTAAACCCAAAAGTCCCTTAAATACAAGTGGTTACCGCTCCCCTGCCGGGATCCCCCAGTTCCCACCGCCCTGCCAAAAAATGCCTGTGACTCACCAGATCCACTGCCACTGCTGGAAGCTGCTGCATGGTTCCAGAGTCTTTGCCATGTGGCTGGAGCTGCCTGGGGCAGAGCTGCCAGGCACTCCTCACACCAGGGATAGGACACACGAGTCCCGTCTGCCCGTGCACATGCTGCACCTCTGGTGGGAGGAGCACATGGTGGCCGCGGAGGTGGCGGTCCAGCCTGTGGTGGAGGGTTTGGCAGCTGGAGGTAGCAGCTCTGGTAAGTGGTTTTACCTTTTTTTGGAGGGGGCAGGATTTAGGATTTTAGGGGTACCAATTATGTGGACCTTAGGAATGGGGGTGGAGACAATGCTAGGCCATGTCCATGTTTCCTCAGGTCCGCTAAATTGAGGTCTGTAAAATTGAGGGTTTGCTGTAATCTGGTTCCCTTTTAACAGAAGTTAGAGCCTGTTATCTGTGCAATCCCTCCCTTTTCTCCAGTAAGATCATAGGCAGGTGTAAGGTTCAAACATTTTATCATCTTTCACAAGAGCTGATGCAGCACATTAAAAAAATCGTACCTTATCTTCAAGGATCTTTGGTGCTGCTGCAACCATTGAGTGATGGTTACAATTGCAGCAGTTTTGCACATCCATTTTCTGCACATTCATTATGACCAGACTCAGCACATACAAAGCAGCTAAAATACACTCAACATATGGCGAATCACAACTGGCACGGGATTAATGGGTTCTGCTGTGGTCCAGTTGCACATGGTTTCTTAGCGATTTAAATAAAAGAACATGTTTTGCTCCCCTGACCTTCCAGACACCATAGTACGGTTGGAGTTTTGCTTAAATCACGGCTGCTTTTGCTTGAGCTTATTTATTTGCAATAGCACCAAATGTGAATTGTTTAACGCACAGATGGAGGCTTAGTGAGAAGTTGATCCTTGGACTTCAGGGCACATCGCTTTCGATGAAAGGGATGTCGCTATATTTACTTTCCGTCACCGCCCATTGTTTTACAGCCTGATCAAGAATTTCATGAGAGAGACGGTGTGCGTAATCCAGCACTGTGGTACTCGATGAGCCTCTCTCATCCATCTTCACTGTAATCAGCGAAGACTTGTCCCCAGTACATCCTTCACCACCTTCCCTGCCCCTCTCATCCAGGATATTGTGTGAGCCTGGGAAAGCAGTCTTGGACTTGATGCAGCCCATGGCGTGTTTTAAGATGCAGCAGCACAGACTAGTTCAAGGGCATGGTCTGAAGTAGTTGTCTTGATTGATGCACACCTTTTATTTTCCTCTGCAAGCAGGTCCAGCAACTTTGAAAGAACCGATTGTCCCTTCTGCACCTCCTCACTTCCACAGAGATCTGTTCAAAATAATATTTTGCATAATTTCAGTTTAAGAAATTACATCATTCGTACTAGTGAACAGCAAAGCAACAAGTGGATGTGCTCGTCTGTTACAAGAGAATCATTTTGCACTCAACAGCACAGAAATTTATGGTTATTTTCATGAGTAAGAGACACCTATTACACTTTGGTTTCGTAGACTTATCAAGCAGACCGTGAACAGCTCAACTGTCAGTGGTGAGAAATGAACTATAGGCCATCTAGCGTCTGCAGAGTTGTGTTTTGTTTATACTTGTTGAACGTCTCTCGTCCAGTACTCTTGGGACCTGACCAGAAGGGTCAATGTTTTCTAGCACATTACCAACACTTCTACTGTTTACTGGGCTCTTAGAAGACAGGTTGGGGTAAATTACAGCTAAATAACAGCACAGATCACAGAGCCCAGACTGGTGGCTGGAAACAAACATTATGGGACCATGGGAAACTTGGCCACACCCATGATAAGTAGTCATCCAGGTAACTAAAATAATGCTGGATTACGGATATTGCTAGATGAGAGAGTTCCAGATTAGAGAGGTTCAACCTGTGTTGATTTCCCCGCTGTGATCCACTGTCGAAGTAGTCTGTCGAATACAAACTGTAGCGTTCTTTTCCCCATTCGGCAAACAAACAAGGTAACTGAAGTGACTAGTGGTCCCTTTAATTTTTTCCACCCATGAGAAGAATAAATTTTGTTGTGTGCGCCAAGGCACATGCTGATGTACCCCACCAGTAGAAACATGCTGCTGGCTGTGGGCAGCTGACTGCTCTACTAATCAGTTGGGTGGCACCTGAATCTCCCCTGCACAAGTGCTCAGCTAACAGGGAACTCCAGCAGTGACTCCAGAGCCAATTGGATCGGAGGGACGCTGACAATAGCATCAGTTAGCTGTTGCTCAAGGGAACTGGGTATCGAGGCAGTCACTGGGAGGAACTTCTGGGGGAGGAAAGCCATCGAATCCTGGGAGAAATCAGCAATTGTTGCATTTGGAGCCATAGTAAATTTACAGAATTCCCTCAGGACTACACAAAGCGTAGGTGGAGAGAAGCAGCACCCAGCTGGCATGGGGCTAGCAGAGACGTCTGTCCTCGCCAGGCAGGACAGTTCTGGAGATGGAGACAAGGGAGTGAGGAAGGAAGGCATTTCTCTTCTTTCCAGCTATCCTGAAGGGGTTTGTAAATCTACCTTCTACCCCGGCATTACCCAGTGTGGGGGAAGCAATGTTGAAGAGCTGCTAGCTGGATAGATGCAAACTCATGGCAGGGGTTGTTCTGCTTCGAAAGAGGAGGGGCTGTACTAGGCAAAAGCTGGCACAGCCCCAAGCAGAGTTCATGGAGCACACTAATTCTCAGCAGGGCAGGGGAAGGGAGGCAGGAACATGTGCTACTCACTGCTAGTCAGTGTGTGTCTGCCACTGGAAACACCAATACTGAGACTCAGGAGAACTTCAGTGAATTCTAGAGTATGTCAATCTAGTAAAAGAGGTAGCCGCATTACTCTGTGTCCTAACAACGGTCAATGCGTTTCCTATGACATGAAACAATGTCCTGGGCCATTTCCTCTCCACACGCAAAGCAGTCTCATGCATATGCCCAGTGTCAGGACAACTGTAACTGCCAACCAGAATAAAGAGGGTGTCCAGCATAGATACCAGCTGTCCCTGCAGCTTATCCCAATGCCTAGGTACTAGGGCCAGCCAAGGTTCAACATTTCTCTGTAATTAGTCTTAAAAACAAATGCAAGTAATCATGATTCTGGCTTGTACAGCCTTGTTCATTTGTTTTCAACAGGACAGGAAATACGGGACCCAGAGCTGCCACTTGATCCCTGCAAGAAAATCCTTACAGCCACAGTTCTGTTTTTCAGTCCCGATGGGTCTGCTGGGGCACAAGAGTACACTCCTATAGAGCAGATTACAGGCTTGGTGCTGTGGTGAGATACTTTGGCGAAGGAAGAGAAGAATTACACACACAGGTTTCTTCTAGGCTTACCTGCACAGGCCAGCCAGTCCCTGCAGACATTGTTTTCACAGCCTGTTCTATAAAGGCATTTTAACAATAATCCAACCAGTTGACTTTCTCCATGGACACATTGTTTGTATGTTTTAGAATTGGAGACTAGTCTCTAAGCCGATGGACTTAAATCTTACTATCATTAACTTCACTAAACTCAAAAGAGAAATGAATCTCCAAAAGACACACTGCCAAAATGGGTTCATTATTAAGAAACCACAAAAGAACCAGGAGGTCCCCTGGTTGCACAAGAAGGAAACAAACAGCCCTGAAAGGTCTATACAAAGGACACTTAGATGCATCTCCCTCATTTACATGCTCTGAATAAACTGAAAACACAGCCAACCTGATAGCTGCAGGCTGAGCAGCTTTCACACACAAGATTTAGTGGTGCTACTGCTTACAGAAAGTTATTCAGACACCTGGATAATATTAAATTGACCTTGTAAATTACGCTATCTACTACATAATAAAAAATATCCAATGCTACAATTTCCACCTCCAGCTGTATTTTTCTGAAGCTGAACCATGACAGAGAAAGAGACTCACTGAGATAATAGTTAACTGTCCGATATCATTGTTCACATAACAAGTGGACAAGGGTGATTCGGTGGATATAGTATTCTGGGACTTTCCAAAAGCTCTCACCCCATGAATGCATACTTTGCTTAGGAGGGAGGGGTCTCTCATGGATTAATAACTGGTTACAGGATAGGTAATGAAGGGTTGGAATAAATGGCTGATTTTCATGCTGGGGAGAGGGTAAAGAGGAATCCCCCAAGAATCTGAACTGGAAGTAGGTTTGTTCAACAGTTAGAGCTGCAACATCATGCTCTGGGTGTCCCTAAATCTCTGACTGCCAGATGCTAGGACTGGAGAACAAGGGATGTATCACTCAATTAGCCCATTCCATTCATTCGTACTCAAGCAGTTGGCATTGGCCACGGTCAGAAGACAAACTATTGGGCTAGATGGGCCATTGGCCATTCTGGGACAGACCATTTTTATGTTCTTGTAAATTTGAGGTCAGGAACTTGATATATCCAAGCCAGCTTATAAACAAAGCCATCACAATGAGCAGTATCCCTACATACACTACCACAATCCCTGTCATGTCACTCCCTGCTGTGAGTTAATGAATTACAAGATCATGCATAACAAATCTTTAGACTTAGCCAGGAGGCTGAATGTTAGCAATGTAAAGGAAACAAGTGGCTGGTTGGTGGCAGATCTGAGGGTATACCACTGGAATGTTTTGTACATTGTTAACATTTAATACTGAACTGATGTAACAAACGATGTACAACATAAAAGCCAACCTATTTATCCAGAATCCTGTCCCCGGGTTATTTGCCAGAATCAAGAAAAACTAAAATACCAACTCACACCAAGCCATTGGTCTTTCTGTTTCTTAGACTGGGGTAGGGAATCTTCTCGGTGCACCTCCCTCCCACGTTATTCATCTGGGTTAATGCTGGTGGGCCACCAGGTCATGTAGCTTTTGATGAAAGTTTCTAATAGGGAAAATACTGTGGGGTTGGGGGGGCGGGAGGACTTTCATTCTGAAAAATTTTGTTTTGGATTTTTAAATGTTTTCTTCATTTATCATTTTTGAACATTTTTATGACGTCAGTAGTAGCAGTGCATAATGTAGCAGACACTACACTGTGAACATGTCATGAAATATAAACATTAATTTTGTAACGTCGCCTAGATTTCCAAACATATTCACTTTCGCTCTAGCACAGAGTGAAAACAACACATCCAAGTTTCCTGTGAAACTGAGTGTGAACCAGGAATCACAAGAACTCTGCTCCACTCTGTGCCAAACAGAGTCAGTCTTGAATATATCAGCACAGCTGTGCCCCCTGGAGAGTGCAAAAGAAATTATCCCAGCTGGTTGGTTATTTACACACAGAGTAGATTAATCTTGTTACTAGGTGAGGTTGTTGCAGCTCCTGTGTCTTAGCTCTTCCTTATTTAAACGAGCCAAGTTCAGAGTGTAAAAACAATGCCTGAAGGGAGTGGCCTACACCCCAAAATGTATCTCGCACAAAGAGAGAGGCTGAGGGTTAACCATCAGAGATTCAATATCACCACTGTATGTGTACAGCACCTAGCACAGCATGGTCCTGGCCCACAACTAGGGCTCCCAGGCACTGTGGTCATACAAACAAACACAGGCCTAGCACTGGTGAAGCTATGGAACGGCAAATACAAATTTTAAAACCACCAAAGTCATTTCAGAGCCTGAAGTCCCATTTTGAAAAGTGATTTCGGTGCTTTTAAAATTTTTATCCAGTATGTCTGTGTAAAGTAAGTTTATAAGGAAGCCTAGGCCATAATGTTGTTGAATTCTGCATAATGGACTGCATGGTTAGTAAGAAATTTTAAGGCTTATCCTCAGCAAAAAGTTGTATGAGTTGCAAGAGTAATTAATTATACTGCTCTGTGGGTATAAATCCAGGCTGCACATTTGTATTCCAATTGGCAAGTGGATTTTCTCAATTTCATTTAGCTCCCTTTCCAAGCAATATCAACCAATCTGAAAAAGACCACTTTGTAGCAGAAATAGGTGTAGCCACCAAGGAGGGGATGGCAAATGAGTTAACTAGATAGAAGTCCTATGGCACCTCATAGATTAACAGATATTTTGGAGCATAAGCTTTCATGGGCAAAGACCCGCTTCGTCAGCTGCGTGAGTGGGGGTTCAGAGCAGGATTTAAAGAGGGAGTTTCAGTCAAGGGGACGGCTGGGTCTAGTCAGTCACGGTGGATGAGGCCCATTATCGGCAGTTAATATGGAGTTGCAAACAAAAAGAGAGGAGAAATCACGTCAGTTCAGTCAAGGGGGATGTGACCAATTATCAGTAGCATTCAGTGTGCTTCAAAATATCTGTTAGTCTATAAGGTGCCACAGGACTTCTGTCTGGTTAGGACAGAACCTCAAGGTTCCCTCAAGTTCCATAGTTCTGTGATTTATGGCCATGCACACTTGCATGACAATGGCCTGCTCAGTAGCCTTCCAGCTCTAAAATGACTTCACACTGGCAGATAGCAAGCAGCTGCTGCAGCTTTCTCCAGGTGATCGAAACTTGCCTCTCCAGTGTCAGTGCCACTATCATTCTGGTGGCCCTGCGCTGATGGGCTGAGGCAAGGCCAGTTTGGAGACCCAGGAATGTGGCCTTGCACACCTAAAAGTTGTACAAACACAGCTTATTTTCCCAAGCCTGCATTATCGTGTATACTTGGATTTACTCAGAAGATTGGATTTCAGTGAAGAAAATATCCTGTGGCAAAACCTGCCAGCTGTGTCCTGTATAAGCTGTGAATCAAAGAGAGAAACATTGCTGCTCTAATGGAAGTAGAGCAGCTGTTTGCAGAGTGGGATCAGACAGACACAATGGTTCTTAAACAAGCTCAACTCTCAGTGAGGCTTTGAAAGAGCAGTTTGAAATGAGCTACATTAAGGCATTGGTTGTATACTGTGCTTTACCCGGCCCTGCAGTTTTGGGGTCCTATGGGTTCTTGGTGTACATTGATTAATACAACTTATGAAGTTTGTGGTGCTTGCTACACTTTATTTTTAAACTGTAATGAAAACAAGGCACAAAAAAAATCTTTGCCAGTTAAAAGCAAGTACATTAAAGATTTAAGTTTATGGAACAGAATTTAGGAACGAGAAAGAACATGTGTCCAATTAAGTATACAAACACTGGCCTGTGGCTGTATTTAATGTCCCCAGTGTGGAGTGGTAGGGATGCAACCACCTAATACCACATGGACTTTGGGGGTCGGGGAGCAGAGGGAGATGCTACATTAAGGCCAAGCTTGTTGAACCTGTAGGTCCACAAGAATCAGCAGCTTCATTCTGGCTTGGTGCTTCTCCTTCTGCAGCTCCAGGACTTCTCTCCTGTCCAGTCTTTCATTTTTGAAACAGTTTGTAACATTCAGTCAATAACTGTGTCTTGGTAAGTTGGGAGTGCCATCAGTAACTGCAACTACACAACTATCGGAGGGGTAGCCCAGTTAGTCTGGATCTGTAACAGCAACGAAGGGTCCTGTGGCACCTTATAGACTAACAGAAAAGTTTTGAGCATGGGCTTTCGTGAGCACAGACTCACTTCATCAGATGCTGGTCTTGGAAATCTGCAGGGCCAGGTATAAATAAGCCAGAGCAAGGGTGGGGATAACAAGGTTAGCTCAGTCAGCAAGGGTGAGGCTTAATACCAGCAGTTGATCTGGAGGTGTGAACACCAAGGGAGGGGAAGTTGCTTCTGTATTTAGCCAGCCATTTGCAGTCTTTGTTTAAGCCAAAGCTGAGGGCATCGAATTTGCAGATGAATTGTAGCTCAGAAATTTCTCTTTGGAGTCTGGTCCTGAAATTTCTTTGCTGCGGGATAGCTACTTTTAAGTCTGCTACTGTGTGGCCTGGGAGATTGACGTGCTCTCCTACGGGTTTTTGTATGTTGCCATTTCTGATATCTGATTTGTGTGCGTTTATTCTTTTACGTAGAGACTGTCCAGTTTGTCCGATGTATATAGCAAAGGGGCATTGCTGGCACATGATGGCATAAATTATATTGGTAGATGTGCCACTGAATGAACCCACGATGGTGTGGCTGATCTGGTTAGGTCCTGTAATGGTGTTGCTGGTGTAGATATGTGGGCAGAGCTGGCAACGAGGTTTGTTGCATGGATGGGTCCCTGAGTTAGAGTGACTGTGGTGCGGTGTATAGTTGCTGGTTAGGATTTGCTTCAGGTTGGCAGGTTGTCTGTGGGCAAGGACTGATCTGCCTCCCAAGGCCTGTGAAAGTGGGGGATCGTTGTCCAGGATGGGTTGTAAATCCCTGATGATAAGCTTTAGAGGTTTTAGCTGAGGACTGTAGGTGATGGCTAGTGGTGTTCTGTTGGTTTCTCTCTTGGGCTTGTCCTGTAGTAAGAGGCTTCGTGGCACACGTCTGGCTCTGTTGATCTGTTTTTTCACTTCCTCAGGTGGGTATTGCAGTTTCAAGAATGCTTGGTAGAGATCCTGTAGGTGTTTGTCTCTGTTGGAGGGGTTGGAGCAAATGCGGTTATATCTTAGTGCTTGGCTGTAGACAATGGATCGTGTGGTGTGTCTGGGATGGAAGCTGAAGGCATGAAGGTAGGTGTAGCGGTCAGTGGGTTCATAGTACAGGGTGGTATTGATGTGGCCATCGTGTATTAGCACTGTGGTGTCCAGGAAGTGGATCTCCTGTGTGGACTGTTCCAGGCTGAGGTTGATGTTGGGGTGAATGTTGTTGAAGTCCCAGTGGAATTCCTCCAGAGTCTCCTTCCCATGGGTCCAGATGATGAAGATGTCGCCAATGTAGCGTAAGTAGAGATGGGGTGTTAGTGGACAAGAGCTAAGGAAACGCTGTTCCAGGTCAGCCATGAAAATATTGGCATATTGAGGGGCCATGCGGGTACCCACAGCTGTGCCGCTGATTTGAAGGTATATATCGTCGCCAAATCTGAAATAGTTGTGTGTGAGGATAAAGTTACAGAGCTCAGCCGCCAGATGTGCTGTAGCATCATCAGGGATGCTGTTCCAGACAGCATTTATTCCATCTTTGTGTGGGATGTTGGTACAGAGAGCCTCTACATCCAGGGTGGCTAGGATAGCGTTTTCTGGTAGGTCATCAATGTATTGCAGTTTTCTCAGCAAGTCAGTGGTGTCTCGAAGATAGCTGTGAGTGCTGGTGGCGTAGGGTCTGAGGAGAGAGTCCACATAACCAGACAGTCCTTCAGTGAGAGTGCCAATGCCCGAGATGATGGGGCGTCCAGGATTTCCAGGTTTGTGGATCTTGGGTAGTAGGCAGAATAGCCCCGGACGGGGCTCTAGAGGTGTGTTGGTATAAATCTATTCTTGTGCTTGTGTAGGGAGTGTCCTGAGCAGATGGTGTAGTTTCTTAGTGTATTCCTCGGTGGGATCTGAGGAAAGTACCCTGTAAAATTTGGTATTGGAGAGTTGTCTGGAAGCCTCCTTCTGGTAGTCAGACCTGTTCATAATGACAGTAGCTCCTCCTTTATCTGCCTGTTAGATTATAATGTCAGGGTTGTTTCTGAGGCTGTGGATGGCATTGCGTTCTGCACGACTGAGGCTGTGAGGCAAACAATGCTGTCTCTCAACAATTTCTGCCTGTGCACATCAGCGGAAGCATTCTATATATAGGTCCAGACTGTTATTTCTACCCTCAGGAGGAGTCCACGTGGCGTTATTCTTCTTGTGCTGCTGGGAGGGTGTCTGTGTAACCATGTGCCGGTCAGTGTTGTGTTGAAAGTATTCTTTGAGTCTGAGATGGCGAAAGTAGGCTTCCAGGTCACCGCAGAACTGTATTATGTTTGTGCAGGTGGTGGGGCAAAAAGAGTCCCTGAGAAAGAGCAGACTCTTCTGCTGAACTGAGTGTGTAGCTGGACAGATTGACGATATTGCTGGCTGAGTTAGTGGTACCACTGCTGTGGCCCTGTGTGGCAGGCAGGAGTTTAGACAGCTTCAAGTCCTTTTTCTTCTGTAGAATAGTGAAGTGTCTAATGTAAATCTCCTGTCTTATTTTAGTAAAGTTCAGCGGTGTGGAAGTTTGTGTTGAAGGTTGGTTTTTTATGAAAGACTCCAGATTTGAGAGCTGTTTTTTGATGTTCTCCTGTTTGTTGTACAGGATGCTGATTAGGTGGTTCCTCAGTTTCTTCGAGAGTGTATGGCATAATCTCTCACTGTAGTCTGTGCAGTATGTAGATTGCAAAGGATTTTTTACCTTTAGTCCATTTGGTATGATGTCCATTCGTTTGCATTTGGAGAGAAAAATGATGTCTGTCTGAGTTTGTGCAAGCTTCCTTGTGAGGTTGATAGATTTCCACTACACACTTACCTAAGGTCCCTTCTCCTGCATCAGAGTCATCCATGGGCAACTGCCGGAACTAACTGGACTGTGGTGGGATTTCAGACAGATCATAACTTGCAGCATAACTGGAGCCCCCATCATGTCCTCCACCCTCCCTGCCACTCATGTCAGAGGCCTGAAATTCAGGCTCCTCCGAGGTTGCCAGGATGATCTGAGCGTTGTTCGTGGGGTTTCTGTCAAATAACGCATGAAGCTCTCTGCTGAAGTGGCAGGTCTGCAGCTAGAAACTGGATCAAGCATTGTCCTCCCTGACCTTCTAAGAGGTCTGATGCAATCCTTCCACTTTCATCACTGCTCTGAGTCCTGCTGCACTCCTCCTTCTGAATCCCCTGTGCAATCTGCTCACGAATGTCCACATTTCTACAGCTGGTCAGTAGATGTGCACACACAGCCTCTTCTCCAGGAAGATCCTGGAGAGCCAATATCTCCTGTCTACTCCAGGCTGGAGCGTAGAGCTGGCATAGACAGCTGGGCCACAGCACATAAGAATGGAGAGCTGCTAAGTGTGCTCACCAAGCTGAACAATCCAGGAAAGGGCATTCCAAAATCTGAGGGTATAAAAGTTGTGTGTGTGTGTTTCCAGGCTCTTAACCTGGAAGTTAAGTGCAATTCACAATTGCAACATGAATGGTCAGTATCAAGCATTGTGGGACAGCTGGTGGAGCACTGTTCAGGCAACGCAGTATCTCCACTCACATTGCATTAGTACATTGACAATGGCTCAATGCTGCTGAGGGAGGTGGCTGGTTTTACTGCATTACCATGACAGGTCAGGAGATAAGAATGTTCAAGTGTCTACGCTTGTATTTATGTCAACCTCGTTTGTAGCATAGACCAGCTCAAGCTGATCTTTGAAAAAACTTCTGATCAGTCAAAAAAAAAAAAAACAGCACTCCCATCAAGCAATGAAAGCACTTTCTGCACTTTTCAATTTCAGAAATAACATCAGCCTAGAAAGTGGTTTTCCTACCTTGTCACCTCTTTCCAATTTCACACGTAGGCTGCATCTACACTAGCAAGTTCTTTCAGAAAATCCGGACCTTTTTCGAAAGGACATGCAGAGCATCTACACAAAAAATAAGCTCTTTCAATCCAAAAATGAAAGAATGTGGCTTTTCTTCTTAAAGCTCTCTTCCGCTCCTGGATCAGGAAGAGAGCTTTCTTTAGGAAAAAATAGTGTGCATAGATCCTCTGCAGGACCTTCTTTTGAAAGAGCAGGGGACATGTGGATGCACTCTATCAAAAGAGTGGATCGATTTTTCTATCCAGTTGTGTGTGTGTGTGGACTTGCTCTTTCGAAAGAAGTATTTTCAGAAGAGATTTTCCAGAAGAACGCCTTTTGAATGATTGCTGTAGGGTAGACACAGCCCCAGTGTTCTGGGTTACATTTAGTGACCCTAAGAGTCCCATCAAGTTTTTATGATTATCCTGAGTTGTGAATAAAGATATCAAGGATATCAGCATTCTAATAAATCTGAGCTCTCCACAACCCAACTTGTGAGTAAGAGCAGCCAACTTAAACACATGGACCCTGAAGAACAAATTGAAAATTAATGTAGAGAAGAGGAAAACCAAAGATTTGTTCTGTCTCCTCAGAGAGATTCCTAAATAGCATATACATGATCCAGCTGATCACACTACTTTGTAATTGTAGCAGCATGGATTCTCACAAGGGTTGATAGAAAACCGGCATTTTGCTTGATTGAAACTTGCAACAGGCGAGGGAAATAGAACTTTTGCGAGGAAGTGTATACAAACATTCTCTCCATTGACCCTTGCAGCAATTTTGGCAGTGAAAAAGCCAGAGCTTTTGGTAGTTGCAAGTTATTGTATTACATTATAAATGCACAGTGTAAGCATTTAACAATCAGTCTTCCATACTGTTTCTGAGACATGAATTTACAATGCAAGAAGGTGTGTCTTTTAAGAGTGAGAAATTGTGGTAATTTGTTTTCTTTTAGGAAGAGACTTGGTATGTTTAAAAGTAAAAGATAAAAAGCAACCTGGAGTCCATGGAGATGAGGATATTTGTTTCAATGGCGAATACAAAAGACAGTCACATGGCAAAGGTGCTCATATGAAGATCCAAAATTAACTGGAGTACTGGCTACTGCATTTTCGCCATGGACTAATCAGTTATAGACAATATAAAACCAGCCACATCTGTACTTTCTCATCTGTGTCAAGGGGAGGGAGAAAATGTACCAGTGTGCATGTTTTCCATACAAACAGTTTGCCAGTGTACATCATATTGTACATATGTTCTTTATGTATCCCTCAAATAGAGTTATGGTACACAAATCCTAAAGGAATTAAATTCTTCCCTTCAAGTACAGCCAATATTTGTCAAGCTATTCCTTATAACTTTAACCTGGTGTACAACAGCTAGAGAATGACTTCTAAGTATATCAGAGGTTTCATTTCTTAACTGAATATTAACCGAATATTTTGAAGTTCTACAAAGCATAGGTAGAATTTACAATACATTGTGTAGCCTCCTATGTCTAGCTATACTCAGTACTTAGTTTAATCATAGGGAAAGGATGATTAAATGTATTTATTTGGATTTATATTAAGAACAATCCAAATACTTGGCTGCGCATGACAATTGTTGGAGACATTCGGGCTATGTCTACAGTATATTCCCCCATCGAAAGGGGAATGCAAATGAGGAAGATCGAAAATGCAAATGAAGTGCTGATTTACAAATCTCACACTTCATTTGTGACAAATCTCACACTTCATTTGCATAATCTAGTATGATCATGTTTTCAGAAGAGACTTTTTCAAAAGAAAAACAGCTGTGTAGATGGGTTTTGTTTTTTTTTTTAAAATAAACCCCGTTTTCAAGAGAACCCTTCTTCCTATTTTGTTTCAGGACAAAGGGTTCTTTCAAAAACGGACTTTATTTCCACTCATGCATCTGACAAAGCGTGCCTTTGCCGACAAAAGTTTATGGTCCAAAATATCTGTTAGTCTAGAAGGGGTCACAGGACTTCTTTTTTGTTTCCTTAGACCATTGTTCTCAACCTTATGTACCCTTTAAAAAAGAAAATTAAGTATCCCCAGTACCTACAGTTTTTAGGCACACAATTTTTTTTCTAACACTGAAACACATATGTTTAAAGAACTTAGTTGTAACTGGTTGATTAGAAGAAATTGCCGATAGGTAATAAACTTCCCATTGTACTTACAATTGTGCAAAAAGAATAAAAAAAAGATGAACATAAAATAAGTCCAATTTTTTATTCTTAAAAAGTGTTGAAAAACACTGAATTGATGTACACCCTGGAAGAGCTCTGTGTACTCCCAGTACACATACCCCTGGCAGAGAACCACTGATTTAGGCAGTACTATATCAAAGTGTTTCTTCCACAACTGCTTACAAAATGGAACCTGCATCCTTGGCTCAGGAGGTCAATTGTTTCATTGCTTACCATTGGATTGCAATAGCTGAGCTAGTTCTTAAGAGGTAAGATGCATGGTTGCTGCCCAGCAATAGCTAATCTACCCTCAAAAGCTTCTCCACACAACTGTTTGTCCAAAACAAAGACAGTTCTGAACTGGTATGTAAACTGGTATTTTCTTAGTTATGGGTATACTTCAGTCTGAAGGCCTGTTATCTGCCTTTCCTGCCAGCGTTCCGTCCCGGCTACTAACAGCCCAGCCATGCTGAGGCAAACACATGACTTTAGGATGCTTATACTTGTGCCAAGACATTAGGATGGCTCTGCCTTTTCTACACAGTGGTGTCACAGTATTTCACCTAGGGTCCAATGCTGGAGAGAGGTTCAGATAAACAGTTAATAAATAATAGTAGTAGTAGTAGTAGTAGTAGTAGTAATAATAATAATAAAGGAAAAGACTTGTGTTAAGAGGCCTTCTATCAATGCCACCTGTTTCTTCCATAACCTGAGTACTGACACAGTTTGGAATAGCTGAGAACTGGTCAAAAGGAAAAGCAGTACACCTGAGGCTCACGAACAGCCATGTTTAAAAGCAAAACAAATTCTGAACATGCATTACAACTCAGATAGGATATGGCTGCAGGTACTTTGTATTGACCAGGAGTGTGCTCTTGAAAGACAGAGGCCCTACAGGACTAACACAAGCATAATGGAATCAGAAAGATGGAGTTTCCAAGAATGTGTATATATCAACTGGAAAAATGGGCAGCCAGCCCAAAACAATATTAACTCATTTGGTCTCTTACTATATCAACTAAGGTTCCTGTACCCAAGCCAATCACACCATGAGACTTTTGGCTTAACACTTCAAAGATAAAATCCATCCTAATTCGTACTTCATGCAAGAATGGGTAAGAACCTACAGATCCATGATTTTAAGCCACAGTCATGTTCTGGGGAGAACTGTACAAATTTAACATAGCAGAAAAAGCACATTTCAACACTAGTGTAGGACTGGGACACTCTTGGTAGAATCTTAACCAGCATTACAGTAGTAATTGCTGAACCACTGTAATCAGATAGCTTCAGAGCTTTCTTTCTTTTGTTGGCACAAGGTAAATTTACCTAACTTCAAAATGGGCCAGTTTTCTACATGAAAACAGCAATCACAGCCTAATCTTCCTTCAAGAAGAAACTGATGATAAAATCCAAGCAAGGAGCCCAAATACCCGGAATAAAAAGTGAAAAAAATTGGTTTCTAACTCTCAACTAGTAACAATCAAAAATAAAGTCTTCTCAGCCTACATGGCAGAAGTTTAATAATTAGACTCAAATATGCTAACTCCTGTATAAAATCTTGCTACAGATTTCAAAATGTTTATAACTTTACTATAGGTCATTCTACTTGTTAGTAGTATTGCCACAGCTCCAAAGGATTCAATGGCACATGCTAGATTCTGTACAAATAAAAAAGAGACACACCTTTTCAGTTCAGAAGGTTTAGCAAAACCCTAGATTTATGATGTTACCCATCCATAACTAGATAGTCTAAAAATGAGTAATTCCATGATAATCCCCTTGGACCTCATTAATAAATTCAAATAATGAGGAGGGAAGGTTATTAGATATCTGCTCTGAAAATGACACTGTAGAAACTGTAAACCTTTCCTTTTTGTGCATCAACTATAACAGAAGATTATTTAGGACAAACTGTGTCTTCAGCTAAACCTGTGTAACCCTCCACTATTTTTAGCACAGGTGTGGGTTAGTGACCCTGTCATTGGGACTAGAGAACAATTCTGTTAATAAAAAAGGAACAGAACCCATTTCAGTCCCCGTTACTACAGCGCTAACAAAACATGAAAACCATCTTTGTTTCCCAAGGAAAAAGGATAAGGTGCGGGACCCAGACACGGAACACATCTGATGTGCAATGGAGTGCCAGGTCTGCTGCAGCTTGCAGAATCAGGGCCCTCTTTTGGAGCTATTCTGTGGCTCAAATTCTTTGCAGCTGACTCAGAAGATTATATAAAAGGACTTCGGGGAAACATTTTGGCTTGGATGTCAGCAGGCCAGACACCACTGCACCCCTAGGCAAAGCTGTGGCACCTGCTCAGCCCGCGGCTAAGGGAGCCCAGCCCAACTCTGGGCGCACCACATTAGATCGACATCTCTGGAGTCACCCCCGCCCCCGCACAAGTGCTCAGAGGCCAACCTCGCGTTTGCCGGTTCCCAGCCCCAGGGCTCTGGGAAGCAGGGGTGGGGGGAGTCTGGAGATGGACCCGCGGGTCCCGCTGGCAGCCGGAACAGGTCGCAGCCCCGCAGCCCCTCACGGGGAGCGCCCGCCGCTGGGGGGGGCCCCCTTCGCCCCCCGACACCCCCCCGAGCCGCGGTAACTTTCGGGGGCGCAGAAAAGCCCGGCGGGGTAGCGCCGCACGGGGCTGCCCCAGAGTCCCCCCCGCCCACACACACACGCGCGCGGGAGCGCCGGGCAGCCCCGCCCCGCCCCGCCGGACACTCACAGCGCCGCGGGCAGAGCGCCTCCCGGGCCCCGCCTCGGGAGCGGCTGGGTAGGGAGCGCCGCGCCGGGCGCCCGCGGGCTGCAGCGCGACCTGCCCGGCGGGGAGGTGAGCGGCTGCGCCCGAGTCCCAGCGGGCACCGGCAGCTCCCGGCCGCGCGCGGGGCCGTCTCCCCGGGAGGCGCCAATGGACAGGGCTGGAGGACAGGGCGTCCTTCCGCCCCAGCGACTCACTCGGCTCCGCGCTGCTGCTGCTGCTGCTGCTGCCCCCGCCGCCCGCCGCGTGGGGAGGGGCTCGCATCTCGTACCCCCAGCGGCCGGGCAGACCCGCTCCCCGGGGCCAGGCGGGAACCGAAGGTGCCGCTTCTCCGGGAAAAAGCAACAACCACCGCCATGCAATTCAGCGGCCAGCGCTTGCACTCAACCGGGGTCGGCGATTAACCAGCCCCAGCCCCAGGCGTGCGCGCAGCGCGGTAGCGGCCCCTGCTGGCTCGGGAGAAAGGCCCTGGCAGGCTCCCACCTAAACAAACCAGCAGTCGTGGAGCACTGAGACTGACAAAATAATGTATTAGGTGATGAGCTTTCGTGGGACGGACCCGCTGCTTCAGATCCGTAGCTTTGCCAGACCAGACTCAATATATAAAGCACAGGGGGGCAAAAATTGTTATCAAGGCACCTGTGTGATGGACAAGCAGGGGCAAGGAGGACAGGAGTCCCCCCAGGGCCTCAGTGAGAATAGCTGTAAACAAAACACAGTGGAGATGATATAAGAACAAGAGCTACCTGGTGCCTCCGAGAGAGCCTTTCTAAACAGCATCTCCGCCTCGTCAGACAACTGTGCCCAGGCACCAAGGCTGAGAGGTGGGTCTAGTGAGGCCCTTATGAATGCGGAGTCTCAAATGATACCCTTAGGTTAAAAGTATCAGAGAAGTACCTGTGTTAGTCTGTATGTTCGAGACCAACAAGAAGTCCTGTGGCATCCTATAGGCTAACATATTTTGGAGCATAAGCTTTTGTGGGTAAAGACAGTTGCATCTGATGAAGTGGGTCTTTGCCCACAAAAACTTATGCTCCAAAATATCTGTTAGTCTATAAGGTGCCACAGGACTTCTTGTTTTTCTCATTAGGTTAAAATAATTCAGAAACTGCATACAAAAACCCTGATTCTGTGCCCACAGAACTCAGGAAGCACAAGGTTAAGACCAAGTTTCCTTACTTGTGTTACAAACACCACCTTAGTGTCAAAACTAACAAATAAAATGGATTATATTTCTCATTATTTGCTGTTCCTCTACTTTTTACATTTCTCTTTATGTGGCTAATGCAAATGAAAAAGTCACATTTGTTTGATTTCCTGTGAATTTTACTTAATGACTCTTGTGGATTAGTACAAGCTTTCAATATTTGGGTAAAAGCCTGCAATATTAAAAACTTGCTTTCAATGTGGTTGTTGTTTTGAAATAAAGGGGAATATTTATAAGAGCTCTAGGGTTTATAGAAGTTTATGGGACTAAAAACCTGTATTTTAGTTTGAGTGACCAACTTTTAATGCAATGTTAAAATACCATTGAATATTGAATCACAAGGTGCTGTTTAAAATGAAGAAAGGTAAAAGAGTATGGGGAAAAGTTATCAGAAAAGTTTGGAATGCAGTTGTCTGTATGATGGTCACCTAAGATACCATTTCATAGGCTACGTCTACACGTGCATGCTACATCGAAATAGTCTATTTCGATGAATAACATCTACACGTCCTCCAGGGCTGGCAACATCGACGTTCAACGTCGACGTTGGGCAGCACCACATCGAAATAGGCGCTGCGAGGGAACGTCTACATGCCAAAGTAGCACACATCAAAATAAGGGTGCCAGGAACAGCTGCAGACAGGGTCACAGGGCGGACTCAACAGCAAGCCGCTCCCTTAAAGGGCCCCTCCCAGACACAGTTGCACTAAACAACACAAGATCCACAGAGCCGACAACTGGTTGCAGACCCTGTGCATGCAGCATGGATCCCCAGCTGCCGCAGCAGCAGCCAGAAGCCCTGGGCTAAGGGCTGCTGCACACGATGACCATAGAGCCCCGCAGGGGCTGGAGAGAAAGCGTCTCTCAACCCCTCAGCTGATGGCTGCCATGGCAGACCCCACTATTTCGATGTTGCGGGACGCAGATCGTCTACACGTGCCCTACTTCGATGTTCAACTTCGAAGTAGGGCGCTATTCCCATCCCCTCATGGGATTAGCGACTTCGACGTCTTGCCACCTAACGTCGATTTCAACTTCGAAATAGCGCCCAACACGTGTAGCCGTGACGGGCGCTATTTCGAAGTTGGCGCCACTACTTTGAAGGAGCGTGCACGTGCAGATGCGGCCATAGTGTGTAATTTGTCTGGTACCGAAAAATGTAAGTTGTAATGCATTTTCTTAAATATTAAAAACACTCTTTCCCCAAAAGGTGACACAGTACCTGTCCTAAAGCTCCACCTTTGTGAAAGTGCCTGAAATAATTATACTCACACAAAAATAACAGTAAAAATAAAATGCTCCTCAAGGTACTCTCAGGTGGAAATAGGTTCCCTCTGTCACATTTTAACAACCGCCTAAATAGAGAGTGCTGATGACTATATTGCTGTGTAATGTTTCTCTAAGCAAAAGCTCACCACTGTAATGATATTTACATGGAAGTAACTTGTAAATCTATTAAAATGTCCTGAATACATAGATTTTTTTTAAAGTTTCTTAACAAAGAAAGGAGATTAATTGACATTGCAGACTTGACGAGATTCAAAATTTCTTGCAGTTCTAAATCAAAAGTAAGATCAGATTTTGCATGTGTGTTGTGGCTAGTCTTATCACTAGCAAAATCAAAATATAAATACAATACTGTCTGGTTCCAGGTAGGCACACTGCTTGAATAATAAACTCATGGGATTATTATGGTATTACATCCATTAAAACTGAAAAATAGCCTTCCAATATTTATAATGATCTTGTGTGCTTAGTGATGTGTTACTAACACTTTAACCAGGGGCTCCAGAAAATTGTCACCTGTTGCCTGTACAACCAGTGCTACAGAGATGCATGCCAGGGAGGTGAGGGGAGGAAGGAGCGTTGGGCAAAACTGATGAAGTTCAGAGGCAAAGGGCTTCCATGTAGATAGTGCAGGCTTCTTGTGGATTGCAAAGGATTCCACCAGCAAGAAACCCATGCAAAGATGTCCTTCCCAAGAGCTTCCTCATGCAGCTTGTGCTGCAGGAGGGGATGATCACTCTCTCTCTCTGGATAGTGCAGCACAGTGCAAAATGTGTGTGATATCAGATTACCTATATCTGTGCAGACTTGTAAGACTCCTCAAGGGAATTTTCATAAATCTCTGCTAGTTGGTGGATTTCAAATGAAAAATATTTGTTCCTGAAAACAATATTAATGAATGTAGAAATAGGTTTCATGTTTTAGCAGTTTTCCGAAATGGGGCTGACCCTCATCAGTGGCGGAGAAACCAGTCCAAACTTCCTTTCAGTTTGGATGTGGGATTTTTAACATATAACTCTTAGGAGCCTCAAGAACCCTACCTAGCACCTCAGCATTTTCATTATATACCCCTAATAGACTGGTTATAATACTCAGCGGGAAAGCTGGGTTTGCACTAAAACCTGGCATACAATATGTCAGTCTAATACCATCTTAACAAACAAACAAAGAGGGCTGTTGTAGATGAGTACAGAAAGTTTACCTGATTCCAAAAGTTTAATGTGATTGTATCTTAAAAACAGTGGCAAATTTATAGTGTCCTTTTCTGCTGTTGGTGGGAACCTTGAATGCTCTTTTGTGACTATCCCATAAACATCTCCACATTTTTTCCATTTTACCTATTATGCATGAAAACCCTTTCTGAATAAAAAGTGTCTAAATCCCACTTCACATTCTGACTCAACACCCAACCAACAAGAAATCAGCAAACCCATGATGGCTAGGTTGTACAGTTATTTGGGGGACAGCTGATTAAATGTATTATTGGAAATACATTAGAATTTTTAGAACTCTTGAGACAGAAACACAGCTAACCTATATTAGAGCGTTATCTTATTATCATGCCCACATTCATTATCTTATATGCTGAGAGAGACAAACAGAGGCTATGTCTACACTACAGAGATCTTTCAAAAGAAGCTGTCTCTGAAGCTCTTTTCCAAAAGAACCTCTTTCAAAAGAGAGCATTTGCACACACAAAAGAGTGATCTGCTCTTTCAAAAGAGAGCATCCACACAGCCTCTGCTCTTTCGAAAGAACGGGCCAGGGACCGAAAAATCAGGTGCCATGAGGACTGCTCTTTCGCAAGAAGGGCTATGCGGAGCATCTACACATGTTTTCTTTTGGAAGAACGCATTCTTCGTGAAATGGGAGTGGGAAAGTGCTTTTGAAAGGAGTGCTGAGTTCTTTCGATTTATTTTCAAAAGAACATTTTTTGTGTGTAGACGCTTTGCAGTATCTTTCAACAGAGACACCTCCTTTTGAAAAAATCTTTCGAAAGAACTAGCTGGTGTAGACTCAGCCAGAGAGTCAGTTTGTTTTAAATTAACCCCTAGGCATGCAAGCTAAAGTGAGCAGATTGATCCTTTGCCTGTGTGGAGCCTATCTGACACCTTTATGGACCAGTTTGCAAAATGAGGCCGTTAGTGCGTAAACTTTTTGGAGAAGGAAATGTCTCCCTTTGGATTTGAATAGTGCTTGACACAATGGTGTCCTGATTGGATGCCTGGAGCACTACCACATAAATTATACAGAATACAAGTTATTTGGATTTTGTCATTGATTTCAGTGGGAGTAGAAGTGGGACCTCAAAAGGAGCCCAGTACACTTAGGTATATATTTATTATTTATTAAGAAATTAAATCAATTGATTATTTTAAATTAGAACAGTCTGCTTTTAGTAACATTCTAGTACATAAGTCTATGTTGAGCCATGATTTAAATTCTTCCTATATATTCAGCCACTACAATGCAATGTATCAATCCACAGAATAGAAATTCTGTTATGTTGGTGGTATAAGAAAAGTGTTTAACGGTGATTTTATTAAGCTCTAAATGGAAGTGGCTAATAAATTTATTTAAATAGTACTGCTCACAGGCAACATTATGCTATTATTGATAGACCTGGTTTCAGTGGATAGAGTGATGGTAGAGCATGGCAGCCCATTCAGAGGTCCCTGACAAAGTACAGACACTTAGGTGTGGTAAAGTCAGAGGAATGGATGCGGCAGTGGGAAAAACTAAAGAAAATGAGTGAATCATTCTATTCTTACAGTGAGCATTCAAGTGTGGATGACGCAAAGTTTTGCATCATTGAAAGAAAGAAAGAAGTTAAAACTGGTATACTGCTTTGAAACCTGTACAGTCCAGAAAATTCATAGTGAATGCTTTTCATGCCATCCTTAGTTAATCATTAATTTAAGCTCTTGCAAGGATATGACAACAGTATGTGATTTTATACCCATTACTTAAAAGCAATCCATCACAGCATAGATAAAGATATACACATTTTACTAATTACTTCCTTCAGAATCTGGGAAAGGCATTTAGCTGGCAACTTGATATGTGATGCATTTGCAGCAGAATTTCCAATAAATCTTAATGGGACCAGCTTCCCTGCTATTGACAGAGCTAGGAATTATTGGCTTATGGTTCTGCATCATCTAGGCATTATGAATGAATAAAGCTAGGCGATGAAATCATTAAGAGTTTTGCCATTGACTTCAGTGTAGTCAGGAACTCAAACAGAATGAAAATATCAATTATAAACTTAGATCCCAGCCCAGAAAAAATTTGTGAACATGGTTAACTTTATTGCCATGAACAATTTTAGTAAAGTTAAGCATGCGCGTGTGCGCGCGCACACACGCACACACACACGGCTTGGTCTACACTAGACCTTACAGTTGACTGCACATATGCAGTTCTAGCTATGGCAATTGCATAGCTAGAATTGATGTATCTGCAATTGACAGTAAGATCTGTCATCACTAAGGGAGGTCAATAGGAGAATTTCTTCTGTTGACCTACCTTACTCTTCATAAGAGGAGGGGAGCACAGGGGGTCAACCGCTGACCCCAGAAAGATTGATTTCATGTGTCTACCAGACATGCGAAATTGAACTCTGGAAGATTGACCCTAAATGGGGCTAGACTGTGTCTACACTATGAGATAAATTCGATCTTTAATAAATTTGATTTTTAACCTTGTTCTTATGAATTCAAATTTGTGTCCACAACCATTCTTGAAATTTGACCTGCCATTTTTTCCATGTTGAGTTTCTGCATCCCATTGCCCTATGCAAGTTCGACAGTGTGAGCACTGCATTGTGGGTACCTAGCCTAAAGTGCCTTAGTCCTGGTTGTAGGTGTTTCATGTTAGAATCCCAGAATGCAAAGCACTGTCCCAGAATTCAGAGCACCCAGGAACAGAATTCAGCCCTCTCCCAAACCCGCCCAGGTTCCCTGTGCCACACATCCTCTGTGAATGTTGGCATAGCAGCAGACATCTGTGCTGTCAGCCTCGTGCACCTCTGCCCTGTTCTGTCAGCCATGCATCCGTTACAGACGTTGGGCGTAAGGGTGGGTAGCTGTGCCTTCAGCCCTCCACCAAACCCTCCTGGGCTCCCTGTGCCACATGTCCTCTGCAGACGTTGGCATAGCAGCAGGCAGCTGTGCTATCAGCCCTGTCTGCCCCCACCCGGTTCCATCAGCTATGTGTCCAGACCTTTATATTTGCAGGCCTCAGCGCTGCAGATTTCAAATTCAATCAAAAATTCACGGGCTTCCTGTGACCTTCTGCCTGCGTACCTGCATGGAGAGGCCATACATGGAGGTCACCACCTAGCTTCATGGGAAACATACATGATGCTTCTGGAGGCTAATAAATTCAAATTAAAGCCATGGCGCTTCCATGCTGGCCTTTATTCAAAATTTTAAATTTGAAATTGAAGCTATACCCATCTGGGAATATTGACATTTGGTTATCGGTAATAGGGGTCACTAGTTCAAGCTAATGGATTTACAGTGAACACAGTGATGTTTTAATACTGAGCTAACTCCTTTAAATTCGATGTGATATTGTAGCAGAGATGCCACCTTAGAGCCTTGACCAAAGCTGAAGGCGAGTCTAATCCAGGAGCGGGCAAAATCTTTGGCCTCAGGGTCACATCTCAGTATGGAAATTGTATGGAGGGTCATGAATGCTGACAAAACTGGGGGTCACAATTAAAACACTGATAGAGAATCATATCCCACAATGCACTGCACATATTAAAGGGGGAGTTATCCAACGTTTCGGGATCACGTTATTTGCTATTTAAATATGAGCTCTTCATTTTTGGGCTTTTAGATGTTCACTGTTTATCAAAAATAATGAGGAGGTTTTTTTTGTTTTTTGTTTTTTTTTTCCCAATTATAGCAGTGGGAGCCACAAAGAAGTCCTCAAAGAGCTGCATGAAGCTCTGGAGCCACAGGTTTCAGACCCCTGGGTTACCCTAAATCCCCTACTTGATTTATCCAGATATCTTTTTTCCAGCGGCACTATGTTTTGGTTCTTTAACCACAGAGGTTAAAAAGGGAAAAATCCTGAATAGTCATCTCTACTCAAACAGACAACCAAAAATTAAAATTGCCATTCATAGCCTCCTAATGCAAGCTACCTGCGTATGCATTATGCTGTTACATAGGCAGGAAAAAAAATAAGGCAATCTGAAGAGAATGAGATATTAAAATGTTAAAAGAATAATAAATTCAATCCCCCTACTAATTGTAGGACCTGAAAGAGGTGGTTGAGTTGCTGGCTGAGAGAACTGGTTAAGTTGCAAAAAATACATATTTGCTACAGCTTCAAACTGAAAGCCATCACTGACTGCACAGGAGATATACTTTAAAGTAAAACGGAAATTTCAGTTCTCCACTTTGCTGCTTTGAAAAGCTTTCTTGAAATATATGTATTTAAATAATCTACCCTACAAGTCAGATTTTCGAAAGGCAGATCTCTTAGCAATAGGTAAGAATGTTCTCATGGGTTTTTTTTTTTTTTTTATTGTATCCCTTTTTCTTTTATTGTGTATTGATCTGTCAGTACTATACATGTAACTGACATTTATTGAAGGCTTTTCTTAAAGCCCATATTTTAAAGTATTTTTCACGTTGGTTGCAACTGTGTCTATTAGAAATGACAACTCAGACAGGTTTCTGACAGAGCATAGGGCATAGAAGGAATGTAATGCTGCCCTACTTTTGAATGAGTTATGATAGTTACTTTACAGTGGCCACTTCACATTAGTTGCAAACCCTAGGGCACAACATTGATTTGTAGACCATTTATTTTTAGAACTTCCCTCCCTCCTGCCACCAAAAACTGGTTAACATTTTTTAACCTTTAAAATATGAGATAGCTATAACATGGATTTATACGTTCTAATAAAACAGGAACCACGCTGATAAAATAGCCAGATCTGGCTATGCATATACCCCAAAAGCCGGAGCCAGGAGAGTACCCGTAGGGGCCCAACTTTTAAATTAAGTTCTTGGCTCCCTCAAAGCCTGTGTAGTTCATTCTTCGCAAGGCGTCTGTGCATTGAACTGTAGAAATGCATTTCTGGAGAGCATCTCGGGTGAGAGTACTTGGCACTGTATAAAAACCTAAGCTAGAGAGCACATCATCTCATCCAGTCATGGCTCCTTCTTGTCCACATCTGCCTGGATTATTCATGCTCCTGATAAAAGTAATTTATGTGTGGCATTATGGGTTTACATGGGCACTCTGAGCTCTGCCAGAATACGGTTTCATATTAACTATGACTAAGCTGCCAACAAGAGGGAAGGTAGTGGAAAGATAGGGGACACCATAGAGCAACAGGACAGAGCTTCCTCTTGGAGGAAAAATAGATGGGCTTACTGGATGTTAACCACACGAATAACTCCTCTGGGAAAAGGAGCTGGACCTGAAGAAGTACACCGCTGAGCACTTAAGGCTGACTCATGACCTAAGAGTAGAGACTGAGGGATCTGGGCTTATTTAGTTTGCAGAAGAGAAAAGTGAGGGGTGATTTGATAAGAGCCTTTAACTTCCTGAAAAGGGGCTCTAAAAAGGATGGAGAGAGGCTGTTCTCTATGGTGACAGATGGAAGAACAAGGAGCAAGGGTCTGAAGTTACAGAGGACAGGAGTAGGTTGGATATTAGGAAAAACTATTTACCAGGAGAATGGTGAAGCACTGGAATGCGTTATCAAGAGAGGTGTTGGAATCTCCATCCCTAGAGCTTTTTAAGTCCCAGCTTGACAAAATTGTGGGTGGGACGATTTAGTTGGGGTTGATCCTGTTTCAGACAGGGGCTGGACTCGATGACCCCCTGAGGTCCCGTCCAGCCATGGGATTCTATGATTCAGTTTGTTTGTTAATGCTCTCAACAGAAACCAGTGAGAGTGTCTGGGGAGATTGGTGTCAAAGACTTGATATAAAACCAACCACTTAGCAATGGTCATTGAGTTGTTTGTAAGAATATATTAGATTATTATTTTTTTTTAATTTATAATCAGGCAGTTGCCAAAAAGTAAGCAACAGTATTAAATCTTTAGTGTATTCTTAGCACTTTATATTTATAAACAAATTCTTATTGCCACCATAACCTTTATCCGACTAGCTGGCAGGAGAGAAGCATTGCTGCTTTAAGAGCTACCTGACAGCACGTGGGGAGAAGTTGGAAAGTTAACAAGGATGGATAGAAAAGCCAGGATGCAGCTGGGGTCACTTTAGGACAAGCTCACTGTGCTGCCTTTCCTATGGACTGAAGAAGTCGGGGTTTTTATTTCCTCCCCCCACCACACTCCCCATACAGGGACTTGGATGCAATTTTCCCCCCACTGCCCGCTCCAGCCCCTCCCCCAGCCAGGGCAGGGCCTTGCCCAGCCCCCAGTGTAGCTCCTTCCCCAGCCAGTGCGGGGACCGGCCACACTCTTTGAACGTACATTACAACAGGTTTCCATCTGGAATTTTCTTCCAGCCCAACTTCTGCTCGCAAGAGGAGCTGTAACAGTGCCTCTAGTAAATTTTCATTTGTGCTAACATGTCTGAAGTTATTGGGGCCACGTATTTGTCAACTTACCTGAGAAGAAATATTTCTTACACTTTGTCTAAATATTGACACATGCTAGAATGTACAGTACAACCGTAGCTAGGTGTGAACTCAGGACTACTTAATTATGCCCAAATTGCAGAAACCTACGTAAATAAGGTGAAAAGTGTGTATGTTTATTGTTCTCTCAATCACCTATTCTCTATTTCTAGGATTTCAAAGAAAAAAATAAAGAGGTTGCTATGGAAATGAATGAGATATTGAAACATATCTTGAATGAATGACCCACTTGACCTGTATGGCTGCTATAGTCTAACGTGTCAGTGAACGCTACTAGAGACTCTTCATACAGAGATAATAAAAGGTATGCAGTGGAGCCCTCCTTCTCTACTGCAGGTGTAAGGGGTTTTTGGTCTACAGGTCTTCATCTAAACAGGACTCAGCCAGTTTGTTCATATCAGTCACATCTTTCAATAAATTATGACATGTTATCAGATTTAATTTCAATGGTGTGATATATAATCACAGCTGAACTTTAAAAACAAATGGAATTTTTCTAATGTTCAGCATTAGATAGGATAGGATTGGTAAAATTAGCAGAAAGTCACGTACATGGGAGGGGCCCATGATGGCCTTTGGTCTCATGTAATACGAGCAATAAGTAAACATTTTAAAATATCCCTATAGAAACTAGGGCTGTGGACTATTGGATTGGGTGAGCTGGAAATTTATGAGGTGCGAGGAATGTTAGCTTTAATATCAGGCACATTTAAATATTTTAAAATTAGCTATTTTTTCTTGTGTCCATACTCACTCAACATTTGGCCCTCTTAATCTTGCATCAAAATCTGAATCATCATTAACTCAGAAGAATAGTTATGATGAGAGGTAGCAGAACAGACCCAGTTCAGATAGAGAGAACTGTTGTTCCTCATTCCGTTAACTGGTCTTAGAGAAAGAGAAAAGCCACAAAATACAAACAAAATCTTGGTCTTGGCCATTTGTTTTTTCTTGGTTTGTTTATGATGTAGACAAATGACTAATGGTTTTCAGTTTCTGCATTTCAGCTGGAGGCAAGATACCAGATAACAATAAAACACACTGGCTACATCTACACTAGCACACTACATCGAAGTAGCCTATTTCTACATAAAAGCATCGATATAGGCTACTTCAACACATATCGTCTACACGTCCTCCAGGGCTGGTGCCATCGACATTCAACATCGAAGTAGCGACAGAGAACGTCAAAAGCAGCTGCCTCGGAAGGAAACGCGGAGCGTCCACGCACACAAGTGCTCCCCGTCTAAATAAGTGGCCAGCAAAGCCCCAAGCTGCTTCGTTAAAGGGCCCCTCCCAGACACACTTGCCCTGCACAGCACAAGATCCACAGAGCCAACAACTGGTTGCAGACCCCGTGCATGCAGCATGGACCCCCAGCTGCAGCAGCAGCAGCTGCAGCAGCCAAAAGCCCTGGGCTAAGGGCTGCTGCACGAGGCAACCATAGAGCCCTGCAGGGGCTGGACAGAGCATTTCTCAACCCCTCAGCTGATGGCCGCCATGGAGGACCCCGCTATTTCGACTTTGCAGGATGCGGATCATCTACACACGCCCTACTTCGACGTTGAACGTCAAAGTAGGGTGCTATTCCTATCTTCAGATACGAATAGTGATTTCGATGTCTCGCTGCCCAATGTCGATTTCAACATCAAAATAGCGCACTGTGCGTGTAGACGTGACGCATACTATTTCGATGTTGTGCCAGCTACTTTGAAGTAGCCAGCTAGTGTAGATGCACTCACTTTGTATGATGGTTTTCCATTATACGTGGAAGATTTTCCTAACTACTCATTATAGAGGTATTTTATGCTTGTATGCTAGATTTATCAGTAAACATTAGTAGCCTGAATGGATAAAGTGTTTACAATGATGGAAGTAGATTGTGTGTTGCACCTCCTTTGAGATGTAGCATAGAACGTAAAGCTTAGGAGGAATGAGGACAAAGGTGGTTTTATGATGGATTCTGAGCTGCTTTGGATGGTCCACCGTCATATCAATTAAGGTGTAGTTAATAGCAGCCCTACCTGTCCAATATCACTGAAAGAGATAAGCAAATACCTGCCATAGTCCATATACTAGGGCCTTCATTAGAGGCAATGAGGAGCCTTTTATATGAAGTCTTATGCTGCTCTATTACCAGATGGGAATTCTTCCCTGGCCCACTGTGCACTTCATGCCCGGGCTCTTGAATTTTTGACAATTGCCAAATGTGGCTCAGAGGATCAATAAGTTTAATGGGTCCTGATATAGGGGCTCAGAGAGAGGTCGGAAGCTGAGCCAAGGGAATAATGGTGGAAAAGGGGATGAGGGAAGACAGCAGCCAGGCAGTTATAATTGGCACTTTAGTTCTAAAAGAAAAATCGTGGAATGAGCCGGCATTTGGATTAGTTGAGTCCCATATAATATAGATGTTAAGATATTTGGTTTGTGATCACCTGTTTCATATACACTATAAGTCTCTGGGATGGAAACAAAAAAGCAGTCATGTAGCACTTTAAAGACTAACAAAATAATTTATTCAGTGATGAACCTTCATGGGAAAGACCCTGGGATAGAGTTTTAATTAAGTAAAATTAGCTATCAAGATTTTAAAAATGGGCACCTCGGGACTGTTAATAGGTGGTTTCAACATATTGGATTCTTTTCTTTATAAAAACCAAATCCCATGACAGATAAAAATTGCAATGTCACAGTTATGAATTCTCCAATCAATTTTCTCAGAAAAAGATTCCATGGTGATAAGCTGGATTGTTCTGATGATAAAGTATTGCAGTGCTAACATGAGAGGGGAAAGTTAGCAAAACCAAAAAGCCTTAAGGCCCTCTGTTTTAAAGACGTGGCAAAAGATTTAAAATCCAATCGCCTCTCATTCTCCTCACAGAAAGGCTTACTTTGTAACCCCTAGTCTTCATTTTAAGAGACTTATGCGGAGGCTTGAAGGGAGGATGAGCTGTCTAGGGCAGTGGTTCCCAAACTTTTCGGCATCACGCCCCCCTTTGGATGTCTGAGAAATCCTCACACCCCCCACCTCTTCTTTACCATCATCCAACCCCTCTTTAACAAAAAAAAAAAATCAATTCGGAATTTAAGATGAACACAAACTTGATATAAAAATGTTATTTTTAAATTAAAAATAAGCACAAATAGTTTTTCTTGGCCCCTTGTGGGTGCTTGGGCCAGCCCCAGCTGGCCAGCTGCCGAAGCCCTGTACCAGCTGCCAGAGCTGCCCACACCAGCCACCCACATGCCCGAGCCCTGTGCTGCCAGAGCCAGAAGCAGAGGCCGGCTTTTTCTTGTGGTGGGGGAATGATGTGGGGGAGAGGGGCTGGGTCACCTCACGCCCACCCTGGAATTTCTGCATGCCCCCCAGAGGCTTGCCCTCCCGTTTGGGAAACCATGGTCTAGGGGTTTCAAACACACAGGTACATTGGCAGACTTTTGTTTAAAGTGAAGAGTGTTGGACAACAAACTTCTGTTTGTTCTTGCTGGAGACAAACTCATGAACATATAAAGTAAAACAAGTATGGAGGGACTTCAACAATTTGTAACTGTGACGAACGTGGGAGTTTTCTGTCTTAATTGCTTTATCTATCTGTTGATTTAGTGGTTATTGTGTTGCTTGCTAAATGGCTAACGCAGTCTCAGCTTTGCTGAACTATAGAAAGCTCCAATTCCTGGTATTTGCATAGACAATGCAGGTGCTAATCGCTTTGATGTTTACTTTTAGTGTTATGGAATCATGGCCCTGGTTTATCCCAGGGGACAGAGGGAAAGTCTCAATTTAAGACAGAAATTATTAAACAAAGAGCTCGAAGGCTATTAAAAGCTGAGCTTCTGGAAAGACAGGAAACACAGAGGGTCTGAAAAGCTGTTACTTGGTCCTACTTAACTGCTTGACAGAAATGCTAAGTTTAAGTAGAACTGTGTTAGGGTTTTCTTGTTTTAGGGTTTTTTCTGTATGATTGTGTTCCCATGGACGAATCAGTGGTATTTTGTTTTGAACAAGATGTTCTCTCTCACTGCCCTTTCAGAATGTTCACAGCTTCCAGAGGGAAGTGTATAGCACAGACCAAAATACAGCTGACCCAGATGAAGATTCATGACTTGTGAACAGGGGTGCTCAGACCATATGATGTCAACAAAAACGACATTACAGTAGTGCCAATGTACCACTGCAGCTGCACTGCTGTAAGGTCTCTTGTCTAGCAAGTCTGTCCTTGCAGAAGAGAACTCTCCTGCTGGCAACATTGAACCACCCCAACAACTAGAGGTAGCAATGGCAGTGGGAGAGCATCTCCTGTCACTACGGTACTATCCACACTCGTGCTTTAGATGGTGAAACCTATGTCAGTCCGCGGTGAGATGAATGCAGGATTCCATCTTAGGAGACGTATAGACAGAGGCATACCAGTTGGAAGGGGTGCTCAAGGAGAGCCTGGGGGATGGGGTCAAAGGTACAGCTTACCCTAGAACCTTCTTTGTAGGAGAAGCCAGTACCGTTTTTCATCTTTCACTCCAAAGAATCAGTAAATTTGTGTTTATACACAAGGAAATACTGGCTGATCAGGATAATGCTGCAGCTGGCTATAATTTCCCTAGAAGTAAAAACTTAACAATGGCAATAAAGATAAGCCAGGAGATTTGAGGAAGAAGGAGAATATGACATGTTCTTTTGTCAATATATGGAACTGCTTGTTGGCTTTGGCAGCTGCCTGAAACAGGAAGAAGTAATCCTGTAAGGTGAGCAAACATTCTGGTTGAAATAGAAAGCAGTCAGCACTGTTGTAAGTCAAGCAGTTAGTTTTTCTGTGTCTTATTTTACACACACTGTAATATGATGGGGTTTTAGGCACAGCCAAAGGAATCAAAACAGTGTAAAATTGCTCATATCCAGGCCACCTACAGCTTGTGATTTCCCTCTCTCTAAGGTAAATCCTATCAGCCACAAAACTACCTCTGCCAGCCCCACTGACCAGCTACAAGTCCAACAAGCAAACCCACAGATTCTCTAGCTGTTCCAGTGCCCCAGATCAAAAATCCCCTGCTCAGGTGAGAGGTTATTCAAATCTATTTCACCAACTCCACACAGATTCTTCCAGGCCCCAAAGGGTCCAGCCACATTCCCAGGTCAATATATACTGGGATCATACCCAAACATCACGCTGAATGCCGATCCTTTAGCATCTAAAACCTAAGGCTGTGTCTACACTAGAGAGTATTGGCAACAGAAAGGGTCTTCTGTCAACATAACTCAGGGAGCTTCTGCGCACTTAAAGTGTTCTGTCGACAAAGTCTTGACAGAAGTCTGCAATTTACCTCGACAGTATTATCCCTCAAAGATTTGAGGCATAACTCTCTGTTGAGAGAATACTGTCAACAAATGCGCAGTGTAGACACTTCTCTCGACAGAGATGACTTCTGGTTGCCGGACAGCCCTCTTTGAAGCTGCCATTCTGCTTTTGGGCACCAGAGGGCAGTGCAGTCTGGCAGTTCTCTGTGGACAAAGCAAGTTGTGTATAGATGCAAGCTGTTGACAGCAGTTCTGTCCAGATTTCTCTGTCGACAGTAACTTCTGTGGACAGTAGTTTGTAGTGTAGATGTAGCCTAAAGGTTTATTAGCAAAGAAAGAAAGATTAGGGTAAGAGAAAAATTGTTAAAGTGGAACATGACATCCATCAATTACAGATATTGGTGTAGGCCAGTGATGTTATATACCTATTATCGAAAGTCTTTGCAAGCATCCTTTCGGGGAACATGCCCCAAGTCCAGACAGGCTTAAATCAAGAGGCCTGAAAGAACCAAGGTGGACCCTGCCTGGGCTCCTCATAGTTTTTTCTTTTATGTGGAGTGAAAATTCCTTTCTTCTCCCATGGGTTTTGGCTTACCACCGACCTGACTAGGTGGGTTACTGTGGCATGTTGCCATTTGTTGCAGCCTGGGAGGAAAGTCCCACATTTCTGAGATGTGTATTGGCCATCTGGACATCTGTTCCTTTGTCTTAGTCCATCATATTGGCTGGGGAGGCCACCATGCCTCCCACTGTGTACCCTTGGCTCTGAACATTTCTAATACAGCTACAGAGCCAAAATCTATAAGTTTTCCTACAAACATGGCACAGACATACAAGAATGATAAACAGATTCAGGGCATTGCCAGCTTTCAGTTGGCCCACTTGCCACAAGATGTGGTGCCCTATATACAATGGTAACATAAATGGTTTCTATATTCAGCTTAAAAATCCAGTAATGTCACACCCTTATAAAATGAAAAAAATGCTCACCATAACTGTTTCCCAAGAATGTTTTGATGATTAGTTGGTTGTGTGCACAGCACTTTCAAAACATAAAGCACTACACGCAGTAAATGCTGAGTGAGACCATTTAGTCAGCACTCCAACGAGTCAACAAGGCAGCACCCAAGAAATACTGAGTAATACTTCCTTTAAAAATCACAAGAAAATCCTTCATTCATTGCTGTTTTCTCAGGTCAATATAACAATAAAAGGAAAATCTGACCTAACACACCTGGAAACATTCTAAGCAGTACCAGAGATGCACATACTGGTCTGCAGAGTAACTCGGGGATTAAGCAAACACAAGGCATTAAAATGCTACAAAGAGGATCAGAGAGACTTGTGACCGAAAAAAAATCATGAACCAGAATTATAATCAGTTGAAAAGTCAAACTGACAGAGAGCAGATAGATAATAAATCAGGGCAAAGGAAAGCTGCGGTTATCAGAAACTTAGGAGCCATATTAAAATACAAGAGTTTGTTTTTTTCCTGCAATTCATGCACTTAATTCTGTGTATCAGTAATGTGAGTAATATGTATGCATAAAATGGAGAACAGTATACATGTGTCAGGGTAGAAGTATGGCTGTGGTGGAGTGAATAGATCATCCCAGGTGACACTAATAATAATACGGTATTATATGTGTATGTGAATATATATGTAATGACTCACCGCCTGTGGTAAGCCTGGAGAACAAAGGCTGTACTACAATATACTATACCAGATTTGGTCACTGCTCAGGGCTGAAACTAGGGCTCTCTCTCTTCTTTCCAGAAATGTAAATTTGCATGGCACCCAAAAATTACTGTGAAAAAAGAAGGAAAATCACCACCCACCTGGCCCTTTGACTTCCCCAGAACGAAGAGCTCTGAGAGCAATAGCTAAAGGATTCAAATATAAGTCACTTGTCACACCCTGGAAAACACCACATACTTCCAGAGTCTAGTCATACCCTAAACTGAGCAGCAACAGCAGTCTGAAGTCCAACCCATCAGACTCTATTGGCTAGAACTACACACATAAGAGAGACATCTCCTGTATTCTTATTGTGTCTGCATAAATGTTTTAATTGTAGGGACAGGGAGTTTTTCCCTGCATTTGTCAATTTATTTTCTCAAGTAAGGAAGAAAAAAAGCCCTTGGCACTTGTCTACACTAGCCCCCAACTTCGAAAGGGGCATGTTAATCAGGGCGACAGGAGATTACTAATGAAGTCCTGCAGTGCATATTCAGGACTTCATTAGGCTAATTCTCCCCCCCGTGGCAAGTTTGAAGCTTCAGACTTTGAAGCGTCAGCATGCCTGTAGCTGCGGGCACTTTGAAGTGCCTGCGCTACTTTGAAGTCCCTTTGCTCAAAAGTTTGAAGGTTCGAAGTTGCCGCAGGGGAGAATTAGCCTAATGAAGTTCTGCGTATTCACTGCAGCACTTCATTAGTGATCTCCCACCACCTTGATTAACATGCCTTCTTTGAAGTTGGGGGCAAGTGTAGACCCAACCTAGTATATGTAATTAAACCCTTCTAGTCACTCATTTAAATTGTGATGCTTAGCACCATTGGCAATGTCAGATGGGGTTAACAGAGGTTAAGTTCCTGATTAAAATGTTTTCCCCTAACCTATCACCCTCCCTTCAGGTGTTTGTGTGTTTTGAACAGCCCATATATGAGTGATGACTTCTCCTCTGTTTCCAAAAGGCAATCATTGTAGGAATAATTAAAACGACAATATATTCTCCAGCTTAAGAATCACTTCCAGGACAACCAAATGCAAAAATGTATTAAAAAAAGATGCTAGACAGGAAACTCTTGAAATCTAGACATTTTAAAAAAAATATAAACTGTTCTCATTGCTGGCAAAACTTGAGATACTGTCGGACTGAACTCCAAGGTTTGATAGTGACTGTAAATGGAAAATTTAAAATATATTGTTTTATGGTTGTGTACATTCATGCATTTACAGCTGTGATAATGCGTGTCTGAAAGAAATATTATACCTACCACGTGCAACAGCGTGGGAAAGTTTTCACAGCGAGATGTCAATGTTGCTAAGAACAACCTATAAACAACATAAAAATTATGGAGTCAGAGTTTTAAATTTTCATTATAAATACAGTTTCACATATTTCCTGCTCCCCACACAATCACAAACTTTGCCCAAAATAAATCAACCTGCCTACGTTACCTCTGCAGGAAGATATTTTCTAGAAGGACACGGTTAACTGGATCTGGTACTTATCAAGTCTCAAAATGTACATTTGAAATCTTTTTGCAAAATGTTCTTAAAACGTTTTGCAGAATCGTAGCTCAAAATGACTTTAGTCTGGAAACTTTACATTGGCTAATCCTATCATTCTTTGATGCATAGGTCTATTTCCGTAATCTTTTTGTGTTACATTACCCCAGTGTTTACAAACTTATGAGACCACTATGGTATTTAAAACTGTGTATCTTTGTTTGTTAATTTAAGAAACCTGAACAGAACCAGGATGGTACATGAGATTTTGAAGACTTAAAGAATTTACATAATTTAATCCCAATTATTTTATTGTACATGGCATACTTCAAGCCCCTGTCCTCAGCCACATACACTCTAGGGCTGTGTCTACATGTGCCACTTCTTCTGGAAGTGGCATGGTAATGAGCAATCCGGAAGATGCTATTAAGGCGCAGATGTAAATTTTCTGCACTTCATTAGCATGTGGGCATGTGATTTGGAGTCCAGAAGAACCTATTCTGGACTTCAAAATACACATGCAGATATGCTGTATGCGGGGATCTTCTGGAAGGAAACCCTCCTTCTGAAAGCCCTCTCTTCCCCAAAATTTTGAAGAAGAAGGGGCTTTCGGAAGGACGATTTCCTTCTGGAAGATCCGCACCAGCTGCATGTCTCCATGTGTATTTTGGAGTTCAGAAGGGCTTCTGGACTCCAAATCATGTGCCCATCTGCTAATGAGGTGAGGAAAATTTACATCTATGCCTCTTTAGCATCTTCCAGACGGCTCATTACAATGCCACTTCCAGAAAAAGTGGCATGTGTAGACACAGCCTAGAAGTTTTCTGCAGGGTCTCTGGCAACGTTGAGACAATTTCATCTGAAGTTCTGATGAAAGGACTCTGCAGAATATATAAGTTCTACTAGGATTAGAGATGTGCTGGGAACTGATTGGAATTCTTAAGCTAACATCTTGCCTTCCATATATTAATAGAACAAATATCCCTCACAAGCTTAAGTTCCTACATCATCTTCACAACTTACCTTCTTTACAGCCATCAAACATCCTCTACTTTATACCATTGCTCTAAGAAGAGCAAATCCAACACATCCAGGTCAGAGCAAAATTAAATGTAGCAATTCACTCTTTTCTATATAGTTTATTTTAAAAAAATTGCTCTCAGTTTAGTTTGGTGATCCAACCCCACATCCACTCCATCCTACAAAGCAAACTTCCCAGCCTATTAAAATGTTCTTTACCATGGGTATAAGAGGTTGCATTTATCATACTAAAAAAGTACTTCACATGTATACTAGATAACATGGCATTGCTATGTTAGAGAGTTTTAATTGCAGAAACTCAGTTTTGAATGTTCGCATTTCCCACAACATCAAATCTTAATGCTTTTGGACAATCAACATTTGTGCTGGTTTATGTTTTAGGGAGTAGACAATTCTAATCAGACTTTTTCTGAAATAACTGGTAAGTCTTTATAGACTAACAACATTTTTGTCTGGCAGATTTGTTTCATTTTTAGTTAGGAAAGGCTTTTGCTAAGCCTGATTTTGCAGGTGGTCATCCTGTGAAAACTGATATTATTTGTTCCACTAGTTTCAGGATGGTGAGGTATAGACATGAGATAGGTATCCACTTGTCCTGCAGAAACAGAAGCATAGGCTACGTCTACACTAAGAGATAAATTTGATTTGTAATAAATTCTATTTTTAACCTCGTTCTTATGAATGCAAATTTAAGTGTCCACAAGTCTTCTTGAAATTTGACCCACCATTTTTCCATGTTGAGTTTCCATGTCCCCATTGCTCTATGCAGGTTTGACAGCATGAGCAGTGCATTGTGGGTACCTATCCCACAGTGCCTTAGCCCCGCTCGCTTGTGGGTGTTTCATGTTAGAATCCCAAAATGCAAAGCACTGTCCCAGAATTCAGAGCACCCAGTAACAGAATTCAGCCCTCCCCCAAACCCATCTGGGTTCCCTGTGCTGCGCATCCTCTGTGGACTTTGGAGTAGAGACAGGCAGCTGTGCTATCAGCCCTGTCCATCCCAACCCGGTTCTATCAGCCATGTGTCCAGACCTTCATATTTGCGGGCCTGGGTGCTGCAGAATTCAAACTCAAATTCTACTTCAATCAAAAATTCTCAGGCTTCCTGTGACCTTCTTCCTGTACACCTGGATGGAGAGCAGCGGAGAGGGAAGCTGCCATACATGGAGGGTCACTGCATAGCTTTGTGGTATACATAAGGGACGCTTCTAGAGGCTAATAACTTTGTATTAAAGACATGGCACTGCTACACTAACCTTTATGCAAAATTTGAAATTTGAAATTGATGCTATACCTGTCCTGTAATATGGACATTTTGTTATCAGTATCAGGGCTCTTTTGTAGCGAAAATTTAGGCACAGAATTAGGCACCAGAAATTATAGGTGGCAGCACAGCAGGGGAGTTTTGGATTGAATTAGCCCCTAAATCTGGAGTTTAGGCATGTAAGTCTCTATGTCAATTTGGGCCTTAAAGAATTGTTCTCATCAATTACGTATAGTGGTTGACTGACTTGCTCAGTCACAAGGGATTTATGCTGATCTCTGTTTGGATTAGACACCTTTTAAACAGAAGGATAACAAAGAGCAAGTAATGTTTTTATTTACACAACAGCATAGGTATTCAAATGGACAAGTACCTTTTCCCAAACTTTAAACAAAACAAATGCTCAATTACAAAATGTTCGCAAAGAGCAAATAAGGGCTATAAAATACAAATATGGGCTATAAAATATATCTGAATTAAACAAGCATTTGACACTGAACATTTTGTATCAAATGAGACACAGTATCTGTATCTTGGCCAGCAATAACAGTTTTGGCAGACTCCATTCTGAAAAGGGTCTAATCAGTTCTTGCTTTATGTGTAACAGCTATGAGCCCACAGTCAACAGGCAGAGCATATTCAGGCTATCTTACTTATACCAAAACACATATAAATTTCATATTTTAAGTATCGTGTTAAAAGTTCTATTTTAAATATGTTAAGTATTAAGTATCAGAGAGGTAGCCGTGTTAGTCTCTCTCTTCAAAAACAAGAAGTCCTGTGGCACCTTATAGACCAACAGATATTTTGGAGCATAAGCTTTCATGGGCAAAGACCCCCTTCGTCAGGACTTCTTGGATGCGTCTACACTAGCCGGCTACTTCGAAGTAGCTGGCACAAAGTTGAAATAGCACCCATCGCGTCTACACGCACCATGTGCTATTTCGACGTCGAAATCGATGTTAGGCGGCGAGACGTTGAAGTCACTAGTCCCATCTGAAGATGGGAATAGTGCCCAACTTCGACGTTCAACGTCGAAGTAGGATGTGTGTAGACGATCCGTGTCCCACTACTTCGAAATAGCGGGGTCCTCCATGGCAGCCATCAGCTGAGGGATTGAGCCGCTCTGTCCAGCCCCTGCGGGGCTCTATGGTCCCCGCATGCAGCAGCCTTTAAAGCACCATGGACCCCGATATCCTGTGGCAGGAAGCTAAGAGTGTGCAGGCAGCAGCACACGCACGTGCTAGCCCTGCACGCCCTCTCCAGACCCCAACCCGAGCACCCAGCGCCATGGCATCCAGCCAGCCCCCAGAGCACCCCCAGGGCTCCCCTCCTGAGGGGACCCAGGCACCCCCAGCCAGGTGGGGGGCCAAAAGGACGTGGGGCCCCTCCTGGTTGGAGGCCAAGCTCTGAGACCTGCTGGGGCTCTAGGGTGAGGGGGAGGTGCTCCACGTGATGGGGAGCAAGCGGCAGAACACAGAAGCGTTTGCCCAACTGGCCGAGGGCCTGGCCACCCGGGGTCACCCTGCCCGCACTCCAGATCATGTCCGGAGTAAGGTGAAGGAGCTGCGGCAGGGGTACGCCCAGGCCCGGGACTTGGCCAGCCAGTCTGGGGCTGCCCCTGCTGCTTGCCCCTGTTACAGGGAGCTCAGGGCCATCCTGGGCCTCTGGGACACCTCCTCCCGCCCCCCGGCCACCCTTGACACCATGGCCGACAAGCCCCAGCAGGCCTCGGAGCCGGAGTCCGGCCCAGAGGCCAGCCCCGCCCCCATGGCCCACCCGAGGAGCACCCCCTCGGGAGAGCGGAGGAGGGGTCCAGCAGCGAGGAGGGGGGGGCTCTTCATCTACCTCCCCTCCCGGAGCACCAGCCGGGCATCCGCCCACCGGGCTTCCCCCGACCGCGGCAATGGATGGTCAGGTACGTACCCCACAGAGCACACATCCATGGGCCACAGGGCGGGGGCACCAGCCACAACCGGGAGCCTCACACACCCCCAGCGGACCCCAACCCGCGAATGCCCAGCCACAGTATGGTCCCAGGATGGCAGCACGGCCATCAGTGCCTGTCAGCACCCACACCCATGGACAGAATTCAGCCTTAAGCCCGGGGGTGGGGGGACAATGCCATGGCAACAGCCAACTGGGACATCAAACCCACCAATGGGGATGGAGACCCAGCACCCAAATGGGGTTGGGGGGAACGGGCCATGGGCCAGGGCACTGCACTAACAGCCTTCCCCTCCCTCTCTCCCTCTCTCCAGCTGCAACATCTGACACCCCAGGCAACCAGGCACCGTCCATCATCCCCGACAGCCCACCTGAGGCCAGCCACCGCCAGCGGCCAGAGACACCCCCAAGGCCAGAGGGATGGTCCCGCCACCGCCAGACTCTGGGGATGGCCCCTGTGGACCCACACCTCCTGGAAGCTCTCTGGCAGCAGATGGAGGTGGCGGAGGAGAGACTGCAGTTTGAGCGGGAGGAGTCCACCCGGCCGTGGGCGGCATGGGAGGACTTTATGGGGGTCTTTTGGGACATAGCCAGGTCGATCCGGGAGGCCGTTGCCCGGCTCCCATCCCCCGCTGCCCCCCCCACCGGGCTGCCCTCCCTGCTGCTCCACCCGCTGCTCCTCACCGCCTGCTGCCCCCGCCCCACCCGCCTCACCACCTGCAAGCTCCACAGAGCCCACTGGGGCTGAAGACTGGCCAGTAGAGGCATCCCGGCTGCACTTGCCAGTCCTCCCAGCCCCGAGCCGGCCATGCCAGGGACCACGGACACGGGGGGGGGGGGCGGGGTGAGCCATACCTGGTGGGCATCACGCCCCTCTACCTCCACTCCAGACTGACAGCCCAACGGCCGAGCCATCCGCCGGGCCCCCATGTATATAGTTGTCCCCCATGTATATATTTGTCCCCCTTTTTTGTATATTCGTTGCAGTTTCTGTTTCGAACAGCACAAGTTTTGAGGTTTCAGAAAAAAAAAAGGTTTTATTTTCCAAAAAGCTGGAGGTGTGTGCTTGTTGCGGGGGTGGCGTGCGGGTGTTGGGAGTGGCGTGCAGGCATTGCGGGCTGTGTGTAGGGGGGGTCTTCTGGGGAAGGCCAGGGAGGTGCTCAGGGGTCTCCCTGATTGAAGTGGGCCCACAGGGCCTCACAGACCCATACCCCCTCACGGTGGGCCCGGCGGCCGGGTGCGGCAGCCGGCTGGGGGAAGCCCGTGCCGGCGTCTACCGCACACCCCTGGACGAAAGCCTCCCCCTTGCTCTCAACGATGTTGTGGAGCGTGCAGCAAGCGCCCACAACCTGGGGGATGTTTTGGAGGCTGACGTCCAGTCGGGCAAGGAGGCACTGCCAGTGGCCCTTCAGATGGCCGAATGTTCTCTCCACCACGTGGCGGGTGTGGTTCAGGCGGGCGTTGAACCACTCCTGGCTGGTGTTGAGGTGGCCAGTGTATGGGCGCATGAGCCAGGGCTGGAGGGGGTAGGCCGCGTCCGCCACGAGGCAGACGGGCACAGTGGTGTCTCCCAGAGGGATTCCCCCTCTGGGGGATGTTGGTCCCCACCTCCAGCCAGCGGCACAGGCCCGAGTTCCCAGCCGGTCCAGCCCACGTACACATCCTGGAAGTGGCCCCGACTGTCCACCATGGCCTGCAGGACCACGGAGTGGTAGCCCCTGCAGTTTATGTATCTTCCTCTGCTGTGGTCTGGGGAGTGGATGGGGATGTGGGCTCCATCCAGGGCCCCAAAGCAGTTTGGGAACCCCAATGAGGCAAATCCGGCAACAGCTGTGTCCAGGTCCCCGAGTCAGATGACGCTCTGGAGCAACATGGCGTTAAGCGCACGGACCACCTGTGGGGAGGGAACACAGGTGCCCATGAGGCTGTGCAGGGTGCCCCAGGGCCCTTCCCCCAGGCCCCCCTCCCAGGCACCTCCCCGGAAACCCCACCCACCCAGCCCCTCCCTCCCCGGTGCCCCTCCCTCCCCAGCCCCACACCCAGCCCCTCTGTCCCTCCACAGCCCATACCCGGACCCTCCCTCCCTCCCCCCCCAACCCCACACCTGGCCCCCCCCCAGCCCCCAATGGGTGCGTGCCCGGGCCTCCTTACCTCCATGACAACGGCCCCGACCATGGCCTTTCCCACTCCAAACTGGTGTTCCACGGAGCGGTAGCTGTCTGGGGTGGCCAGCTTCCAGGCGGCTATTGTGACCCTCCTCTCGACAGGGAGGGTGCGCGGCATCCAGGTGTCGTGGTGCCTCAGTGCTGGGGTGAGCCACTGGCAGAGCTCGAGAAAGGTCTGCCGGCGCATACGGAAGTTCCGGAGCCACATATCATCGTCCCACTCCAGCATGACGAGCTGCTCCCACCACTCGAAGCTGGTGGGGTAGCTCCAGAGGCGGTGGAGCAGCTGGTGAGGGAGGAAGAGGAGAGCCCGGTGGTCGGGGCATCTCCGTCTGCCTCCGGGGAGGGCTGCTCTGGCAGGAACCACTGTGTGGCCTCCCAGGCAGCACCTAGCAGGGCACTTGCCCCCTGAATGACTACCTGGAGGGCCTCCTCTTCTTGATGCTGCTGCTGGGTGTCCATATCTGCTGTGACTTGGTCTGCGAGAGAGTGGCTACTGCTCTGCAGACCTCGTGCTGTGCAGGCTGGGTGAGTCTGGGAGGGGCCCTTTCAAGGAGCGGCTTGCTGTTGCCCCGGAAAGGCTAGTCCAGGCTGTGACCCGCTCCGTGGTCTTTCCTGGCCCCTTATTTTGAAAGAGGGGGCTTGTGTGTGTGGACGCTCTGCATTTCCTTCCGGGGCGGCTCCTTTCGATGTTCCCCATCGCTACTTTGACGTTGAACATCGACGGCACCAGCCCTGGAGGACGTGTAGACGATATGCGTCAAAGTAGACTATTTCGATGGTCTTACTTCGAAATAGGCTACTTGACGTAGTGTGCTAGTGTAGACATAGCCCTTGTTATGTTATGCTAAGTATTAGTAGCCCCTGAAGATTCCACTATATTCATTGCTATTCGCGTGCTGTTTTTAGAGAAGAACTATTTTAAAACCAAACAAACCATTTCCATCATCCAAAGTGGTATTAATATAACTCTCAATATCTGATGGCAATGTTATTGGCATTCAGTGAAAGCCTCACAAAACACCACTACAGCATATTATATCCCTGACTATTAGATTCTCTCCAGGATACTTGCAGTAAATGGCTTTCCCCTTATATGCTTTTTATACTATGCACTGTTCAGTAACTTCTTTAGTTTCATAATTATTCTCTTACTGGAACAAACTGCATTTTCCTGATCTCATGCAGCAGCTCTGCCAGGCTCACTGCATTGAATTTTACCTAAGATCTTTCAATTTTGTAAGCTGGCAAAATAAACAATTCCTTGACAATCTGTTTACTAGTCACAAACCCTTACCTGTGAAATATTCGTCATGATTTCTCACACTCATCATCTATTCAAGGAACACGACAGAAAGCAGCACATGGTTCACGGAACTGGGATGTATAGAAGATTCTACATAAATCCAGAGCAGCTCCCTAAAGTCAGCGGCGTTACTCTGTGTCTGCACCACAGAAACCACCATCGTGTTGATATTAATTGACGACTTTGTTGGCATGACAGTAGAGAAGCTACAAGGATTGGAGCTGGAAAACCTGTCTCATTCCTAAAAGTAGTTGCTCTAGATCAGGGCAAAAGATAGGGAGATCATCTGTTTCTTAGTGCCAAATGTCCTATATCATGACAATTTTGGACATAGTCTGATATTTTAGCAGTAATCACAAAACATATGATTTTACTCCATGTACAAGCTACTCTGTTCCCTGAAAATAAACTTTGTCTTACATTTTTGTACAGTTGTCAGTTGTTTCCTTGCAATGTGATGCACTTGTACTTTTAGTATTCTAGAGCATGCTGTAATATGGTAAAAATCTAATGTAATCTCCAAGACACAAATAGATCACATAAGGTTAACAGCAGTGCACCCTTGTGCTATGCGAGGCTATTTGGCAGTGGCTTCATCTACAAGTAGCAATCGTCCAGATCAAGAGTTGCCACTTGAGTATAATTCTGCATTCTCTTTTCTGGCTTGTTACATTTTTCCATTTTTGGTGTCAGAAGTCTGTTGTCTGAGACAACAAACTAGTCATTCTTTTCATCACTTGGATTTCACAAATTACTAAATGGAACAAATTAGTCACATGCAAACACCCCTCACATGGGCTAAGCACTTGGAGGCAGCTTCCATGACAGAACTTATGCCAGTTAGTTCCAAAAACACAAGACTCTACTTAGCAAACTCCATAGCCATTCCATCCGGGCTGCCCAGAGGAGGAATGCTTATGCATATGAATAAGCCTGATGTATTCGTTTCAGTAAAGGTCAACAGTACACACATACACAAGCCAGTCTGTCATGTATTCTCTCCCAGTTCAAGCAAAGCACATCCTCAACGGACAACTTAGGGTTCACAATGCTTCAATCCCACAGGCCAGCACTGACTTTAGGGAGGGTTGCTATGCAATGCTCAAGCATTCAGCACAGCCCGTTTATTATGTGATGTTTCAGTTCTAGTGGGTAGAGGGAAGTTTGTTTTGATCACTCTTCTGGCAGACTTGATGCTATTTATTAAGGCCAGGTATAAATAAGGTTCAGGAAAATAATAAAACATTTGTATCATGCTTTTTCATTTTCCATGCTATCTTCTCTATTCCATGGCTCTTAAGACCTTTTATCCATCATTTAATAAATACCTGCCTGACCAGATACCTAAAACTGTAACTAAATCAAACCATTTTCTATTTGTCCACACTACCTATTTGTATGGGTCTCATCGCCATAATTACATCTGAGCACTTTATAGATTTTTATCCTCACAAAATGCTGAGAGTTGGAGAAATATAATCTCCATTTTAATTGTGGGAAACTGAGGCATGTGACAAATTTCTTGGGAGACACAGGTTCAATTCCCAGCTCCACACAGACTTCCTTTGAGACCTTTGTGCTTTAGTTCCTTGACTATCAAAAGGGGAATAATGAGTCCCTAGTTCAGTGGAGTGTTGCGAAGATAACTACATCAAAGATGGGGAACTGCTTTGACATTCACTGATGAAAAGCATCATAAAACGACACATCGCTTCTAAGCTGCGTCTACACTAGGCAGTGCTTTTGAAAGAGCAGGTCCTAGCTCAAGGTAGCACGTGATACCCCCCCTGCGTGCTCTTTCGAACATGAAATCAACGTTAGGCACTGCAGGAATCGACACCACTCTTCCAATCAGAAAATAGGAAGAGGCTGCTCTTTCGATGTCTTCTTTTGAAAAAGGATGTGTGTCGACACTCGGCATCCTGCTTTTTTGAGAGACTGGGGTCTGCCATGGCAGTGATCAGCTGTTAGGTGGAGATGTGCTGCCCAGCCCCTGCAGGGCTCTATGGTCTGTGCATGCAGCGGCTCTTAAAGCTGCGTGGACCAGGAAACCCCGTTGCAGGAAGCTGAGAGCTTACAGGCGGCAGCCATCGCATGTGCTGCCCCTGCATGCCTCAGTGTGACCCTGAGCAGCTGCCAGATGGTGATGGCCAGCACCCAGGCAGGTCAGGAGCCTCAGGGCTCCCAAGGGTCCAGGCGAGGGGGAAAAGCACATACCCTCCTGGACAGAGAATGAGAGCCAGGACTTGCTGGGGCTCTGGCAGGAGGAGGAGGAACTCTGGGTCATGGACATGAAAAGACAGAACGTGGCCACTTTCACCTGGCTGGCTGAGGGCCTGAGTACCCGGGTCACCCTGCCCACACCTGCGGCAGGGTTACGCCCTGGCTCAGGACTCGGACAGCTGGTTGGGGGCCACCCCCGCTTCATGACCCTACTACTGGGAGCTCAGGACCATCCTGGGTCCCCAGGACACCTCCCTGCCAGCCCTTTTGGACACCTCGGCCAAGGAACCCCAGCCAGGAGAGGAGCAGGAGCCTGAACCATTGGCCAGCCCTGCATCACCAGGGCCAGACACAGAGCTGGGCACAGCCGGGGACTGGTCCATTGAGGAGGGGGACCTGGTCATTGACCTCCCTCCTGCACCCCCAGCTGGGCATTGGCCAGACAGCCATCCCCCGACCTGGGCACTGGACCCTCAGGTGGACCCAACAGGGCACGCACCCTGGATCATAGGGTGGGGGGGCACCATACATGACCGGGGGTTCCCCATACTCCTGACAGACCCCAGCCGACCAGGGCCCTGCCAGACTACCACCCTGGGATGGCGGCATGGCCGCCAGTGCCAGTTAGCACCTGTTCCTGTGGACAGTGCCACACTCTGACCCCAGGAGAAGGGGTGGGGGGCAAACCGCACAAAGGGGATGCCCAGAGGGCCACTGTACCCACAGACGGGGGACAGGGGATGGGGACCCAGCACCCACAGGGCAGGGGGTGGTACTCATGACCTGTTCCTCTCTTCCCACCCATTTCCACAGCCACACCATCCAATGGCTGGGAGAGCCTTGCCCCATCAGCTGTCCCAGACAGCCCCCCAGAGATGAGGGATAGTGACCAGCTGGAGCCAACCCCAGGGCCAGGATGGGTCTGGTCGCGGCAGAGCCAGAGGCAGCCAGCAGAAGACCCTCCCCTCGCTGCCTCCAGCTGGTTCCAGGTGGAACTGGCAGAGCACAGGCTCCACTTTGAGGAGGGGGAGGCCGCCTAGCACTGGGCAGCCTGGAAGAGTTCCTCTCCACCGTTAGGCATGTGGCAGCCACGTACCAGGAGCTGTTGGCCCAACTGCCCCCTCCTGCCACTCCCTGCTCCCCTGTTGCCACGATGGCCTCACCCACTATTCCCCGGGAGAGGACACCCCCGGCCCAGACCTCCGGCCCAAGGCTGATCCCCAGCTCTATCTCCCCATACTCCCTGCCGTGGATCCCAGACAAGGTTGTGCTCCTCCACCCCTGCCCCAGAGTGATGGCCCACTGGGCGGGCCACCTTGGTCCCCACTCACTGTAAATAGTCAGACGTTCTGTTATGCTTATCATGAAGTATTACCCACACGGTTTTTGTAGTTAACAATACACCCTTTATTCTTCCGAAACCCCTGCGTGCTGTGTGCTCAGTGGGGGTGAGTGATATGCAAGAGATGTGGGGGCGGTGTATGGGGGGGTGCCAGCAGGCAGGGGGTGTGCAGTGTCGGGGGGGGGAGTGTGTGGGAGGGCCGCCGGGGATGGCTGGTTCGACACTTACTGGGGCCCCTGGTTGAAGTACCGGCTCAGGGCCTCCTGCATGTGAATCCCGTCCTGGTGGGCCTGGCAACTAGGGGTAGCCCATGCCGCCCTTGTCCACCCACCCCTGCAGGAAGGCGTCCCCCTCACACGCTACAGTATTATGTAGAGTGCAGCAGGTGCCCAACACCTGGGGGACATTGAGGGAGCCCACTTCCAGGTGGGCCAGGAGGCAGCACCAGCTCCCTTACAAGCGGCTGAAGGTGCACTCAACCACTTGGTGGGCATGGTTGAGCTGGGCCTTGAAGCGCTCCTGACTGGGGGTGGGGTGGCCTGTATAGGGCCACATGAGCCACTGCTGGAGTAGTTATGCGGCATTGGTCACCAGGCACAGGGGCACGGTGGGGTCCCCCCCAGAGGGATCAGATCCCCCTCTCAGGGAACGTAGGTCCCTGCCTCCAGCTGGTGGCAGAGGCCCAAGTTCCAGAACATCCGCATGTTGTGGGTGCAGCTGGGCCAGCCCATGTACATGTTCTGGAACCGGCCCCAGCTGTCCACCAGAGCCTGCAGGACCCCCAGATGGTAGCCCTTTCTGTTTATGAACCCTCATCCACTGTGTTCTGAGGCACAGACAGGTATGTGGGTGCCATAGGGGGCACCGAAGCCATTTGGGAACCCCAGTGCAGCGAAGCCCAACAATGGCCACGCCCAGGTCCCCGATGCAGATGACGTTCTGCAGGAGGGTGCATACCACCTGTGGGTGGGAAGGGCGTGGGCACCCGGGAGGGTGTATGGGGTGTGCCCAACCCCACCCTGGCCTCACCCTGACAATGCCTTGGCCCCTCCTGGGCCCCAATCCTCCAGTGGGTGCGTGCCCAGGCCTCCTTACCTCCATCATGATGGCCCCAACTGTGGCCTTGCACACACCAAATTGGTGTCCCATGGAGCAGTAGCGCTCTAGAGTGGCCAGCTTCCAGACAGCTATCGCAACCCTCTTCTCCCCAGGGAGGGCGCACTGCATCCAGCTGTCCTGGTGTCTCAGGGCAGGGGTCAGCCACTGGCAGAGCTCCAGGAAGGTCTGCCAGCATATCTAGAAGTTCCAAAGCCAACGGTCGTTGTCCCACTCCCCCATGACCAGTTGCTCCCACTGCTCGGAGCTGGTGGGGTGGCTCCAGAGCCAGCAGAGCACCTAGGAGGGGGCCCAGAGGACCACATGGTCTGGGGTGTCCCCAGTGCTGCAGCCAGGAGGGTGCCCACTCTGCTGGCGGCAGCCAGCAGGGTTTCTAGCTGCTGCTGCTCCATGGTCTTTCCTGTGGGCACTGCCTCTGTGGGGCTCATGGCAGCTCCACAGGCCTTGTGCTGTGCAGGCCAAGGGTGTTGGGGAGGGGCCCTTTAACGGAGTGGCTTGCTGAGGCCACTGTGCAACCCCGTCCATGGCATTTCCTGCCCCATTCTTTCAAAAGAGTGTGTGTGCGTGTGCGTGTGTGTGTGCGTGTGTGTGGACACTCTCTTTCGATGGCCTGGATGGCCCCTTTCGATGCGGCACATGGCTCTTTTGACAGCGCTCATTGACAGTGCCCGCCCCAGCCTGTGTGTAGATGCTCCCCTTCGAAAGGGCGTCTTTTGACTATTCTCTTTTGAAAGGTGCCTTTTTGAAAGAGCTTTCTAGTGTAGACATAGCTCTAGTGTAAAAGGTCCCTGCTGTATTAATTTAGGTGGAATATAGTATAGTATATAGTATAGTCCTGAGTTAACCAATGCTAAACAAGAATTGGGATTTAATATGTAGAGACCTCAGCCTGCTTAGTACTATGGCAAACACAGCATTAAAATTATTTTATCCTTCTATTCAGATAAGGAAAGGAAGGAAAAACACTTAAAAATTTTGAAATAGGAAGTATTAGGACTTTCATTTTAACAGAAAGCCTTGTTCCTGAGCGATGGGCTACACCTATTGTTTTTTATTTTAAGTCCAATTATCCATTTTCTTCCAGGTGGCATTTGGGATTTAGATGGAGCTGGTAGAGGTGGGGATATCACCTGGGTTCCTCTTTCCAGCCAAGACATCTCCCAGAATGGCAGGGGTTGGCAGCCATGATAGTGAAACTCACTCTTTTAAGCCAATTTACCTTCCCAAAGTCTGTCTTTAAGGTGTTCCAAGAGAGAACAGTGAGTGGAATAGCCCATTCCCTCACAATTTTATCTACCAATTACACCCAGTTTCCAACACATCTATTCTGGTTCCTATGACCTTAGCACAGCTCTTGATTTAAAGCAGTAGGCCTTTTTGTTTTGATTAATTCATTCTCTGTCTCTTTTTCATACCTTTTCCAATCAACATTTGTCAGAGTGCTTATGAATGTCCCCCTACCTTCTTCAGTAGAACTAACAACTAGGGTAAAATTTTAGGCTCAAGTGTCACATCACAGCGGGTGTTAACTCTGAGGGTGACAAAACAAAAAACCATGCTACTTTTTACTTATGTAACTCCTTCCATCTGAAAAACTTCCGCTACACTACACGTGAGCAAAATATTTTACTTAATAGTTAACTCTCCCACTCAGTGGGACTGACAGCCACTGTGGGCCCTGGGGCAAGGAGGGAGAGTGGCCCAGCTCAGTGCCCCTGGAATGGGTGGGGCCAACAGCAGTCAGCCCTTAGCACCGCTCAGTCTGCAATGCTGGGCTCCCCCTGTTCCTCAGAGCTATGAAAAGTGGCCGAGCAGCACTGCTGTAGTGTTTCAAGGGGGCCTGGCTGACACTCCTGCTACTTCAGCAGAACTCCCTCTTTGCGCACACACACCCCGTGCCCCCCCCCACCACTGCCCCAGCAGGCGAGCTTGCTCCCACTACCTGTACAAAAAGATAAGTAAATATAATCCTCTCTGTTTTACAGATGGGGCATACAGCAGTAAAATAATTTGCCCAAAGTTACAAATGTAATTAAAGACAGAAGTGGAAATATAATCTCAATACTAACTTTCCATCGTGGTCTATAATGTTGACAACATAACCCCTTTTCTCCTGTGATGCTTACACACAACGTAATGATGAGACAAATATAAATATCTACTTTAGGTTAGATACCCTGGCTTGAGATTTTCCAAGCTGTCTGAGGGGTTAGCATGCATATTAATTTAAATGAGTGTTGGGCAGCCAAATCCTATCAGCAGCTTGGAAAATCAAAGCCCCTTAATACAAAAAGCTATTCTGTCAAAGTGAAATCCTGGCCCCATTGACATCAATGGGACTAGAATTTCACCCACTGTATTTCTGACTTGTCTATGACTAGGTAACACTGGAATTGCCACAGGAGAGACTGTTCTCACAAGATTTGTAAATAAAATAGTTGAACTATTAGCAAGCTTCTAACCCAAACCTTTTGAGTTTTGGCACGTTTGTTTATGGAGGAAATAAATGTCCCAGATCTCTGCAACTTGTTTTATATAGTGTACTATAAGGAAGGCTTTAATTAAAGCTGTGCTCTGTAAACTTGCAAGATTAGTCTGATTTAAGATAAAGGTCATCAGGCAGATACAGACCTGACATAAGTAAATTAATGAAGCAGGACCTAAAGAATTTACTTCCATGATTCTATCCATATTTTCCTCTCAGTGATCTATTTAAAACATCTTCATTATAGATTCCTCTATTTTATTTGCATGTACAAAAATGTTACTATCATTTTCCCATATAAACAGGTGAAGAAGTTCACTGACTAATGCCTATTGGCAAATGTAACTATACCTTAAACCCAGGATTCTGAATGTAAATGAACGACAGCTGTAATATCTTCTTTTGGGGCAGTTTCACTGCAGCTGATTTATTTCTGACCAGTAAGGCTGATCTTAGGCAACCAAACTTTGACTGTCATCTCTCAGGTGAGATTAGTTGCTAGGCAGGGTGAGCTCCTGACACAAGACATGGTCATAAATGCATTATGACACAATGGCAGGCATTAGGACATTACTTGTATACAGTGGTCACCCATTTGACTTTTAATGACAGTATATGCTATGTCCTGACTACAGCATTTTTCTCAAACCTAGATAGCTACAAGCTACAATGCCAACCACCCTTTTATCATCAGAACATGGAACACCAGAACAATGTATGAAACAGGAAAGACAGTGCAAATGGCTGCAGAAATGCGGTGCTATAAGCCTGCAGTGCTTGGGATCAGTGAAACCAGAAGGCTATAGTCAGGACAACTAAGACTGCCTACAGGAGAGATGCTGCTGTACTCAGGGCATAAAGATGACATTTTTCCAAACACAGAAGGTGTGGCAATTATGTTATCAAAAGAAGCACAGAAGGCTTTGATGGGATGGGGAACCCATGGACCAAGAATCATAACAGCCTCATTCAGAACTAAAAGGAAGAAGACCAAGAGGAACTTTATCCAGTGCTGTGCATCACCAATTTGTCACAGTGAAGAAGCAAAAGATGACTTCTATGAGAGACTGCAAGATGTACTTGACAAATTACATGATATAGAAATGAACATTGTGATGTGAAACTTCAATGCCACGATTGGAGCAGAGAACACTGGCTATGTAGAGGTGATGCACCCTCATGGTTTTGGAGAGATGAACGAAAATGGAGTAAGATTTGCAGACATCTGTGCCCTTAACAACCTTGTCATTGGAGGCAGTGTGTTCCCTGAAAAAAGAATTCACAAAGCAACATGGGTCTCTCTAGATCACTTTACAGAGACCCAGCTGATCACCTTTGTATTTGAAAAATATTCAGATCACATTGTGTATGAATGATGAGAGGAGCTGATATAGCATCAGACCACCATCTATTGGTTTCCAAACAGAAAATAAAGCTGAAGAAAAACATGCCAGAAACAGCAACCAGAAGACAGAGTGACAACATCAGCCTCTTGAAAGATACAAAGACAAAGGAACAGTATTAACTTATGTTGACCAACAAGTTCCAGGTTTTACAAGATCTACGCAATGAAGACACAGATCTACACACTTAGTGGCAACAAGTGAAAGAAGCAATAACAGCAACCTGCCAAGAAGTAGTTGGACCACAAAAACCCCAATAAAAGGTATGGATCTCAACATAAATGATACATAAGATACAACAAAGGAAGTGCAAGAAACAAGCAATTAACACCAGCTACACCAGAGAAGCAAAGGCAGTGGTGCAGGAAGAATAACTAAAGTCAACAGGGAGGTGAAGAAGAGTGTCAAGAGAGATACACAGAATTTCATAGACAATTTGGTGGAAGAAGCAGAAGCTGCAGCAGCAAGTGGAAACATTAAATAGCTATACAAGACTCCAAAGAAGCTTTCAGGAAAATGCAGCAGATTTGAATGAGCAGTCAAAGACGAAGAGAGACAGGTGATAGCAGGGACAGAGCAGCAACTGAACTAATGGGCAGAACATTTCAAAGAGCTTCTCAGCAGACCAGCCCCAGAAAATCCACCAGGCATCAAAGCTGCAGAAATTGATCTTCCAATAGACTGTAACAAACCGACTAGAGAGGAGATCAGGAAGGCCACTTGCAAAGCAAAAAATGGTAAAGCCATGGGCCCAGATGCCATTCCTGCAGTAGCCCTCAAAGTGGATATCAGTACCACAGTAGAGATGCTGTTTCCCCTGTTTGAGAAGATCTGGGAAGAGGAGGATACACCAGCAGACTGGAAGGAAGGCTACCTCATCAAGATCCCAAAGAAGTGCAGCTTGAACAGCTGTGAGAAAGATAGAGGAATCACACTTCTGTCAGTGCCAAGAAAGATCTTCAACAGAATCATCCTGGAAAGAATGAAAAATACAGTGGACTCAGAGCTGAGAGACCAGCAAGCCAGCTTTTAACAGAATAGGTTGTGCATTGACCAGACTGCAACATTACGAAGCATATTGGAGGAATCTATAGAATGGACTTCACCACTTTACATCAACTTCATTTACTATAAGAAAGCCTTTGACAGCATACACAGGGAAACCCTCTGGCAACTGAACTGGCATTATGGCATACCAACCGAGTTAGTCAGCCTGATTAAGAACTCTTACGAAGGAATGACCTGCAAAGTTTACCATCAGGGACAGTTCACAAGGGGCTTCAAAGTGAAGGCCACAGTCTGACAAGGCTACTTGTTGTCACCTTGCCTCTTTCTCCTGGCGATAGACTGGGTCATGAAGAGGACAACATCAGAGAAAAGAAATAGGATCCAGCGGACACTGTGGACCCAGTGGATGACCTGGACTTTGCTGATGATTTGGCACTTTTGTTCCACAGCCACTGACAGATGCAAGAGAAGATATCACACCTTGTCGACATTTCAGCTACAGTTGGCTTGAATATCCACAAGAGAAAACCTAAGATCTTGAAAATCAACATTAGTAGTGCAGAGCCAGTTATACTGGGTGGTAGGGCACTGGAAGAAGTTGAGGTCGTCAGAAACCTGGGCAGTATCATCGACAAAAAAGGGGGCACCGATGCTGATGTGAGAGTGAGGACTGGGAAAGCAAGAACAGCTTTTCTCCTCATGAAAAACATCTGGAATTCTAAGCAGATCAGAACTCAGACTAAGATCAGGTTATTCAACTCCAATGTCAAATCAGTTCTACTGTATGGAGCAGAAACTTGGAGAACAACAAAGAAGACTGTCCAAAAAAATCCAGGCGTTTATCACTAATTGCCTTTGTAAAATCCTTCAGATCCCCAGGCCATATACCATCAATCTCTAAGACCTGTGCTCACTGACTCACCAACTTCTAGCCAAAGAAGAAATCAGGAAGAGAAAATGGTGATGGATTGGACATAGACCTTAGAAACCAACCACCACCACCACAAGACAAGCCTTAAGTTGGAACCTACAATGAAGAATGAAAAGAGGGTGCCCAAGAATCACCTGGCCTAGAGACCTGAATGCAGACAATAAAATGACAGGATTCATCTGGTCAGACCTGGAAAAGATTGCCCAAGACAGGGGCCTCTGACAAATGATCATCAGTGGTCTGTGCTCCAAGATGTAGGAGACTTACTACTACCACTAGATAGTAAAAAGATAAAGTATATTGTCATGGAAGTTGTTACATAGGAATTTGTTCTTATTATGGAAAAGAAAATGAGAAACCTTTCACACTGTATGTAGAAAATGTTCTTCTGGAAATAATTTTAGTTCAATATTCCTATCAATAGGAATGACATCAATTTGTTTGTAATCTATAACTCTCAAATAAACCAAATAATGAATCGTGTCAGTCATTTTAGATCCAAATTTAGTTAAGTAAGTTGAGAGACATTAAAAGGCACAGTGCCAAAAGTGAAATCTCTGCAAGCTGCATGGAAGCTTTTAAAAAACACTACAATAGAGGCTCAAATATACACTCCAAATTAAGAAAAACATAGTAAGAGAACTAAAAAAGGGCAACTGTGGCTAAACAACAAGGTAAAAGAAGCTATGAGAAAACAAAAGGGCAATATTTAAAAAGTGGGAGTTAGATCTAGTGAGGAAAATAGAAAGGAATGTAAACTCCAGCAAATGAAGTGTCAACAAATATAATTAGGAAGACTCGAAAGGAATTTGAAGAAGAGATAGTCAAAAACTCGAAAATAATAGCAAAAACATTTTTTCAGTACATCAGAAATAGGAAGTCTGCTAAACAACCAGTGGAGCTACTGGACAATTGAGATTCTAAAGGGGCACAAAGATGATAAGACCATTGCAGAGAAACAAAATGAATTATTTGCATCGGTCTTCTCAGTTGAGGATGTGAGGAAGATTCCCAAACCTGAGCCATGGTTCATAGCGGACAAATTTGAGGAACTGTCCCAGATTCAGGTATTATTAGAGGAGGTTTTGGAACAAATTATAAACTAATAATTCACCCAAGAATTCTGAAGGAATTCAAATGTGAAATTGCAAAATTACCAATTGTGATTTGTAACCCGCTCTTTAAATCACCATCTGTATCAAATAAGTAGAGTATAGCTGATGGTACACCAGTTTTTGAAAAAAGGCTCCATAGGTGATCCTGACAATTATAGGCTGGTAAATCTAACTTCAGTAACGGGAAAATTGGCTGAAACTATAGTAAAGGACAGAAGTGTCACATATGTAGATGAAAATAATTTGTTGGGAAGAGTCAATATTGTTTTTGTAAAGGGAAATCATGCCTTACAATCTATTAGCTTTCATTGAGGAGGTCAAGAGACATTGGACAAGGGGGAATCCAGTGGATGTAGTAAACCTAGCCTACATCTACATTGCTGTGGCAGATCGACCCATTCAGAGTCAATCTTCCAGGATCTGATTTTACACATGCATGAAATGACACTCTCAGGGGTCAAATCTTCCTATAGAATGGTTGGGTCTAAATTAACTGTTACCACTCAAGAGGGAGAACTTGAGTCTTTGTTGCTCTCGGAAAACATCCAGTCAATAAGCAGCGGCAGTTAAAAAGCAAACAGAATGCAAGGAATCATTAAGAAATGGATATATAATAAAACAGAGAATATCATATTGCCTTTATATAAATCCATAATATGCCCATCTTGAATGCTGTGTGCACAAATGGACACCTTATCTCAAACTATGTATACTGGATTTTAAAAGGGTCAGAAAATATTTTAAAAAAATGATTGGCCATGTAAGGAAAAATTAATAAGACTGAATTTTCAGCTTGCAGAAGAGACATAAGGCTGGGACATGATATAGGTCTATAAAATCATGACTGGTGTGGAGAAAGTAAATAAAAAACGTTATTTACTTTTTCTCACAACACAAGATGCAGGGGGTCGTCAAATGTAATTAATAGGCAGCAAGTTTAAAACAAATAGAAGTATTTCTTCAAACAACACACAATCAACCTGTGGAATTCCATACCAGAGAACATTGTGAATTCCGGGACTTCAACAGGGTTCAAATAAAAGAAATTCATGAAGGATAGGTCCATCAATGGCTAATGGTGAGGATGGGTAGTGATGGAATCCCTAGCCTCTGTTTGTCAGGGCTGGGAATGGATTACTTGATGATTGCCTACTCTGTTCTTTCCTCTGGAGCACATGGCATTGGCCATGTTCAGTAGACAGGATACTGGCTTAGATGGACCTTTGGTCTGAGCCAGTATGGACATTCTTATGTTTTTAAATTCACAACCATCCTATAGAATGTTGAGTTATCTTACTGATTGTTATTGGGGGTTGTCAGTTTTACATATAGTTCTTCAAGTAATTCACAGTTGAATTTACTTGTCAGGTAAGACCTAGGGACCCAATAGGGATTCTCCTGGAAGAAGATACTACTTGAATTATGGGTAGCAGAGTTTTTTAGTCCACTGTTCCAGGGCATTAGGGCTAGATCCAAATTCTTTTAAAGTCAATGTGAGTCTTTACATTGACTTCAATAGCCTTTTTCATGGCCTTATCATATTCTGACATATCTCCATTAACGTCAATGCCCATCTTCAAAATCATACATGCTTACATATCTGTACTTAAAATACTATCTAAAATATATATATAAATAAAAGACCCAACTTTACTGGTTTAAGGACTGAGTTGCACATCATTTCAGGCTTTCTCATCTGTTATGTCCTTTTCTGAGTCTTTACTTAACATTTAAAATCTGGTTTCCTAACTTTGGATCTTGGCGGATGATAAGCTGCTCACTACTGCAAATTTTATTGATTATGTTCCTTTATTATTTTGCTCTGAATAAAGAACTATCAAAATTGAAATAGGTAGCAGAGAGGTAGCTGAGTTAGTCTGTATCTTCAAAAACAACAAGAAGTCCTGTGGCACCTTATAGACTAACAGATATTTTGGAGCATAAGCTTTTGTGGGCAAAGACCTGATTTGTCAGATGCATGAGTGGTGGGATAGGGGGGAAGGGGTTTCAGAGGAGGATTTAGTCTGTTCAGTTCACTGCTGATAATAGGCCACATCCACCCTGACTGAATAGACCTTGTCAGCTCTGGCCCTCCCCTTTACTGAGACTCCCTCTTTAAATCCTCTTCTGAACCCCCCTACCACTCATGTATCTGAAGAAGCGGGTCTTTTCCCACAAAAGCTTATGCTCCAAAATATCTGTTAATCTATAAGGTGCTGCAGGACTTCCTGTTGTTTTTAAAATTGAAATACTTAGCTATGCATTGGTGTCATTCATTCATCCTCCCTAAGCATGGGCTAGCATAAGGGTTTTGGGTTTTTTTTGTCTGTGGGCTATTTCAGTCCCATGAACTAGTCTTTCAGGGACTCCAAAGCCTTCTTGCCAACCCAGGAGTATGTTAGAGAAAACAATACCAGGAATGAAGGGAGAACAGGAGTCTAGATTAGATGGACCTCGGGTCTGATTCAGTATGGCAATTCCTATGTTCTCAAGATGTTTTTGTACATAAAGTTCTAAGGTGTTATAATTGATAATCTCATAATATCTAAATAAGTGTGAAAGGATTTATGATCAATGAGTGAGTTACTTCTGATGTCACAATCCCAACACAGAAGGTAACAAAAGAGCGAGGGAGAATAGGAACTATTTGAGAGGCATAGTTCCATCACCCAACACAATGAGATTTCCATAGGACAGCAACAGGAAGGGATCAGGTGGAGAAGAGAGAAAATATGAACAGAAAAGAGAGGGGTAGGACAGCAAAACAGCAGAGAGAATGGCCCAAGCTTCATATTTTACTCGTGTATTTTCCTCAGCTTCAGTGGGAATGCTCACATAAGTAACAGCTCCAGTTGCTGGCTCCATGCTCATGCTAGAACCAGCATGCTGAGTGCATTGTGTGCCAAGGGCACCTCTTACCAGGCCACTGCTCAGTCAGTCTCTTGTCCCTTTGCCCTAGGGGCTGGGGCTTGCAAAGTATCTTTGTGGTTGGGAGCCCAGCCACTCCTCCTGGGATTCCCTCCCCTGCTGTTTCTAAGCTGGAGTTGGTCTGACTCCCTCTCAGGCTTCTGCTCTTCTTGCTCTCTGTCTCTCTTACACCACACCTGCCAACTGTAGAGGGTTTCTAAAGGCCTTCATCAAGCCCTCAGTGGAGTCAGTTGGCCACAATCTGCCTGAGCCAGCTCCCTCCCAGCTACTTGTAATTGTCTTGCTGCCCTCTCCTTGGGTGTGTCTACACTTGCATTCCTCTTCCGAAAGAGGTATGCAAATGGGGTAAATCAAAAATGCAAATGAGCTATACATTTGCATATCTGGCACCTCATTTGATATTCTAATTTTGAAAGAGCTTCCTTCGAAAGAAGAAAGCCAGTGTAGACACTGCTCTTTCAAAAGTAAACCCCATCTTCGAAAAAATCCTTCTTTCCTTTATTTAATGGGAAGAAGGATTCTTTCGAAGATGGGGTTTACTTTCAAAAGAGCAGTGTCTACACTGGCTTTCTTCTTTCGAAAGAAGCTCTTTCAAAATTAGAATATGCAAATGAGGTGCCAAATATGCCCATGCTGCCACTTGTAACTGCCTATACTAATTGGCTACAGTACTATTTTTGAGTATGACATATGTCCATGCAAGCTGAGAATTATGCCTCTAGTGCCAAGCACGGACATAGCTCAAGTGTCATGAGACTTGGCCATCTGTGCCTCTTATATGAAAAACCCTACTTCCTACCTAGTTGTAAGGAAAGATGATGACGCTAAACAGCGCTATAAAAAGGGTGGAAATCAAAAACAGAGCCTCCAGGTGTGATGCTATGGAAAGATTGGAGGCAGAGAATCACCCTGTTTCTAGCAACACTACTACTCAAATAAAAGAAAAGTTTGGCTGTTTTTTGCTAAAACATAAAAAACAAAGTGCTTTGCTAGGCATGTGCAGTTATTCTAGTTATAATGAGTATATCCCATACTAGCAATATGTTGCCTGGTTTCATCTTGATTAGTAACAGCTGGTGGCCATTCAAAGAGCTCTTTGACACAGAGTACATATTACTCACATGACACCATTCCCCAACAATACAGAGGTGTGTACACACTGGGAGCTATGCAAATATTAATGTACTATTGAAGTCAGTGTGACTATTCGTGTGCGTTCAGTATCACTCACTGTAGTAAGCAGAGCTTGCAAAGTTGGATAATGCGTTTTTGATTTCCACCCTCCGCATAGCATTGTAATAGTACTCAATGCTTATATGACCAAAGTAAATATAACCTCAGATAGAGCTGGGTAATTAGTTTTCAACTTTGTTAATGACAACGTTCTGTTAATTAATCACAATAATACTCATAATAATATTACCAACTGATATTGAAGGTCTTTAGCCATCTTTAGACAATCACAGTGAAAAGAATTACTTGTGGCAGGTGAAAGTCAGCATCTATAAACATGGCATTCTTTCTACACTTACTACATCTGTGCATTTTGTGCAGCTCATGCATCGCACGAGGCTTTGCAAGTGTAGCGCATCCTTTATTGTGCAATCTGTTTTTAAAAAGTGCTCATTATTTCAGTGCCATCACAGTCGTCTGGGTTAATTCATATTTGACTGAATGTCTACTTTAAAAACATATTGTATATTAATTTAAAAAATGGACTTTAGATGCTAATACAGCCATTATGTTTTAATAAGTTATTGATCATTTATTTCAATTTACCAAGATAGTTCCCCCAAATTGTTATATGTTAGTTGACTTCACTAATTAACCTTAGTTGAAAATAGTAAAGTAAACCAACTGCACGGTGGCTTTTAGAATGCAAATGCATATTAAAAGTAGAATATGGCTAGGCAAAATGCATGTAACTTTTCTTCACATTAAGTTTGTAGGAATTTTAACCAATTTATAAGTATAGTAAATTATACTCCATTTTTTGTATTCCATCCTTACATTTGTTTTTCATATGGCTTACTGAAATCTGTGTTTTGAAGACGTCAGCATTTGGTTAATACTACATATCCTATAATGGATTAAAGAGAAATGGAAACATTTCTTACCTGTAAAATCTGCAGAAACTGACTTCCAAGAGCTGCCTGTATGAGGTTCCTCAAATTTCTGAACTCAGAATATCCTGGTACAAAGTTCACACGACATAAAACAAACTATGTAATCTATCACTGAATTAGTAGCTATCAAATAACTTCTTATCCAGTAAATTGGAAATACTATGTTTTAATTCTTCCACACTTACAGTTTAAAGTAACCTCTTTTGTGTCTACTTCTGAGTATGAAAACATCTGTCTTTGCTTAACATTATGTCAGAACGATTTAAAAACAAACATCATTTAACTGAATTTTAACAATGCCCACTGTAACACCACAGTTCATAGGATTGTATTTCCCAGCCACTGTACTGTTTTTAATTTATTTGCATACACATTATGAAGTATGTGATTTATTACCAAAATGATACCAACTTCTGTCCATTTGATTACTTTTTATTGGACTAACTTCTGTTGGTGAGACAAGCTTTCAAGCCAGACAGGTCTGGGAAAGGAACTCCCAGACTTACAGCAAAATGCAAGTGAAACAGATTGTTTGGCATAGCTAGCACGTTTGTAAGAGCCTATTCAGGGTGGCATTTTTGTGGTCATAGACAAAAAGAGGGGGTTAGTGAGTTACAGAATGCAGTAATAAACCATAAATCTGGTATTTCTGTTCAGTCCATGATTTTTCAAGCCTGGTCTACGTTACAGGGTTAGTTTGACATAAGCTGCCTTGTATCAACTTAGCTATGGAAGTGTCATCATTTAACTTTGACTCCCTCTGAGGTGAGTGCCTCTTTACACTAAATTTAGGCTGGATCTACACTACAGAGTAGTATAACTAGGTTGCTTGAGCGTGTGAAAAACACTGTCCCCCTGAGCAATGCACTTACCCTGACCTAAATCTTAGGTAGAAAGCACCATGTCAACATAGCTACCACCTCTTGTAAAAAGAAGAAGCTTTCTTACTGGCATAGGAGCATCTTAAATTGCAGTTGTGCTGATGCAGCATTTTAAGAGTAGACCTCCCCTAAGTAACACTGCCTCCTGGAATAGCATAGAGTCACGGATGATGTAATTAGGTCAACACAGTCATCAGCAGCAAGTTATATGAGCTGCTGGTACCCTGCTGGTTGACTGGAGAAATTAAAATTGATGGAATGGTTAGAGACCTTGTTAATGTTTTTAATGAAATAAGTACTTCTGGGAATTATGTCATTATGGGAGATTTTAACTGACCAGATATAGACTGGAAGACAAGTACTACTAATAATAATGGGGTCTAGATTTTCCTAGATATGATAGCTGACACATTTCCTCACCAGACAGTCACTGAACTAACAAGGGGGGGGTGGTGCCATTTTAGATTTCATATCAATCAGTAATGAGGACTTCACAGAACTGGTTGTAGGGGACAACCCCTTGGTTTGAGTGATCATGAGCTAATTCAGTTTAAACTAAATGGAGAACTAAACAAACATAGAACTGCAATTAGGGTCCTTGATTTCCAAAGCGAAAGCTTTAAAGAATTAAGTGCTAAAAGCTGAGCAGAGTCGGACCTTGCAAAGGAAATAGTAAATAAAAGGTTCTACATTGTACAATATACAAGTGGGAGCATTAACTGCTGAGGGTAGGGTAGAGGTTTAAAGACAAACTAAGCATGGGCCCAGTACCTAAACAAATACTCTCCCTCAGTTTTTAATAAGGGCAACAAGGAGCTTATTGACGGTGACAGGATGGCTAGTGGGAATGAAGCTAAACAAGTAGAAATGATCACATATTAGGTGGAGTCAAACAGTTTAATGGGCCTAACTTGTACAGCCTGGATAATCTCCAGCGAAGAATACTAAAGGAACCAGTATCTGAAACTGCAAGCCCAGGAGCAAGGATTTTTGTAAACTCAGGGGTTGTACCCTATGATTGCAGAATTGCTAATACAGTTCCTATTTTCAGCAAAGGGGGAGAGGATACAATCCTGAAAACTACTGGCCTGTAAATTTGATCTCACTTCTATTCAAGGCCTTAGAACAAATTTTGAAAGAGAACGCAGTTCAGGTTCTACAGGTAAGTAATGACTGGGACGAAATACAGCACGGTTTTACAAAATGTAGAGGGTGTCCTCTCTTTGATCTCTTGCTTGGAGAAGATAACATTTTTTAGACAATGGAAATGCACTAGATGTAATCTACCTGGATTTCAGTAAAGCATTTGATTCTGTTCCATATGGGACATTCTTAGTTAAATTGGAGAAGATGTGGATTAGTATGAGAACTGAAAGGTAGATAAGGTACTGGTTTAAGGGGAGACTAGGCTGGATAGAAGTTACTAGTGGAGTTTCTCAGGGACTGGTTTGAGAATCAGTCATATATAGTGCATTTAATAATGACTTTGGCACAAAAAGGGAGTGTACACTAATAACATCTGCAGATGACACAAAGCTGGGAGGCATTGCCAACATGGAGGAGGACCAGAATGTAGTACAAATAGATCTGGATGACTTTGTAAATGAGAATATTAGATAGCCCCACGCCTTGCTTGTACAGCTATAAGGTTTGCTCTAAGCTGGATTCTTTGCCTTTGGAAGTTACAGAGGAGCAGAAGGACCTGAGTGTTTGATCACAGGATGACTAGAAGCCATCAATTTGATGCAGTCAGGAAAAAGGCGAATGCAGTTCTAGGTTGCACGGGGTGACATATTTCCAGCAGAGACAGGGAAATGTTAGTCCCACTTTACAAAGCACTGGTGAGACCTCATCTGTAATATTGTGTGCAGTTCTGGTTTCCCATGTTTGAGAAAGATGAATTCAAACTGGAACAGCTGCAGAGAAGGGCTACTAGGATCATCCCTGGAATGCAAAACCTATTTCATGACCATATACGCAAACAGTGTGGCTTGTTTATCTTAACCAAAAGAAGGCTGAGGGGATACAGTAATGCCGCCGTATGCACGATTTCAATTTGCACTCAGCTGCCAGCTCCTGAAAGCCCCGGGGATCTGGGAACCGGGCTGCCACGAAGCTTCTGTCTCCCCCCGACTTGCGCACAATTTGAGTTAGGCTGGGGTTGTGAGGAATACAACCCCCGCATAACTCAGGGGTCTATTGCATATGATTGCTTTCTATAAATACACCAGACGGATAAATACTTGGGAGAGAGAGAGGAGTTCTTTAAGTTAAGTACTTATGTGGAGGTAAGAACATATGGATACACACTGGCCATCAACAGGTTTAGGCTTGAAATTAGATGAAGGCTTCTCACCATAAGGAAAGTGAAGTTCTGCAACAGCTTTCCAAAGGGAGCAGTGAGGGGCACAAAATCTAACTGGCTTCACAACTGAGCTTGATAAATTTATGGAGGGGATGGTATGATGAGGCTGTCTACGCTGGCAAGTAGCTGCTTTGTAACTGGTAGTAGCAAAACTCTCCCTTGGTTGATGCTGGGACACGAGATGTGGAGGGCTCTGTGACATTACAGGCAATTCTTTCCTTGGTGTCTGAATGGTGGGTCTTGCCCACATGCACGTGATCTAACTGAGCACCAGATCTGGAGTCAGGAAGGAATTTTCCCCTTGGTCATATTAACAGAGACTGTTATTTTTGTTTTGTTTTTCCCTTCCGCTGCAGCCTGAGTCACTTTCTGGTTTAAACTAGCGTAAATAGTGAATTCTGTGTAACTCAGCCAGAGGTTGTGGGTCTATTAAAGGAGTGGATGGGGGAGGTTTGGTGGCCTGTAATACACAGGAGCTCAGAATAGGTGATCATGATAATTCCTTCTGATCTTAAAGTCAAAGAGGCCTGTCAGACAAGCACTCATTGGCTCAACAATATGGTGCACTGCAAGGTGGGCCAAACTGGGATGAGCTCTGATGAAGGGCACTTTGTGATTAAAGTCTGATAACATGGAATGATCCATTTCAGAGTCTGTCCAGATTCAAACCAGGGTGAGCAACCTTTCAGAGGCAGAGTGCTGAAATTTGACATTTTGCCTTCTATCCCAGTGCTGGTGATACTTTTAAAAGTCACTGATAGTCCTACTTACAACAGCTTCATTAATAAATAAAGCCCATCAGTGATGCACATGTCAGTTTGCTCTAATTCTTATGAATAATTCTGTAGAAATACACTGTTGTAATTAGGGCTTCAGAACAACGAGGTCAAATATCATTAACAAAGAAACCATTGTTTTGCCTTTGAACTCAAACCTCCCAGTGCCCGTGCTCTGGTGGGAGTTCCAGCCCCGTCCTGTGCTATGGAGGGGGCTGTGGGGAGGGGACTCAAGCCCCAGCTCTGTGGAGGGGACTTCAGGGAGGGGGCCTCTGGCCCTACCCCATGGAGGGGACTCCAGGGAAGGAAGGTGGGGCTCTGGCCCCATGGTGCAGCAGGGGCCCCTCTGACAGTGGCTCCAGCCCCACGCCTCACTGTGCGCCCCTGTCTTCTGGCCCTGTGTTCTAGCAGGGGCTCCAAAGTAGGGGGGTGCATCCCTGCACTGCAGTGGGGGCCCCAGTCCCTGGCCCCGTGCCAGAGGCCCTGTGCTACAGTGGGGTCCTCTGTGGGTAGAGATCCTGCCTAGCACAGCCTTGGTCCCTCTCAGTGGGCTGCAGGGGGTAGGGGGAGCTCCGAATCCAGCCCTGTCCCTGAGCCATGGTGGAAGCCTCCACATTTGGGCTCCAGCTCCAGCCCTGGCCCCACGTCCCCAATCTCTCCCATACTGCATGGGTCCAGAGCACCTGCTGCATTCTGGTCTAAACTGGGCCATGTACGAGAGCAGCATGCATGCCGGGTTTGCTGACCCTTGATTTAAATACTCCTACTCTCACAAGTCAGACCTGAACACTGGCCTTTTGACACCTATAGAGTGGACAGAAGCTTCCAGAAAGTAAAACTGCCCTGGAGTCCCCATGCAGCATTATTTTGGGTATTTAAACTTTTAAAAAATATTTCACATCAGCTAATTTATGGCCAAATTGGGCCCAGCCCATCTGCGGTACTCAAGACTTCGCTTTCATTACTTCCACAGAAAGAGGTGAACAACTGCAGTCTTTGTATTTCCCTATGCAGAGGGGGAATTAGCTGCAGCAAACTCTCCAAAAGGAGAAGAGGAGTGGGTTGGCCAACACTCTGTCCGCCCTTCACACCAGGTAGGGCAATGATTTTGATGGGGGCCGCTCCAAGAGCTTGTAATTGGTCAAGGGCCGCAGTTTTCTACAATGGAGGAGGAGGTGTGGAGTCTCGGGTGGGGCTAGGATGTAAAAGGGAGCTCAGGATAGAGAATTGGGGTGTAGAAGTGTGCAGCATTCCTCAGGGAGCATGGGTGCAGGAGATGGTTCCAACCTGGAGGAGTGTAGGAGGTGGTGAACAGTCTGGGAGGGGCAAGGGTGCAAGAGGGGAGGCAGGGGTTTGGGCTGTGGCCTGGGATGGGGGAATGGGTTGTAGGATCTGTGAGAGGGTATGGGTGAAGGAGAGGATTCTGACCTTGAGGAGGGCTGTAGATGGGAGGTAGGATCCTGGAAGGGGTGTGGGTGCAGCAGCTGTGGTGCAGAGTCTTTGGGTCACATGGTGTAGAGGTAGAGAAGGAAGGCAGAAGGTTGGAAGAGCGGGAGGGTCTGGGCTGCTGGCTGAGGCTCTTGCAGGCCAGATCCAGTGGCTTGGTGTGCCCCATCTGGTCCATGGGCCGTATTTTGCACAGCTCTGCTCTAAGCTATCCAACAGAACTAGGCACCTGCACAGGAAGGGTACAATGAATCCCACTAAAAGTACATTATTGGACACCCCCCCCACCCCCCACCCCCCGGCACACACACACCTTAGATCTCTATGGTACATTGTATACTTTTAGGACAGGTCAATGATGCATTGAAGATACCACTTGCTGGTGCAATGGGTCTCCTACTTGATAGGGTCGTTATATAGTCAAAATAGTTTCATGGAATTTCCAGAGTTTTTCCAATTATTGTTAAACATGAAGCACCAATATACAATAATTAAAAAAATTATCCTATCTATTTAATCTATTTTATCAGTTGTGGTAAATACAGAAAACTGTTCAGGAGAACAGTTTTCTAAAGGAGATCTAAAGTAAGTGGAATAAAAGAAACAGAAAATCAAGGAATAATATTTTGATCATAAAATCTTCCTGAGACATATTTTGCTAGTGTGTCACTTATCTTCAGCCTGAAGTAAAAGGTGATGTTCAGCTGCAGGGGAGCACTGAGAGCCATTGCTCTGTTCCCAACCTTTTTGAGATGGGGACCCATTTGGACAATTCAGGAAAACTTTGTGACCCAAAGCAATTCAAAACCCAGGGGGGGTGGGGGTTCTCCCCTCAGAAAAATGTGCACACACACACTGCCCTCCTGTCCCCCAGCTTAAACTCCTCAGACCCCACTCCACCCCGCCCCCCCAGACTTAGTCCCCTATCAGATAGGTTTGCCTGACTTTTGGAAAACTTATGCAGAACAGGCAGCCCCACCCATGGGATCCCCAGTCAGGGCTACCTGTCCCACATAAGATTTCCAAAAACCAGGGCAGGGACCCTGGAAGCCCTACAGCTGGGAGCCAGCTGGGGTGCAGAGCCCTGAGGCAGCACCAGCCATGGGAACCCTGGCCAGGGAGGCATTGGAGTCCCCAAAGCCCCATGGTTGGGAGCTGCCCCCCATTTCCAGGCTTAAACCCCTCTCAGTCCCCCCACCTACCTCACATGAGTTCCATGTGCTGCTACCCCTGCTGCTCCTTCACTGGGCTGCTACCACCTCATCCTCTGTGCAGCTCCTCCCAGCCCTCCTATTCCCTTCCTCCACCTGCAGCACAGGCAGTTCCGTGCCCTGCCTTGCACACTGAAATGTGACTCAGTTTAACTGGTTTAGCAGCTGGACCCCTCCTGCCAGCCATTAAACCAATGACATTGAGTTTCATTTCAGCACAGCAGGGCAGGAACTGGGAGCTGGAAGAGTGAGCAGCAGGAGATCTGCAAATGGCTCCTTTAAGAGCCACATGCAGCTTGGAGCCACCTAGCAGGCATCCCCTATCAAATCTAATTGTGACCCATAGGTTGGGAATCCCTGTTCTAGAGACCCAATTCCTCTGGTTGCTCAGGAGGTGTGAGCAGGGAATTTTGTGTCACCTATTTATGACATACAACATATTACTGCAGAACATTCCTGAAAAAGGGTTCATTTTTCAAATCATGCTGCTAGATTTTCCTCACCATTTTCAGTGAATTTCTGTTTTGTTTAGAAATAAAATCCCAGAAATGTCAGTATTGTCTAGTGCAATGAAAAGTCATAGAGCCCCTCCGTGTGGTAAGTTCCAAAATGTAGCCCATGAACAGAAAGCTGTGGTCTCTTGGGCTAATAATATGTTTTGAATATTTGTGGCTTTTTAATGCACATACTGACACACACACAAGTTTAATATTAGTAATATATGAGAAAAATGATATAGCATGTGAGTCAGGTAGCAACTAGCCCTGAGCATGCATTCAGGAGCCACTTTTGGGATGCATGCACATGCACAGACTCACAACCCAAAATTCTACCAGCCCTGAACCACAACTATTCTCAGTTCTCGCCATTCTGTCTAAATACAGAAGAAGTGGGCAAGAATGGAAGGATATCCCTGTAAGTTAATATTTGCACAGCATCTGAGCTTCACAGAGCTTTACGGAGATGTCAAAAGATATTATCTCTGTCCTCTGCATTACAGGTTCTGTGGGGTGCAGATACCACATACAGTCAGTACTGACTATATGACAGTATCTGACGAAGCAGGTCTTTGTCCACAAAAACTTATATTCCAAAATATCTATTAGTCTATAAGATGCCCCAGGACTTCTTGTTGTTCTTGAAGATACAGACTAAGATGACTACCTCTCTGAGTACTGACTATAAGACTTTAAGCAGAAGAGACAAAAGAGAGAAATGAGGAATGTGGAGAACATGGCCTTGGGATTATAATGAGGGTGTGGTGGGAAATGAAAAGCCAAATTTATCCCAGCTGTAAATCCATTTAAGCCAAAAAATTATGAAAATTAATTTAACTCATTTTGTTGCCGGGGCAGAGCAAAAACAAGTTGCTTTCTGCAAAATAGCATTTGCTAACTTTTGTCTGAATTCCAAACAGCTGTTAAATTTGACCACTTCATTTACAGTGGAGCATAAAAATCACTAATAATCCTACTGTTTACAGAAATACATTAGATACACATTCTCTGATTCACAAACCTGTGTAGTTCCAAAATGATCCAGCAGGGGCCAGGGTATGCATATTAAATCGCTTAACTCAAAAGTTTAATTCTTGTGAAAACGCTCCATGTATATCTTATATTGTTAGAAAAACATACATTCACAAATAATTATTAAAATTTTAAATACCCTTTAATTTAAACAAATAATTTTATAACGGCAAGTAATGAGACTTAGCCAATTAAGTTAGGTAAAATAACAGCTCTGTTGTTCAACAATGACAAAAAAGTTGAATAGATTATTAAAGGTCATGGACGAGCTTTTAATGCAAACATAATTCTTTCAATATCTACTCAGAAATGTTGTTTTGTTTTTGTTTTTTAAATAGAATTCTGCAGCACTTTGCACTTGAAGGATTGTATCTGTTTTCAGAGATTTCTCTTGTATCTGCACATAGGCAGGCTGCTTACAAGAGGAATTATATGGGCTAGTCTCTGAGATTGTGCAGTGGGACTGCTATGCCATATCCACTAACAAAACCCATTTCTTCCCCTTCCTTTTGGGTCAACTGCAGGTCAGAACTTTTTTTTTTTTTTAATTATTGTAATCTATATTGAAACAGGGTTTCAAGCATTCTGTGCACAAATGCAGAAAACCAGAAGCTGTTAACTAAATGTAAAGTTGTACAGAAAGTAATAGGATTCACCGGAAATTTAAGATGGTTCCATACAAATCATTCGAAAACCAGTCATCAGCTACCACAGTGATGAAAATCTGCAACTATGTCTAGATTAGAGCAATCTATCGACAGAAGTTTTTGTTGCAAGATATCTTGATAGATCATGGCCAGACAGCAAAGCAGATTGCTCTTTAAATCTGCCCTGTCAACAGGAAGTGGCCAGACTGCCTGGCTGCTCTCTTGACAGAATGACCACCTGGAATACCATCAGACAGGGCCACATGGCCAGCAATCCCTTCTGAGAACCCTGGCGAGATGTGCCCTAAAAGGCACCCCCCGTCGCCCATGCCCATTCCCTGCCCATGCCGAGGTGTGCTTACCTCCGTGAGAGATAGCACAGCTGCTAGAGCAGAGCTTCAACACTTGCTGAGAGACACAGCACTTTCCATCTAGCCATGCCGGGGCTTGCACTGGCCCCACCCAGAGGTGCTTTAGCACCTGCTGCATCTCTTCATGGCCACCCTCCCCTTCCTCTGGGAGGGCGAGCCAGATACCAGCTTTGAGGAACTCGCTGTTGCTGCTGCATGGTCCTACCAGTGCCTGTCCCTCTTTCTCCTCTCTCCCAGTGCACAGGTGGCTCTAGAGCAGAGCTTCCCAACCTATGGGTTGGGACCCAAACATGGGTCGTGATTAGATTTGTTAAGGGTCGCCAGCAGCTCGGAGCTGCACATGGCTCTCAAAGAAGCCATTTGCAGCTCCTTAATGCTGCCACATCCAGAAGCTATTGTTATCAACAGGGAAGCAATTACGCATTACAAAGACAGCTTCTCCACCTTTGATATTCATAGCCACCCCAGGCAGGCCACTTAATAGACTCTTGCAGTAAGTAGTTTTCACCTCCCATCTACCCTTGGGTCACCAGGTCTTCCTGAATTGTCAAAATGGGTCATCACCTGGAAAAGGTTGGGAACTGCTGCTCTAGAGGCACTGCACCAGTTCTGACTGGTGGGACTGGCTGGTCTTGGGGCAGTAGGGTGACCAACAGGAGCTCCAAAACTTCCGCATGCAGAATGACACCTTTCTGGAATTCTATGCCTGGCTCACTCCCCATTCTCAAGAGACAGGACACCTGGCTGAGGCCAGGCATCCCCCTGGAGAAGTGGGTCGCAGTTGCCCTCTGGAAGCTCGCCACCCCATCAGCTACTGCTCTGTGGGAAATCAGTTTGGTGTGGGGAAGTTCACCATTGGGGTCCTCATCATGGAGATAAGGCACTGTCAGGCTGCAGTCCCTGCACAGGGGTGGTGTCCCACCAAAGGGGGACTCCTGGGAAACAGGGTCTGAAGTGTGAGGAGGTAGGGTTGGAGGGAACCTCATCCCTGGGGGACCGTGCTGTCCCACCCCCGCATAGAGCTGCTGCTGGGGGGGAAGGGGGCAACAGCCTTACGGGGGGGTAATCCCAGGGACTTGAGGGGTAGGAGACAGGAGGGGGCAGGGGACCCTCCCCCGGTCCCAGGGACTACCTCCCTCAGTACCTGACGTGTGTTCAATCAGCTCCCTTTGCAGGTCATAACGGTCATCAACACCATCCTGGTGCGCAAGGTCATCCATCTGGCAGATGTGGATGCATTCATGGCCAGATTTGCCACCCTAGGATTCCCAAACTGAACCACATCCCAATCCATACCCCCAACCACAGTACAGCCAACTATATCAACAGAAAGGGATACTTTTCCATGGTGCTGCAGGCTCTGGTTGACCACCGTGGATACTTCATAGACATTTTCATTGGGTGGTTGGGCCTGTGCCAGGGGATGGAGGTGGGAACATTCACCCCCTACTGTGAGCTGGCTGTTAGGGATGTGCATATGCCACTGAGCATAATGGGAGACGTGGCTTACCCACCATGTCATGGCTCATGAGGCCTTACACTGGCCAGCTGGACCCAAGCCAGGAACTCTTTAACTCCTGCCTCAACCGGGCTTGGATGCAGGTGAAATACACCTTTGGCTGCCTGAAGGCATGCTTCTGGTGCCTGCTCATCTGCCTGGATGTGGGGGAGCACAATGTCCCCCAAGTTGTGGCCATGAGTTGTGCCCTGCCACAACATAGTGGAGGGGAAGCAGGAGTCCTTCCTCCAAGGGGGTGTCTGTGTGCAGATGTCCACTGTGGCTACAAGCAGCCAGGCACAGCTCCAATGCATCAGGCCCATCGGGACAGGGTGTGGATCTGAGAGGCCCTGAGGGAGAACTTCTCCCATGTCCCCCAGTAACCCTCTCCAGGGCCCCCAGTGGGGCATTGAGCCCACAGCCCTGCCCCACCTTCACCAGCACTCCTCTCTTTCCCCCCTCACACCTCCATGATCCCTGCCCAATAAAGAGGGACGTGTGTGGTGCTGAAATAGCAGTTTTATTGGAACAAGGAGAAACGTGTGCAAGTATACCACGTAATACAAAACTATTTACAAGAGAGCAAAGTGCAAACATCTTTGAACTATTCACATTGGGGTGCTTGGGACAAGGGTGGGGGCATTAGAAATTGGATGGGGGTGCTTGGGACAGGGCTGGAAGTACATCAGTCCATGGAGGGTGTGAGTGGCCATGAACCCAAGCGAGAGCAGTACCCTGAGTGGCATTGGCCTTGGGATCCCCTCCTACAGCAACTTCAGGGTCCCTGACAAGGCTGGGTAAAGGTCAGGAGCAGAGGTAGATACAGAGGTGGTGAGGTAGTGGAAGGGTCTGGGTTGGCAGGGGCAGCAGGGGCCTGGGGAGCAGGGGGGCCTGGGGAGCAGGAGGCTGGCCATGGCACTCAGCCATTACAGGAGGTCCATGATTCCCTGTGGGCTGGCTAGTGGGGGCATGGCAGGAGGAAAAGGAGGGGTGGTGGGGGTGGCAGCCTTGGGCAGCTGGGCCATCATGTCCCGCCAGACACCAGTGGTGGTATCAAAGCAGGACATGAGTTGGTCCCAGGCCAATGACCGCCACCCCCTGTTGTCCCACACCTTCCACTCCAGAAGCTCCAGCATCCTCCAGAGGGCCGCATTGTGGTCCATCTGAACGTCCTCCTGCACCCAATGATGGCCCCTCCAGCTGCGGACCCGTCCTGGTGCTGGGGTGGGGCTGGCTCAGCCCTTGGACAATGCAGGTCCAGCTGTTAAGGAAGACAGTGAAGAGAGACAGTGAATCATTCTTGCAATACAGCCCCTAAGGCCCCACCCACCACTGTGACCAGCAACTAACACCCCCTAGGCCAAGGAATGGGAACGTCCCAGGAGCAAAGCCATGTGTGGTCTGCACAATGGGCCCTGCCACACAGGGACTCCACAGTGCCACTGGGACCATGCTGACCACTGCACCCTCCCCTTTGGGGAACAGGCTAGTGGCCAAGGGGGATGTCCAGCCACAGAAGACTCCCCTCATTGGTGGTGGGCGAGCTGGGAGCAGTCTGGCCCTCCCTAAGCACCGCCTCCCCCACACCCCAGCAGCTTGCAGTGCTATCCGAGGGAGCAGGTGCTGCTCTTGCCTGTGGGCATGCCCGCATGCTGGGCACCACACTCACTGGTGTGTCTGGGGTCATGCCGTCATCCTTGTGGCTAGCCCGCTTCCAGCTGTGGCAGGTGCTGGCAGGTTCCCCCCATCCCTGGGGCCTGGGGCTTATCTGGCTGCCCCTGAGGCTGGCATCTGTGCCCGGGGGCTGTCTGCTAGGTCCAGGTGGCACACATTACCCTGCATGTGATTTCATGTGCCAGGACTGCACCATGGGGTCCAGCCGGAGACAGTTGGGTGATACTTGCAGCCCAGCCCATGTGCACCTGCCCTCCCATACCTTGGGGTGTGTGATGCACGGGGTACTTACTGGAGGGACCCTCACCCAGCTCTGCGGACACCCTGGAGGTGGCCTGGCTGGTAGAGACCGACTCCAGGACAATCATGAGGGTGCTGCTGGCCTCAGACTCTGGTGGGAAGTGGGTCTCAGAGTGCAGCTCCTCCTCCTCTGGGGCTCAGGCTGCAGGGGGGAAAGAGGGTCTCCAGAGCTGTGTCAATGGGTCCTGGCAGAGATGCTGTCATCACCCCAGGATCTGGTACAGCTCTCTGTAGCAGGGCCAGGTGGCTGGTCCTGCCTTGGCACGTTGACGGTCATCTTGGGTCTGGACATAGCCCTGGTGAAGCTCCTTAACTTTTGCCTATTTCTGCTCCATGCTCAAAGTGTGGTGGCCCCTTTTTGGGAGGGCGGTGGCCATATTGGCATTGGGGGCGGGGGCATTGCACCACTTAGGCTTGGGGTCGAGGAGGATCCCCTCCTTGCCCCACAGGCGCAAAAGGGGCTGGACCTCGGGCCCAGTCCAGGATGTGACCTGGTGCTTGGTGCCCCTGGATGGGTCCTGTGGCCCCTCAGGCTGCTCCCTTGAGGGCTCTGGGGGGTCTCGGAGTGCCTGGCTGTCGGCCGGCTGGGAAGGCTAAGTCTCAGGGAGCGGCTGCGAGGGCGGGGGGGGGGGCTGCACTCTGTAGCTCTGCTGCTTCCACACGCTCAGCTTCCTGCCACAGGACTTCCTGGGCTCCCTGCGGCTTTGAAAAGGGTCAGAGGCAGGCACCATAGAGTGCTGATTTCTGTGCACAGCATCCCCTGGGGCATATGCGTGGTGCCTTGGAGGCCTTTTCAGTCAGCACAAGGCCCCCTGGCACATCCAGACTGGCTTTTGCCCAACAGAGCTGCCGACAGAGGCAGTACACCTCTTGCGGAGTTGGATAAGCCTGTCACCAAGTGCTGCTCCCTGTCGATTTACTGTCGACAGAACGCCTTAGGAATCTGGCCACTCCACGGGTTTTGTGGACAAAACCCTCTAGTGCAGACATACCCTGAAAGTATAAAATCTGAATAGAACCCACAGAAGCCCATTTCTCTCTCCATGTATTTTAAAGAAAGTTATGGCTGTCTCTACCAGGAATATCTTTGTCTGCTCAGTTCTATAGTGCTGTCCAGTGACGGCAAATACTGCAGCTATGAGTAGGAGAAACAAGACGTGTGAGCCAGGTCTCCTCAGCAAGGGTTTGATTGTGTGAGGTACCTCTATGAGAGCTTGCACCATAAAAGGAGAGGAAGTGTAACTCGGGGTTTGTCTACACACGGGAAAGGCCTGAATAGCTCGTGCACAAGTTACGCCATACTAGTTCCTTGTCTGAACACCCTCTTCCTGCATGGAGTGCTTTGGGCAGATTAGGTTTGTGCACTTCGAAAGAGAAGTAAGCTAAATCACAACAAGGTGGTCTCTTAAGGCCGTGGTTTCCAGTGTTTGCTGCTTGCCACGTGTGGTGACCAGAACACTGTGGTGTGGCGATTCCGGGTCTGGAGCCACATGCGGCTCTTGGAGCCTTTAAATGAGGCTCTTCCTCGAGCCACATGCGGTGAGTGCCATCTGCCTGCCTGCTCCGTGCATGCACCCCAGCGCTTGCTGGGAGAAGCACATGGCAGCATCAGTGGTGGCCCCAGTGGCAGCTCTGTCCCCAGCAGCCCTGGTGGTAGCTCTAGTGAATAGCCAGCATTGGCTGGGGATGCCTGGCTCAGGAGAAAGGCCGGGGGGCGGGGGGGGGGCTATGGCACATATGGAAAGACGACAACCACAAGTGTGGCCATCTTTGAATTCCTATTGGATGCCACTGTGTTCAGGCGTGACTACCTGCACACTGAGTTCACAGGAGAATGGGACGTAAAGCTGCCATGCACAGCTATATGGACCCTGCCTGCAGCTGCACACTAAAAGCATTTGAGCTAATGCACACTAAGGGACTTTTAGAGCTCATCAGTGTCCACCTGGACACTGAGTGCAGGGCAGGCTAATGCAGGAAAGATTTATACCTCGGCTTGCCAAGAAGGAAGAGTTTTATTATAGTAAGTCTCCTAGTGCAGAATAAGAGCATTCACATGGGAGTTACTGCAGAGTACCTGTTACAATTTAAATTCACACCCTACTTTTTCCACGCTAACTTCCAATCATATCCTTGTGTAGCCAAACTTAAATTATGGTAACTTCCCCTGTCCCTACACACTCTCCTTTTACCCTGGCAAGCACCTGCACCAGGTAAGGTTGCTCAATGTCTAATCACACAAAACATGCTTGTCCTGCCCCGAGTCCCACCCCTTCTCCATGGGCCCACCTTTGTTTATTCCATCCCCACCGTCTCCATTGCTTGCTGTACCCCGTCCTATCTCACTTTCACAGGCCTGGGGCAGAGGGCTCAGGTGCTGGAGAGGATGAGGCTGAAGGGGGTTGGAGTGTGGGAGGGGGCTCTGGGTGGGAGTTTGGGTGCAGCAGGGGGCTCAGGGCTGAGGCAGAGGGTAGGGGTGAAGGAAGGAGTGAGGGTTGCAGACATAAGCTGGACAGTGCTTACCTTGGGTGGTTCACCGAAGTGAATGGCATGTCACTTAGGGTTGGCCAAGCAGCTCTCCACAGTGTGTGTGCCTCCTGCCTGCAGACACCACCTGCAGTACCCCCGTTGGCAACTCTTAGCAGGGACAGAGTCCAGAGAACTTCTGGTCACCCTTGAGGCTAGGAACCAAAGGGACAGGCTGGTTGCTTCCAGGAGCCAGCCTTAGCCCCATTGCAACACAGAACAGACTTTCAATAGTGATTAAAATCTCCTGGGTTGCTTTCAATAGCCACTGGGAGATTGCAGCAGATTCTGGGAGACTCCTGGCTGACTTGGGAACCGTTGTGTCAGGTCTTGGCAAAAGGTGCACAGAAGGTTGCCTTACTGCCCTCTCCCATAGTGTCTAAAGCTGGGTCTACACTACAGAGTTCTGTTGACAGAAGAGGCCTTCTGTTGACAAAACTAGGGAGAGTCCACACTACAGATGCATTCTGTCGAGAATCTATTGACAGAACACAGCAGTTTTCCTGGCAGAGTTCTCTCTTGACAGTATGAGGCTTAACGCCTCTGTCAGCAGATTCTGTCAACAAAATAATAGTGTAGATGCTCTGGGGGCCCTTATGTTTACAGAGAGGGATTCCAGTTCACTGGGCTGCCCTGTCTGCATAGCTTCCAGTTGGCTCTTCTGTTGCCAGAAGGCCAGGCAGTCTGGCTGCTCTCTGTTCACAGAGAGGGCATTGACATGGGGAGCCTGTATTAGGTGTGGACATGTTCTGTAGACAGAAGTTCTGTCAGGAAATATCTGGCCACCGTGACTTCTGTTGACAGAACTCTGTAGTATAGACACAGCTTTAGTGGTGGGGGGATCCTCACCTGGCCAGCAATGAGACTTTTAAGGTGCTCTGGTCCAGTGACAAGGGACGAGCAGAGGTGAAACTCTCACCCAATGTGTCTTTTCCTGAATTTCTCTATTTTTCCTCTGGGGCTGACAGCCATGCAACTGAACAGCAACTACAGCAGATGGTGTTTTACCATTTCCTGTATATGTGCATTGCTTGATTATGATAGTCATTTAGCATCTCTGGGCAAGCCAAGATGTTTTTCCTAAGTGTAGGCCTGGCAAGGCTGTTGGGCTATCAGTGTCCTTCAGACCCCATTCATCACACAAGGGCCAAGTAGTGCCTGCAAGTCTACTCGTACCATGCTAAAATGTGCTAAGGATTGCTTTCATGGACAAACACAGCAGGATGGCCCAATTGGATAGTGCTGAAGCAGGCAAATTACTAGATCATGAGCTTATTTTTTCTTGTAATTATAAGAAAAGGAAGTTATTTCCCCAAAAATGAAATTCAGATCTGACAAATATGAACACAATCTCTCTCTTACTGATTAATTAAACACTGAAAAATACTGATTTCCAGTAGTTGACAATGTAGCATTATGAAGACATACAAGAATATTTTTGTTAGAAAAAAATTACAGTAGAAAACTGATTACTTTTGTGTTTTTTAGACTTCTGAGATGTTCACAAATGATGAGGTAACAGATTTTACCCAAGGAGTGGCCCTTTTCATTCATCATACAGTTAGCAATCATCTTAAAATATTCGAATGTTAACTCTGAATGTTTCTATATGCTGTAAATCTAACTATCCTTTCATAGACTATTATTATTGTTACAATTGCTCGTGTAAGACTTCAGGTGGGAGTCTTAAGTTCAGTTATACCAGTGTAAATCAAGAATAACTCTGTTGTAATTTGCTAATTTACTTTGGTCTGAGAACAGTATTTGGCCCCTAGATTTTAATTCTCTGTGACACGCTGAGATTGTTCCAGTGCTGTCCTGTAAGAAAAATAAACCAATAAAGAGGAAACAGACATAATTCAGTAGATTGTAGATTAGTTTACTATTTCCACTATTTGATCATTTCAGAACCACTTTAACAAGTCTTCTTTAAACAATTTTCAGATGGTCAGGTGAAAAAAGAGGCATGTGTTGCATTTATTCTTACTAAGAGAAACAAACAATTCAAAACTTTAAAAACATACATTGAATGGAGATCTTCTATACGTTTTCTTTCAACTTACACTATCTAATGTGACCAGACAGCAAGCGTAAAAAATTGCAGCAAGGGTGTAGAAGCTTTTACAAGACAAAATCCTGAATATCCGGACTGTCCCTATAAAACTTCATATCTAATCTCCCTGGAACTACTCTGTATGTTTTTACAAACTAAGTTATATATATCACTTAATTTTGAATTTGCAGTCTACTTTGCTAGGCTGTGTCTACACTACAGCAATCTGTTGACAGACATTTTTGTTGGAAGGTTTCTTCCGACAAAACTGCTGTCAACAGGCTGCAGCCAGACTGCCAAGCAGTTTGAAAGAGTGCTCCACTTTGTCGACAGAGAGGGGCTGGACTGCCTGGCTGCTCTCTTGACAAAACAGCCAACAGGAAGCCCAGCAGACAGGGCTGCCCAGTGTCCTGGAAGTCCTGTCTGTCAATAGAGGGGCCCCCAGAAAGTCCAAACTGGCTATCTGTTGACAGAATCTGTCAACAGGGGCTTTCTGCCTCATGGAGGAGCGGCAGAATTCTGTTGACAGAACGCCTTGGGAATGTAGATGCTCCCCAGGTTTTGTCTCTAGTGTAGACATAGCCATAGGGTGAAATTCTAGCTCCACTGACTCTAGCAAGGTTATATTTGACCACTAGTTTCAAGAGCTGCCTCAGGATGCTTCAAATTCAGGTTGCAAAATCAGAATGGGTTTGGAAAGAAGGCTGAAAGTCATGATTTTATGAGCCTCGAAATACCTGGGGTGTGTCTACACTAGCCGGCTATTTTGAAGTAGCCGGCACAACATCGAAATAGCATGCATCGCGTCTACACGCGCCATGCGCTATTTCAATGTTGAAATTGACTTTAGGCGGCAAGACATCGAAATCGCTATTACTATCCGAAGATGGGAATAGCGCCCTACTTTAATGTTCAACATTGAAGTAGGGCATGTGTAGACGATCCGTGTCCCGCTACTTCGAAACAGCAGGGTCCTCCATGGCGGCCATCAGCTGAGGGGTTGAGATGCTCTGTCCAGCCCCTGCAGGGCTCTATGGTCCCCATGTGCAGCAGCCCTTAAAGCACCACGAACCCGGATTTCCTGTGGCAGGAAGCTGTGAGCGTGCAGGCAGCAGCACACACATGTGCTAGCCCTTCATGTTCTCCAGACGCCCCAGACATCCCAACCAGTGCCATGGCATCCAGCCAGCCCCCAGAGCACCCCCAGCGCTTCCTCCCATGAAGGGACCCAGGCACCCACGGCAGCCAAACAGGGGACCAAAAAGAGGCGGGGCCCCTCCTGGTTGGAGGCCGAGCTCTGAGACCTGCTGGGGCTCTGGGGTGAAGAGGAGGTGCTCCATGTGATGGGGAGCAAGTGGTGGAACGCAAAAGTGGTCACCCAACTGGCCAAGGGCCTGGCCGCCTGGGGTCACCCTGCCCACACTCCGGATCACTTCCAGAGGAAGGTGAAGGAGTTGTGGCAGGGTTACGCTTGGGCCTGGGACTCGGACAGCCGGTCTGGGGCTGCCCTCACCGCTTGCCCCTATTACAGGGAGCTCAGGGCCGTCCTGGGCCCCCGGGACACCTCCTCTCCCCCAGCCAACCTTGACACCTCGGCTGATGAGCCCCAGCAGGCCTCGGAGCTGGAGTCCAGCCCAGAGGCCAGCCCCGCACCCCGGGGCCTGCCTGAGGAGCCCCCCTGCCTCTGGACGGTGGAGGAGGGGTCCAGCAGTGAGGGGGGTGGGGGCTCCTCATAGACCTCCCCTCCCGGAGCACCAGCCAGGTGTCCACCCACCTGGGTTCCCCCAACTGTGACAGGGCACACCCCCCCCTGGCCATGGGGCAGGGGCACCAAACATGACCAGGAGCCTCATACACCCCCAGAAGACCCCAAACAGCAACTGCCCAGCCACAGTACGGTCCCAGGACAGCAGCAAGGCCATCAGCACCTGTCAACACCCACACCCACGGACAGCACTGTGCCCTAAACCCGGGGGGTGGGGGGGACCATGTAATGGGGACACCCAACAGGGACATCAGACCCACCGATGGGGACGGAGACCCAGCACCCAAGGGGGGGTGAGGGGAATGGGCCACAGGCGAGGGCACAGTACTAACAGCCTTCCCCTCCCTCTGTCCCTCTCTGCAGCTGCACCCTCTGTGGTCCCTGAGAACCCACCAGTGGTCAGCCACTGCCAGCACCCGGGGACACCCCCAAGGCCAGCAGGATGGTCACGCCACCAACGGACCCAGGGGATGGCCCCCGTGGACCCCCAGCTCCTGGCGGCTCTCCGGCGGCAGATGGAGGTGGCTGAGGAGAGACTCCAGTTCGACCAGGAGGCGTCCACCTGGCGCTGGGCTGCATGGCAGGAATTCATGGGGGTATTCCAGGACATAGCCAGGTCGATCCAGGAGGCTGTCGCCCAGCTCCCGCCCCCCACTGCCCCCTGTGACACCCTCCCTGACACTCCACCTGATGCCCCCCGCTGCCCCATCACCTGCCACGCTGCCTGCTTTGCCACCTGCTGGCCCCTCAGGACTGGAGCCCACTGGGGCTGAAGACCAGCCAGTGGAGGCATCCCAGCCGTACCTGCTGGTCCTCCTGCCGCCCAGCCGTCCGCGCCAGGGACCGTGGACAAGGAGGGGGGGTCGCGAGCCATACCCACCAGGGGTCGTGACCCTCTACACCCACCCCAGACTGATGGTCTGACAGCCGAGCCATCCGCTGGGCCCCCATTTGTATATAATTGTCCCTCTTGTGTATAGTTGTTCCCCTTGTATATAGTTGTCCTCCTTTGTCTATTAGTTGCAGTTTTGGTTGTGCACATAACACAGTTACCAGTTTTCAATCATTCACAGTTTTACTTTCCAAAGAACCTGAGACATGTGCTTGTTGGGGGGATGGTGTGGGGGTGGTGGGGACGGTGTGCGGGCAGTGTGGGCAGTGTGTGTGGGAGCCTCCGGAGAAGGCCAGGGAGGTGTTCAGGGGTCTCCCTGATCAAAATGGGCCTGCAGGGCCTCGTGGACCTGTACCCCCTTGCAGTGGGCCTGGTGACTGGGTGCAGTGGCCGGTTGGGGAAAGCCCGTGCCAGTGTCGACTCCCCAACCCTGGAAAAAGGCCTCCCCCTTGCTTTCGACAATGTTGTGGAGCATGCAGCATGCACCCACAACCTGGGGGATGCTCTGGAGGCTGACATCCAGGCGGGCAAGTAGACACCACCAGTGGCCCTTCAGATGGCCAAAGGTCCTCTCCACCACCTGGTGGCCGTGGTTCAGGCAGGTGTTGAACCGCTCCTGGCTGGCGTTGAACCGCTCCTGGCTGGCGTTGAGGTGGCTGGTGTACGGGTGCATGAGCCAGGGCTGGAAGGAGTAGGCTGCAGCCACCACGAGGCAGAGGGACATGGTGGTGTCCCCCAGAGGGATCTCCCTCTGAGGGATGTAGGTCCCTGCCTCCAGCCAGTGGCACAGGCCCGAGTTCTGGAAGACGCAGGCGTTGTGTGTGTAGCCGGGCCAGCCACGTAGACATCCTGGAAGCATCCCCAGCTGTCCACCATGGCCTGCAGGACCACAGAGTGGTAGCCCCTGCGGTTGATGTATCTTCCCCCGCTGTGGTCCGGGGAACGGATGGGGATGTGGGTCCCACCCAGGGCCCTGAAGCAGTTTGGGAATCCCATGGCAGCAAATCCGGCGATAGATGTGTCCAGGTCCCCAAGTCGGATGACCCTCTGCAGCAGCATGGCATTGAGTGCATGGACCACCTGTGGGGAGGGAATGCAATCACCCATGAGGGTGTGCAAGGTGCCCCAGGACCCTCCTCCCAGGGCCCCCTCCTGGGCATCTCCCCAGGTACCCCCTCGCCCAGCCCCTCCCTCCCCGGCACCACTCCCTCCCCAGCCCCATATCCAGGCCACCATCCTGCCCACTCACCGTGGGTGTGTGCCCAGGCCTCCTTACCTCCATGACGACAGCCCCAACCATGGCCTTTCCCACTCCAAACTGGTGTCCCATGGAGCGGTAGCTGTCTGGAGTGGCCAGCTTCCAGATGATTATTGTGACCCTCTTCTCGACAGGGAGGGCGCGCTGCATCCATGTGTCCTGGTGCCTCAGTGCAGGGGTGAGCCACTCGCAGAGCTCCAGGAAGGTCTGCCGGCACATGTGGAAGTTCCGCAGCCCCTGGTCGTCGTCCCACTCCTGCATGACGAGCTGCTCCCACCACTTGGAGCTGGTGGGGTAGCTCCAGAAGCAGCGGAGCAACCAATGGGGGAGGAAGGTGGGAGACCGGTAGTCAGGGGCATCCCCGTCTGCCCCCTGGGAGGGCTCCTCGCCAGGAGCTGCTGGGTGGCCTCCCGTGCAGCACCTAGCAGGGCGCTTGCTCCCTGGGTGACTACGTGGAGGGCTTCCAGCTGCTGCTGCTGGGAGTCCATAGCTGCTGTGCATCGGTCTGCGAGAGTGTGGCTAGCGCTCTGTAGATCTCGTGCTGTGCAGTCCAGGTGTGTCTGGGAGTGACCCTTTAAAGGAGTGGCTTGCTGTTGCCCTGGAAGGACTAGTCCAGCTTGTGACCTGGTCCGCGGGCTTTCCTGGCCCCTTTTTTTGACGGGTTGTGCTTGTGTGTGTGGAAGCTCCGCATTTCCTTCCAGGGCGACTCCTTTTGATGTTCCCCATTGCTACTTTGACGTTGAATGTCGATGGCACCAGCCCTGGAAGATGTGTAGACGATACGCCTCGAAGTAGCCTATTTCGATGTCCTTACTTTGACGTAGTGTGCTAGTGTAGACATAGCCCTGGTATTTTTCTTAAAGCTCTAGTTGCTGAAGTGAAGTGTGAGAATCCCAGTAAAATTTAACAGGTTAATTTCTAGTCCTCATGTTCGAAAGATTTGTAATATGAATCCTAAAGGCTCAAAAATGAGAAGGAAAATTAAAAAAAACATTATTTTTAATACCTTGTTTTGGGGATCTAACTCCTGATTTTTGACTATCTATAGCTGGCACCCTAAGCTGTTTTACAAGAATGGCAAAAATTGTTCCATTGCAAACTATAAACCCCTCCTTCCCATTTATCAGTAAAATTCAACAGAGAATGCCGTTAGTGTCCTTTTAGGATTTGACAAGTTGCATCTCTCTAAATACATTTCAATTCCTTTATTCATTTTCAGAGCCCCTCCTTGGATCAGGGTTTGATCTGTAATCTGTGTTGTTACCAAACTCTTAGGCTATTTTTATGCTGTATTTGCCATAAGTGCCATTTACCATTCTACATTCTTCCATAGCTACATCTTACATCCACATGCCAAGGAGGGGTGTATGCCTCTTGATGAGATAACTTTTTAGCTACAGAATGTCAGCTGACACATGCTGAATCTTCTTTTTTGGTTCACTATTTGCCAGTATTTCACTGAGGGGGAGTCTGTGGCTAGTTCTGTGCAAGTTTGTGGAGTTAGAGAGATAAACATTGCATTAAAGCCATGACCCTTACCATGACGTGGTTAGAATGCTCCTCCCCTTTGAAAGGGGCATGTAATACAGCTGTTTAAAAATGCTAATAAGGCATGGATTTAAACAGCTCACGCCTCATTAGCATACTCCCACAGGATCTCGCTTACAAAAGGGGCTGCTTTTCAAAATGCAAGCAGCCATTAGCCGAGGTTTCCTTTGGAGGGAGCCCCAGCTACACAGCTGCTCCCATTTCGAAAGCAGCCCCTTTCATAAGCGAGATCCTGAGGGAGTATGCTAATGAGGAGCAAGTTATTTAAATCCATGTCTCGTTAGCATTTTTGAACGGCTGTATTTGTATGCCCCCTTCTGAAAGGAAGGGGCAGTGCAGCCACGGCCTACAGATAGTAAAGAGAGCACAGCTGCAGCACCATTGTAGTGTAGACGCTTGCTGCAGTGACAGAAGGGTTGTTCCACAACTATGTTATGTAACTCCCTCAAGAGGTGGTAACCTGGTTGATGGAAGAGTTCTCTTGCTGACTGAGCTTCATTTGCAGCAGATCAACCCTACCACTTTGCACAGCATGCAAAATTTTCATTGCCCTGAACAACGTACTTATGTCGATCTAAGTTGTTGGCGTAGCTCACACCTAAGATCATACTTGATTTGTCAAAGGGGAAAAGGAAAGTGAGAAAAGTGTGGCCATGCCTCATTCTTCCCCCAGGAGCCAGCTGAGCATAGCCAACTCGCACTGAAGGTTGTACAATTAACTTGTTCGAAGGAGAGTTGAATCCTGCTAGGGTTTCAAAGGTGGTCTTACTCATTCGTACCCTCTTCTAATAGAACCAGTGGAATCGGTCTCAGAATTTTACTAGTGTGATGCTAATGTTAATGTCATTATTTCTACTGTGAATCCTGTTTTACAAGGATTGATAATTCTTATAACAATGTGCACCTCTCTAAAACTTGGTATATACCCACAGGAGCATATTCTGATTTACACAACATTTTGCTTACATCAGTCTGATTTTTTCAAATTCTTGTAACTTTAAAATAAACTGTTTCAGCATTTCAATCTCTTTCAGTATTCCTGTAGTAGTTTTAAAAAGGAAATGACAGTCCAAATCACTGGAGTTTGATATAGCGCTAAAACTTTTCAAAAAGATGTTCACTATAAACATGTAATTTACAGCATACATTCTGCTGTACTGACTTCTTTACATAATATAGTATTTAAAATAACATATTTGTAGCAGCCACCATAGAAAATATTGTAAGTGCATGTTTAAAACAGAAAGATATTAGAATACTACACAGGGTTATATTTTATCCTGAAAAAGTGTGCTCTCACTTACATTGGTGTAAATCATGAGTAACTCTACTGATATCAATGGAATTAAATTGATGTAAATGAGATCATAATCATGCCTTAGGAATACAGTCAAGAATGTGGTCAACTGATTCATTTGTGGGGTTTCAAATAAATAGGAACTATAAAATCTACAGGCTTAGATTTAGTGAGCCTGATTTATTTTTCATTTATATTTCAACTTTCGTTTATATTTCAGCTTTCACTGTCAAATATCAGTAATTAATCTGCATATTTTGAAGAAGATATGGAGTAGATACACAGACTGTTAAGGAACACTTTGGATCTTATGTTCTGTCATATTAATCCATGCATAAATGAGATAAATTGTATAAAGTAAAATTTTTTATTGGACAATTAGTGCTGTTGGTGAAAGAAACAAGCTCAGACCTGAAGAAGTGATCTGTGTAAATTCAAAAGCTTGTCTCTCTCACCAACAGAAGTTGATCCAATAAAAGATATTACCTCACCCACCTTATCTCTTGAATACCCTAGGACAAACATGGCCACAAAAACACTGCATAAAATTCATGTACTAACATCTTCCATATATGAACACATGCAATTTCCACCCCTTGTTTGTATAATTCTTTAGATTGTATACAAAGTAGAAGAAGCAAAGAATCTCAAAGGTGAGGCTGACAATCCAGTCTTAAACTCACTTTGATAATCCATGTATTTCATAGATTTTGATACACTGTATGATTTGTATGTGGTGCAATAGCAGAAGTAAAGGACAGTCCAAGTTAATTAATTGCCTTACTTTTTGTAGTATATATCAAAATGTTAGTTACAATGCAGTAAGCTTTTAGGTTTAGTATAATGGTATATATTCATATTTAGAGATACATTTCTTTATAGTGACTCTTATGTAGAAAAAGATCTCAGTTCTGCTTAAGGGTTTTTAAAAAACAAAAAAAATCCATGCTGTTTGGGCAAATTGAAGATTCCCTCTTTTGAAAGATTTAGGCACGTGCTTTTTCAGTATGTAAGTATCAAACAGAGCTTTGTAAATATTTGCAAGTACAGTATAGACACATAAATCTCAATTAGTATATAAAGATAGAAAGAATAATTTTAGTGAAGCTTTACAAGAAATACAGAAGATGAAAAAAGTTTTCAACCATAATGTATCCACAGTAGGCTCCAGAAAGTTGAAAATACAGTAGTTCTTTTAGGGCTGGCAATGGTAATACGTAAAGGAAGACAGTGTATTTTACTATAACATGTTTAAGCATGACATCATTGAAAAAAATATTTTATATTATGCATCTCTCTGTATATTACTTTCTGCACAGGATCCTACTTAATAAAAAGTAACTGTTAAGAGATGGCAAATTATTAAACATTTTACATAAGTCACAGTACTCACATGTTGATTTTGATATTTAGGTGTAGGATAACTGAACAGGTAGCCATGTATAGTCCTTGTAAACATAAGTATCTGAAATATTTCTTACAAAGATTGCTTTTGAATTTAGCTGTTTGTCTCACTTTTTTCAAATATACATAGAAATATATAATCAATGTACACTATATTTCAGTTATTCATCAACATAAATCTGCTGAAAACTGTATCTAATGCATTTATGAGGTAATATTTTTCATATATGGTAGAAATAATCTTCGTAATGTTAAGAATATGATCTTTTTAGAAAGGGAAAACACTGACTGGATTTTTAAGTTTCAGAGACATAACATAATACAGGACTTACTACATATTTAAGAATGATAATGTTATATTTCAGTACTGTTCCCCATAATCATATGAAATATGTCCTCTTCAGTATGTGACAAGATACCCTTTACAGAGTGGTCAGATAAATCAGTTCACCCTTGGCTGTAACAAAATGCGATCTAGTGAGTTGTGACAGACAGGGCTTTAACCTCTGACAGCTAGATTCATTGTTGGCGCAACAGCCAATCATCGGTTTTGGTGACATGAGTCTACCCAAAGTTAACATATAAAAGTCCTCTTGGAGGATATATGATTCACTAGTGTAGCAAGTTGTTTCTCGGATTATACTTGCCTTTAGGGATCTGTTTAGTACTCAAGAAAAAAAAAACTAAGACAGCAAGGAAGGGAAACGACTGCATCGAATGTGAGATCATGCAAAAGCAACAAATCTGTGTTCATATTTACCTGTTTGTGCTGATTATACTTGGCCCAGGGGCTCTTAATGACAGTAGCCAGCCAAAAGAGAATGCAGAAAAAGATGAACTGTGTATTGCATGTACGTGGAGGCAAAATACAAAATCTTCCAGGATAGAAGCCATAAAAATTCAAATCCTCAGCAAACTTCGTCTGGAGCAAGCTCCTAATATTAGCAGGGATACTATAAAACAGCTTTTACCCAAAGCTCCTCCATTGCAAGAACTGATTGATCAATATGATGTCCAGAGAGATGACAGCAGTGATGGTTCTTTGGAAGATGATGATTATCATGCTACAACTGAGACTATTATTACAATGCCTACAGAGTGTAAGTAGTCCTGCTACTTTAATATCACTGTTCTACTATAAACAGTTGTCCTGGTGCTTAAGAGCAACAAATCTTGTCTCAGTCACTTTTAATGGGCTGCTGGCAGAAGTATGTAAGCGGGAGGGAGAAGAGCATATTTTAAAATAATTTGAGTCATCATCCAATGACCTCACTGTGATCCTTTACTTTATTGTATTATTTTTCTGCTTCCTTATAACTTACACAGTAATAGAGTGTAAAATCTTGCCAACTGCCTAAGACAGCTATCTAAGATTTGCAGCTTACTGACTGTGGTATTTGCAATATTCAAGGTATTTCCCATAGTAAATACAGAGAAGTAATAAATAAATAAATAAATGTAAACAATAAGGTAATTATAAGTCTCTTAACAAGGATTTTATGGTCCATCACTTTTTAAATATTACACTAAAGTGGACAAAACTGCCATTTAAAACATTATAACTATAATACAGTATAACAAGTGCAAATAAAAGGTTAAATAATTGTTTCCTTTGCTGAGCTCATAAGCTAGTGCCACTCAGGTAACAGTGAACAGTGAATGTAAACTTTATATTTAAAGGATGGGTAAGAACATAGGTTTTAGACAGTGAAATGCCCCATGTGTATTTATCAACTCTCGTAGTGTCAGCAAAGAATGAAGGCATTTCCTGAATGAGCAGATTCTTAGTTATCTTCTGAGTGCTAAACATCTGCCATGACTCCTATCAAGTATCTTTTGCACAGCTAATACTATAGTATCTTATGTTCTTAATCAGCTAAAGTATTTGGCTATGGCAGCTGTTTTTCAACATAACACTTATGAATATGATGACAAAAGTTGAAAAGAAGACGGCATATAAGGCATTGATATCTTACGAGCAACAGAGATATATAGTACACACACAACAGAATAATATCAGCAGCTGTAGCCAACTAGGGAACACATATTTTTCTAGAAGTTAATTGACTATAAAATATAAAGGCTAAATTAACAGCGTAGGTACTTTATAGCAACACAGAATGTACAGTGTTACAGAAGTTTGATTGTGATGATGCAGGTGAAGGCCAACTAACCAGCCTTTATAATTTAGCTTAATATTTATAATAACCTAATATTATCTAATTCTTCCCTTGTGAAGAATGGTGATCTATATATTTTGTTTATTTGTCACTTCACAATTCTCTCCACTGTTTTCACAAACAGCTTTAAAAATCTCAACCATCATTTTTAGTGAATTAGAGAAGTCAATATCTGAAGAGATGAGGTTATGAATATTGGAATTCTGCACCATCTGAAATTGTTTTCACCCTCCTACCCCCTTAAAATAGAGAGTTTCATCTGGGTCTAATAGATTTTGCACCTGCACTGCACCATGGGTAGTTAGCTCACAACACTGAAAATACTTTACCGTAACACAATTCAAATAAAAATATTATGCATGCAAGATTAAAACTATTATATTAACAGACAGACAGTTTGATCATAAAACAAAAGGAAGGGAAATTAGTTAATGTAGCTTGTACACAGCTGCCTCTGTTTATATGATATGCTGGCACTAATGATAATGTTTGATACATTACAAACATCCATAGTATCACAGCAGCAACTAATCAGAAAATATAGGTTTGCTATTCCATGTGTTTTGTAATGATAACTGCAGGAATTGAATTTCAGAAAGGTGTTAACTCTTAGTCATTCTTAAGATAAGCAGGCTGTGTACTTTATTGAGACGGCAGGTAATTTTTGACTGGAGGAAGTGTTCATTTCCCAGACTGACTGGTACAGCTGCTCAGTTTGTGTAAGTACTCAGAATCTGAGAGAATTCTAAGGGAATGTTCTCTGCAGCCTCTTTCTAACTCATTATTTCCCATCATTTTTATATTTTGCCATGTGCTCATCCCTGAGCTAAAGAAATCAATGAACAGCTTACAGGTCATAAAGATCCTACTAGATTTGGTTGGGAAACAACAAATCTAACTTAAAACATGTTTGTTCAGGAAATGACCATCAATTCCTTATGATGATATATTTCTTCTAGTTGCTTAAAAATTGAGGCACAGTAATTCTGTTAATGTCAGTTAAATAATGTCATACCGTATAAAAATCCACAAAAGAGTAATATGATAACCTAATTCATTATGAGCCACCTTTGCAGCCAATATTCCACCGATAACATATCTTGCTAAGATGTACTATACAGGCTGGATATTTTATTTATTTGTTTGTGCAAACTCATTTCTGCTCCTAGGTCAGTAATTTATTTTTTCCGTTCATTTATAGCTGATTTGCTTGTGCAAATGGAAGGGAAACCAAAATGTTGCTTCTTTAAATTTAGCTCTAAAATACAATATAACAAAGTAGTAAAGGCCCAGTTGTGGATATATCTGAGGCAAGTCCAGAAACCTACAACAGTATTCGTGCAGATCCTGAGACTCATCAGACCCATGAGAGATGGTACAAGATATACTGGAATTCGATCTCTGAAACTTGACATGAACCCAGGCACTGGTATTTGGCAGAGTATTGATGTGAAGACAGTGTTACAAAATTGGCTCAAACAACCTGAATCCAACTTAGGCATTGAAATCAAAGCTTTTGATGAGAATGGACAAGACCTTGCAGTAACTTTCCCAGGACCAGGTGAAGATGGACTGGTAAGTTCTATTGGAAAAATCCCACAGATTCTTTTCTTATTCTATAGACCTGTTTAAAAAGAGTTGGAAATGGAAAGCATGATTTAAATTATATTTTGAGGAAATGAAGTGGAAGCATTTTCTAGGATTTAAAATATAGGAGTGGGGTTTAAGACAGGGTTCTATAAGCGCAGCTCTGCAACAAATTTTCTCTCTGATCTTTGTGCAAATCACTTAATCTTCTTGGCTAGGTCTAGACTAGAGGGATTTGATAGCAAAACGTGTGTTTTATCAACAAAACCTGCAGAGCATCCAGATTCCCAAGGGTGTTCTGTTGACAGTAAGTCGACAGAACGCTGAATGTTTGTCGACAGCTGTACCCCACTTGCCACGGGGAAGAACAATGCTGTTGACAGAGATCTGTTGACAAAACACCAGTCTGGACATTCCAGGGGGCTTTATGTCGATAGAAAAGGCTTCCAGGAAATCACACAGCCCTCTCTGCTGTGCTTCTGGGTGGTCATTTTGTCAATAGAGTGGCTGGGCAGTCCAGCCGCTCTCTGTCAACAGAGCGCATCGCTCTTTCAATCTGCTTTTGCGGTCTGGGCAAATCCGTTGACAGAGGTTTTGTCAAAGGTATCTTCTGACAAAAACTTCTGTTGACAAATCCTTGTAATCAAGACATAAACCCCGTGTCTCAGTTTCCTGATCTGTAAAATGGAGGTAATACTACTACTTTAATTACCTCAAAGGATGCTGGAAGGCTTCATTACCTTGTTTGTAAGGGGCCTTGATATTCAATGGATGGTGCTAGAAAAGGGGGAAATATTTGCTATTAAATTCAGGGATAAAGTAAACATATTAAAATGCTGCTTAAAACTTATTTTTAATGTACAGTACAAAATGAGAGTTGCTGGGTTCCTGCACTTGAGAAAAAGTTGCCTCAAATCTTGTAATGCTGACCAAACTCTTGCATTTAAACCAAGAGGGATCTTCTTCACACTTTGAATACATTTTATTTGCTGTTAGTTATAATGGGAGTTATACATGCATATAAAGGAGACAACAGGCAACGTCAGTTTAAGTATTTGAAAAAGACAGGAGTTTCTGATTGAACATCAGTATCACAATTTGCTATTTGTTTATTGTAACTTTGAACAAAGTACTTCTTTAGAAAAAAGTACAAGACTAATTGGCAAAACTGTATTTTATAATACAATGGCTGGGTCTACACTTGCCCCCAACTTCAAAAGGGGCATGGTAATCAGGGTGGCGGGAGATTACTAATGAAGTGCTGCGGTGAATACACAGCACTTCAATTAAGCTAATTTTCCCCCACAGCAACTTCAAAGTGTCAAACTTCAAGGTGCTGGTATGCATGCAGCCATGGGCACTTGGAAGTTTGACACTTTGAAGTTGCCACGGGGGAAAATTAGCATAATGAAGTGCTGCGTATTCACCGCAGCGCTTTATTAGTAATCTCCCGTCACCCTGATTACCATGCCCCCTTCGAAGTTGGGGCCAAGTGTAGACAAGCCCAATAACTCTTTCTTCCAAAAATTGCAGTTCTAAAATATAGTACTTTTTATGACATATAATTTTTAAAATTACGTCAAGAGCCCAAAATAAGCACCTCTTGCTTTTTTTATTAGAAATCTAAACGAACAAAAAAAAGTTTGTGTGTGTTGCTGTTAAGCAAAAATGGTAAGTCAAAATTCCCTTCATTGTTGGTAATGTTTGAAAAGTAATAATCACTCACAACCTGCACAAGTATATTTGAGTGTTTTATCTATACCAATAAAGCAATGAATATCACTAGCCCTACCTAATTCAGAGCTGCCCAGCTCTGAAATTAGCACTGCAATCAGCAGCAGCACCTCAACTCTCATAACAATTAACATGTGCCCCCCCTTCCACAAGTCCTTTTTGGATCAAGACCCCTACAATTACAACACTGTGAAATTTCAGCAGAAACCATTAAATTTATTATTTTTATATTCCTATGATTATGAAATTAACCAAAATGGACTGTAAATTTGGCATAGCCCTAATTATGCTGCAACTCTTGCCTTTCCTTAGCAGAGAGTCTTGATCTGCATGCCTGGGTAGAGGGGGTAGCCCTGATAACTACAGAGCCCAAGGATCCGTATGGAATTCCTTTCCCAACAGTGTGGTCATTCATATATATGATGGCCCTCCATGCCTCTCTGAGTTGCCCAGCTATAAGGCTCTCTCAGCAGCCAAGCCAAAATATTAATTTCCCTTAGCATACCTGTACATAGCGTCAGCTCCTGTGAGAGAGGTGAAAGGTATAGAGTAGAAAAACAGGAATAGTGTTACTAGAAACAGCATTCATTTCTACCACCATTTCCGGTAATGTTTTCAACAGTTAGGCCAGGTAGCATCAACTGCTCTAACTTCTTCCCTCCTCTGGTTAAAGAGGAGGCCCCTCTCAATGACGGCTGAGCTTCAGGTGAACAGTATGTGCAGGGACATCTATAAACTCTTCAGGAAGGGGGAGTACAGAATGTTTTGCCTACATGTTTTCCCTTCTGCAGCTTTTAGGGCTCGTCTACATTAGCCCCTCCTCTAGGAGGGGGCATGTAAATGAGCCCGAGCGGTGAATAGCAATGAGGTGATGCACTGCATATGCAGCATTCCATTAGCGTAATTCTTGCAGCACAAACGTCAAAGTTGCTAACCCCTGGCTAGACCACTTGCCGGCGCATTGAAGTTAGCAACTTCAAAGTTCGCGTGGTGAGAATTATGCTAATGAGGTGCTGCATATGCAGCTTGGCACTTCATCGCTATTCACCGCTCAGGCTCATTTACATGCCCCCTTTGAAGGAGAGGGCTAGTGTAGACAAGCCTTGAGAGTTGCTTTCGTGTGTGTGTGTACTCTTTTGCTCTCTTCTATATCATGGAAATGGAGCGAGCTTTTGGCTCAGCATTCACAGCATTAATCAAAGCCCCAGCTGTGTGGGATCAGTATGTTGATTTCAGAAAAAGATGCTCAGGAATGATGACTATTGAATAGGAAATAGGGGGAGAGTCCCATTTATTAGTATAAAAAAGAGGTATAAACCTTGAAAGTAGATGAACTGTAGTCAGGGACAGCTCAAAGAGCATATTGTTACCTTTAAAAAACCATACCCTTGTTACAACACAGAGCATTCCAGAAGCTTTTACAAATACCATTTACAAATATTAATTTAAAACAATCTGAGTGCCTGAGACATTGTGCATTTTTCATGCCTCAGTGTGTCCACTTAAATACTAAATACTTCATTCATCAATAATATTTTCAATTTTATTCTTTTCCTACACAGAATCCATTTTTAGAGGTTAGGGTTACAGACACACCAAAAAGATCCCGTAGGGATTTTGGCCTTGACTGTGATGAGCATTCAACAGAATCCCGATGCTGTCGCTACCCACTGACTGTGGATTTTGAAGCTTTTGGATGGGACTGGATTATTGCACCCAAGAGATACAAAGCCAATTACTGCTCTGGAGAATGTGAATTTGTATTTTTACAGAAATATCCGCATACTCATCTTGTCCACCAAGCAAACCCTAGAGGTTCAGCAGGCCCCTGCTGCACACCCACCAAGATGTCCCCAATAAATATGCTGTATTTCAATGGAAAAGAACAAATAATATATGGAAAGATACCAGCCATGGTTGTAGATCGTTGTGGGTGCTCATGAGTGCTTTGCAAGAGCTATTACTTCATAAAACGTGGAACTTACCGGAAAAAAGTTCTGTCCCCTCTGACATTTTTGAAACTGTGAATTTATGTACAAAAGGCTATAGCCTACATGCCACAGACTGTACAATGGGGTATTGTACAGTGCATATTCAGTACAACATAAGCTAGAGAATGTGAACTAAAAGACAATACATGAAATGGCTGGTTTTTAACCAGTGAAAAGAATAAGCTACAATCAAAATCACCGGATTGCTCAATGAATTTCTTATACTCTAAGGGAATCAGTTTTCAATTATTCAAATTGATATCCAGGTTTCAACATATACAAGTAAACAAAGGCTAACTCTTTGTCTGCCAGAGAATGAATTTCATTACAGCTTCATTTAGTATTGTATTTCAAAAATATACCGGTGCATGTAGAATTGTCTCAATATCACCACCTGAATTGTCCTTAAACACTTGAATTTTTAGTGCAGAAAACCAAAAACTGGTTAAGTTGAAATTCCACAAAAATCAAACAAATTCAGAAATTAGGGATGGCATACTGTATGCATAATGTTTCCATTCCTTTTATGATTAGTCTTTTAGTAATCAACGTAAGTGGTGCTATCACATCAGGCTGAACAAAAACAGTTATCAAGTGAAAGAACACAATACAATGATGAATTCCCCTCTCCTCAGGTACAGTAATATTCCACTTTCTTAGGAAATAGATTTCTTTTAAATTTAAAAGTGAATTGTTTTCTAAGCCTAGTGATAGTTTCAGCCTGTACTGCAGTAAGACAAAAGGCAGTGGAGAAAAAGAATTAAAATATGAATATCAAAATCCCAAATTAACTGCCTTTGCAACATTACAGTTTGCACTATGGTAAACCAATGCAAATAGTTGGTTGCTACAATTTTTGTAAAAATATATACATAGACTTTGATATAATACATTTTGTGTAATATGTATACATCATTATTTTGTAAATAAATGTTTCTTTTTTATTTACTGTTGGTATATGTTTATGGTAAGAAAGAGTCAAGTTAACTTGTGCTTTAGTGTATACAATAAAAGCAATTTTGGATATTAGTGCAAATAATTAGTAGACAAAATAATGGACATTGCAACAAAGTAATCCATAGATGATTATGCTAATTTTTTTACATTGTGCGTAAATGATGGGTGGTTACAAAGGTTTTATGGGTTACCGATTTCATGTTGATCAATTACAGATTTCCCATATATTCAATGTTGTACCCATTTATAACAATGATAGTACAAAAGCCTCCTATTTCATTAAAAGCATTTTTCTTAAATTAAAAGATTGATTAAATATTACCTTTATTTCATAAAGATATAGTAAACTGTGATTTCTTCACATGATTGTATATTTTGCTACCATAATCAAAATTCAAATCTACCTGTTTGCTAGAAAGTGAATTAAATTTCAAAAGAAAAAAATTCATAATACTGGCATTAGTAAAACAACATAATTCTTGTTAAAATACATTCGTTTTTGTATGATGCAAAAGTTGCAGGTTTTATTTGTTATTCCAGCTTTCAACTGACATTTTTCTCTGTGTAATTTTACAGTAAAATATCAGCTTGTTTGTTTTCTTTTTCCCTTACCTTTTACACTTATAGATGTGTAATATCTAGGTAATGTTTTGTGTCACTATTTTCTATTTAAGGAAGTTTGTTTACTAATATTTAGGACTTGCAATGCCTATCTTCTTCTAGTGCTACTGAATGAAATTAATTATTGAAATACTGGGCATGCTTCTAAAGTTGCTGCTGCAGATATGCATTTCTGTTCAGTTCCTGTCCAGTTTGATTACCATGTTAGACTCCTAGGTCTTTTAATATATCTTCAAATTAGTTTACTAAAACCAAAATTGCAGAGAGTACTACACAATTTTCAAAAGGTGTTTTTGTTTTCGGATCCTGACATACTTATTGTGGAAAGCAGGCAAAAAACTAAAAATTAACTGTGGAATCCTAGGTCTACTGAAGTCAAAGGCAAAACTCCCATTGATTTCTGTGGGGTCAGGAATTCACTTTCAGACTTCAATCCTGTAAACACAAAATACAGATAACTTTACCCATGTGAATAGTACCATTGGGATCCATGGGACTATTCATAATGCGTGATTGGGATTAAATAACAGGAAAAAGAGGTTTGAACTCTGAGAAACAGATCTTGCACAATTGAATCTGATGACAGTTTTGCTATTGTATCAGAGAGGTAGCCGTGTTAGTCTGTATCTTTAAGAACAACAAGAAGTCCTGTGGCACCTTATAGACAAACAGATATTTTGGAGCATAAGCTTTCGTGAGCAAAGACCTGCTTCGTCAGAACATTAATTTTGCTACTGACTAATGAGAATAGCGTCAGGCCTTTAAAAAACAGAAAATTCATAATATGAGTTTTCCTCTTAATGTGCAGTCTCAGAACACTTACAGAGGTCTAGTCTAGCTGGTGCTGCTCCACAAAATTTGGATAACTTTAGCAAAATGAAATTACATTCACTGGTAGAGTCATTGTGGCGGAAATGAACTTATACACTATTATATGGCAGTGCTGATCTATGTCTAGTTTACACAATGACTTTATGTAAGTGGCAATATTTTGTCACTACATTTTACCAATCTCGTTCAGTGTGACAGTAACCTTTCCAAAATTTCCACTACACTGTAGAATATAAATGTACAGCCACACATGCAAACTACGTTAATTAAAAGAACATTATTAAGCTTGCAAAGTTAAGCACTCAAAAATTTGGAAATGTCAGAGTTATCCTTAAATCGACCCCCCATGTAAGTGTGCAGTCTGTTAATCTTTAATTACATGTTCATATGCCCTTTTTTTGACATGATGCTGCTCCATTCAGCACAGAGAATGGACAGTGCTCACTTAACGGGCAGGTATTTCATATTTTGTTTTCTCTTTGTTGCTCAAGGTGTGGCCCTAAGGTCTATTTATTGCACTAAACACAAACACTAAAGATGGAATTATTAATTTCCTTGTGAGCTATTCTATGGCACCCAATATTATATCATATGAACACTCTGCAAATATTAATGTTTTTATTTTCACAACAGCCTTGTGAGGTGAGAAAGGGGAATTAGCCCCTTTCTATATGTGGAGAACTGAGGAACAGAGAAATTAAGGATAAAATTACCCACTACTTTTGCATTACCGATTTTAGATGCCTATGATCTGATTTTTTCTGAGTACTTTGCATTGGTGTGCATTTTAGGGCCATGTCTACACTAGCAAGTTCTTTTGGAAAATCAGGCCATTTTTTGAAAAAACATGCAGTGAGTCCACACACAAAATGTGCTCTTTTGAGCCAAAATCAAAAGAATGCAGCTGTTCTTCTGGAAGCCCTCTTCTGCTCCCGAATCAGGAAAAGCCCTTCCTTATGAAATCTTCTTTTGAGAAAAAGCATGTGTAGACGCTGCCTGGGCCCTTTTTTCGAAAAAGGAGTCCTCATGGCACCAGATTTTTCAATCCGTGGCCCATCCTTTGAAAAGAGCAGGGACTGTGTGGATGTTCTATATTGAAAGAGCATCTTTTAATCTGCTTTTTCACATGTGGACGCACTCTTTGACAGAAGTGTTTTTCGGGAGATCTCTTCCAGAAGAACTTCTTTCAAAAGATCGCTGTGGTGTAGATGTGGCCAATATGTTCAAAGTACAGCTCCCCTTGGGTTTTCATTGGAGCAGTAAGTGCCCAGCAGTTCTGCAAATCATACCAAACAATGAGGAGAGCACAAATAATAGCCAGCTGTCAAAAGGCTGGTTCAGGTGACTTTCCATCATCACACAGAGCTCTACGGAACAGGCAGAGGTAGATCCACCAGTCAGAACAGCATGCACGTGCCAATTCTGAGACCATCCTTTCTGCTCCAGCAATGCCCCTGCCTGGTTCTCTACACATATGGGACTTCTTGTTCCTGATGATGTTGCAGCTACTGTGCCATTATCACTGGGGTGGATTGAGAGGAGTGGAATTGAGCCCTCCATCTACCCCACCAATCCACTATGAGTCCAGCTTGGGATCTGATTGCTTGCGTCCACCTACACTGGATCATTCTCTTCCATACAAGTGCATATAAGTGCACATGTGCCCCTTGGACTTTTCTCTCCCTCCCACCCTAATCTGCATTGGACTGGTGGGCTTCCTTCTGCTCCTTCTGCTTGCTCACCAACCCCCACTTTCAGTTTGCTATTTCCCCAGTCATGTATAGTCCCCTTACAGTTTGCTGGCCCCATCTTATTTGTTCCTTTTATGATCCCTTTCCCACCCATATGGCTACTGGTAACACCTCAACATCACAGCAGTAACAAAACACACAGGCAGGGACTCCTCTTCCAAGTGGTTACCACAAACAATGGGATTCTCCGGCTTGTAAGAAGAGCCAAGGCAAGAGGACGGGCCAGGGCCAGGTCCCTGCCTTGGGCTTCCTTCCTCAGCAGCAGCTGTTTCTGACACAGCCCACCTCTATTCATGATCCCCTCTATTCATGATTCATGGGGCTTTATTTGTTATCTCTTTCACCAGCTTTGGGGGTACCCACTTTTCAGCTCCTGGGGGGGTACACCCAAGTATTCATAGCCCCATGTGTTATCCCAGGACCAATGGCTTGAAATGTTGGGGTTGTGACAGGTCATCTACTGTATGCCTGGGTCCATGTGGAGGAGCTGATCCTCAGTCTTATCATCTATGCTCCAATATGGAAATCAGAGTGGGATGCAGTTCTACCAGTGGTTTGCTGCCTTTCTTGACACCTTGCATAGTTACAAGTGCCTGGTGCTAGGCAGAGACTTTAATACCATTCTAGATGCACCCATCTTAGATACACAGGGAAGCATTGGGAGAGACATACACCAGGCTACTGTGAGTGTCCTCAGAGGATCATTAACTGCCACATGCTAGTGGACATCTAGATTTCTCCATCACCTAGTGGAAGAGACCCTGATGTGCCACATTTACATGTCCCATTTTAACATCTGGCAGGGCCTTTCCTGTAGAATCAGGTCTCCTTCTTGGAATACCATCCAGGGGTTAAAGACAATTTCTTTAACACCTGAATGGCCTGGGAAGCCTAGTGACATTTGAAGAGTTTGCTGGAGCACGTAGGCTTTGTGGTATCGCTCCTGGAATTCTGTCCGGCTTGGCAAGAGCAGAGGCACACAGAGGAGGTGGGACATGAGGAAAGTATGTGGTTGACCTTTCTGCAGCAACTATACCCACAGGGACAGTTGGAGAAGGAACAAAGAAGTACAACAGTTGGTTCATGAAAGGTACCTGGCTGCCTGCCCCAGAGATCTTCTTTTTAGGGAGTGTCAAGAGAAGTCAGACAAACTCTGGGTCCTCAATGACCATTGGGCCTAGGGTTCCACCATGCATTTTGGGATGCTCTGATCCTGGACCTCATCATCACCTGGGCTGAGTCCCTGAAGACTCTGGTGCCTCCAAGATCTATGTTGTTAAGGGGCTGATTTTTCCTGGGAAGCAGTGCGGAGGCACAAGAAGTGCAGATGGCAACTGCCTTTATAGATTGGGAAGAGCCCAGAGTTTCCTGAAATGAGAAAATACCAGTATTCCGACAGAATGGTAAAATGGAAAATGAGTTTCTCATACCTAGGCAGATTTGTCAGGCAGAGAAGATGTTCTGTTGCTACATCTTTAAATTGATAATTTATTAAATTCATACCTAACATTCAGATGCATTGCCTCTGTTGTCTGACTTTGATCTATCTGTTTTGTAAAAAGCATGCTAGCCAAACATTAAACAAAATCTTCCTTGACCTAAGGACTTGAGCTGGCTTTAAATTTCCAGAGTTTTTAATACCAAGTACTTGTGATACTTTGAAATGGTGAATTATGTCATGCACTAGAACATTATTCAAAGGTTGCCCGATAGTAATCTATGTCAGGTGGCCAGAATGAGAGTGATGTGAAAGGCACATCACATACATGCTTTGTGGCTGTGGTAAACTGCCTACTGTGTACTGGGCCATGATGCTGTTGTCATGTTGTATACCACAGGTGAGGCGTTAGGCTGCAGAAAAATGCTTCTTACTTCACTGCTATAGATGACTCATCCCACAAAATGCCATAACCTCATCTCATTGAATACCAATTTCTATTCAGTTGTGTTTACCCACAGACAGGAGGTACAAAACATGCAAAGTGACTTATACCTATTTCAAGCTTTGAAATATGAAACTTTAAAAACTACACCAACTCAATTTCTAAATATTTTTCTCCATTCATTCTTGCGTCCAGGTTTTTTCACTTGTGACATTTTGCAGGGATGATATGAAGAAAATAAGTAATATTTCCCTTTTCATACCACTGTAATATTCATAAAAGGTTACATCTGGACCTGAACTGCATTGTACTTTATCTATTTATCTATATCTGTAGAAGTGAGAGTAAAAACACTTTCAAATCCAATTTTTTTGACATCCAATTTGCAAGGTGTAAATGTGGTATGTATTATGCAATGGAGATCCGGGCCAACTGTAGGTAAATTATAAGCAGTTTTTTCTGAAGCTTTATTATTTGCAGATAAAATACGACTTACCTTACATCCATCAAATGTTATAGTTTCCTCTTTGGATGAGAAGGATGTGGACAAAAAGATGGCACTGAGAGCTCTTGCACTGGATAAAACAAATGGTTACCAACCTTTTTTGATTGTTCGTTGAGAGGTGTTGCTCATCTCCATTCCAAGTAGGTGTGTGCACACTACATGCACAGATGCCAGAAGGTGTATCCCCTGGCAGTATCCATCGGGTCAATTGTGGAGCTCCCTAGAGTCATGCCTTCATGGTACCACATACTGGGCCCTGCTGACCCACAACCTCTACAGTTCCTTTTTGCCAGATTATGCCAACAAAGGGAAGATGCATGAGTTTAGAATGGATATGAACAATATATCTATGAAAACAATAGTTACGATACTGAGGTAACCATTTTTTTCTTCTTTGAGTGCTTGTTCATATGAATTTCAGTTACGTGACTCCCAGGCATTATCTAGGAGATGGGGTTCCTGGAGTCACTGATTGCATCACCTCTGGCATACTGAGTGACAGCATAATAGGAAGTCAAGTTGTGGACCAAGGGCTATTTTGCTGCTTTACAGATCTGGATTGGGACCAAGGACAGGAATGCCATTGAGGAAGCCTGACACCTGGTGGAATGCACTGTGACAGTGAGGGCAGAGACCTTTGCCAGGTCATAGCATACCTGGATACAGAATATGATCCAAGAAGACATCTTTTGGAAGGACACTGAGAGGTCCTTCATCCTGTCCACCACAGTGGCAAACAGTTGATTTAACTTGCATAATGCACATCTGGGGAGCAGAACATTTTCTTGTGGCTGTTGGCATGAGGCCTAGGGTAAGACTCGAAGGAATATGTCTTGACTGGCATGTAAACTTGAGACCAATTTAGGGAGGAATGCCAGGTGGAGTCTAAGTTGTATCTTGTCCTTGTATGCAAGGGCCTTGATCTTAAATACCCTCCTAGCTGAATTTATCAGGATCAAGGCCACATCTACATGTGCACGCTACTTCGAAGTAGCGGCGCCAACTTTGGAATAGCGCCCGTCACGGCTACACATGTTGGGTGCTATTTCGAAGTTGAAATCGACATTAGGCGGTGAGACGTGGAAGTCGCTAACCCCATGAGGGGATGGGAATAGCGCCCTACTTCAAAGTTGAACGTCGAAGTAGGGCACGTGTAGACGATCCGCATCCCGCAACATTGAAATAGCGGGGTCCGCCATGGTGGCCATCAGCTGAGGGGTTGAGAGATGCTCTCTCTCCAGCCCCTGCGGGGCTCTATGGTCACCGTGTGCAGCAGCCCTTAGCCCAGGGCTTCTGGCTGCTGCTGCTGCAGTTGGGGATCCATGCTGCATGCACAGGGTCTGCAACCAGTTGTCGGCTCTGTGGATCTTGTGATGTTTAGTGCAACTGTGTCTGGGAGGGGCCCTTTAAGGGAGCAGCTTGCTGTTGAGTCCACCCTGTGACCCTGTCTGCAGCTGTTCCTGGCACCCTTATTTCGATGTGTGCTACTTTGGCGTGTAGACGTTCCCTCGCAGCGCCTATTTCGATGTGGTGCTGCCCAACGTCGAAGTTGAACGTCGACGTTGCCAGCCCTGGAGGACGTGTAGACGTTATTCATTGAAATAGACTATTTCGATGTTGCTACATCGAAATAAGCTATTTCGATGTAGCATGCACGTGTAGACGTAGCCCAAGACATCTACCTTATAAGACAAATACAGTAATGAGCATATCATTAGTGGTTTGAACAGGGGCCTCATCAGCTGGAGAGAATCAGAGTAAGGTCCCACACTGGGCTGGACCACTAGATTTGAGGATATAACCTCTCTAGTCCTGTTATAAACTGTTGTATCACATGGTTAGCAAAAACAGAGAAGACAGACTCTCCTAAGTGAAAAGCTGAGATGACAGACAGGTGGACATTTACTGATGCATGACAAGACCTACTGTTTCTACTTCAGGAGGTAGTCCAAGATAAAGGAAACTGATGATTTTGTCTCAAGGATACAGCTCTGCAAACAAAGCAAGGATCTTTTCTATTTGTCAAACATATAGCCCCAGTCGAACGTGTTCTGCTGCCCAGAAGAACCTCTTGGATGAGGTCTGAGCATGCGAGCTTGAGTGGAATCCACTTCACAGCTTCTGAGTTATAAGGTGGAGAATTTTCAGATTGGGATGCTGCTGGGCAATGAGGTCTTAGACTAATAGCTGGGTGATCAGAAAGTCTACTGATAGTTCAAACAATGTGGTATACCAACACTGATGTGACCAGATTCCTGCCACCAGGTTCACTGAGGCTCTGTCACTCCAGATCTTGAGGAGAACCTAGTGGAGTGGAATAGGAGGGACTGCATAGAAGAGGTGGTCCTTCCAACGAAGAAGAAAGGTGTCTGCCAGTGAGTCTGGGCTGTAGTTCAGGAAGGAGCTGAATTGAAGGCATTTCCTGTTGCTCCTTGTGGTGACTTGGGGAACTCTCTACCATTGGAAACTATTACATCTGGGTGAATGGACCACTTGTGATGGTGAAAAGACCTGCTGAGATGGTCCACTAATTCATTCCAAGATCTGGAGAGGTCAAAAGCTTCCAGAACTATTGCGTACATTATGTAGAATTCTCAAAGCTTGGGGGCTTCCTGACATGGCTGGTGGTTATAAGAGGCAAGGAAAGGCATTGCCTTTCCTTCCTCTTGGTGCCAAACCTCTCACCTCTTTCTATTGCTATTTTGACTCTTACAGCAGGTTCCCACAGCAGGCTGCTGCAGCCTGGTGAGTCTCCCTCTGGAGGGAATCAAGTAACTTAAAAGTGAAAAGCCTTCGAGCCTGCCAAATCTATTATCATGACACTGAACCTGTTGAAGAGCCATTAAGTCATAATGAAGACATTTAACAGGTGTCAGCCAGCTAGGAAGTATATGCTGTCAGGTCTTGTCTATACTAAGTTATGTAACTTTAGTTATGAGACTAACAATAGCTGAAGTCAACATAATTAGGTCTGCTTAGGTCTTCACCATGGTAAGTTGACAGCTAATGCTCTCCCATTAACTCCACTTACTCTTCTTGTTTTGGAGGAGTACCAGAGTCAATGGGAGAGTGCATGGTGGTTAATTGCATCTATAGTAGATGCAATAAATGGACTCCTACTGGATCAATTGCTGCCCATCAGTCCAGCCTGTAATGAAGACATGCCTTCAGTTTCTCTAATTTACTGAAAAAACAGTTGTGCATTACTGTAATATTTACTCAGAACCTGTTAGTCTTCAAGACCGTGGTTTAAATTTTTCTTTAAACATTTCATGAGTTTGTTGCTGAAGATTACAAAATCACATCTCTAAAAATCCTTATGTAGATTTTAGATGCACAATATGCGTATTCATCTTTAGCCTTAAAAATGCTTGAGTCTTCAGACATAATGTTTTTAAATAAATTCTTTCAAAGACCACCTTTATTTAAAATATACATTTTAATTTTAATTATTATAGTGCAAAAATTTGCTTACAAATTGTTCTTGTCCTTTCTGTCCATCCCTGTTGTAATCTTTCTCCCTTCACCCCCCCGCCACCCATTCCCCCCAGTGTTAGAAATAGCCCTTAAAAAGACAACACCCCTTTCTTTCAGATAGCTGGACAAATGTTTCCCTTTCTTCTGACTATTTGATGAAATAGTTTTAAAAGAACCTTCCACCAAAATCAGTACCTTAGCAAAACTAAAATCCTTTGTTATGCCTAAAATCTTTGGGCGCAACATTTTTTTAAAAACTTACATTGAAATTTCATGACATCTATTTTTACAGACATCACAACTTAATAAATTAGTGTTCCCTTATTCTAAAGGCAACGAACATTGTTATGAACACACTAAACCACTCTGATTAATTTAAAATATGGTTTTTGTTTCAATGTGTAAAATACATACTAATTTGGAATGATTACTTTTTGAAGGCTTAAAAGCACATTTAAAATATAAAATCAGCTTAGAAATACTAAGAAAATGTAAAACAGAGAAGAGCTGCATCCTGTACTCCATAATATTTGATGCTGTATTAAGCAAGACAGCTGACTTGCCCTTACTACAAGGTTTTTACAAATAAATCTCTGACAAACTTCAGGGTATATCAAAAAACCTGTGACTGACATTTTTATTCCCAAATTTAGTGCTTTTATCAGGCACCTTCCTCATGTCCCATCTTTACCATCTGGCCCTCAATGGAAAACATGATCCATTTTCTTGGATATGAGGCAATCTATTGCACCAGGAGGGTCGTGAAGCACTGGAATGCATTACCAAGAGAGTTGGTGGAATCTCCATCCCTAGAGGTTTTTAAGTCCTGGTTTGACATAGTCCTGGCTGGGATGATTTAGTTGGGGTTGGTCCTGATTTAGGCAGGGGGCTAAGGCCTCTTCCAGCCCTAGAATTCCAGATTTTATGATTCTTTAGAAAGAAATTGTAGAAGAGGGTTGTTTCTTTTGTTTTGTTTTTTTTTCAAATGTCATTTGCTACAGTTGAGTTCAGGGATTAGGTTGGAAGTGGATGTGTAGCGAGGGGGAGGAAAGAGAGGAGGGAGCCACAGGGAAGGAGATGGGGCCTAAGTGGAGTAGGGGTGAAGTATGGGCACGGTGTCTCAAATAGAAACCAGTTTGCTACTCACTGGTGCCAAAGAGCCCAGTGTCCATGGGGCTTGACTCAGATTGAGAGAGGACAGCTGCTTCCATTAGCAGCAGCTTCAACCTGTGACCTCTTTCCCTTTTCGTAAAGACAAGAGAAGATAATGTTCCAAGAAACCATCCCTGGCAGTACGAAGGAACTGGAGAGGTGGCAGGGCCCTATGTGCAGCACCATGAAGGTTCAACTCCAGGAGGCTCCACAGCTAACTGGGCAGGTACTGGTAGGGGAGAAACCTGGTGAGTGTGCATGCAGTGCACACACAGCTAATTGGAATTTATATGAGCAAGCACTCAACAGAGAATCTAATTTACTTTTGGAATAATGGTGGGATCCATTCTCAAAAACAACCTTATCTTCGTAAAAGATGTAGCAGGAGCAATCAACTGACAAAGCTCCAACTCTGAACCCCTTCTTGTGGAAGTGATAGCAATCAAAGAGGTAAAATTTCTACCATTAAGGCATTGAGCACTAAGTTCAAATCTTCAGATGGAGCTCTCAGCACCTGGAGAGAACATAATAGTTAAACTGCTCTAAAAAGCAACCTGGGCCTTTATGGTGTAAAATGGAAGAAATTCAAAATTGTAGCTGTAACTGCCAACATGTGGACTGAAACCTAGGACCTATGTAGCTTAGTGCATGAGCCTCTACTGCTTGCACTAAAAGCCAGCACGCTCTCAGCTAAGGCTGAGTAAAGCTCATTCTTTCTGTAAGTGGCCTAGGAAACACTACATGGGACACTGAACCACACCCACTAGGTGTATGACATAGATACTGCAGAACATGCCCTTTTGAGGTCTCTCTTGGCAGTCACTCTGTAACGAGTAGGTTGTCTTCATGTCACCCTCCTATTTGTGAATCTGTTGATGGCTGATCAGCCCAATTCTGGAGCTGCAGATCTTATCACAGAAAGGACAGGGGTTGGTAGCTGTTGGAGGGATGTGGGGCAGTTACTGGCACTCTTTTCTTCTTCTCCTCTCCTCATTTGCACTGCAGTGGGACCTCTCAAATTGTGCTACCCCCTCGTGGATTACCATCCTTCACTGGGGGTGGTCTTGGGCAAGGTTCTCCTACGTGTCAACACCAATGCTGCACTTTTTCAAGTGTGCTTTCAGCATGACCTTATATCACTTCTGCTGGTCCCCAACACTATTCTGCTCTTCCTCCAATTAGAAAAAGAGAATGTGTTTTGGGAGGTGCTGATCAGACATCCAAACTCCATGACCAGTCCAATGAAGTTATTGATGAATGATAATGGCTTCAATGCTGGGCATGTTCAATTCTTTCAGGATGCTAGTGTTTGGGTGCTTATCCTCCCAAGAGATATTTAGGATTCTCCTGAGGCAGCATTGATTGTTCAAGTGCCTTCAAATGACACTTGCATGTTGTCCAGGTTTTACATGCATACAGTAGTATTGGAACAATCACTGCACAGTATACAAGGAGCTTTGTCTTGGGATAGGTGTCCCATTTCTCGAAGATCCTTTGCCTCAGGCAGATGAAAGCAGAGCTTGCATAGTTCAGATGAAGCTGGATTTCCACATCAATGTCGACTTTAGAAGAAAGAGGACGTCCAAGGTATGAGAAGTGCTCCACTTTTTCCAGCAGTTCCCCATTGACCACAATAAAGGGTGCATGAGATTATCCCATTGTGAAGGTTGGTGGAGCACCTGGGTCATTTTGATGCTGAGTGTGAGGCTGAGATACTCATATGCTTCAGTGAAGGCACTTAAGATGATGTGAAGGGCTGCTGCAGAAAGATCAGCAACCATATTGTCATCTGCGTACTAGAGTGCCATGATCAAGGTTGTGGAGGTCTTGCTTTTAGCCTTTAGTCTCCTGAGACTGAAAAGCTTCCTATTCATTCTATAGACAATCTTCACACTATCTGGAAGTTTGCCATCAATGAGATGAAGGGTCATAGCGATAAAGATGCAGAACAGTGATGGGGCAATGACACAGCCTTGATTGGACTAATGTTTTGACCTCAAAGAGCTAGCTTTGGGATCTGTTGTTGCTCAATGTTGTGGCAGTCATGTTGTCATCAGGCAGCCTTAAAATGCTAATGAATTTTTTGGGGCAGCCAATCTTTAAGATGATGGTCCACAGTGCACTACTATTGACTGAGTTCATTGCCTCGGTCAAGTCAATGAAACTCATGTACAAGGCTTGGTTTTATTCACAACATTTTTCTTGAAGTTGCTGGGCAGTGAAAGATCATGTCCGCTGTTCCTTGGTATAGTTGGAAGCCACACTGGGATTCTGGGATAATTTCTTCTGAGAGTGGCAGGAGTCAGATTGCAAGGACTCGAGCTAAGATTTTCCCTGCCGTTGCCAGGAGAGAGATGCCACAATAGTGTCCACAGTCAGACTTGTCACTCTTCTTGAAAAGGCTGATGATTAGTGTCTCTCTGAAACCTTGTGGCATCTGCTCCCTATCCCAGATCTTGAGAATCAAAGGAGGTGGAGCTGTTTGTGGAGCTCTGACCTGCCTTCTTTGAAGACTGCAGTGGGGATTCCATCTAGTCCAGTTGTCTTGTTGCACTTCATCACTTTGGTGGCAGCTTAGAACTCACTCAGTCTAGGAAGTGTTGCAAGATTGTCTCTAGGCGATTGCTGAGGGATTTGGTCAAGGGAGTCTAGAACCATGGTGGAGTGGCAGTTCAAGAGCTCATTATAGTGCTCCCTCCAGCAAGAAACAATGGCTTCATCCTCTGTCTTTTGAGAGTTGTGTACCATCCTTTGACCTCAGGAGATTAATTCCATGGTTTCTCAGTCCATAAACAGCTTTGGTAGCATTGATAAACCTCTTGTATCCTTGATGTCTGCAAGATGCTGGAGTTCTTGTGCCTTCTCAGTCCCTCACTGGTTTTTCAGAGTCCTTGTTTTATGTTGGACTTCTGCCTTGGCATGCACTTCACTCTTTATTGTGTAATTCGTGTCACTTGGCCAGGCCCTAAAGGCTTTCTTTTTTGCCTCAATCAAGTGTTTGACCTCTACATAATTCTCATCAAACCAGTTCTGATGCTTCCTGGTCTGGTAGTCAATGGTTTCTGCACAAGCTCCAATGATGGCATTTTTCAATGGACACCTTTTGAGGTATTAGTCTGCAATCTGATTTCAAAACTATCCTGTTAAAACTGTGGAACTATATACTTTGGCTGCATGATGCTGAATAGCTCTCTCTTTACAGCAAGCTCTGAATTTAGGCCAGATCATTGAGTAAGCACCTTGGCTAATTTTTTTCCTAGACGACAGCATTTCACTGAGACCATCAGAGTAACGTTTTTATTCTGGAATCTTCTTTTCACATGCCAAGCTACTAGATTTAACTTGTTTGGATCCTGGTGAAAAACTGAACATGGGGCTAACAAATTGGACCTTAGTTTCAGGAACAATGATGGCGTCACTGAAAAATTCAGGAAGTTGGGAAACCAAGGTTGACTGTGTCAGTGGGTTGGAGCCACTGAAAACACTTCTGCTACCTCCTTTTCAAGTTTCTGTATTATCCTGGTGATGAAGGACATTGGGGAGGAAAACAAAGTAAATCGTCAGGCCACTTGAACAATAGGACATTTATGCCCTGGGTTCTTGACTCCCTTATTTCTCGTAAAGTACAGGTGATCTTTCAGTTTGCCTTGGATGCAATATAATCCAGAGTCAGAACTCAGGCAATTTTGATCATCAGAAGGATTTATTGTGAAGACTCCATTTCCCCTGAAGAATTTTCCTTCTGCTCAGCCAATCAGTCTTCATACTGCTGGTCCCCTTAATAAAAAAGGCTCTGATAATCCAAACATGGATCTTCACCAACTTCATGAATACTGCTGCTTACTTTTGCACACCCCTGGACGTCAACCCCTGCCCCCACCAATGATTTACATATGGCATAACCAACATATTATTTGTCATTACCAGAATGACCATTCTGCATAGCTGGAGCCAGTTGTTGAACTGCTTACTTTATTGCTGTCAGCTCTAGAAAATTTATAGTTACTTCATTCCAAGAAGAAGCATGTCCCTTGAGCCTCTATTTCTTAGACAACACTTCCCATCCTTCAAGACTGGCGGGAATTTTTATGGTAGACCTCTCTGATTCTCCAATGGCCATCCTCCACATAACCTTTCTAGACTCACCCAGCATTCCAGGGATTTCAACACAAGAAATGTAATGTTCAGTTTCTGAGATGGAAAAAAACCAAAATAAAACAGCAAATGGCAGGGAAACTCCAGAGAATTTTGATATGAATTCTTGACCAAAGCATATCCCTGTGCAGGATACAATCTACAGAATACGTATTAGGCTCCTTACTAATGTTCTCAGGCAACTCCTCAGGAGCATAACTGCTGTGCTGATATTTTCACAGCCTATGGCAGCCAAAGGTTTTATGGGTGTGAGCCTCTGTGTCTAAAACTACAAAATGAACAAGGAGCTCAGATGTTTGATGATGATTCCTTCCAAAGTGTAGTATAAATCAATACTGCTGCAATGTTTAGATTACTGAGCTGCTTGAGTGGACCCCTTCTTGGATGGGAACATAGCTAGCATGTCATCCAGAAAAGTTTATACAGTACTTGAATCTCCTTCTACCTGCGAAAAGCCAGCAGAAGCAGAAGCAGAAGCAGACATTTATTGTGTGTGTGAGACAAGGAGAGGAAGTGGAGATTGAGAAATAAAGTCCTATGAGGTGTCCTGCAGATCTTTTCTGCTAACATGCATTGCTTCATCTTTACCTTTTTGAGAAGGGACAGAATGCCTATAATGGTACAGTAACAGCTGCTGCTGACTGGGGCTCACAAGATGGCAGCCTCTGAGATAAAGGCACTTTTTGCACCAAATCAAACGATCCCTGAGGTTGGCAACCAAAATAGCAAGAAGAGCATTTTTTAAACATTCAGTTAAAAAAAAACCCAATAATTCAAAAGCTGCAGTGCGTGTGAATCCAAGATGGTCCTTAGTAAATAACATCAAACCATACTTTTTGTAACCCCTATTTTAAGAACAGAGCACAATTATTTATAAAGAGATACACGTTTACTGTAGGATGTTCACAAACTTTTTTACATATTCTATTTCCTCACACTTCTCACGTGCATTTGTACTACCATCTTCCTGACTTTCACTCCCGAACCTTCTCCCTCTTTCTGGAGAACTCTAGATTCTGAACAATTTAACTTTTGTTTTTGAAATCACTGTACAGCTGCTCTGATATTTTGATAAAGCACTCTTTTATACATTCACTGTCTGTGAACGGCTTTCCTTGTTTCATGATCACTTGAGTTGCTACAGTTATCCTACTTGTTGATTTCACCCATTTAGCAAACATGTTTTTACTTTGCTCTGCTTTGCATAATAGCTCCTTTGTGGCTTTTTTTTTCTGGCTTCTCCACCTAGATGCTGTTTAGCAAAAATAGTGTGGTTTTTGAGAAAATGCCTCTCAAAGTTGCATTTTTCATTGTTGGAGAATTTCTCATTGCAAATGAGATGTAAGGGACTGTGTCCATTCAATTTGAAATCCTCTGTTTTTATCTTCAATTTTCCTCTTTTTTTAAGCCATTCCAACCCCACTTTAATTATGCCAACTTTACTTCACATATAATTTCAATCTTCTTTCTTAAAATGTAAGTTGTCCTTTTCAGCAGAAATGCTGCAAGCTTCCTTTTCAGAATCAAGACTTTATTAGCAACACAATCAAAACACAGAGACAGTATCATTCCCACAGTGCACTGCACATATAAAGGGGGAGTTATCCAATGTTTTGAGATCACATAGTTTGCTATTTAGATATGTTATTAATTGTTGGACTTTTAGACATTCACTGCTTATCAAAAATAAGCAGGAGTGCTTTTTTTTTAAACTTTGCAGTTGCACTGGGAGCCACAAAGATGTCCTTAAAGAGACACGTGCGGCTCTGGAGCTGCAGGTTGCAGGCCCTTGCCCCAGCCTGAAGGAGGATTTCTTCCTGAGTAGGAGAGTCTCTTCTTCTCCCTTTTGTGCAGAATTCCCTAGGCAAAGCAAAGAAGACCAGATTGTTAGATAAGATGGGGAAGGAGAAGGAGAGGATGATGAGACCTTTGCTTGAGAGGAGGCATGCCTGAAATGGTCTTGCTAGGCAGTCCCTGAGCTGTATATAGTGGATTCAGTTAATTCCATTTATGGTTTCCCCAGGGTAGGCCAATGCTCTTTGATGAAACTGCCTTCGGCTGGGAAAGGGTACTCTTCATTTTTCTTCTATCCTTCAAGATATTTGCATCTTGGCTTTCAGACTCCCTGCTGATGGGGAACTCCTAGGGAACGAATGTCAGGTCTGAATAATGCAACCAAACAGAAACCTTTCTGACTTGACAGATGTGACAACTGGAATGCAAAAGATACAAACCTTCCCTTCTGTGCCCTATGCCATCAAGTCAAAAGTTGAGCCAGACCTAGGGCTCCAAGTCAAAAATGTAGTCTTAATACCAGTTACCCATAGCTCATGGGAAACCCCAATTGTTCCAATATTGAAGAAATATGACTCCAATTGGATTTGTAGTGATTTAAGGTCACCATTAGTCCAGTGTTATGTGCACCAATGATCGTTTTACAGGCTTGACTGGGGGAAAAAAGCTCAGAAAGATTTATCTGAGCCAAGCGTTTTTTATAAATGCATGTCGACAAGAAATCCCAAGAGCTGTTGACTATTGTGATGCATAAAGGGTTTTATTGTTACTGTCGCTTACCCTTCAGAAAAACATTTTGCCCAGCTTTGTTCAAAAGGGCTATGGACCAGATCTTGTGTGGCTTGCCAGGTGTCCATTGCTATTATGATGACATCCTGGCCACTAGTACAAATGAGGAGGATCGCCTCAAGAACTTAGAGGCTACCCCACAAAGACTGGAAGAGTATGGCCTACAAGTCACAAAGATAAGTGTGCATTCTTTCAGCCTTCTGTTGAATATTTGGAACACAACATTCATGCTATTGGCCTTTGCATGGTAACTGAAAAAATTAAGGCTATTGTGGAGGCTCCAACCCCTCAAAATGTTACTCAGCTTCATTCATTTCTAGCAATATTGAGCTATTACGCAAACTTTATCTCACAATTAGCCACACTGCTGTAAGTACTTCATGAACTCCTTGGCAGAATGAGGCCTGGAATTGGACTGAAGTCTGTGATATTGCATTTACAAGGCTAAATGTGCATTGCTAAACTTGGAGGTCCTGATGCATTGTGATCCATCCTTATCTTTACAATTGGCCTGTGATGCCTCCTCTTATGAGGTGGGAGAGATCTTGTCACACATTATGCCTATAGCAGAAGAGACACCAATTGCTTTTGCTTCACATACCTTAAGCAAAACAAAACAGCAGAAATATAGCACTTTAAAGACTAACAAAGTTATGTATTTGGTGATGAGCTTTCATGGGACAGACCCACTTCATCAGGTCAGTTGCATTTCCAATACAGACTGGCGTCTGTAAGTACAGAAGGGAAGCAGTCCTTGTCATGCATGAGGTAATTGTTGTCTCTGTTCATATCAACTGTTAATGTGTCGAAACTCCAATTCACAACTTTCTCTATGTAATGTGTTTTTAAAGTCTCTTTGTTCTAAGACAAAAATTCTCGGTCTTTAACAGAATGGCCCACTCCATTGAAGTATTCATTGACCAGCTTTTGTGTATTGAGGTTCACGATGTCTGCTCTCTGGACCTAACCATGTTAGTTACAAGATCAAGGGCATATTCTTGTGTGCTTCGACCAATATTATATATGCCATTATGTGCCAACAATACCCCTCTACAATGTACATTGGACAGACTGGGCAAACTCTTTGCCAAAGAATGAATGGACACAGAGCAGACATCAGGCATCTCAATACACGTAAACCAATCAGCATTGGGAATCGTTTCTGTGATTTGGAAATTTCGTCAGTAACTGTTTGGACAAAAGTTTATACTTCTCAATGATCATCAACTGCTGACTTCAATTTTTGGTTCATACATTAAACTATTGGCTGGTAGTCATGTGCAACAATGGGCATGGTTGCTCTCTGGACACACATATGAAATCAGATATCAGAAATCCACTTGCAATGCAGATGGTCTCTCATGGCTGCCTTTGCCAGCCAAACATAAAGATATTGGCCAGAAGCACCTTTTATTTTGAATGGGTTGAGAACATGCCCATCACTGCTACTCAAGTTAAGAAAGCAACTCACTTTGACCCAGTACTGTCCCAGGTTATGGACCTAGGTGATGCATGGAACCTCTCTATGGGACTCACAGGTCTCACCTGACCTTGTTCCTTACATGTCTAGGAGAACAGAATTATCGATTCATTCTGTATGCTTGTTGTGGGGAATGTGTGTCATTATTCCAATACTACAGAGACCACAGATGTTAGAACAGCTACGTTCAGGTCACTGGCATGGCGCATATGGAAAAAATTATGCCAAGCTATTGTTGGTGGTCTGACTTGGACTGCGCCATTGAAGAAAAGGTAAGAGCTTGTATTTCATGTCAGGGTGTGAGACATGGACCCCAGTTGGCACCTCTATACCCCTGGGACTGTCCTGAAAAACTATGGCAGTGGACTCACATTGATTTTGCTGGCCCATCTGAAGAAACCATATTCTTGGTGGTGGTAGATGACCATTTCAAATGGCCAGAAGTCTCTACAATGTTGTCCACTACTGCTGAGAGTACTATCCAAAACCTTCATGGAATCTTTAGTCACTTTAGTCTGCCAGAGCAGCTTGTGAATGACAGTGGTCATCAGTTTATCCGTCAGGAGTTTGGAAATTTTATGAAAGCAAATGGGATTCATCACATCACTTCAGCATCATATTGTCCATCCACCAATGGATTAGGTGAAAGGTTTGTGCAGACAATGAGACAAGCTTTGAAATTGGCCAGGAGACATCACTCATTCAAAAACATCTGGACACCTTCTTATTATCCTACAGAAACACATCTCTTGCTACAATCAAAGTGTTCCTGGCCTTTCTAATGATGGGACACCAGCTGCGCACTTCTGTGATCGGCTGAAACCTTCTGGACCATGAGAAATTGTGCAATGACAACAGCAATAGCAAGCTATTAGGCACCCATCCAGGGCAAAAGACCAAACCTTTAGTCCTGGACAGCCAGTTTTGGTTCAGGGCTATGCCTCTGGAGCAAAATGAGCCCCCACCACCATCATCACTCAAACTGGGCCTGTTTCCTGTACTGTCCAGATTGCAGAGGATCTCATCTGGTGGCATGTAGATCAGCTGTTTTCAGGTTATGCCTGTCCCCAAAACACATCTCCAGTTGAGTTGCTTGACCTCACCACTACCAGTGACATACCAAGTCAAGAATCACCTATTCCTGATTCGCCTCCTCTGTCACCCCCTTCAGCAAACACAAACCCACTCCCTAAACATGCTGATTCAAGAGCCTCACCTGTTTGCGCTTTAAGTCCCAAGCCCATGGTCAGGCCTATAACCATAACATCTTCAAGTGCAAGAACACCAGACATCCACTCTAATCCACCTAGAGAATGAAGGCCTCCACAATGGGTGAATCTTTAGTTAAGACTAACCTTTAGTTATGTAACATAAGACATGTCCAAAAATTGTTGATATACAGGTTGAACCTCTCTAGTTTGGCACCCTGAGGATCTGCTGGTGCCAAACCAGAGAATTTGCTGAACCTCTGGAGGTCAATTTTTTGTAGTAGCATTACCAACACTTCCACTGCTTACTGGGCTCTTAGAATACATTTAGGAGTAAATTAGAGCTAAATAACAGCCTAGAACCCTGAAAGACAGGACTGGTGGCTGTAACCAAACTTTATGGGACCAAAGAAAACGTGGCCACAACCACAATAAGTGGTCTTCCAGCTAACTAAAATCATGCTAACTAAAAATGATGCTGGACCACGGATGTTGCTGGACCAAAAAATGCTGGACTAGAGAGTTTCAACCAATACTAGGGATAGCAAAATATAAACATAATACAATTTCTGTCCAGAATAAGAGTGACAACTTCAGATATTTACTAAAAATACTAAAAAATTGCTTCCACAAATTTCTTTTGACTCTTATTACTAGAGCTTTAGTCAGCACAAAATTTAATTATGCATTTTTTTACCATGAAGCATTCAAAAACTTTTCAAATACACTTCAACAGGCCCTAATTCTGACTCCTAAGCCAAACACTTTTGGCATTACTCCTGTGAAACTCAGAGATTTGGCAACACATCCCTCATGTAGCATAAAACAACAGCTTGTGTCTCCAGGAAATCCACATAAAGAAAGAATTTTCTGCACCAATATTCTTAGTCTGGCAATGCTTGTTTTCAAAATATAATTTTTGAAAACAAAACTTTATGTTTCAAAATCCATAAATCAGAGGAGCAAATCCAAAATGGTGGCTACAAGTAGCACAGCAGAACCACAGTTTCATAATGCAGAGTCCCTAAGAGAGACAAGCCAATCTTTAAGTGAGTTATGATGTTTAGATATGTATGCCCATCCACAACTTTTGCCACCTGGGGTGTCCAGTTCTGCCGAGATGCCCTCTTTAGTTCATCCTCCCTTTTAAGAAAAAGAAAGCAGCCTCACTATCTTTCAATTATCTGTACATGCCCTAAATATAGTTAGGAAGTAATTAAATTCAGGGGTGGGGTACCGACAGACCTGGTATTTCTTTGAGACAGAGGGTGCGCCTTAGAGATCACAGTTTTAAACTGAGGTTAGTGTCACACTCTTGAGCAGAAAAGGAAGCAGTTAGTGGGCCAAAGGTAGTACAACCAGCCCTGCCTGTAATACACAATTGAGGTTGGTCTATAAAAATATATCTAATACAAAGTCCCAAAATTATAAGGCAAAGTACTGAAGAATACATAACCTTCTTCTTTGCCCAGAGATATACACCTCACCATCGGTATAACCGTCATGGATCACAGACAACACGCCACAGAATCAATGCTGCTGCAATAGGGATGCCAGACTTCCAGCACTGTCTTCCTGAAACTCACCATCACCTCAAACCAATCGACTTGCTTTCCTTTAGACTTCTGCCCTGCTATCATTTTTGCACAGTTAAAAAAGAAAAAAATTCACTCAGTCATGCTTGGGTTATTAAAAAACCAGAAGAACTTTAAAGCCACACATTTGTGGCACAGAGCAGTGAAACTCCTGAATGGGAGTCTTTAATTTTGTGTGACAGTAAACAGCCAATAATGGCTCAAATAACCCTGTCATTCAGGAAGACCTAGGGCAAGGGTCTGCAACCAAAATAGTGAGAAGAGCCATTTATCCAAATGTGGTTACAAAACCAGTGCTGCAAGAGCTGCAATGTGTGTGACTATGAGACAGTCCTCCCCTCCCCCCAGTCCCTCCCTCATGTCACTACCTCCACATGCACAACCGCCCCACCCCTACGGCGCACCCCCAGGATCACAGACACCCCACTCACTCATGCCACAGCTGCCTCCCATGCCACTGCACCCTCCTCCCCCACCCATGGCTACATGCTCTGGCTGCAGTCTCCCCTCCCACACGAGCCATGTGCCACCAATGGGCCATGGCTGACCACCTTCCTCCAGCATGCACCAGTTCACTCAGAACCCTCCCGCCCCACTATCACTCAGTGAGGGATCTTGGTGGGGCTACCAAGGGAGGGGAAAGTGGAGGGTCAGGCAGGGGTGGAGAAAGCAGCCACATTCCTGCTGCAGCAGCAGCTCTGGAGCTGTCCCTCCTGCTTGTGGGGCAGGGGCCTGCACTCACCCGGCTGCCGGGCAGCCATAGTCCCCAGCCCACTCACCTGTCCATCTGCCAGCCACGCTGGGCAAAGGGGTGTATCACACATACCCCTAGCAGAGGGAGGTACTGCAACCCTGGGCCCTCTCTTCTGGCACTTGGCTCTTGCCACCTCCCTCCACCCACCCCTCCCTGCAGCCCTGTTCCTTTTTCCCACTACCCCCTCCCTCTTGATTTCCCAGCCTGGCTCTGGCTCTGGCTCTGGCTCTGGCTCTGGCTCAGCATCTTTGTGCTGCCTGAGTCTGGGGCCCACATGCGCTGCCCTTGGACCCTTCCTTTCTCCCCACTTCTCCTAGCTCCCTGCAGTCTGGGCAGGGAAAGAGGCTGCCTGTGCCTGGCCCACTGCAACATGCACAGCTTACAAGGCAAAGCAGCCTCTGCTGCTCATCACATTATGGCATCTGGTGCACCAAATGACTCCTTAAAGAGCCGCATGTGGCTCCAGAGCTGCAGGTTGCCGACTCTGACCTAGGGGGAAGCTGAAGTTGCTTTTCTGTTGCTATTGCAGTATTGCAGACGCAGAAACCCTAACCACTCTTATGCCATCCTTCTGCAGAGATACAATGTCTGATGGATGCAGCTAGTTTTTATACCACCCAGTCTCCAAAACCCACCTTGCATTTTTTCATGCATCAAGTTAGAATGATAGTTTAGATGCCTTTCTTTATGCAGAAAGGAGGGATGGTTGGTTGCTGGCAGAAAAATTTAAGGCCCAAAAGAAAGCTAAATCAAAATGTAATATTTGTATTGCTTAGACGAAAAAAACTTGTTTTCAACATGCTATAAAAATGATGATAGATTGTGAAGAAGTAATTGTAAGAAAGAAATACAAATGAATGTTATGACCTAATTATATGCATGGCATTACCTACTGAGAAGAGTCAATTCAAACGAAATCATAGGTGCTGGAACTAAGGGTGCTGGGGGTGCTATCACACCCCTGGCTTGAAGTCACTTCCATCATACACAGGGTAGAATCATAGAACACTAGAACTGGAAGTGACCTCGAGAGATCATTGAGTCCTGTCCCCTGCATTTTGGATAAAAACGGCTCTTAGCACCCCTGCTGTAAAAATTGTTCCAGCTCCCCTGAACACAGTTCAGATGTTGGAAGACACCGAGAATATCTGGGGAGAGGACAGGAACAGAAGAGACGTGTCTGTCTTTATTCCTGTGTAATGGTTTTGCAGAAAAAAATATTTCCATGCACAATCATTTATTATGCCACAGGAAATCTGTATTTTGAGTCAGATTCAAGTGCAGGACATTTTTTTCCAGCTTCAGTCTTAATTGTTTTTTCCTATGTGGTAAAGATTTAGTGCTGTCATTGTCAACGGCAAAAAAAGGAAAATAAACTACCCAACAAAAATTAACTCCCAACTTTGATTATTAATTCTTTGTTTTTAGTGTTCTTGACATGTCTAGGTTGTTTTTGTAAGGTGAAAGAGAGAAATTAGCAGCAGCCAGAAGTAATGTTTGAAGCTAGTGAAATTATTTAAATCTGTTTTAAAATACTGCTTTAAATGCATTTTTTCAGATCACACAAGCCAAAACATGCATTAAATAGGAAAATTAAAATGGAAACAGTTATAGGAAACTGTAAGGAATAGTTAAGAGGAAAAGAACAAGCATGAGGTTGTTAGGCCTAGCCTAGTTGCCATAAGTAACACAAGTACTGTAGAAACAAAAAAGCAGTCCAGTAGCACTTTAAAGACTAACAAAATAATGTATTAAGTGATGAGCTTTTGTGGGACAGACCCACTTCTTCAGACCATAGCCATACCAGAACAGACCCAATCTTTAAGGCACAGAGAACCAAACACAGTAATCAAAGTTGACAGATGAGAAAAATGATTATCAAGGTGAGTGAATCAGAGAGCAGAGGGACAAAAGCAGGGGGGAGTCAAGAATTAGATAAAGCAAAGTATGTAAAAGAGCCCCTATAATGAGCTAGAAAATTGTCATCCTGGTTCAAACCATCTTCTAGTGTGTCAAATTTGAATATAAAAGAGAGTTCAGCAGCCTCTCTTTCCAAACGATTGTGAAAGTTCCTTTTCAGTAAAACACAGTCTTTCAGGTCATTAACAGAATGGCCCACTCCATTAAAGTGCTGGCTGACAGGTTTGTGAATCATGAGTGTTTTTATTTCTGTTTTATGCCCACTAATTCTTTGTTTAAGAGAATTTGAAGTGTCAAAGAATTAATGGGCATAAAACAGACATAAAACACTCCTGATTCACAAACCTCTCTGACTCACTCACCTTGATAATATTTTTCTGATTTGTCAACCTTGATTACTATGTTTGGCTCTCTGTGCCTTAAATATTGAGTCTGTTCTGGTATGGCTATGATCTGAAGAAGTGGGTCTGTCCCACGAAAGCTCATTACCTAATAAATTATTTCGTTAGTCTTTAAAGTGCTACTGGACTGCTTTTCTGTTTTGATAGTATAGGGACTAGCACGGCTATCTCTCTGTTACTATTCAACAAGTACTGTAGGATTGCCATACAGAGCTAATGTCTTTATTCAGTGAAAAATCCTGTTGACATTAAGTCTCACATTGTTACACAGGGTGAATACAAAAAAGGCAATGACCATTATCAGTCCTTTCATCCCATATTCTAATATTCACATTGTGATAATAAAGACATATTGAAGAGGACAGGAAGAGCCAACATTATTTGCTGAGGCACTAATATTTAGATATCTAGTACTGAAATGACAATTTATCAGCCAATTATCCAGATATGAGGGGACCAATTTGTTTTTCCTCAGAAATGGAATAGTTGTCACAATTACCACTTTTACTAAGACTGGCAGAGCACTGGCTAAGGCAAAGTATAAGGCAGTGTAGCACAGGTTTGGAAATGAGAGATGTTCATCACAGATGCAGCCTTTTGACCATTGCTGAAAATGTTATCAAAATATGTATAATTGAGATACATGAAAGCTGCTCATTTATTCTAAGTACCTTGATTTTGAATTTCTTGTATTCAATACATTTTTGATCCATTTTATGCCCTGTCGTGGACAGAAGTCTGTGAGCAGAAAATGAGGGATCATTTCCAGGAGAATCTCTTTTGAGTTCTTGGAGAATCAGAAAGCAATTACTTGAGAACAGAATTTAATGCAATAGCTGCATGAAATAACAGATCTCCCACTTACTTTACACTCCTGCCGAAATGGGCCAATTTTCTCTTAAAATGAACTTCAAAATGAAGAATAGGTAAATCATTAAAAATACATTTAGGGTCCTAAGAAGCTGATGTGATCTTAGACCAGGGTCTTTGAAAATTCTTCTTGCATTGGTATTCTCTCTCTTTGTCTTTAGTATATTTTGTAAGTGGATAAGTTCTTTCCAGAGTTCTGTCTATTTCCAGCAAAAAAGGTTGGAAAGCTTGTGCTTTCTCCTTTGAAGCTGAAGAACTAGGAAGGATGGATTGGTTCTCAGCTATGTGGTTCTCAGCTATGCCCATAAGTTAAGGAAATATGAATTGGATCCTTGAACTATCAGATGGATAGAAAGCTGGCTTGACGGTCGGGCCCAACAGGTAGTGGTCAGTGGCTCAATATCTGGATGGCAGTCGGTTTCAAGTGAAGTACTGCAAGGCTCAGTTCTGGGGCTGGTGTTGTTCAACATCTTTATCAATGACCTGGATGAGAGACTGGATTACACCCTCAGCAAGTTTGCAGATGACACAAAGCTAGGGGGAGAGGTAGATACATTGGAGGGTAGAGAGAGGATCCAGAGTGACCTGGATAAATTGGAGGACTGGGCCAAAAGAAATCTGCTGTGGTTCAACAAGGAGAAGTGTAGAGTCCTGCACCTGGGGCAGAATAATCCCAAGCATTGTTATAGGCTGGGGGCTGACTGGCTAAGCAGCAGTACAGCGGAAAGGGACCTAGGGGTTATGGTGGATGAAAGGCTGGATATGAGTAAACAGTGTGCCTCTGTAGCCAGGAAGGCTAACGACATATTAGGATGCATTAGGAGGAGCATTTTGAGCAGATCCAGAGAAGGAGGTTGTTCCCCTCCATTCTGCACTGGTGAGGCCCCATCTGGAGTATTGTGTCCAGTTGTGGGCCCCCCAGTATAAAAAGGATGTGGATTTGCTGGAGCAGGTTCAGCAGAGGGCAACAAAAATGATTAAGGAGCTGGAGCGCAAGACCTATGAGGAGAGGCTGAGGGATTTGGGCTTGTTTAGTTTACAGAAGAGAAGACTTAGGGGTGATTTAATAGCAGCCTTCAACTTCCTGAAGGGGAGCTCTAAAAAGGATGGTGAGAAACTGTTCTCAGTGGTGTCAGATGGCAGAACAAGGAGTAATGGTCTGAAGTTAAAGAGGGAGAGGTGTAAGTTGGATATTAAGAAAAACTACTTCACCAGGAGGGTGGTAAAAAACTGGAACACATTGCCTAGAGAGGTGGTGGATTCTCCATCCCTTGAGGTTTTTAAGCCCTGGCTTGACAAGGTCCTGGCTGGGATGATTTAGGGGGGTGTTGATCCTGCTTGAAGCAGGGGGCTGGACTAGATGACCTCCTGAGGTCCCTTCTGGCCCTATGAGTCTATGATTCTATTTGCTGATGGGTATTGTAAAAGAATATACTTTGGATTTGTCTTTAGAGTGAACAGTCAAAGTGGAACTTTTTGTTTGCAACAAAAGGATCCACATGACCTAGTAGTACATGGCAGGTTAGAATGATGAAGATTCACTCTGCAGTACATACAAGTTTCTGCCTGGAGGCAGAGCAAAAAGCCTTTGGATGGATGGAAAATCTTGTGTTTAAAACTATTGCTCATAATTATCCTGGAAAATGTTGTGAGGAATTCAATAGGTGCCTCACAGGAAAAAACGGAACAAAACAAACCAGAAAATAAAGAAGCAGGAGAGCTCTTTAGCCTAGATTAGTAATATTTTCAGGATACTGGAAATGGATACATCTGTGGCAGAGAATCATCAATTTTAGTCTGCAGGGTCTAAAAAGAGGATGTTGCCCTCATGAGAGAGAGAGCGAGAGAGAGAGTGGTCTTTAGGCAGTTAAAAACCTGAGATAAGAGCTTGAGAACCCCAATTCTTAGCTGCCCAAACTCCTTGGATCCCCAGCTTTGGGGCAACCTACCACTCAGACTGCTCTGGAACTGGAGGTCTCAGGACTGCTACTTTTCTATGCCCTCAGCCCTGCACTCCACAAATCACAGCCACTTGTGTGCCTCAGCCCCTGCTTCCTGGTCCTTGGAAAGTAGTTGCTTGGACTATATCCATCAGCAGTGGAGAATAGTTCCTGGCTGCCAGACACACTTAGCAACCCTGGGGGGAGCCCCTGCCCCTCCTCTACCTCAACCTCTTCATTTACTATTTCATCCTCTGGGTTAGGTCCTTTGTGTATTGTTTCCTGCCCTTCAAAGTATTCATTGGGCTCTTGACAGTAGAGGCAGAGTTACAGCTGAGGATTGCATCCAGCTCGTTATAGAAACAGCCGGTCTTCAGTGCAGCACTGGAGCATCACAGCACTTCATGAGCCTTACGATAGGCTAGTCTCAGTTCGTTCGTCTTCACTCTGCATGGCAGTGTGTCCTGTTCATATTCCTTTTCACAGAAGGGTCAAGAAATGTGCCTGTACACATCCCAGTTCCTGTGGGTCACTGGCAGCTGGGACTGAACGGACTCCTCTCCCCATACACTGACCAGATCCAACAGCTCGACAACAGTCCAAACAGGGTAGCATTTGATGTTAACAGACAAGCATGAGCACCTGGGAGGCACTGTGAGACTACTGTATGCAGAGCCAGCACAAAGGGGAGAAGGAGTCCAGGTGCTCAGACAGCATAAGGCACCAAGATTTGTTAGGTCAGACCTTGTGTGATGTACCCCATGCATTGCAGCAAATGCCTCAACAATCAGGTGAATGAAACTAGGCAATCACTATCTTTTGTAATGAACTCCCACAGAAAAGCCAGCCAGCAGGAAAAGGGCTTTAAATGTTGTGGGGCTTGCAAGGGGGCGGGGTAGGTTGCTGGCTACTTGGCTAAGGGCAGCAGAGGTCAAACTGCTGACCAGAGCAGCTGATTAGAAATTAAGGACCACTTTCTGGAGGCCAGAATGAGTGAAAAAATGTCTCCGTGTGTCTACACTGCATGTTTGTCAACAATACAAAGTGACATTTATTCTTTGAAAACATACAGAAAGGAAGGGCATATTTACGAATCATAAATATAAATAGTTATGTATTTCATGGATGTATTTTCCTCTCAACTTGAGCATGTAACAGCTATGAGCACTAATTGGAGTTACACATGAACCCTGAAAGGAGATACACCCTTTTCCTTTTATGTCACTATCCTAAAACATTAGAGTATCACCAGCTGCCACAAGGATCATACTGCATTTTTTGTGCTAATTGTGGTGGAGCCATATCAAGTACTGTATACAGAAATAAAGTAGTAACTTAAAACATGTTTTAACAGAACATTTAAAATGCAAACAGCTTAATTTATAGGCGTCAAAGAGGGAGCAAATATTCTTGGCAATTATTATAGATTAAAATTTTAATTTTTGTAACATTGCATGTATAATTGTTACTAGAATATTATTTTCTGTAAGTTTTTAGTTAGCGTATAGAAACAATATATAGAAAATAACACATTTACAATTCCATCCCTTTAAAGTTTTTAACATGTGTACACTTAGCATTTATTCATCATGTGGACACTGTTAAAATAAAAAAAGAAAATCAGAAAAATGTTAAAAGTTTTGTAAATGTTAAGTATTACCCAAAACAATACTGCAAAGAAAAAGAAATTATTAAGAGCTATTAGTTATAGTGACCTTTTGTCAACAAGTGAGAAAATATCTGGAATACAAAGAAATATAATATTGAATGTAAATATCTATTTACATCAGATTATTTATACCAGACTTAACCAATAACTATGATTATTCATCTGAAAATATGTAAAAGTAGCTAGTAAAATATGATTCCTTTTCAATGACATATCATATTATGTTTCTACTAGAAAAATAACCATGACATCTTAGTAAGTATTTGTGCAACACTCAATCTCTCACTAGAGCTATGTGTAATGAATAAATAAATAAACAGGAAACAAAAGCAGAAGGATGATGTTTATTTGATTATAAAACTATAAAAGGCACTATAAATAATCCTCAGCAAGTAACAATCCTGCTAAACTATATCAAGTAAAGTACAGCAAGTGGGTATGCTTTTGTCTTACAATGAAGATTGAAATATTGCAAAACAATTTGTTTTTAAAAAAAGACTATTTCAGGCATTAAGAAATATCTTGCCACCCTAAACTGCATAAACAATGAACTGAGAGAAAATGGCTTAAGTACAAAATTATTTAGAATCAAAGACTGGAGATTTCACAAGGAAATTGCAATCACTTTTTAGAGACAAGGTGGGTAAGTAGAATCTTATATCAGATCAGCTTCTATTGATGTGAAAGAGAAGCTTTCAAACTTACGCAGACCAATTCCAAACCTGAGGAAACAGCATGATGTATGCTTGAATGCTTTCCTCTCTCTTACCAACAGAAGTTGGTCCAATCATGGATATTACCTCACACATCTTCTCTCTCTAATATCCTGGGACCAACAGGGCTACAATAACAACACTGGGTACATGTAATGACTTTGGACCTCATCTCAGTGGTGCAGTCCCTGACATACTCTGCTCAAGATTTTCCATTCCTTTTTACCAGGCAGCCATTCCTGGAATGCTGAAATACAGAAACTTACCTCTCTCTGTGGTAGCTATGCTTGACCAAGTCAATAGTGTCAAGAAATAAAACCCTGTCCTTTCGCTTAGCCTACTTTACTGTTTAGCTCCCTGATAAACAAAATAATATAATTGGAGCAGAACTCTCTTTCTCTCTTTATATATATGCACACACAAATATTCAAAAATATTATGTTGTCTGTTCCCCTTAAGCAAAATTAAAGAGCAATATGCATTGCTAGCCTTGTGGATGAGGTTTTTGAGATATCTGTAACACTCTGTAGGAGATGGAAGTAGCTTCTCATCTTGAAAAGTTTCTGCAGATGCACTCAGTAAGTTACTGCATCTCCTCTCATTTTGTGACCATCATTTGAATCTTATTAAAACTAGAAAGAGTATTCAGAGACACATGAAATACATAGATCTTTTAATCATAAGGAAATGTTCATGACAGGCAAGATATAAAATAAATATGTGAACAGAAATTATATAAAGATGGATCATATTATTAGTCACAGACAACAAGATAAACAGCATAAATGAAATACAAACATTAGCAGGAGTCCACATCTTCAAGACTAGGAAGAACATAAGTAAAACAGAAATTTCCTGTCCCTAAATATCTACATAAAAATGTTTGTTCTCTCAGAAATGCACACAGCATATGCTGTGATACAGCACTAATAGGTGCATGAACACTAGCACCCTGCAAGAGTCTAACACGTCGCCATTATCATTCATCAACAACTTTGTTGGACTGGTCATGTGGTTTGGATGTCTGATCAGTGCCTCCCAAAACAGATTCTGGTTTTGGAGCTGAAGGAACAACAGAGGAGCGTTGAGAGGCCAGAGGCAGCGAGGACATGCTGAAGGCCCACATAAAAAAGTGCAGCATCCATGTTGACACTTGGGAGAACCTTGCCCAGGATGTTCCCCAGTGAAGAGCAGTAATCCATGTGGGTGTTCAGACTGGTAGCAAAGAGATCTGTAGGAATTATGCCATATAATAACACTTGAAATTACGATCACCTCTGCACGATCCCTCGTGCTGATCCAGGATCGTTGCTGTACATGTTCTTTACATTATTTAGTGCAGCAGGAAGACCTGATGATGGGGTGGAGGGGGTGGGGAGAGCAGAGTGCAGCTGCACAGGAGCCTGGCTTTTGAAAGGGATTCATGGTTTTGACCACCACTACTGCTACTTCAACAGCAGCCTGAGTGCTGCACCCCTTTGAAACGCTGTGGCACCGCTGCACTGTGCAGCTATGAGGAGGGAGAGAGGCCCAGCACCTTGGTCTGAGCAGCGCTAAGGGCTCACTGCCCTAAACCCCACCTCTTCTGGGTGCCAGAAGCCAGGACCCTCTGTCATCTTGCCCCAGGCCCTGTGGTGGCTGGCAGCCCTGCTGGCAGCAGTAATTGAAATCCTGTCCATTTGAGGGGATGCACCATGCCAGAAGGTGAGAGATCTCCCAGAATAATGAGAAACTGAAGCTGCTTCTACACTGACCTTTTTCAGCAATGTAGCCACCCAGCTGTACATGGGTGCAAACTCCAGTTTAGTTCCAATGGACCAGTGTGAATGGACTTTGCATTTGTATCAGTGCATCTTAGCCCAGTTTCAAACTGGGAAAAGCCACACTAGTGCAAGCCCAATTTTACATAAAAACAAGGCATCTATACTGGGAATACCAGTGGAAAAAATCCTGCATAGACAGCGCTGAAATCACAAGGTTGCTTCTGGCGATGTCTACATTAGGGAAAGCAAGTTGGTTGCATACATGCTATTCTAGCCACAGCAATTGCATTGCTAGAATTGACATATCTGCAATCAACTAACCTGGATGTCCTCGCTGGAGAAGATCAACAGGAGAATTTCTCCCATCGACCTTTCTTACTCCTCACAAGACACAAGGAGTACAGAGATCAACCGCCAACCCTGATAGGTCAATTTTGTACATCCCTACCAGACATGGAAAATCAAATGCCAGAAGCTCAATCCTGACTGGGTTGATCTTCCTGGGTAACGCAGATCATAAACTGGGGCAATGTTTTCTCTGTGTGTGTGCCTCTTATCAAATGAAGGTGTGTTCATGAAAGATTTATTTTCCACCTAGCTCTCCCTGTTTTCCTGACGCTGTTGGTCAGCAACTGTTTTGCTCCCTAACCCTAACTGAAATTATACACCATTCCTGTGATGAAAGCAATATTGGACAATAGAAAAATGATGCCAGTGATGATTCTTTTCCAGTAGGTCTATCAGCAGCAGAGACTTAGTTCTTGCCTAGACAGGCAAATTTATCTGTCTGTTTCACAGTAGTTCCTCATATGGATATGCATTTTCTGAATAAAAGTCACTTTATTGTACAATACTCTGGTCAGTCCCAGTATATTGAAAGGAGAAGATACAGGCCTGTGACTTTTTGCTTTGAAAGTTGAGAAGACAAACATTCAAAACATCAAGAGTCCAGAACACCCCTTAATATAGTAGGGTCTGAACATTCACGAGGGTTCCGTGTTGAGAACCCTCACAAATATTGAATTTTGCGAATACGGCAGCCTGCCCCAGATACCCCGGGGAAGTAGTGGCAGATGGCGCTCCTGCCCCAGGCCTCAGGGGAAGCAGTGGGAGCCGGTGCATTCTATGCCCCAGAGCCCGGGGGAAGCGGACACTCACGAATAATTGAATATGTGAACATTAAGTCTGCAAATATTGAGACCCTACTGTAATTTAAAGAGGGGATGAGACAATCACAAACACTACAAAACTTGATCTTTCTAAATTGTAATAGCCCTCGGTTGGGAAAGAACAGGTTAAGAGCTACTTAGAAAAGTTAGAGGTACACAAATCCCTGGGTCCGAATTTAATGCACCCAAGGGTACTGCGGGAATTGGCAGATGTCATTGCAGAGCTTTTGCCCGCTATCTTTGAAAACTTGTAGAGATCAGGAGAGATCCCTGATCATTGGAAAAAGGCAAATGTAGTGCCCATCTTTAAAAAAGGAAAGGAGGACAATCCAGGGAACTATAGACATGTCAACCTTACCTCAGTCCCCAGAAAAATCATGGAGGAGATCCTCAAGGAATCCATTTTGGAGCACTTGGAAGAGGGGAAAGTGATCATGAGTGGTCAACCTGGATTCGCCAAGGGCAAGTTGTGCCTGATCAATCTGATTAGCTTCTATGATGAGGTAACTGGCTCTGTGGACATGGGGGAGTCAATGGACATGATATACCTTAACTTTAGCAAAGCTTTTGATACTGTCTTCCACAACATTCCTGCCCATAAGTTAAGGAGGTATGGATTGGATACATGAACCATAAGCTGGCGTGATGGATAGGCCCAGTGGGTAGTGCTCAATGGCTCAATGTCTGGTTGGCAGTTGGTTTTGAGTGGAAAGCCCTAAGGATCACTTCTACGGCCAGTATTCATGAACACCTTTATTAATGACCTGGATGAGGGGATGGATTGAACCCTCAGCAAATTTGCAGATGACACTAAATTAGGGTGACAGGTAGATACACTTTGGAGGGTAGAGATAGGGTCAGGAGTGACCTAGACAAATTGGAGGATTGGGCCAAAAGAAAATTGATGAGCTTCTAAAAGGAGAAGTGAAGAGTCCTGCACATGGGACAGAGGAATCCCAAGCATTGTTACAGACTGGGGACAGACTGGCTAAATAGCAGTGCAGCAGAAAAGGACCTGGGGATTACAGTGCATGAGAGGCTGGGTATGAGTCAACAGTGTGCCCTCGTAGCCAAGAAGGCTAACGACATATTGGGCTACATTAGGAGAAGCATTTCCAGTAAATCTAAAGAAGTTATTATTCCCCTCTAGTCAGCACTGGTGAGGCCACATCTGGAGTACTGCTTCCAGTTTTGTCCCGCCCCAGTATAGAAAAGGTGCAGATGCTTTGGAGTGGGTCCAGAGGAGGGCAATGAAAATGATTCGGGAGCTGGAGCACATGGCTTATGAGGAGAGGCTGAGGGATCTGGGCTTATTTAGTTTGCAGAAGAGAAGAATGAGGGGCAATTTGATAGCAGCCTTCAACCTCCTGAAAGGGGGCTCTAAAGAGGATGGAGAGAGACTGTTCTCAGTGGTGACAGATGCAGAACAAGGAGTGATGGTCTGAAGTTACAGAGAGAGAGGTGTAGGTTGGATATTAGGAAAAACTGTTTCACCAGGAGGGAGGCAAAGCACTGGAATGTGTTGTTGAAAGAGGTGGTGGAATCTCCATCCCTAGAGGTTTTAAGTCCTGGCTTGACAATGTCCCGCCCGGGATCATTTAGTTAGGGTTGATCCTGCTTTAGTCAGGGGGTTAGACTCAGTGATCACTGAGGAGAGCACATTGAGGGACTAATGACTAATCAGGGAGGCTTTGAAAAACAGCTTTATGAATGACCGGAGAGTGACACAACAGCCATGTCTATTGCTCTTAAGGAGGAACAGTGAGCCATAAATTCAAAAAACAATAGTAAAATGTTTTTAAGTACATTAGAAGCAGGAAGCCTGCTAAAAAAGCAGTGGGGCCCCTGGACGATAGAGACATAAAAGGAGCAATCAAGGAAGATAATGCCATTGCGGAAAAACTAAATGATTTCTTTGCTTCAGTCTTCACGGCTGAGGATGTTAGAGAAATTCTCAAATCTGAGCCGTCCTTTATAGGTGACAAATCTGAGAAACTGTCCCAGATTGAAGTGTCATTAGAGGAGGTTTTGGAGCTAATTGATAAGCTAAACAGTCACTAGTCTCCAGGACCGGATGGTATTCACCCAAGGGTTCTGAAAGAACTCAAATGTGAAATTGCAGAACTATTAACAGTGGGTTGTAACCTATCCTTTAAATCGGCTTCGGTACCCAATGATTGGAAGACAGCTAATATAACACCAATATTTAAAAAGGGCTCTAAAGGAGACCCTAGCAATTATAGACCGGTAAGTCTAATGTCAGTACCAGGCAAATTAGTAGAAACAATAGTAAAGAATAAAATTGTCAGACACGTAGAGGAACATGATTTGTTGAGCAAAAGTCAACATGGTTTCTGTAAAGGGAAGTCGTGTCTTACTAATCTGTTAGAGTTCTTTGAAGGGGTTAACAAGCATGTGGACAGGGGTGATCCAGTAGACATAGTATACTTAGATTTCCAGAAAGCCTTTGACACGGTCCCTCACCAAAGGCTCTTATGTAAATTAGGTGGTCATGGGATAGGAGGAAAGATCCTTTCATGGATTGGGAACTGGTTAAAAGACAGGAAATAAAGGGTAGGAATAAACGGTAAATTTTCACAATGGAAGGGGGTAACTAGTGGTGTTCCCCAAGGGTCAGTCCTGGGACCAATCTTGTTCAACTTATTCTTCAATGTCCTCAATTGAAACTTTAAAGGGCACGATCCATAGTCTATGCAGACTGAAGGATGCCTACCTACTATTCTTCAATGATCTAAAGAAAGGGGTAAGCAGTGCGGTGGCAAAGTTTGCAGATGACACCAAACTGTTCAGTATAGTCAAAACCAAAGCAGACTGTGAAGAACTTCAAAAAGATCTCAGCAAACTGAGTGATTGGGCAGCAAAATGGAAAACGAAATTTAAGGTGGCGCAGCCAGACATGAACCCCCCATTTGGCCTTTTCTTCCTCTCCCCCCCACTGGGAGAGACAGAGAGAGGAACAAGCAGGGGAGACAGGTAGCCTTTGATGTCCTGGGAACGCAGGTGTGCTGTCTTGCCCAGCCTCTCTACTATACACAAAAAGCAGACAGTGAATGGGCTAGCTAATGGCCGCCCTTCTGGCTGATCTCAGTAATTGACACACCTTGATCACTTCCCCAGGAAGAACGGGGAACCCCTGCCCATCACCTCCAAAGGTGACCAATTGTCCACAATTCACAGGTGCGAATTGAGCCTTGCACCTTCCCTTGGAAACCTGGGGTTCAAAATATTCCTCCCAATTGGCCACTTGAGACCAGGAAGAAGCGTACGTGAGAAAAGGAGTATAAAGGGGCTTGGCAGACCACCCCCTCTCTGAGTTTCAATCACCTACACCTGCTGGTCAGGTCTGGAATTAACTCCTGAGACTGGGAACGCCTGGTTCATATCTACTTCTTCCCGAGGGGTTGAGAGAAAGATTTTGGGTCACACTGGATTTAGGAGGCAGGGGTAAGAATTACACCTGTATTACACTTCTTTCCTATAGGAATTGAGGGAAAGACTCTGGTTCCACCAGGTCTAAGAGGCAGGGGTGAAAAATTGTATTAGTTTAAGCTAGCTAGTTTGTCTAAAACTTTTCTTAAGTTAAATTGTGTTGTTTCCCCTTTAAAAACTGCCAGTACTAACTTGTACTTTAATCATTTGTCTTAGTTAAATTGTTTCTATCTTTGTATAAATAAAAAGTAACTGTTAAAGCCTCTCTAAGTGTAATTTTCCTCTTGCTGCTGTACCCAAACTAAACACAAACCAAAGAACCCAGCCTGCCCTGGCTGCTTAGCGTAGCTGCTGGTGTGGCATCACCCCCTTTGCCCCACCAGACCCTTAGCTGGCACCTGGGCATCGGCTCACAGGTGGGTAAGTGTAAGGTAATGCACATTGGGAAAAATAACCCCAATTATACATACAATATGATGGGGGGCAAATTTAGCTACAACAGATCAGGAAAGGGATCTTGGAATTATAGTGGATAGTTCTCTGAAAACATCCACGCAGTGTGCAGTGGCAGTCAGTAAAGCAAATAGAATGTTAGGAATAATTAAAAAAGGGATAGAAAATAAGATGAAGAATATCTTAATTCTACTATATAAAACTATGGTACGCCCACATCTTGAGTACTGCATGCAGATGTGGTCTTCTCACCTCAAAAAAGATATATTGGCATTAGAAAAGGTTCAGAAAAGGGCAACTAAAATGATTAAGGGTTTGGAACAGGTCCCATAGGAGGAGAGACTAGAGAGACTGGGACTTTTCAGTCTAGAAAAGAGGAGACTGAGAGGCGATATGATAGCGGTATATAAAATCATGAATGGTGTGGAGAAAGTGAATACAGAAAAGTTATTTACTTGTTCCCATAATATAAGAACTAGAGGACACCAAATGAGATTAATGGGTAGCAGGTTCAAAACTAATAAAAGAAAGTTTTTCTTCACACAGCACACAGTCAACCTGTGGAACTCCTTGCCGGAGGATGCTGTGAAGGCCAGGACTCTAACAGAGTTTAAAAAAGAGCTTGATAAATGTTTGGAGGTCAGGTCCATAGATGGCTATTAGCAAGGGGTAAGGTATGGTGACTAGCCTTTTGTCGAAGGTGGGAGATGGATGCCAGGAGACAAATTGCTTGATCATTATCTTCGGTTCACCTCCTCTTGGGCACCTGGCATTGGCTACTATCGGCAGACAGGATACTGGGCTAGATGAACCTTTGGTCTGACCCAGTATGGCCGTTCGTATGTTCTAGGTGTCCCCTGGATGTGTTCTTGCCTGTAAAGCCTGTAAATCCGCCCCCTCCCTGCCTCCATGCAACACAATCTATAAAGACACTGGTTTTGTGAGCTTACCCAATTATGCTCAGGGGACACTAAAGGAGTTCATGGCGGGGGGCGGGGGGTTGGATGTGGGTAAGCAAAGGCAGTTTGCCTCATAGATGGCCTTCTGCTCTCAGAAGCATCCCTGGGAGAGGAATACAAGGCTGCCCAAGGAGTGGGAGGTTAGGGAAGCTAGTGAGGAGGGCAGGTGGGTCAGCAGTGGCTGCAGTGGGGCTCTGTGCTCCTGTACCAGGCACCACAGGAGCTCTGTTTGTTGCCTCATCAGCTGCAACATCTCCTCCTGGGTCTCCAATTCACACTGCCTGAGCTCTCTCCCACCTCACGATCTGCTTTCTTTTCTTCCCAATCAGCCTGCCTCTCCTCCAGCACAGTTCTCGTCCACACGTTTAGCTGTGCCCTGTCCATGCAGACAGCTTCCATGTGCTCTGTGGGGGAGTGGGCACACTGTGGGACAGCTGACTTGCTACACAAAATTTCTTGCCAGACGTTCACAATAAGAAGTGCTTTGTACTACACAATGGCCAACTTTGGCTTTTGAAGAGCATTGAAGGCTGCAGGGCAGACAGCCTCACAGGGTCCCTGGGTAAGAGAGGGACCCAGCTCCATGCCCCCAAAAGGGTTGGGGGCCTAAGGTGGAAAGGACAGGGCTGGGGCAGCCTGTCCTCAGTGCCAGCTGAATGATGGCATGCCCTCCTGCCCAGGGTCATCCCTAGGCACACACAAAGAATGCAACTGCACAAGGCACCACTAAATTTGGGGCACCAGACTTAGGTGTACCCTATGCTGCATCTGTGTGCCCCTAACATGGCTGGAGGACAGCGCTTCCTCAAGCAGCCCCAATCTCTGGCCTCTGTTCTGCCTTCCAGCTGCAGTGGTCCCATCTCCTGAGCCCCCATGCTCTGCCTCCTGGCCCCAAAAGTAGAATCTCCTCTCCCCTGGCCCTGGTGACCCCCAACTCCCGGGCTCCCTGCTCCATGGCCCACTTCCCTGTTCAACTATTCCCTTACCACCCTGCCTGTCCCTCCCCCCCCCCCCGCCAACACACACACTGCAGAGTTGTTGCCCAGCTGTCTGACAGGGAGGGTTATTGCAAGCACTGGGCTGTGTAGGGCACCCAGAGTCATTAGGATGACCCTGCTCCCACCCCAGCCCACAGTGCTTCAGCAGTGATTTAAAGGGCCCGTGGCTCTGGCCACCACCATTGCTACAGAAGTAGCGGTGGTGGCTGTGAGCTCCAGGCCCTTTTGTATCATCAGGCCGTGGGGCAACTGCAGCCTTTGACCCCATCCTCCCTCCATCAGCAGGCCTGGTTGAAGGTGGTGTTTTTGTCTTCTTAAAGGTACCTGCTTATTTCAGAGTTTACTTTTTTCCTTAGTATGTTGCTGCAGCTGCAGTCAGATGATGTGCTTGAGCTAAAGCCTCTTTTTCAAGCAGAGAGAGTGGTTGGTTGGGTGTTTATGGGGTAGAATTAGAGTTTGGAATTCACTCAGCCACTTGGTATTAAAGTGAAGAAATCTGTTGATCTTTATGTCATGCTGCAAAGCCCAGCAATTTTACTGGGCTTTTGGGGAAGGAAGGCTGCTGTGAGGGCTCAGATCCCATCCAAGTTAGGGATAGTCTTTTTATGTTACCTCACTGACTTGGGGAATGCTGCTGGTTTCATTTTGTTCGTATTTAGATAATTGTAATTTTAATATATAGCCAAGGCTCCCAGAATCCTGGCTGGACACTTGGGACTGTGTTGCACAGCATAAACTAGGAAGTCACGCATTTGTGTGGGCCGGGCTTATAACTTATACCAGGGGTTTCTAGCACTGATTCTTTTTACCCTGCAAGCTCCCTGTGTGCCACCCTTCCATCCCTCTTTATTTCAGGGACTCCCTGCAACTTCCCTCTTCCTGCTTGGGGCTCTGTGTGATATCCATCCTCCCCACTGTCAGGGGATTTGCACATCCTCCCCACACCCCAGATACCTGAGTCCTCCAGTCTCTACCCTGACAGGTGTTCTGAACGTATCCAGTTCCTGTTCCCATTCCAGGGTTCCCCTCTATGGTCTCCCCTGCCACCACCCCGCCCCCAGTCCAGATGCTCCCATTTTCCTTCCATTCCAGAAGCTCTGATCTCCCCTTCCCCATACCTGGGCCTCCTATTCTCCCTGAACATGCCAAGAGTTGTGTATGGCCACTGTTCTTCCCCTCCCACACAGCATTCATCTTCAAGTTGATTTAACAAGACTGGGAAAAAATGCACATTAAATGTTAGTACTGATGTAGAGGAATAAGAAAATCCCTTGTTATTGGGGAAGGCATGACAATGAATAGAAGGACATTTATTCTATGCCCAAGGGAGGAGATTATCTTCCTGAGTCAGGAAACAACACATTTGTGTTTAGAATAAAATTATCCACTTCACCCCAGGCAGTGTGGCAGCACACCCCACCCCCGGCACCTACTGATAAATTTCAATCTAAACTAATCTGAACATGCTTCAAAAAACTAAACACAGAAATCACTTCCTCATTCAATGAAACACAGCTACCTTGGGAACAAAATGCAACAACTGTTTCACAGTATACAGCACAGGAAGCAAAGAATAATGCCATATCTAATTCAAATTGCAGGGGGGATTTAGTTTGGAAGAATGTAGTTATCCAGTTTGGAATTTGGCCAGGCCATTAGGGTTAGCGTCTTACAGAGTCCCATGAGAATTTTAACAACCACATGTGCTCAGAACCTTCATTTCACATCTCAGCATCCAGGAGCACAGGACTCTATAGCACATGCTGGCCCACTGGTTTAGTAAGGAATTAAAGGGAAGGGTGCCATCTGCTGAATAACTATCATTAGCTCTCATAAGAACTAGCTGTTCCTTGCTAGTTTTCCATCCAAGTAACCACCCACCTCAATATTGCTTAGTTTGTGACATCTGATGGAAACTCAGCAGATGATAACATAGCTGGAGACTAGATGGCATTCAGTACATCAAGACAGTTCCACCTGGGTTTGCAAAGGCAGGCACAAGATAGGAATGATCAAATAACATATAAAAAACCAAGAGGTAGATTGCTTATAGATACTAAGAATTATAAATGAAAAAATTCAGGGGTCTACAATTATCACAAAAGTTAGGTGAAACTACTGAATTAACAAGCTGAGAAGTAACAATAAATTGAGACTACTCAGATATCTTCGTTAACATAAATATACGCTTACCAACAAAACACAAACTCAGATGATCATAATAGCAATGACTCTTTAATATTCAGTAATCCAACATACACTATTTCCTAAGCTCAAGGAGCTCAGAGAAGCATCAGCAGCCCATCATCACTGTGTGTCCTCGCTTATGATTGGAAGAGATCTCAGAGGGCATCTAGTTTAACCCTTTGCTAAAAATAGGACCAACGCCAACCAAATCATTTCAGACAGTGCTTTGTCAAGCCTGGCCTTAAAACCTCTAAGGACAGAGATTCTATCACCTCTTTAGACAACTCATTCCAGTGCTTTACTACCCTTCTAGTGAAATAGTTTTTCCTAATATCCAATCTAGACCTCTCACACTACAACTTGAGACCATTGCTTCTTGTTCTGTCATCTCTCACCGCTGAGAATAGCCTCACTCTATCCTCTCTGGAAGCCTCTTCAGTCTGACCTTTTATCTCTACGCTAAATATTCACTGCTGTTTCAAGTAAGGTTCTTAGAGATGTGTCTTGGTTGATGTATCGTATGTTTTCCTGGGTATTTTAGTGTGTTTACACTTTTTGCCTAATTGAGGTATAAAATGAAAAAAGCAATCCATGTTTTATGTTACCTCTGAGAATTCTTGAACTCAGTCAAGACTAAAAAATAAGGGGTAAGAGGAAACACCAGCCTCCACTCTGCATTGTTTGCTTTTGTTTTTTAAGCTGTAGTTTCTAAGGAACAATCAAAATTTGGTCTTGTTTGTGCCTCCTGGTGGCAGTGCTGGTATTCATCCTATAGCAGATTTAGTTCCCTGATAAACTGGAACTGGACATAAGAGGACACACTAAAGAAGCTGAGGAACATGGTTGGGGTCCTAACATCTAGTACAACAATGAAACAGCCATCTAACCTCAGCCCTTTAATCCTTGTAGAACAGAAGGGTGGTTGGATATCAGTAGTGGGTCATAACCAACTGTGAAGATATAAGGAGCTGATATTCCACTAAGTGGACATGTTTATGAAAGGAATCATGACCTACACTTATGAATGATAGGTGAGCTTTTTCCCTCTGGGAATTTGAAGAATCTGGATCCAAGTCCCTGTAGGTAGTACTAAGGCATCTAAATGCATCTGCCATTTACTCATGACCATGAAGGTGCTTTACATCTTTTTTCTACCATATTTAGGATAATGCAATTTCCCTAGAATAATATCCTTTGAGGTCTGGCAGATACTTTCAGTTTATAAACTTTTGAGAATTGTAACCTGTAAATTATACCACCATGTCCTTAGCTTATTTATCTTTTTACATTGGGGCGGGCAAAAATCAGCCACAGGGCCTGGATGCACCCACCAAGCATTTCTCTCCGGTCCACCCAGCTGTTTAGCAGAGCGTGCATACTTATAGCCAGAAGCATGTCTTCAGCTCCCCTCCCTGACCTTGATCATAGACTTTCTGTTACAAAGTTTCTAGACAACAAAAATGAAGTCTTGTAAAGGGAGTTGCATAAGTACATGAAGTCATGTGCCCCAGATGGGTGAGACAAGTTAGAACTATTGTCTGAAGGCTCAGCTGAAACTGAACAATGAGGTCTTCAGAGCCTGGAATCTGTCCTGAGGTAGGTATGCTTGGGTTCTGATTGAATTTTGGGTCAAAAGGTATGTGAGAGCTAAAAATGGATTCTTCTATGTTTATATGGAGCCTTACAGAATGAAGAACAGTAAGGGCAAGATTGTCATCTGTACCTTGTGATATAAGTTCCTGTGAGCACCTGATCATTGAGATAGGACACACTGACAATGCAGATGGCCTGATATTTTCATATCACCTTGGTGAATACTACTAGTGCTGTCAAGAGGCCAAAAGGGAGCAGTCTGTATTGGTTTAGGCCTCTGGTGAAGCACAGGATTCTTCTATGCACAGAGTAGAAGTCTTTATGGCAACAAACATCCTTTATATCTACAACTGTGATCCAGTTGCCTTAGTTTAGCAAAGGAATTATAGAGCTCAGAATGCTCATTCTGAACCCCAGACAATAGACGAAGACATTCCACTATCTGTGAGTTACTTGTTCCTGCAGCTCCCTCATTCTTGGAGATGAGAAAATCTCAAGTAAAATCCTGTTTCCCTGTGTTAAAGATTTATCCATTCTACAGCTCCCAGATGGAGCAGGAGGAAAAGTTTTTTGCTTGAGAGTCCTCTAGTGTGGGAGGTCCCTGTAGAGGAAAAGGGAAAGGGTTGAAGGTGTAATGTGGCAGTCCTCATAGAGACGGGTATTACTGATCCACAGTTGGGCAGTCTACTCTATGAGAGAGGGCAGATGCCCATGAAGCTTTAGAATATCTGTTGGGGCTGACTCCCCAACTTGAAAGTCATGGTGAAGCTCTCCTGCCGAATCTGCATTCATCAGAGAAGAAAGAAGATTCTACAGATGGGCAGTACTGTCAGCACTTGAGGTCTGATGTCTCCACCAGTCAATGGTATCAATGAGTTACGAGGGACCTCCCTATTTGGGACTGGATCCAACAATACGGGTGATGGTGGATGTATATAGACCAGTGATTCACAATATATTTATTAACATGGGATGCATATGTACCTTCCTATATAGGCTACGTGACCCACAGTCACACTATTACTACCTTTATGATCCTGAGGATACGAAATGGGCCACAGCTGTGTGCTGATTGGACTTCAAGGAGCCTGTAGGCTGAGAACCACCGATATATATAGTAAAATCCTCTGGGGCAGTATATCTAAGCCCTCATGTTGGAGAGTGGACTGGGCTTGTGTCTTCTGGCAATGCTGACTTAAGATGGGCTGTGATTTTTGGTACCGACAACTACTGTTTCAATGATATATCCATTCAGGAATCTTCTATGACTGAACATGCGGTATTGATGGGTTTGGCAAGGGAAGGACCATCACACATTGCACTTGGGAGGGATATGAGCTTCCTTGAGGCACCAAAAATATGGACTGTGGTTATCATGGGACGGAGCAGTCCACACAGATATTGACCTAGGATCTTGACCTATAAAGGCTTGGGTAGGGACAAATAGGAGGGCTGCCATGTAACCTACAAACTGCTAAACTGATCCATCTTAATACAGGTTTAATGAACTAGTTACAACTATCCACAATTTTAAAACAAAGGATCCCAACTAAAGCTGAGGACACTGAGCAAGGGTATCAGAACACAGGTAATCTGTATCATCTCATGTGCCACTGGTTCTGATATCAAAAGTTTCCTTTATCTGCTAGTGTTGTTGAATGACAGGTGCAGTCAGAGTGTATTGTGTACATTTATCTATTTTTTCAACAGAAAATGGTTTGAAAAATAAAGTATTTTTAAAAGTGGGGTTATTTAGCCTTTTTAATCAACTATGTAATCAAACTACCTTTAGACAATCATATATACTTTTTTCTGTGCTGGTACCTGCCAGTACTGAGCACCAGCACCTGGTGCTGGGGGACTGGTGCATGGGGCTGAGTATGGTCCCTCTTTTTTGGAAAAAAAAGGCACTGCCTTTTTTCCTTTTTCAGATCTTGTTTTCATTTATATTGGAATGAGTAGGCACAGAAACAAAATACCAATAGGCCACAAAAGGATCTGATAAGGCACAGAACATCAAGGACATTTCTGTATTACAGTCAGAGGGATTGTTATGCCTTCTTCTAACTGAGGGATGGGGAACCCTCATCTGTGGTCCAGATTTAGGCTACATCTACACGTGCACGCTACATCGAAATAGTCTATTTCGATGAATAACGTCTACATGTCCTCCAGGGCTGGCAACGTCGATGTTCAACATCGACGTTGCGCAGCAACACATCGAAATAGGCGCTGCGAGGGAACATCTACACGCCAAAGTAGCACACATCGAAATAAGGGTGCCAGGCACAGCTGCAGACAGGGTCACAGGGCGGACTCAACAGCAAGCCGCTCCCTTAAAGGGCCCCTCCCAGACACACTTGCACTAAACAACACAAGATCCACAGAGCCGACAACTGGTTGCAGACCCTGTGCATGCAGCATGGATCCCCAGCTGCCGCAGCAGCAGCCAGAAGCCCTGGGCTAAGGGCTGCTGCACACGGTGACCATAGAGCCCCGCAGGGGCTGGAGAGAGAGCGTCTCTCAACCCCTCAGCTGATGGCCACCATGGCGGACCCCACTATTTCGATGTTGCGGGACGCGGATCGTCTACACGTGCCCTACTTCGACGTTCAACTTTGAAGTAGGGCGCTATTCCCATCCCCTCATGGGGTTAGCGGCTTCAATGTCTCGCCACCTAACGGTGATGTTAACATCGAAATAGCGCCCAACACGTGTAGCCGTGATGGGCTTCTTTCGAAGTTAGTGCCGCTACTTTGAAGTAGCGTGCACGTGTAGACACGGCTTTAGAGTGCAGTTTGTCTGGATCTGGCCCACAAGGGCCAGGGCTCCTCTCATAGAATGTGGCCCATGGCAGAGCAGAGGGTGTGGTGCCCTGAGCCCCATAGGATGGATCAGGCAAGCCATACTCTAAGTGCACACTGGGGGCTCTGTCAGGAGCCAGGGGGTGTGGATGATGGCAAGAAGCATCTACAGGCTCTGCTGCTGGTCACTGTTGTTCTCCCAGCTGGGAAGAACAGTAATGGCCTGAGCAGCCTGCCCCAAGATTTCCTACTGCTGCTCTGATTGGCTGGAATTCTGGTCAATCAGTGAAGAGAAAGGTAGTGCCTGAAAGCAGGGAGGGGGCACAGAGACATGTGCGCCTAGATGTGCTACAAAGGTAAGTGCACCTGCTTTGCCCAGACCCTGCACCCCCAGACAGCTCCTGTGCCCCCCTCTCATCCAGACCCCAACTCCCACCCAGACCCTGCATCCCAAACCCTCCTGTATCCCCCTCCCCAGGCCCCCCCCCAACACCTGTCCCCTCCCTTCCAAACTCCACACCCCAAACCCTCCTGCATCCTTCCTTTCACCAAGACCAGCATCACCACCATGCTCCACCACCCCACTCTGGCCCAGATCACCCACCCCCAGCCCACTCCTGCACCTTTCCTCCTTCCCAGACTCCATGGCCTCAGCCCCCTGTAACAAACTGGACTGTTAAATTAAATATAAAAAACACTTCTGTAATCACTGTACTAAGTTGGCATCAAAACTTGTGCCAAGTGAAGTGTCTAATGAAAGCTGGTAATTCACTGAATCTGTTTATGCTACTTGTGCATCTGTCCAATTTTTGTATGTGCAGTTACAGATATTGGCTCTATGCCTGTATCAAAAATGTTTTAATGTTGGGATTCACAATCACATGTGTAGTCATCTCCCAGTCAGGTGACATGGGCTGAACAAAGGAACGGCGACTCAGACTTTGAATCCTCATCTTATACAATTGACTGAGTCTAACCATGCAGCCAATGGCAGAATGCCCCAACAGGCAACCTGTTCAGGTGATCCTCCATTGAGTATGTGCCTAGGAGTAGAAAGCTTCCCTCCAAATGGCAAGACTATAAAGGTGACGCATGCAGTTGCCATATTTGTCTTACAGTCCTCATGAACTAAGCCTGTATGGACTGATTATCTGTCCTATAGAAGATGTATTTTCAAAGACTTTCAAGATAGCAGCTTTTACCATGGGCTGTAACCTGCATCACGATGTTTGATTAATATATGTAATTTAACCACTTTAATAGTTTTTCTCTCTCACTCTATTCCTTCTTTCTTTATTAATAAACCTTTAGATTCTAAAGGATTGGCACAGCATGCTGTTTTGGGTAAAATCTAAGAATATATTTACTGAGGAATGTGGCTGGTCCCTTTGCAGGGGGTGGGGGTAAGGAGAATTTGTGTGGACTTAGTGAAACAGGTTTTCATAACCTCTCACCTGCCCAGGAGGGGTATTGTTACTGCTAGAGAATCTGTGGGATTTGCTTATGTAACTCCTGGCTGGCCAGAGGGACTAGCAGAAGTACTTTTGTGGCTGGCTTGAATTGCCTTATTCAGAAGAAAACTCCAGTCTGGGCTGTAAGTGGCCTGGTTTTAAGCAATGTCCAGAAACACCCCTAATTACACTCCCATGCTGTCAGAGTCCACAACAGTGAGTTTTTTTTTTTTGTTTGTTTTCTTTTTGGCTTCTCACTTCTGTGACTCCTGATTGATTCATCTATGGGTCAGTGGCCCACGCAACCTAAAAAAGGTTCCCCCCTTGGTTCCAACTACTGGAATCTTCTGTGGTGCAGCAGAGACCTATCCAGGGGACTTGTGAGGCCTGACTAAAATACTGATGTACAACTTATTAGGAGAGTTTGCTACTAATTCTGTCTAGTTGGAGAGGCTTTCCAACCTGCTGATACAACCGCAATCCAACCACATAAGAACAGGCACACCCATTCCTGAAATAGGCACTCATTGATTAAATGACTGACCCATACTTTTTGACTTGTAAGATCAGCACTTTTGTTCTATTTTGGGGAAGGAACATAGATACCGAAGATCTCTTTTTTACAAGCTATATAACATGACCCGTACGTACTCCATATCAAGTATTAATGACAATTATACTATGACAAACTGACCCTACATTTATGATCAAAACATCATTCTGAAAATGGACTTATTAATACAAAGATAAAAAATATGGTCTAATTGGTTAAAAATGAACAAATGTGGCCATGTATCAACACCTGGAAAAACTCAGAGTATGCCCAGCTGGCTGGTCACACATTCCTAAGTTTTCAATTACTACCAGTGTTCTCAAACCAGGCTCATTGACAAACAGTTGCAGATGGCTAAAATGCTTGTGTATGGAAATAGCTTTACTCAGCAAAATCTTTGAAAAATAGTGTATCAATAGAAGCATTTGTATAAGGAAATATCTGTGTAGGAGTACAGTACTTTTCCAGTGTTGTCACATATGACCTGAATGCAGGTTGCAACATATAAAACATAAACATTTTGTCATATATCCCATACGAGATAAAGGGAGCTAATAAAAAAATGGGTTAAATCCACCTGCATGGCAATACAGAAGTGGGAAATGTTTGTAATGAGGAAGAGGAGACGGCATGAGCAAGAACACCTTCCTAAATTTTAGATAATAGTAGTACCATAGAGAACAACAAGAAGTCCGGGGGCACCTTATAGACTAACAGATATTTGGGAGCATAAGCTTTCGTGGGTAAAGACTCACTTCATCAGATGCATGAGAGAGGGGAGAGGTTCAGAGGAACATTTAAAGATGGGGGTCTCAGTAAAAGGGAGTGCCAGAGTTGACAAGGTCTATTCAGTTAGGGTAGAAATGGATAGACCTTGTCAGCTCTGGCCTTCCCTTTTACTGGTACTCCCCTCTTTAAATACTCCTCTGAACACCAACACTCCCCACCCACACTCATGCATCTGACAAAGTGGGTCTTTGCCCACGAAAGCGTATGCTCCAAAATATCTGGTAGTCTATAAGGCGTCACAAGACTTCTTGTTGTTCTCAAAGATACAGACTAACACAGCTACCTCTCTGATAATAGTACTATAAAGAACTCTTCTTTGAATGCTTAAAGTGACTGTAAGCTCACAGATTCTCTTTTTAAAGTGCAGTACTCCAATTTAAGATTTCTCAAAGGCACCGTCTTTTAAGGCAGTGTGAGATGGTCCTCGTCTTAAGATACTTGGTCTTTGATGATTGATGGAGGCTGGTTGTTACTACTAGAATATTTTTTCTGCATTTTAAGGCCTATTGTACAGTATGAGGGGAAAAAAATCAATTTTAACATGTAATCCAGCTATGAGAATTATGTAGCTGGCATTGATTTACCTTTAAAAAAAATCAATTTTTGCCACCTCCACACAGCAGAAGGGTGATAGGAGAAACTCTAACATCAACTTTCCTTGCTCCTTTGCAATGCAAGGAATACTGGGTTGACGGCAGCACTATGACAATTCAGTTTAGCGTGTCCCCACTAGGCCTACTAAATCAAACCCAGGAAGATTGATACCAGTGTGTTGATCTTCCCATAAGTGTAAACATATGTGAAAGTTTACTGTGCCTCAAGGCCTGTCTCCATGGGGAATTCATGGGGAAAATTAGTGTGAAATAATGGGGTGTGAATTTAAAGTATTGTGGTTATTCTGCTCTAATTGGTCTTGTAGATACACTATTCCACACTAAGGCCATGTCTACACATGCCCCTCCCTTTTGGATGGACCATGTTCAAGCTGACATGCTTATTCAGTGCCTCATTAGCATAATGGCAGCCAGTTGCACTTCAAAAGTGCTGCTTTTGAAATGCAGACTGGCTGTATAGATGCAGGCGCTTTGAAATAAACCACACACTTTGAAATTCCCTTATTCCCAATTCATTTTGGGAATTAGGGAATTTCAAAGTCTGGGGTTTATTTCGAAGCACCTGCATCTACACAGCTAGTCTGCATTTCGAAAGCAGCACTTTCGAAGTGCGACTGGCTGTCACTACGTTAATGAGGCACTGAATAAGCATGTCAGTGCCTCATTAACTTGTTCCAAAGTGCCTCGTTAACATGCTCCTTCCAAAAGGGAGGGCCATGTTTAGACACAGCCTAAGTGTTTTTTTGCCATTTAGATTAGTCTATTTTGGATTCAGAAATAGCTGTTCCATGTTAGCTTTTCAAGACGTTCTCTCCTCCCTCCTTGTAGGCATGCCTCAGTTTAACCACTTGTCAAATGAATGTAAAATTACTTACCTAGCTCATACAGGCTGGAGAAGCTTAATTAATGTTTTTAAAAAGTACTTTGAGACTAGCTACCATAACAGAAATCACTGCGTATTCTACAACTAATTTGAGAATAATGTAACATTGTGTTTTCTTCCCAGTTCAGCACATAATTTAAAAACCTGAATAAAACAAATCAGTTTAGGGAAAAACACTATTTGGTGCTTACTGTAGAAATTGAAAAGTTCACACAGTGGGAAATTATACTGTTCTCACTATTCATAGCAATTATGATATGCAAAACAGAAGTTTCAAAAATTGCATTTGACCATTTTCATCCATCTGCAGGTAGAAGCAGTCTTGCTGGAAAAGAGTGATGCTATTTGTGACACTAGCACTGTGGAAACAGTTATGAAAAGTGTCATATTGCTTTCCATCAAATTTAAATACTGTTGGAAAAAATAGACTATTAAGGTTTAAACTTTAAAGCAAGATTCATTTAAATCTGAATCATCACTGTTCTCATTGCGAAGTGGAAAGCATGCTAGAAACTGATCTGGCAGAAACTATCACTTTTGAGAAAGAGGGTTGTAACTAGCAACAACAGAAATAAAATTAAAGAAAAACCCAGATCTCTAAATATCTAGAACACATAATGTTCTGATAAGAAAACAAACACAAAATCATACCCTAAGTTTGATCATAAAACTTGTACAATTTCCTAAGTAAAGAAACCACAAGAGTGAATGCAGTAGAAACAAACAGTATTCTGCAGTCCTCTTCACAAGAGTCACATCAGAATTAGTGCAGATTAACAGATGATCCATCTTCACGCATGTGATCAACAAGACCAAAGGTCACCATGGTTTTAATTTACCATATGTTACAAAATTCGTATCTTAAATTGACAAACATTTTTTCAGATATCATTCATGCTCTGGAGTCAGCAACTCTGATTACACATCACTCACTGTAAACTCCTATTAATATTCTGACCCAGCATAGCACGTAGTATAGAAGAGCTCCCTAGAACTTTAAGCTTTTTGTTTCACGGAGTCTGATCTTCTACTCTTTTTACACAGGCAAGCTCTAAGTGGAGATCATGGGAATTTTCCCAGAGTAAGGAAGACAACATCATTTCCACTATTCATGACCATACTAATAATTCACTCTGTACTCATTGCTGTTATTTTGTGCCAGCAGTTTATGTACTCCCAATATTTTAACTTTCATTTATAAAACTTTGGTTTCATTCTGGTAGAAGAACTGGTATATTCTATGCTTGATGCTTTGGCTTGATTAGCCCCCTTTCAAGAGACTTCAAACATATTACATGAATTACATGACAAATTTAAAACTTCTAGCTCCCTGTTTTTCTAGTATTACTTTATTCAACCTGCAGCTCCTGAGACTGCTCTAAAGAGTTGCAGGTTGTTATAAATAAGTCTGATGAACTCTAAATGACTTCTATGTATATAAATAGAACATAACAAGCTATTAAATCTTCCTTACAACACACTATGCTCTGCCAAAATAGTTGCTCTGGATTTTTGAGCCGCAATTGAAAATTTTGTGTTGATAACCAACCAGCAACTTGGCAAAATCATTATGGTTGAGATTTTTTTCAAATTAGTCTGTCCTACAATATACTTAAGTTTTATTCTTTTGTTCTTTTTACCTGAGTGAATGTAGAAGAGAGAAAAGAGGAATAAAAATTATTAGTATAATAGATCCCCAACTCACGCATCTAATGAAGAGGGTCTTTGCCCACAAAAGCTCGTGCTCCAAAATATCTGTTAGTCTATAAGGTGCCACAGGACTTCTTGCTGAACTCACACAAGGGTGGCATTCCTGGGCAACCATGCATATGTCAAATTTTGCATGACTGGGGCTGGGGGTGGGGTCTGGGGAGGGGCCCTACTGCTTTTGTTTCCCCCCGGGATGGGGCTGCAAGTAGAGGTGGGGCTTGGCAGCCACAGTGAAGATGGTAGCAGCTCCGTGCCTGCTCACAAATCTCACACTGTTGCCTAGCTCCCAGCTCCCTTCCACTTGCAGGAGCCAGGAAACTGACCTGCGCTGTTGCTCCTGGCTCTGAGCTCCCTACCATTCAGGGGAGTTGGGAGCCAGGCGCTGCAGCGACAGTCAGTTTCCCGGCTCCCTCAAAACAGAGGGGAGCCAGGCACAGCTACTGGGAAGCAGGAACTCAAGGGCTCAGCTGCCACCTGGTTCCTGGCTTCCTGCCACTTGTGGCGGCCAGGAAACTGACAGGTGCAGCAGCACTGGTTGATTTTGACTCACATTATTCCAAGAATTGCACAAGTCAAAAATCATGTAATTCAGGGGTCCACTGTACCCTAAAATTTTGAGTACTGTGTATAATGTATTGAAATCCTAAACTAGTGACATAAATGTCTTACTGTGCATAAATATTCACACAGAAATCTAAAAAATAAAGGTAAGGCTTAGTATATAAAAGTACAAAACAACTAAAAAGCACACAACCTTAAAGAACTAAGTTGTATAACAAGAAAGAAATATTTTTAATATCTAGAGAAAAAGGTCATAATTAGTCAAGAAAATAATGCACCTGCAATTTACATTAGTTAAGATGTGGCTTGTGGTTAGAGCAGACTACTATGTGACTGGAGCATGTCCCCTCACCCAGCCACTCTGCATTTCACTAAAAGTATCACCATAGGCAAGTTTCTTTCTAACTCTGTTTTTCAGTTTTTGAATTGAAAAATAGGAATAATAATCAAATCTTAATACTATATCTTTGTGCAACATACATATTATCTTTGTACGGTAAAGCACTTTGAGATCCTTCAATTAAAAATTGTTAAAGTATCATTCACCATTTTTATTGCTAAAGCATTACATTCAGTTTCCCTTGCTATGTGATACATTACTTATTTATCAGAAACAAGCTGCAACTGGCACTTGAAATCCAAACCTCTTTGAACTTCAAGACAAGTCAGAGGCTAAGGTTTGGGTTCAAAAACCCCTCTTAAAGTTTTGATTGTAGATTGGAGGTGTTCTCTTTTCTGGTTCTGGTTCAAATGAAGAAAACGACTGCTTTTTGTAACTTTTCAAGAGATTTCAGTTCAAGATGTCAAACAAAAATACAAACAAACAAACAACTCGTCTACTTCAATGTCTCATTATGAACTGAAAGTATTTAAGACAAAATACTTGCCCTGGTTTAGCATTTAGCCCTAATTCAGCTGAAGTCTCATGGGTTACATCTACACAAGAGGCTTTTCGCAGCAAAACTGGGCTTTTGTTGGGAAAAGCCATGGAGCGTCTACATGCAAAATGTGCTTTGACAACAGTTTGTCGACAAAACCCAGCACATCCGTCGGCAGCATTATACCTCAACCCATTCAAGTATAATGCTTCTCTTGACAGCGTTCTGTCAACAAAATAGCCATGTAGATGCTCCGGGGCCCTTTTGTCGACGGGCATGGTTTCTGGTTCACTGAGAAGCCCTGTTTACAGACCTTCCAGTCAGCTGTTCTGTTGAGGGAAGGCTGGGCAGTCTGGCTGCTCTCTGTTGACAGAATGGATTGCTCTTTCTATCTGCTTTTATGTCCAGACAAGTTTGCTGGGAAATCCCTTCCCACAGTGACTTCTGTCGACAGAGGCTTCTTGTGTAGACATAGCCATGAAGCTCTGGATCTGATAATCATTTTTGTAGATTAACTTGTTATCATTTTAAATAAATTAAATACGTTTTATGTCACAATGACGTACGCAGCTTTGTCATATTGAGCAGTATGCTAGAAATGAATGGTAAAAGTGTACTGTATTCAACAGGACGAAAGTTATCCAAGTAATGAAGTAAACAAATATGGTATTTGTAAATGATTGTAAGATAGATGAAAAATGGCTGCCGTTGCATGGTACTAGAAAAGATTTACCACTAATTTAATTTGAACAATATAAGAGTAGCAATATCTTACAAGTGATATCTCCATTAACTTCTAAGTACTTTAAGAACATAAGAACAGCCATACTGAATCAGACCACAGATCCAGCTAGCACAATATCTTGCCTTCTGACAGCAACCAATGTGAGCAAAACAGGCAATCAACTGATACATCCCAACACCCATTCCGTTGTCAGGCAAATAGAGGTAGGAACACCATATCAGCCTATCCTGGCTAATAGCCATCAATGAACCTATGCCTGCATGAACGTATCTAGTTCTTTCTTGACCCCAGTTATAGTCCTGGCCTTCACAACACCTCATGCAAGGTGCTTCACAGGTTGACTGTGCAGTCTGTGAAAACATACTCCCTTTTGTTCATTTTAAACCTGCTGCTGTTAATTTCATTTGGTGTCCCCTAGTTGTTGTGTTACGAGAAGGAGTAAATAACACTTCCTTATCTACTTCAAAAATTGTCTTCCCAAAAAGAGGATTAATGAGCTGCTACACTGTTTTCCTGCTGAATGTGAATCATTTTGAGATTACCATATAAACCTTTTTGATATGAACTGTAAACATGAATCTGTGTCTGCAGTCAAATGAACTAAATATTTGAAGTTATCAGGCTAGCCTGCCTTCAAGAGCTTCTGTGCATACTTTCCACCTCAAAACTTGGTCAGTGGCTTGAAGATGCTTTCTGGTTGAGGCCAGAGAAATGTCTCCAATAGTGCTTGGAGCACACATAGTAGCATAATTTGTTACAGGCATTAGCAGGGTGCAGCAAGCATTCCCTTACAGTTAGGAAAGAGTTACCAGTTTTTTCTTTTGGGAAGAGGAAGTTATTACCAGCCTCCTTGGGCATAATCTGAAATGTTAAGACATCTTTGACCCACTTTCAGTCTGGTTTTCAGCTTGAACATGGCAAAAAGTGCATTGCTGTCATTGTGTCATTCTCTTCTGCTTGAGATAGACAAAGATCAGGCACAGGGCTGGAAATAGAGGTGCTGTCACACCTCCTGGTTTGAAGTAGGTTCCATTATATAAAGAATTTACAGTTGGGGAGCTCTGAGCCACTGAACCTCACTCTTTCAGCAACGCTGTGATCAGATATCCATTAAGATTATATATTTATCAACACCTTTTGAAAAACTGGCAATGAGATTTTTCTTCACTTAATGTGGGCCAACTCCTACTCTGAATTTAACATCTCAGTCTTACCACCAGGTAATGATTATTTCTAAATGTAGAATTTACATTACATTGTGAAATTATGTCACCTAAATCTATGTCAATATTAGAGAGATAGGATCATGAGGACATGTTCTTTTGAAACTGTCTTCTACCCATGTTTCCTCAGTAATAACCAGATTGTTTAAAGATAAAAACTTGAATGCTCTGTATATTGGATTTTCTTTTTAAAACTGAATGTTCCCTTTTCTCTTTAAGGTCACACACAGGTAATTTTATATTATTTGGCATCACAGAATTCCATCATAGTAGCTTTTCTAAGGCATTAAATTACATAAAAATCTTGTATGCCCAGTTTTTTTAACCTTCATCAAAACCAAAAAAAACTAAGATTATCTGAAAAAAGAACAAACAGACATATTAAATACAATTCAGCATATTCAAATAATGCAGACACTTTATGGAAATAACAAGTACAGATTTTAAATTTAAATGTTGAAGCATGAACAATTTATGATCTGACGAATATTTAAAAAATGCAGTGATTCAATTAATGCTGAGTTTCTGCATGCATGAATGAACAATTTGACCTGGGTTTGAATACAATACTTTAATAATGCAGCTGCCATATTCACTGGTCTCTACATTTCCTGGAAGTTAATCTGCTAAACAAGTTACAGTATTAATCTGCTGTGGTTCCGTTCTCCGAGTGCTGATTTGGTAATGCTCCACAGTTGCATGATATCTCTTTAAAAACTCATTTTTAAGTGTTGAAAACACCTACAAATCTTCCAAAGTCAAGTGAATAAAATCATCTTTACAGGTAACATTTTCAGTTGAAAGCAGACTAGCATTTCCATTGCTATTGATTGTAATGAAGCACCAATCCAATTTGCTTTAAACTGTAATCTTTAAAACATTATACAGTGCAGCTCATGAAGTTTAAAAAGGCAAGTGCCACAGTTTGGCTATGTCTACACAAGTGAGTTTTTTTCAGAAAAGCTGGGGCTCTTTCAAACAAGTCCCATGAAGCATTTACACACAAGATGCATTCTTTTGGTATTAAACGAGAAGAATGCAGCACTTTTTCCAGTGGCCCTCTGACTCTCTCAGATGCAGAAGAGTGCCTTTTTCCAAAAGATTCTTTCAGGGAAAAAAAAAAAACGTGTAGATGCCCTGGAGGCTCTTTACTTGGAAGAGCAGTCCTCATGGTGCTGGATTTTTTGATCCCTGGCCTGTTCTTTCAAAAGAGTGAGGTCTGTGTGGATGCTCTCTGTCAAAAGAGCAGATCAATTTTTTCAATCTGCTTTTTTGTGTGTGGATGCACTCTTTCAAAAGAAGATTTTTCAGAAAAGATTTTCCAGAAGAACTTCTTTCAGAGGATCACTGTAGTGTAGACGTAGCCTTTGAATATACTGGTTTCTTTTCCATGAGACTGACCTATCACAGCATAGCCAGAATAAAGGCCCTGTATATTTCAGCACATCAGCAATAAAATATTTATAATGAATCATACAAAAGTTAGATGAACTGTTAATTGATCTAATCTCAGTGTAACATTGTAAAGAATTACCTGACAGAAGTAATCCAAGATACACACTTGTTTCTACATTTAGCGTTACTTCCATATATGCAAAGATAATCATGACTTAAAATTTTGGGCCTGGTCCAGCCTGTGCTAGAGAAATGTATGGAGGAAACCTACTGACTTCAAGAGGAGTTTGAACATAGAATATATGTAGGCTTAACCACTAAAAATGAAATTATTTTCTCTTGTGAGTGAAGACTTGTTTCAACTTTACACTTTTGTGAAAGTTTATAGCTATAAAACCAAATTCAGAATCTGATCCTTCAAACCTTTACAAACATGAGTAATCTGGTATTTTCACTCAAGCGAGTAATCCAAGACAATGAAGTCATGAATAAAATTATTCATATGTTTAAGTAATACAGGACTTGGCCCTCATGATGTAAAACATCAGAATAATTTTGGATAAACATTTAAAAGAATCTCAAATGTATTTCCATCAGAAAAGTTAAATTAACTAATAAATTCTATAACTGTAAATGAAAGCAGCAATACTGTGAATATTTCATGATATATTGTGAGAATGTTCAGTAGTGGAAGATAGGATTAACATATTGCTTTAAAACATTCCATTACTTTCTGCATCTGTTTACTGATAATAAAAGAAACAGCTGTTCTAAACATAACACACTAACAGGTGTAAACTGTTCATCTGAGATTTTTAAACATTTCTCCTTTAGCTATTTTGAAATTATATTCTAAATATTATTCCAATTATTTTATACAAATCATATGATATTTGCTTAACTTCTGGTCATTGATTAAAATACATATATGGAGTTAGCTCAGTTCTAGGTTTGTGCAAAAGAGTCTGCTCTTATACAGTACACATCCTGAACTAATTATGCCAGATGTTTTCCATAAAATGTTTGGTCACACATTTAAGAAGCTTTGCTTTAGCAACTGTTCTATATCAAATTTACTGCAGAAAAGCATCATAATTATGAAGTAACACTGTATCAAATTCACAGCACTAATATCTCATCATGTTTAGTTAAGCCTTGAATGATAATGGAGCTTGAAATTGCATATTTATCTTAAGTAAGTCCTCCAAATCATCTGTAACCATGTTGTGCTTGATTCGAAGTCATTAACAAAAGATTTAACATTTCAATATGTAAACTCCTGATACACTCTGCACAAACATAACTAAAAAGCCTGTATCTGACAGCTTTTATTCTGCAAAACAATATATGCCCGGCAGTTTTATTACAATTGAGTCAATAACTCTGTCTTATCAATGCTTGCATATAAACTAAACAAAACACTGAAATCTTTTTTATTTGTATGGTAAGTATTACTACACACCTACAAATTTATTTCAGAACTGCATATTTATAAAACAGCTGCACTTATAAAAATGCATTGACTATAAAGGATCTGATTTGCAACCCTTCCTTATAGCAGTGAGCCACTTAGACAAGTAGTGGAAACGTTACTTTGAAGCCAAGGTGGAAATGATACTACTCTTGAAAGTGAGCACACCAAGGTGAGAGTGCTTGTGTAAATCCTAGCCAGTATGCAAGAGAGTTGTACAATCAAGTGCTAAACAGTTTAACCCTTAATAGACTAAACCCCAGTTCTACAAATACCTCTTTCATGGGGCTTACCGCTACAAGTGATTGGCATTGCCAATGGAAATAAGCAATGCACTTGTTTATGTTTACTGTAATGCTCCAGAAATGTTTCTCTCTTTGTTCTCCAGATTTTTAAAAAAGTTAAAATCCCAAAGGAGTCTAAAGTACTCCACCCACATCTTAATTTTCCTGAAGTAACATCTCAGATTAAATTTCAGAAATTTCTGTTCACAACCAGGCTAATTATATAAATCAGTAAACATTACCTTGACAGTGTCACAAGTACCTACACCAGGACAAGAACCACCTCTCTCCTATTTCATTAAGATCCATCTATAATTAAAAAGAAAAAAAATATTTGTACACAAAAACACTTTTTGAACTTGAGCTAGGCAGGTACTTGATCTGGAACTACTTCACAGGAATTGCCATGCTCGACTAGATAGTGGTACATCTGGTCCAACCATCTGTCACCAGCAATGGCTGGTACCAGACACCTCAGAATGTGGAAGGTTGCTTGAAAGCACAAACTTTTTCCTAAATGAGCATTCAACCAATCTGGGCATGTTTTTTGGGGAAAATTTCTGGCCACATCATCAATGATACTATATTCATGTGACTGAAAATGAGAAAAGCAATATTAGTTAGGATGAAAGATTCTGTGGTTCACCCAATGGCAAACTCAGTTTATATGCCATGCATTAATTCATTCTAACTGTAAATAAATATAACAGCCAGCAGAGGGCAATGCAAATACTAGCAGTCTAGTCTTAAATGTCCAGCATTCTACAGAGGTGATGGAAATGACACCATTGATGATAGTGAAGGTAAATAATGCACACCAGCTTAAGAACTCTGCAAAGATAGTGCACTTACAACTTAAAATATGCATTTCATTCATTATCTTGTTCCACTGACAATGTTAAGAACTCTGAAAGAAGATCTGGGTAATAAATATAATTCAAGTATAGCACAACACCTGCACTGGAAATAAATTAGCTTAAAGTGAAATGGTTTAAAACAAGTGTTTTGCAACCAGTAATACATGTACCCCTGGGGTATGCAGAGGTTTTCCAGCAGGTACATCAACTCATCTAGATATTTGCCTACTTTTAATAACAGGCTACATAAAAACCACTAGGCAAGTCAGTACAAACTAAAATTTCAATGAAATGTTTAGACTGTTCTATGTATTACACATTTACATTCCAATTGATTTATTTTATAATTATATGGTAGAAACATGAAAGCAAGCAATATTTTAGTAATAATGTGCTGTGACACTTTTGTATTCTTATGACTGATTCTGTAAGCAAATAGTTTTTAAGTGAGGTGAAACATGGGGTTACTCAAGACAGATCAGATTCTTGAAAGGGTAGAAGTCCCCAGGACAGAAAGTTAATAAAATGGTATAAAATATTCTCTGATCCTTGGCCAACATCTGCAAGACAGGTTCATATTGTATCCACGAGAACGGCATGTGATTTGACTTATGCAATTTTTTCACAGCTCTGTCCAGGAATGGGTATAGGTTTGATTAATGCACCAAAGAATGGGTAGATAGAGTATTCATGATGCTTGATCCTTCTATATACCTGCTGCAGAAAGGAGTCAGCTTTTTGTAGATGACACCAAACTGTTCAGGATAGTCAAAACCAAAGCAGACGTGAAGAACTTCAAAGAGATCTCAGCAAACTGAGTGATTGGGCAGCAAAATGGAAAATGAAATTTAATGTGGTAAGCGTAAAGTAAGGCACATTGGGAAAAATAACCCCAATTACACATACAATATGATGGGGGCAAATTTAGCTACAACAGATCAGGAAAGGGATCTTGGAATTATAGTGGATAGTTCTCTGAAAACATCCACGCAGTGTGCAGCAGCAGTCAGTAAAGCAAATAGGATGTTAGGAATAATTGAAAAAGGGATAAAAAATAAGACGAAGAATATCTTACTTCCCCTATATAAAACTATGGTATGCCCACAGATGTGGTCTCCTCACCTCAGAAAAGATATATTGGTGTTAGAAAAGGTTCAGACAAGGGCAACTAAAATGATTAAGGGTTTGGAACAGGTCCCATAGGAAGAGAGACTAGAGAGACTGGGACTTTTCAGTCTAGAAAAGAGGAGACTGAGGGGCGATATGATAGAGGTATATGAAGTCATGAATGGTGTGGAGAAAGTGAATACAGAAAAGTTATTTACTTGTTCCCATAATATAAGAACTAGAGGACACCAAATGAGATTAATGGGTAGCAGGTTCAAAACTAATAAAAGAAAGTTTTTCTTCACACAGCACACAGTCAACCTGTGGAACTCCTTGCCAGAGGATGCTGTGAAGGCCAGGACTCTAACAGAGTTTAAAAAAGAGCTCGATAAATGTTTGGAGGTCAGGTCCATAGATGGCTATTAGCAAGGGGTAAGGTATGGTGACTAGCCTTTTGTAGCAGGCGGGAGATGGATGGCAGGAGACAAATCGCTTGATCATTATCTTCGGTTCACCTCCTCTTGGGCACCTGGCATTGGCTACTATCGGCAGACAGGATACTGGGCTAGATGGACCTTTGGTCTGACCCAGTATGGCCGTTCTTATGTTCTTATGTACTTCCTTCTGAAGAGCAGGTCTCTTTTTGGCCAGCTTCACTTGTGAAGCAGAAAGTAATGTAAGGTATTTAGGCAGAAGACACTATCCTGAGTAGAGTCATAGAATCATAGGGCTGGAAGGGACCTCAGAAGTTCATCTAGTCCAGCCCCCAGCTTCAAGCAGGATCAAGCCCAACTAAGTCATCACAGCCAGGACCTTGTCAAGCTGGGACTTAAAAACCTCAAGGAGTGGAAAATCCACCATCTCTCTAGGCAACACATTCCAGTGTTTCACCACCCTCCTGGTGACGTAGTTTTTCCTAATATCCAACCTACTCCTCTCCTTCTGTAACTTCAGGCCATTGCTCCTTATTCTGCCATCTGTCAGCACTGAGAACAGTTTCTCTCCATCCTCTTTAGAGCTCCCCTTCAGGAAGTTGAAGGCTGCTGTTAAGTCACCCCTAAGTCTTCTCTTCTGTAAACTAAATAAACCCAAATCCCTCAGCCTCTCCTCATTGGTCATATGCTCCAGCCCTTAATCATTTTTGTTGGTCTCCGCTGAACCTGCTCCAGCACATACACATCCTTTTTATACTGGGGGGGCCCAAAAACTGGACAATATTTGAGATGTGGCCTCACCAGTGCTGAATAGAGGGGAACAACTGCTTCTCTAGATCTGCTCAAAATGCTCCTCCTAATGCATCCTAATATGCCGTTAGCCTTCTTGGCTATAAGGGCACACTGTTTACTCATATCCAGCCTTTCATCCACCATAACCCCTAGGTACCCTTCCTCAGGCAGTCTTCTACATAGAAAACATGCTTTCAAATGTCCTACAGTTTATTTTTACTTTTCTCAGATTCAAGAGCACCAGACTTCATACCAAAGTGATTCACTTCATATCTGTCACGTTAACTACAGCTGGGTAATATCCCCTTTGGACATTCAGGAGATTATCTCTGTATGCTTCAGTGCCTGCTTCTGTCTTTTCTACCATCTACAACTCTCCTCCCACTCAGGCCCGCATCGTGGCTACATCAGCCTTCTGACCAGGTCACATTGTGATTCTATCATGGGGGAAGGGGCAGTCCAAAGCTTTTCTGCTCAAGCTGCAACAGGCAGTTCTCATGCCTCCTGCCCTGACCTATCACTCCTACAGCAATGAGGCCATCTTCTAGTTCACTATATCCCCCCTGCCACACTGCAGTAGTTACTCAGGACACTCAGCCACACTATCTACACTGGGTTCCAGTCCCGTTCCCTGTAGCAAACAATTAAGATCTGTATCCAAACCCACCTTAATTCACTAGACCCAGGATTGTTTCCCATTACACTTCTCCAGTCTTCCTATTTAACCTCCTCTTTTCAGGCCTATTAGGTTTGGTCAGGTCAGGTCCTGCTTTAAGGAGAAAATCAAATTGAATCTACTCTACAGGTCAGGCCCTCACCACAGGCTATTACAAACCACCTGGCTCAACAGTAGTCCTGTTTGCTCCCTCACAGGTGAGCTTCTTTCTAATTAAGTCTCCCCCCACATAGGCTAAATCTCTCTCCTATACAGTATAATTGGCTGATTGTGACCAGCCTTACTTCAGTTCTGACAGGGCCAGTTTGGGGAATGCACTCCATCATCACCTTTTCCCTCTGCTTCTTTAGGTAAATGGCAAATTGAGTGTTGTGTAAACAAACCATTATGGTAAAGTATCAAGCACTTTCCCAGAGACCCATAAATCCTTTGCTTTTAGGATGCTTATATCAACAGCTGCAACTGAGGGCAATTGTTTTTACTGTACGATTATGAAAACCTAGTTTGCCCCAAATAAGGAAGCTGCTTTATCTTTTCCTTTAGACAGACTCACAGAAGTATCTCCCTGACATTTTTCTTTTGTAACAAATTTAATATTAAGGATGAATTCAGGGGGAATATAAACAGCAAATCCTGTTAATGAGCTAATGTTCTTCCCTTTTTAAAGAAACTCTGTTATGAGGACACAGAGAATCAGATACCCAACAAATTTTGTCAGATTATGTAAGTAAAAATTGATCTTGTGCTTGCTATTTTAAAGTTATTTTGTATTGCGGGTAATGTATTACTGCCTATGGACCTAATCAGAATCGAGGCCTTATTGCGTTAGGCACTATACAAGCAGATTAACAGTCCCTGCCAAGAAGAGTTTACCATCAAAGACCTGATCATAATGGAGTATATGTGTCACAATAGCACATTATTTTGTTTTAGATGTAACAATAATACATGGATGAATTGTGACTTTAAAATGGCAACCATGACGCAGTTGAGACTAGCTGACAATCTTTAATATTATCTTCATAATAGCTCTGTGAGATACCATGATATGAAGGCCAAACATAACCTGCAGAATGCTTTTATACTGTACATTTTATCATCTCCTAACTTCTGTGAACATTAAATGTCAACAATTTTTTAGACATAAGCATATACACAAATATGGTGGTATTTATGTATATTTACTGCAAGGATGTGATAAATTTTTGAATGGGTTTCAAATCATTCATTAATCCATAAATATAAAAATGGCTCAAACCTTAATCTGCAAGATTTATGTGCCAATCCTTATTCAGTACATATTATAAAAATACAAATATATTAAAAACCCAGCCTAATAGTTTGGTAATCTCTTAGTACTGCATGACATATGGTTATTACCAATAGCTGAATAAAGATGGCAAATGTGTTTGTTTAAATTGTTCCCAAATTCCAGAAATCTGTAAGCTGGTTCAAATGGCAGGGAGAAGTTTCTCTTTCCCTGCTTGCATATTGTTTTCTTGTTACGTCCCATATCCCTGCAGTATGCTCTTCAGAGCTTAGCAGGGCTATACTCAGGGAAGAGTACAAACAAGGCTATATTTCTCTTTTCTGTACTGAGAAACACCTCATTCTCTACCCATCTGCCATTTACAAGGAGGTTTGCCAACTCTCTCCTGAGTCCCCATATTCCCCCTCATCTTCATTCCGAAGAGTCATGTCTCCTGCGTCCAGCAACATTTATGGTTGATGTATTTGGGTAGATTTCCTAAATACCATCTTTACCTTTCTTCTTCTTGAGCCCCTGTCACTCAGATAATGTTATGTTCCTCAGTTATCCCTCCAACCTTTCCCCTGCCTCCACCCTCAGGTCCCCCCACCATTCATGCCTTATCACCCTTGCAACTCCAGGCTATTTTCCCTCTCCTGGTCTGCTCCCTCCTCTTCCCACACAATCCATTCCCTTTCCTAGCCCTAGCTCTCTGTTCCCCTTTTGGGGTCCTGAGCTCTTTGTGGCTTAAATCTCTTACCTCCAGCCCCTCCTTTTCCCCTTGGAAGGCCTCACTTTCTAGGCCTCTCCAAGCCCACTTCCCAGCATTTTCCCCCAGGTTTTATGCCCCACAAACTGCACTCACGGCTCTCCAGCCTCTTCAGTGCCCCACACCCTTATCTTCCACCTGACATGCCTATCTGCTCCACCCCGCAGCCTTTTAGCCACTGCCAGCATAGCTCCTCTGCGCTGCTGCCTCACAAACCTGGGTGTTCCCCTGGGCACTTCACCCCTATCTGTCTCTGAGAGGAGACAAGTGGATCTGACGAGCAAGCAGTCAGCAGGGGCCCAGAGAAGCATGCTGCTGGCTCCATGGGTGGGGGTGAGGCAGGAAGCAAGGCCCCGCTCACCCTTATGAGCTCCAGCAGCAACCGCTCAGTGCCCCTCCCCCGCCCAGTCCTTTTCAGATGGATAGGAGGGGAGCACGTCCCTTTGTCAGGCAAAACAGGATGTAACCATCCCGTCAGCTCTGCCTGGAGGAGCACAGTGAGGCTGGGCCAGGAGAGGGCAGAGCTAGGACAATAGGGGCAGGACTGGCCATACCCGGGGCCAGTCAGGAAGGGGATAGCCCCCCTACCCCCGCCTTGCAGCCACTAGATTTAAAATTAAAAAGATAACAGGTAGAAACCGAGGTCGCTGGCCTCTTAGCAAAGCTGCAGAGGGGAGACAGTTAAAACCCCCCACATGCTACAGGCACTGGTCCCACTGACAGGCCCTGTGGCTACAAGGCTCTCAAGAGCCCGGACCCACCCAGGAAATTGCCTCTTACCTCGTGCATCCATCCATCCAACTCCTCTAGGAGGGGACAGAGCCCACGGCCACCGAGCCACGGCAGGGGTGGGCTGTGATGCCTCCAGGTGTGGCAGTCATCAGTCAGCAGCAAGGGCAGGTTCTGTGGCAGTTGGTGGAGGGTTAGTCAAGACGTGGCAGCCTGAGGAGCTGCAGAACGCACAGCAGCGGGAGGAAAGGAAGTTGTGGTGGATGACACATTGGGAGCTGGAACCGCTGCCTGACTGCTGGCTTTGTGTTTGGATACCCAAGGCCCAGCTTTTGCAGCTCTTTAACAGAAACCTCAGTTATTTACTGAGGGAGGTCTCATTGTGAATGGTGACAGGTGCTTTAATAAGGAAACCCCAGCCATCCCCTTCCTCCCATCCGACTCCTAAAGTTCTTCTGCAAGGGCTTCTCCCCTTGAACACCGGTACACACACGCCCATTCCTGTGCCTCACCGCTACTTCCTGACATTGGCCATGTGCAGGTGCTAGACAACAGGAACCGTGTCTGTCTATGTGGGAAAGTCACGGGGCAGCAGAGGAACCAGCTAACAGATCCTACCCTTGTGCTATTGCTAAAACTTCACATATCTGGTATTAGCCAAAGGCAAGGGAAGATGTGACTATCTAATCATCTCTCTCTCCCTGTCTCATCCCTTTAGCCCACTCAAGTGCTCTTCAGCTGATGAAGCAACACTTGTCATGTATCCCTCTAGCCTCCATGCCTGGATTCCCTTGTTTAAGTGGAAATGTTTAATTTTCCAGTTCAATCCAACAGCAAATACATTTTAGCTACCCTCAGATCCACTGTTAAGGTGCAGCAACTGGAGACTATTGTAGTCCAGCTGCTCCCAGCAAGATGGACTATTTCGTGCTGGCACTTAGATGACATAGGCCATGCTTTCATAGTTAATACAGGGCAGGTTGAGAGCTATGCTAATTCAGAACCATGCTCATGCTCCTACCAAACTGATGTCAAAGACTTCAGGGCAAAGTCTGGGCAATTTAGCTTTAAACTATTGACAGCCATAATGCAAAAACAGGATACTTGAGGGCATGCAAAACTTTATACAAGGAGAATATTTAATCTCACCTCCTGTCAAGATTTTCTTTGTGAGGCATTGACTCCTTTGGTGACTGTCATTTGCACATGCTGAAGTCCAATGTTGCATGTTTAGATGAAATCTGTACACATATGGCATGAGGAGTCAGTGTGGTGCTGAAGGAGTATGGTGTACTATTCAAAGGCAAAAATGAGGGCCTACTCTCCAAGTACAGTGCAACTTGGATCCTGAACAGTACAGAGAAGTTTCGATAAGAAAATCTGGAGTCAAATTTGCAAGTATAGATGTGTTTGCACTATAGATTCACAATGCAAAAATACACATATGTACAGTTTCAACCTCCATTTCAAAATCTGATTCTTGGTGGGAATAATGCATAACAAATAAGTAAAGAGAAAAATGTACAGTGAATTTTTCTCTCCCATCTTAATCAGGCACATTCATCCAAAGTCCAACTCCACGGAAGTCAATGGAACTATATCAGCTCTGAAGCTGTTCCATTGTATTTCTTTTATATTCTTTTATTGTTTACAGACACAAGCTGCATGAAGTAATATCTTTTTCTGGACCAGCTTCTACTGACATATGAGACAAACTTTAGATCTTCACAGAACTCTTCTTTAGATCTGGGAAAGAGTTTAGGTGAGATTCAGAAGAATGTAGAAAGCAGTGCAATTTAACCATTGGTAAGAGTATATGCCCAAGTAAGTTACATTAAAGGAGTCTAACGTTTGTTAGTTACACAGTTTAGAGGCAAATTTTATGTAACAAACACTGAAAAAAGACCATGATAGTTGCAAATATTAATTTACTAAATTCTTAATGTGAAAAAACAGCAAAGAGTTCTTACAAATAAGTTTCTGTACATTATTCATAGTTTATTTTCAGTTTACAAACAGTAGCTGAACTTTAAAAAACAAAAGACAGAATTTAAGTCACTGAAAAGGTGCTGTATAAAAACTTTGTAGGAAACAGGCTGACAATACAGACTACAGGTCATACTTAAGGTGTAGAAATACAAACCTAAACAAAAAATGCTCTACTTTACTGAGTAACTTCCTTGGATTTGTGGTTGTTATTTAACTTCTGGAATATCCATTAAGTGATGGAAAAATGGACGACCATGAACACAGCCTTTATTTTCATTTCCAAGCTGTTGCTTCATCCTGTAAATTGTGTCTTCTACATCCTCTTTTGACAAATACAAGGGTAGTTGCCGAGCAATACGCACTGCTTCTCCCTGTGGAGAGGAAAAAAGCCAATGATTTTTATAGTGCTATCTTATATCAGATTAACTTGTAGCTTCCATAAAACTAAATAGGCGGTAACTGGGATTTGTATTAATTTTTTTCTCCTTTCTAGAGGAAAATTCTATTCGTAGTACCACTATATTCCACCCCAGAATCTAAATGATAACTCTCAGCCTAAAGATATGTCTATACTTACTAGGGGTTGGCGCACCACAATCGATCTCTTTGGGTTCGGCTGTTAACCCTGGTACTCCACACTGCCGTGTGAAATAAGAGACATCAGTGCAAGCCCAAAGAGGCCCAATCTACACACCAGGGAATAAAGTCGATCCTGATATGGCAATTTGAGCTACACAAATGGCATGGCTGGAATAACATATCTAGGATCGACTTTGATCTCTAGAGTAGACAAGACCAAAGTCTTACAAGACATTTCAAATGCTGTGCAAGAAATCAGGTTAGATCAAAAAGAGAAAGAGTAGCATCAAATTAATTTGCATTGCCAATCTCTCGGTCATGTTGGTCCACAAAACTGGAGCACTGTGTCCAATTCTGGGTGCCACATTTCAGGAAAGATGCGACAAATTGGAGAAGGTCCAGAGACTAGCAACAAAAATGATTAATGATCTAGAAAACATAACCTATGAGGGAAGGCAAAGAATTACGAGTGTTTAGTCTGGAAAAGAGAAGATGGAGAGGGGACATACAGCTTTATAGTGTCTATGAGGAGGATGGAGAAACATTCTTCTTCTTAACCTCTGAAGATAGGACAAGAAAAAATGAACTTAAATTGCAACAAGGGAAGTTTAGGTTGGACATTAGGATAAACTCCCTGTTTGGGTGTTTCAACACTGCAATAAATTACCATGGGAGGTTGTGGAATATCCATCATTGGAGACTTTTAAGAGGAGGTTAGATAAACACCTGTCAGGGATGGTCTAGACCAGACCTGCAGGCCACATGTTGACCACTGGATTTCCAGCTGTGGCCCACCAAACCCTAGCACTCCCCTCCCCATCCCCCATGTATCTCTTATGCACTGGGGCACTGGAGCCCCACATTTCCTACACCTACTGCCCTCCCTCCCAGCACTTTAGGAGTGGCACGAGTGGCCTGATTCACACTGTCCCAGCTCCTCCCCCACCCTCCCAAATCAGCAGCGGGAGGAGGAAGGGGCTCTGTATGCTGCTGCTGTCCCTCCCATCTCTGGCTGGAGTGGCAGTGCAGTGATGAGGCACTTGTCTGAAGGCTTTTCCCCTGTAAATCACAGCCAGTGGGAGCAGTAGTGGGTTCACAGTTGCGCGACCCTGGGAGTGGTGCCATAAGCAAGTCCCCACCACATCCCTCTCATGCACAGATCCTGCACCTCTGTCTCCTTTATGCACCCTCTCTACCTGCCAGGCCCCAGGCCCCAAGCCCCAACCCTGCAACACATATAAAAGCTTTAGTAATAGACTTTGTTTCTCCTTCGTTATGGAAAACACCCACGGTCTGGAAAATTCCATAATACAGCATAGCGTATTTCCCAAGGTTGCTGGATTAAAGAAGTTCCAGTGTACTAGTTTATCATACATAGTGTCATCGCCTACCCTACAAAATAAGGCACATAGATATGAGACAAACCATTGTGGAACATCAGTGGACAAAAGCCGTTGCTGATTGCTCCCACACCCACAAGGAGGGGACGTGCACAAACACTCCTCCCCACCACCGCTGGAGCTAACTACATCAGTTACACAATCAGGGCTAATACTCCTGTACCCCCACTAATATTATATGTGCCATCATGTGCCAGCAATGTCCCTCTGCCATGTACATTGGACAAACTGGACAATCACTTCACCAAAGAATAAATGGACACAAATCAGACATTAGGAATCTGAATATACATAAACCTGTCATTGAGCATTTCAATGGAGCAGGCCATAGTATTAAAGACCTGAGAATCTGCGTCCTACAACAAATAGACTTTAACACCAGATTATACAGGGAGAAATCTGAATTGGAATGTATTCTCAAATTCGACACATTGCGACTTGGTCTTAATAGAGATAGCAATTACCTTACACTTTACAAAGACAGCTTCCCCATCTTTGATATTCATAGTGATCTCAGGCAAGACACTTAACTTAACAGACACTTGCAGTAAGTAATTTTCTTCCCCCTCCTTCTCACCCTCCACCCCCGACAGCTGATTTGTCAGTTTTCTTTTTTTTTTTTTTTTTGTTTTCTATCTCTCTGTTATATATTCATTGTGCCTGTTCACTTTCAGTGCTATTTCCAGATCTGAAGAAGTGGGTCTGCCCCCAAAAGCTCATCACCCAATAAATTATTTTGTTAGTCTTTAATGTGCGACAGGACTGCATTTTTTGTTTTGTGAAGCTACAGACTAAAACAGCTACCTCTCTAGACTATTTTGTAACAATCTGCCCTGAGATTGGCACCCCCTGTTTTAGAGACATGACAGCATGACAAGAGTTAAGAATTTGTGGCTGTGATGCATAAAGAGGAACCACCCACTTCCTGGAAATTTTAAATATTTTTATGACGGAACTATACCATAAGCAAGAGAAGTTCTTCTTTACAGTGTTTTTATGCTGTATCTCATCAGCTCAGTTAATTTATTCAAACTGCCAAAATAAAAATGTTATCTTCTTACAGAAATATGCTTCTTGAGTGTACTCTGTGTCACATCTGCTGACCATAGTGACAAAAAGGTTCTTATTCCTTATAGTAATGCACAGCCAATTCAACTGAGACACAGTATGTTGGATGTTATTGTTTCTTGTTCATCCTTATGACTCTTTCATTGACACAACTCTATTTAATTAATGCCAAAAGCTAGAAAAAGAGAGAGACTTTCATATGCCTTCAGCAGTTTATTAAAAATTAAGATGACTATACCTGAATGAAAACATGTTATTTCTTACCTCCAAGTAGTTTATCACTTTGAGAGGTCTACACTCATGTACTTCCTTTGCATTTTTGTTTATCACAGCATTCAGAATTTCTTTTAAATCTGATATACCATAGAATGGCAGACAATTAGCCATTCCTTCAATTTCCAGCTGGTTTTCTGCAGCTGAAGATCCTGGTAATAAGAAAAGAGAATATTAGTATTCCTGATATCAATAAACAATGACTCACTTTCCATGATGTTTTGATTTACATCCCAGAACACGTCCAATGAAAATAAAACTGATGTAAAAACACTTAGTAAATTAGTCATTAAAATTCAATACAGTTAAGACATTTATTTGTGCCCTCCTTGGAAAGAACAGCCCGACTTTTTCTGGGTTTCATGTGTCATGAGTGCCTTTTCACACCACATGTGCCACAGTTCACTCTAGTTCAAATCCCAGTTAGAACTGTTAAAATGCTTATAACCATTTTACAGAACTTCCTCCTTGGGCAAGCATTTTAATCCCATAGCTTTTATTAAAATAAATGAAATTAAAGTTGAGCATATAATGATTTCAACTTCTATTATTTGTTTTTATGAAGCGCATGTTGACGTTATTTGCTATGAAAATGTTTTAAACATCCGTTCAACTCAAATTTAACTCTTTGAGACAGATTCAACTCCCACTGAAACCAAAAGCAGTCTTTCCATGGAATTCCACTACTACTCAGATTGAAGAACCTGAGCTCCTCATAACTGAACCTTCCCACAGGGCTTTAGATCACCATTAAGGGTTACCACCACTGCAAGTGGACATCTGAATAGGGACCTCCAGGGCATGCCATCTTAATATGTAACCCACCCACTCCTCAGCCAAAACAAAAACAAAACAAAAAACCCTCAACTCCCTACACCACAGAAACTCGAGACTTTAAATAGATCCATAAACCCATCCTACTATCAAATTAATCTGGCCCAAACACCCTCATCCCAACATAAACTTCTCTCTTCTTTAGGGCTCAACTTGTGTTCACTTCATTTCCCTATCAACAAATCCTCTAAAAATGTGATAAACCTTAATCCCACTAGTATTTGTCTCAGACCCACAAAGAAATAGTGTTCATGACAATCTCATTCCACTCCCCAATGCCCTCAGAGTCTGAAAAATAAGATGAGGAGTGGAGAAACAGAAAGAGCATTCATAATAAAAACCAACCAATTCATTGTTGTACTCTAAGGCTATGTCTACATTAGACACAGAATTCAACTGCCAATACACAATTTTAGCTATGCCAATTGCGTAGCTAAAATCAATTTATCTGAGGTCAACTTCCATGTCTGTCAACATAGTGGAAGATCAACAGGAGCCTTTCTCCCGTTGACCTTCTTGAGTTCTAGCCTCTCGTGAAGAGTATAGGGGTTGACTTTGACCCCTGGGAGCATCATTTGTGTATGCGTGAAATCAAACCCCGGAAGGTTGACCACAAGCGAGTTGCTCTTCCACAGTAGTGTGACTGTAGCCCAAGTTGTCCCTGCAATATAATTTTATGCAGTGCTTTTTCTGTAAATAAAGAGGAGCTGGTACTCAGCCAGGTCCCACACCAGGGTTCCCGTGGCTCAGGTTGCCAGCAGAGCTTTGCATGCCAGCCATCTCCTCCCCACTGTGGAGCTGATGAGGGTCCCCTCACCCACAGGCTGGGGTTCCTGTGGCGGACAAGGTGGAGGTATGCTGTAATAGCACAAAAGAAAGCACCCATGTTACAAAACTGGACCTATTGCTGAATCACAGAATACTAGACTAGAAGGGACCCTAAGACATCATCGAGTCCAGTCTTCTCCCCTTAATAGAAGTTGGAGACACAATGTATGTCCATACTTGGAGCTGAAGGCACAATTTTCTACTAAAGGAGACATGATCGCGCTAACATGTTAAAACCACAGTGTAGCTGTGAAGGTGTGAGCGGCAGTAGGAGCTCTGTTGTCAAACAGATATGTATTTAGCATAGCTAACCTCACACAGCAGTTATGTTCTATTTTTAACACACAAATTTCATTAGAAATAGATTGTCTCCCCTCAAGCAGGAAATGGCACCTTCCAGCTCCAAGCACCGACAGACCATTAGGTCAGTTCAAACTAGAATAAGGGATGGTCTACACTGAAAACAGACTGTTACATGTTCTGTAACTGGTGTTCTTCAAGGTGTGTTGCTTATGTCCAATCCAAGTTGGGTGTTCCATGACGTGGGTGAAAGGCTGAGATGGCTCCCAGGTGCACCCTGACTGAGGAGAGGGATAAGCCCTCCCGTTCTAATCTCCACAGATAGGTTAAAATTACTGAGATGGATGCATGCGAGGGAGACACCCACACTGAAAACTTTTCCACTTAGCCATAGGGTGACCCTCATAGAGGGTTTTCTACTACTCAACAGTACTTCCTTTATGGAATCTGAACAGGCCAGATCCATATTTCTCAGCCATAGAGCATCCACGCTGTGAGGTGCAGGGGCTGGAGACTGCAGTACTGCAGTCTCCCTCCTTGCTGTGTCAACAGGTCTGGGCGGGTTGGCAATCTCATCAGCTTGCAAACTGACAGGTGCAGGAGGGTCGAGTACCAGTGCTGGAGCGCCCATGCCGGTGCCACGAAAGTGATCAACACCTGTCTGACGGAATCTTTAGGAGGACCCCGTGGACTAGTGGAATTGGACGGAACACATAGATCAGTAGGCCTGACCATGGAATACTAAAGGTGTCCCCCCAGGACCCTGCACTCTGATTGCGGTAAGAGCAAAACGTCCTGCATTTCGCATTGAGGTGGGAGGCAAACACATCCACTTGGGAATGACTCCGCTTCCAGAAAATGGAATGAACAACCTCCAGGTGGAGTGACCACTTGTGATGCATAAAGGACCTACTGAGCTGGTCTGCTAGTGAATTATGCACCTCTGACAGGTAATGGGCCTGCAACAGGATGCTGCGCTGTGTGCAGATATCCCAGAGCATGATGGCCTTGTGACGACAGGGAGAGGAATCTGCATTCCCATTTGTTTACATAATACATTGCTGTTATGTTGTCTTTACTGACTGACATGCAATGCCCCGCCATATTGGCCCTGAAGGTCACATGACGTAGTCTGATGGCCCTGAGCTCCCCCACATTTATGTGGAGTCGAAGGTCTGAATCATTCCGCAGAGCTTGCATTTGGAGCTGACCCAGATGCACTCTGCACCCCCAGTCTGAAGAGTCCTATAGCCATACCCTGTGGCGCATGGCAATTCCAGATGCCATAACATGAGTGGCAGCATCTGCAGCACCCAGTGCAGCCTGTAGAGCCGCCCTGGAAACCAGTTTGTTCTCCACCACCACTGCTGTGAAGTCCTGTTTGGCTTTGGCTGGCACCAGTTCAGAGAACCTCGAGAGGGCACTGACCACGCTATAAGTATCTACTAACCAGGGCCTGCTGGTTAACAATTCTCAGAATTTTGGGGAGTAAGGGCACTTTGAAGTTGCGCAGGTACTTCCAAGTGCCTGTGCTACACAGAATGCTGGCATTTCGAAGTTTGTCATGGGGAGAATTAGCCTCATGAAGTGCTGCATATTCATCACAGCACTTCATTAGTATTCTCTGATCAGGCCAATTACCATGCCCCTTCGAAGAACGTGGCTAGTGTAGAGACAGCCATAGAGTCTGACTATATTGTAACTAACCAACAGCCTACATCCACATGGAGAGTGATTCACTGTACAGCACATTCCTCTTAATGCTCGATCGAAGGCTGAAAAGTACGAATTCTGAGAATTACAGATACAGCTGTGGCAAAGAAGGATGCCCACAATGACAGTTTTGTTGGATTCCGAATCACTCACACTTCTGATATTTTCCAAAGTGTGGTTAGATTCTCTAGCATGAAAAGTAGAACATTGCCTACTGATTCTAATATTTTCATCTGTCAATCTTTGCAGGAATTATTTGGCTGCTTCTGAGGAAGTGGGCAGATACTTTCAAGCCTCAACATATTTGTAAACTTTTGACAAAGACATTCTGGAGTAATCAAATATTAATCTTAGCATTCACAGGAGATTTCTATGAAACAATTTGCAATTTCCAAGAAAAACATTTCAAGCGTACAAATGACTAATTTTGAACTGACTAAAAATGTGGATTTCTCATTGCTGTCAGTGTCCCTCTTTCATTTCCAAACAAAATCCTTGTGGTGACTTTTGGAACATTTTCTTGGATTAGCCAAGAAAAACTGCTTCCTCTTAAACTGCTTCACCTATATCAGGTGACACTATAAAGCTGTATTTCTTCCGTCAACATCACATACACCAAGCTTCAAAAAAGAAGTTATTCAGGGGGCAGTGGGACCAGAGTACACCATGGGAGATTTGATCACAATAAAAATAAGAGCTAAGAAGCTGGATCAGAGAGGACATATAATAAAAATCTGTCTTAAGGCTTCTGAGACATCTAGTTTGGAATCCGAATGAATAGACACGTGGGAAATTATGTTTCTACAATGTAAGCATATACCTTTCTGATGTGACTGGATATCCGCTGAGATGATAAGAGAAACTGGATTAATTTTGCGTAAAGGAAATGAACTGTATATTTCTCTCCTACAATATTTTGATGTAGCAAGTAAATGCTTTTCGTAATTTTCTGTTATCCACTCAGATCTAACACCCGTATATATGTCAGAGATATCGGCTGAATTAGCCACATCTTTCTCAAAACACTTCCAAGGTTGAGAGAACAAAAATTCCTACGTAAGACTCCGCTGGAAGAAAAGGACTACCAGCTACTGTGCAAATTCTATCATTATGACACTTAACTCAGTTTGGGATGGTCTACTGTCCTAAAAGACGTACAAGGAGAATACTGTTCTCCTGGAGGCACAGAACCTAACTGGGCCTTCGCTATAAATTTGCTCCAGCACCTTTGTTGGGCATGTCCTTGAAGTTTTCCGTATGTTACCCTACACCTGTCATCATTCTACAGATGCAGGGGAGTGTTAATACATGAAACTATAACATTTCCAACAGCTCTTGTGATGAATTTCTGCCCTGGACCAAGTAAATTGCCATGTAGGGACCACACCCCAAGAACCTAGAATACCTGGGCACTATTGTGAGAGGAACTGTTTACTACTGATTTGTGTCTGAGAAGAATATATGTGGATTTTCACTGATGGCAGCATGGCTGCAAATCACCCAGTGTAAAAATGACTAAATAACCACTGTTTGCTGCTGGACAATTAAGGTATTACATTAAAAAAGTGGTATGATGTAGGTTCCATTGAAGAGGCAAGTGACAGAGGTGGAGGGTGGAGAACAAGAAGTCTAAAACAGCCCAGCTATTGACTCCAAACTGTGTGTTAGCACAAAAGTATGATTATAATCCTCAAGCAAAGGTACCTTCCTTAAGCTACTGAGAAGTTGAGGATACAAAATCCCACCAAAGACATTTCATTTATTTTTCACATATGGAAAAATTAAGATTTTCTGTTTGTTTCTTGTGGCAGAACAAACACGCTAGTTTAAGACTCTTTCTCAAGCTGTGATTCAGCTCCTGTTGAAGACAACTGGAGTTTTTAAAACTGATGCCAGTGGTATGCCAAGTCAGGTCTGCAGAGCACAGAAGAGGAACCATCATTGATTTCCCTGGAGACAGACACACCGAGAAAGACCTGGCTAGTTTAGGAAGTGGGAATTATGACTCCAGCCTATGACTGTGGCTCCAATACAAGAAAAAGACTTCTAAGAAAAATAAATCTTAAGTGTTATGATGTGGGTCTATGTCACCAAGGCACCTTGGGTGTAACACAGTCATTGCCAAACGTACAATGAGTGCCTACTATATCCGAAGTAGTAGCTTCATCAGCATTCAGTTGCAGATTGGTACAGTGGACAGAGCACAGGACTAAGAATTAGGAGACATGGGTTTTATTCCTGACAAAATGTTTGTTTGAAGCACTGTTACAGCTCCTCACTAACCAGTTATTTTCCATTTCCCAATTCTCTGAGTGACGAAGATGATACTCTTAGCCTGATGAGAATACCTTTGAATGCTAAGGAACTGACGGTACTGCTGATTTTATTGGGGAGGAGTTACAGATTTACTAAATATTATGTACAAACAAATTTACCTGATGTTGCCCCGATCATTAAGTCAATTTAAGTTTTTTAATTTTTGAAAATAAAATTAAAATGCATATACTTGATATAATTGATTATATTTTTCAAAACCTGAGGAAAAAGTTTGTATTAATAAAGAATTAAAGTGATTCAAACATTAGATAGAGCTTGTTGGTAAACAATATTTGCAGCTTTTCTATCTTTAGCTAGAACAAACAGGGTTCACCCCTCCCCCCCAATTTCTGCTCTCATTGTAATAATGTATAGTTGCCCATGTCCAAAGCAATCTGCTCTCTCTCACAGGCTCAAACTTTGGCAGGGACAGCCTGACCCATTTACGAAGGAACTAGATTTAGTTTCACTTTTTGTAGCTTTTGAGTTTAGGAGGTGAACGCATTCATGAACACCCCAGAAGCCTCTGCTTAGCTCCTGGTTTCCACAAAACTGCAGAGGGGTCTCAGAGATGGCTCAGGTAGCTCCAGCTGTACAGACATAGTGGTTAAAAAGTCAGAAAACCAATCAGGTGCCAGGTACCTAAAGCCAGACAATATATCCAAAGGACTGTGGACCGAGGACAGAACTATCTTTTCTGGGGTTGAAAACACTTTAAGGGAGCTCCTTGTGTGTATTTTTTTCCAAGCAAAACCACATTTGCAGTGTGACTATATACATCTTCAGATTCCTACTATGCAAACCATCTTATTGGGAAGGTACTGGAGAACAAACTTAAAACAGGGGTGTGCTTGTGGCTATTGAGAGGTGGAGAATTAGTTAATATCGTTGATGTTGTAGCTTCACCCATTCCTCTTCTAGAAACTTTTCTTTTTCTTGTGTCCAGTCAAGTTCCCCTTTGTATACTATTGTTTTTGTGTGTGTGATTTCGCGTGTTGTAGTTTGTATTTTTGTATTTCATTTCTTGAGACCCATGTTATATTCCTATTATTATTATTATTCTTGTGGAGTAGGAAAGAAAAAAGGGCTAAAGTCACTTTGGTTTCCAATAACATTTTCTTCTAGTTTTCAAATCTTAATAGTGACTGAGCTGTATCAAAACAGAGCATTACCAAATTTCTCCATTTTGTCCCTTTTCTATAAGGTTTATTGAGAAGCAATCTTATTCCAGGTTTTTCTGGTTCATCTTGGTTCAGTTTCTTTCAACATTCACACCATTTGAGGACTGTACTTGCTTCAGTGAGTCTGTCTTTTTTCTGTTTGGTTTTATGAGAAGCAATCCTATTCCAGGCACATCCTTTTTTCCCAGCACAACTGAACTCTTATTGTTTTATGTTATGATATGAGGAGGCTGTATACCAAATTTGGTCATCCTGGTTCCTACCATTTAGGCAGAGTTCTTGATCGAACAGACAAACCCTCGAAAATATATAGTAGATGCAGTCATTTCAACTGTGAAATAAAGTTTCAAAAAAGTCAAAATAAATATTAAACCACATCATACCTGGTATCATTTTTATCCTAAAACCATTTGCTATCAGCCTTGGATCCGATAAGTAACTTGATCCATTAAATTTTTGGCAATTATTTGGCATACTGTAGAGATAATCCATATACTGAGATCCGCTCAAAAGACTGGAAAACAAAAGCAAACAATAATTTCCCATGGCTTAAAATAGAAATGTGAGTGAACAATAATATATTTACTGTCAGAAAGATGATAACAATCTGTTAATTCCACAATTAGTCTATTAGCCATATATTATGGTGTTATAATCTATTAGCCATTTTTAAAAGGACATTTACGTATGAAAAATACTAGGGATTAATGGATTTTTACTTGTAAAAAGGTAAAATTAGATTTTTGGAAAACATAAAACTCCAGTTCAAATAAACCTGAAAAAGACAGACTTGACTGACTGGTGGGTTTTTTTTTCCATCACAAACATTTGTTTTATTTTTGTAACAGACATTCTAACAATAAATTGAACAAATCAAAAGCATGTGCTTATTATCAGAGAGGTAGCCGTGTTAGTTTGTATCTTCAAGAACAAAAAGTCCTGTGGCACCTTATAGACTAACAGATATTTTGGAGCATAAGCTTTTGTGGGCAAAGACCCGCTTCAAAGTTTATGCTCCAAAATATCTGTTAGCCTATAAGGTGCCACAGGACTTCTTGATGTGCTTATTATATTATTCTAAGAAAAAGCATTATAATTAAAAATTAAAACTGCTTGATAATAAAGCAGTTATAAAAACTAAATGGCAAGAATGATCCAATTTAATAAAAAAGTATGATAAAAATAGACATTATCTGTTAAAGTGCACAGATAAGGATGCTAATTCAGTTGTAGTCTATGTATTTGCCCAAAACCTAGATGTGCACAAATTAACAGTAGACATTACTGGCTCCATAGGCAATATTGATGAGGAGCTCTGGAAGGCAATGTCTAGATTACAGGGATTAGTTGACAGAAGTTTTTGTCGGAAGATATCTTCCGACAAAACTTCTGTTGATAGATTGCGGTCACATTGCCAAGTGGATTATAAGAGTGATCCGCTCTGTCGACTGAGAGTGGCCAGATAGCCCAGCTACTCTATCAGCAAAACGGCCAACCAGAAGCACAGCAGACAGGGCTACCCACTGTCCCAGAAGCTCTGTCTGTTGACAGAGGCATTATTCCTCACGGGGAGCAGAGGAGAACTGTTGACAAAAGTGTTTGCTGTCGACAGAATACCTTGGGAATCTGGACGTTCCATGTGTTTTGTTGGCAAAACGGCCATTTTGCCGACAAAACCCTCTAGTGTAGACATAGCTGAAGTATTAACCAAAGCACTGGGTGATCAATAAAATAATTTAAGTATCTGGCCCCCATTCTATCACCATTAAAATCATTTACAAAATTCCTGACTTCAATCTGAGCAGGACCAGGCTTCCTTTTAATTTTAAACACGTGGTGTAAAATGTGAAAGTTACTTTTTCCCGTAGACACTGAAGGAAAATTTATTTACCTGATAGTAACTGGAGTTCTTTGAGTTGTGTGGTCCCTATTTGTGTTCTACTCAAGGCGTACATTTGCTCTATGCCCCTGAGATGGGAAGATTTTCATTAATGTAATCAGTTGGTCCATACCTGTGCCTCTTTGGGGGTAGCTAGACTGCAATTATAAATGCTCAGCCAGTGTAATCAAATTCCTTTTTCTTGATGTGGATCGGTCCCATGGGTGTGCGCAGCATTGTTCCTCTTCTTTCACTTACCAGTACTGGGGTCAGTCCCACCCCTTTGGAGGTTGATGGTTTCAGAGAACCATTGGCTCTCTATATCACCAGCCAAACCTATGTGCCCCTTGAGTTCCTGACACAACTGTACTAGGATGCAGAATCAGACCACGTTTGGTGAGTGTATGGGAAGAAGCTCTCTTTTTCTACGAAGACTTGGGAGTGAATCTCTCCTTTTTATGAGAGTGATTGCTCTATTCTCTTCCCTGTCCTTTGCTCTGCCCTCTCATGTTTGGAGCTAGGGAGCACTGTACTCAGAGACGATCTTCTCAGCACTTCTGACCAATGAACAGTGGGTCTGATGACTCAGGGTTGGACTGGGGCTTCACTTGGCATTCCTGAAGGAATTTTTTGAATGGAGCTCTCAAGACTGCTAGGTTCTGAGGGAAAAGGAGGACCAAATATTGCCACTTGGAGGAGATACCGTTTTTCCCAGGCAGTAAACTTAAGTGTCATGGAAACCACTAACTGGGAAGACCTGGGAACAGGCCACAAAACTCTCGAAGCCAGGGATTTTAGGGATACAAAATACTTCAAATGTTGGGAATATTGGGGTGGAGAAATACCTCCTATACCTTTATTAACACTAACTAAACACTGCCACTAACTAATTAGATAAAATGTAAACAACTTCCACAGAAAGATTTGAAATTGAAGCAGACCCTGTAAAGCTGCAGACCCTGGAAAGGTACCATCACAGGGTGGTAGAAAGGGACTGAAGTGGTGGGAAATCTGCACCATCCCCTATGCCCTCAGTTTGGAGCCCAACAAGATGTAGGCACAGACCAGTGAACACTGCTAATAAGTTTTCTGGTCTCAGGTGCATGAAGCTTTTGTGCACCTTGAGTGAAGGACCATCACTCAAAGAAAAATTGGTGCCAAAGGCCTCCTCAGTGTTTATTGTAGATAATTGCTATGTGATACTTAAAAAAAAAACAAAACAAAAAATATCCCACCATCACACCCTTGCTTCTACTATACCTGTCAGTTAATACAATTGGCTTGTCCAGTTTCTCTATAGGGAGTTTGTGTTGCTCCAGTAGTTTTTTATAAAGTAGGGCTTCTTCCACTCTATATGGATTTAGCAACATGACCTTTTTTTCAGAAGCCACTATCCATGCATCAGGAAAGCTCAGGTGACAGATCAGGCAAGACTCGTGTTTATCAGAATTTCTCCTCTCAAGCCTTTGAAGTTTGCGTTTAAAAGAACTCATAGAAAAGGGCACTGGTACAATTTTCACAGATTGGTTATATCTCTGTTTCTTTTCAATCTGAGACTGAAAAAGTCTGTCAAGTTTCTGCTGGTCAGAAAGAGAAGCTGTCAGTTTGGGCTTGTATCTTTTTTCTATCTCTTTTGTTGATCTCTGAATTCTCTGCTCCATGGCTTTTTTGGTTTGTCTGTTGTATCGTTCCAGATCTTTGGTGGCTTTTTCTTCATACCTAAAGGGAAAGTGGGGCAGGGGGTGGAGAGGAAGTGAGAAATCAGAAATGTAACAATCTAAAGGTTACATTGTGATACCAGTTCTAATACAGTCATGTACTTCTATTATGTGCACATTAGCTCTCACTGCATCTTGTCTCAGATACTTAGCTCTTCTGTACTCTACCCCATTGAGCAAGTGAAAGACAAGCTTTTGAAGAGTGTGAAGATCAAAAGAGCTGAGCTGTTACTTCTGCTTTATATCCAACAGCTCAATCTAACTGTAAGTTTGTAACCAGAAATAATGTTTCAGAATTATATGTTCAATTTATAGGCATTTAATTTGTACTGCAGAGCGGTGGCCTCTTGGCATTTTGACCTCAAATGGTTTTAAATTATTTGAACGTTTAGGCATGAACACTGACACTGATACCTACATTCATAATGTTGGGTGACTACTGGTAATTGCTACGTCAATCAACGTATCTGATAAGAGCAGGCATTTGGTAGCAAACTGCTATTGAATACTGCTTGCTCAGACCCATGACTGAATTGTAGGAGACCCAAGAAAAGACTGACTTCAAGTGGAATTTCAGTAAGTGCCTAGTCTACAAAAATCAGCTTGAATAACTGAATAACTTTATAAAGAAACAGATAAGAGCGATGCAGTTTGTTGTAGAGATTCTTTAAGCACATTTAACAATACATACAAAACAATGCTATGGATCAGACCATCTCTAGAAAGACTAGTTTTAGAATTTGTAAAGACTGAGATTGCCTGGCATTTTAATGAAACAAGGGCATAAATTCTGCATAGCATAAAAAAAGTAAATGAGGCTCTTCCATTTATGCTTTAATAACATAAAAGCAAAGAGATATTCAGTGGAAGTGAAAGCTAAAATTCAAAAATAATAAATGCAGTTATCCAACATACATGTTACCTTCCCATGGAATTCACTGTCACAACATATCACTGAGGTCAAATACATAGCAGGATTCAAACAACCATGATTCATTTATATGAATAATGAGCTGATCCACAGTTACATTGGACAGGATAAAAATAATACAGAATATAAATGCTACTGCTTAAGACAACCACTAACTGACAGGGGCTAAGGAAGGAATTAAATTAATTGTCCATTCTGGGATTTCTTGTACCTTCCCTTCAAGTGTCAAGTTCTAACCTCTGTGAGAAACAAGATGCTGAACTACACTGACCACTAGTCATTGTTGTGGCAATTCCTGTGTTCCTCTGTGGCTGAAAAGGACCTGGGAGCTGTAGTGGATGAGAAGCTGGACATGAGTCAACAGTGTGCCGTTGTAGCCAAGAAAGCTAACGGCATATTAGGTTGCATCAAGAGGAGCGCTGCTAGTAGATCCAGAGAAATGATTGTTCCTCTTTATTCGGCTTTGGTGAGGCCGCATCTAGAGTATTGTGTCCAGTTCTGGGCCCCCAATTATAGGAAGGATGTGGATACACTGGAGACGGTCCAGCGGAGAGCGACCAAAATAATTAGGGGGCTGGAGCATATGACTTATGAAGAAAGGTTGAGGGAATTGGGACTGTTTAGTCTGCAGAAGAGAAGACTGAGGGGGGACTTGATAACAGCCTTCAACTTACTGAAGGGAGGTTGGAAAGAGGCCGGAGAGAGGCTGTTCACAGTGGTCACGGATGGCAGACAATGGAACAATGGTCTCAAGTTGCGGTTGGAAAGGTCCAGGTTGAACATTAGGAAAAACTTTTTCACTAGGCGGGTGGTAAAGCATTGGAATGGTCTACCCAGGGAAGTAGTGGAGTCTCCATCCCTGGAGGTGTTTAAGTCTCGCCTCGACAAAGCCCTGGCAGGGCTGATCTGACGGGTTTGGTCCTACTTACAGCAGGGGGCTGGATTTGATGGCTTTTTTAGGTCTCTTCTAGCTCTATTGTTCCATGATTCTATGTACATACAGGCCGTACCCAGACCCTTGAAGTGAGGACTGTTTGTATATCAATACTGTAGTATAAAGAGGATTGAGATCCTGTGTCTAGCTGTGCAACCCTTGCTTTGGATGCTGGCGAGTATTTAAGTATGTAACTGTAGTGACTTCATGAGAAAAAGCAGAAGTGAGTGCTGAGCAACCAGAGAAGGAGGTTACTTACCTTGTGCAGTAATGATGGTTCTTTGAGATGTCCCTCCCCCATGGGTGTCTACGTGTCCTCATGCTGGAGCTCTCAGACTCTTCTATAGCTATGGTTCATGCATGTGCAGTAGTGCCTCCTCATGCTATCTGTCACATCTGTGCAGCACAGGCCCCTCCATTCCTTCTGCACCCTAGCTAATAGAGCAGGATGCTCCAAAGCAGAGGAAGGAGGGAGGGAAGTGGAACACTCACAGGGACACATATTTTGAAGAACCATTCTAGTGCATGAGTTGAGTAACTTCCTCTTTTTCAAGTAGTTTCACCGTAGGTGCTCCACTCTGGCTGACTATAAAGCAGTAGTCACTCTCTGGAGGTGGGTTTGGAACCCAGTAATTATTAGAGTCGACAGAACTGCTTGGCCCACTTGAATGGAGGAAGCAAATCCAAGATGAAAGAGCACAGTGCTGTGCAAATGTGTTGCTCGAATACCACGTTGCTACCCTGCATATGTCCATAAGGGGTACACTTTTGAGAAAGGTGGTGGTGTAAGACAAAGCCCTTGTAGAATGGGGGGTGACAGCAGTTGGAAGGTCTTTCTGGTGAAGAGTGTAACAGGTGTGTATGCAGGTGGAGATCCACTTGGAAAGCCATTGAGACACAAAAGGATAGTCCCTGGAGCATCTCAAAGAGATCTATGAAAAGCTGGTGCCAACCTTGAAACACATGACTGAGGGCCACTGTGCTAATCTCCCACTCATGATGATTGCTGAACAAGCAGCTAAGGGTGTCCGTGGTCACGTTCAGTACCCTGGGGAGGTATGTAGCTACCAGAGTGATGCAGTGCTGAAAGCACCAAGTCCATAGTTTTAGGGCTTCCACACACAGGAACGGAGACCAAATCCCACTCTACTGGTTGATGTAGTACATGCAGGTGGTGGTGTCTGTCAGCATATTGACCATCTTGTGCATGAGGTGCCATCAGAAATTTTGGCAAGCATAGCGGACTGCCCTGAGCTCTAGCAGATTTATGTGGAGCACTTGTTTGGTGAAAGACCACTTGCCTTGGACCATAAGGGAACCCAAATGGGCCCCCGATCCCATAAGGAAGGCTTCTGTAGTAAGGATAATAGAAGGGGGAAGTTGATGAAAAGGCACACCGCTCAGAATGTTGCCTGGACTTGTCCACCACTGGAGGGAGGCAAGATCACGTGGCAGAATGGCTATTGACGTGGACAGCGGGTCCCTGGCTGTCACACAGCATGACACCAGTCATGACTGGAGGCTCTGCATGTAAAGTCTGTCCAGTTTGACCACATATGTGGTGGCCATGTGTTCCAGAAGCTATAGGCAAACGCATGCTGTGATGGTGGAGGACAGCTGCACCACGAGAATAAGGTCATGAAGAGCTTTGAATCTGTGGACAAGAAGAGTAACCCTGGCTGTAATGGTGTTTCTGTGGGCCCTGACAAACTCTAAAATTTGAGTGGGCTGAAGGGTGGACTTTTTGTAGTTTATGAGAAAGCCGGGGCTCAGCAGAAGATCCGTGGTAACATGGAACATGCAAAGCACCTCCGGAAACAAAGGCCCCATTTACAAGGCAATTGTATGGGTACTGGAAGATAATGATCCCGAGGTGTTTTAGGTGGGCAACCATGACTGCCAGAGTTTTCAAGAACACCTTTGAAACGGCTGAAAGCCCAAATGGAAGGACCCGGTATTGGTAATGACAGGACCCCACTCTGAAGTGTAAAAACCGTCTGTGTGCTGGATGGATTGTGATATGGAAATAGACATCTTGTATATCAAGAGCTGAGAGCCAGACTATATTTGTCCATTGCTGGAATAATGGTTATGAGAGTCACCATATTGAAACATTGATAAAGGACATATTTGTTGAGCCTCCTGAGGTCAAGGATGGGTGTCCAGCCCCCATCCCATTCTTCTTCTGAATTACAAAGTACAGAGTAAAACCCCCTTCCCCGAAACTCCACTGGGCCCGGCTCAACAGTGCCCAGATGCAGGAGGTGCTGCACCTCTTGATCAAGTAGATTCTTGTGAGAGGTGTCCCTGAAGAGGAACAGGATAAGGGGGCCAATAAGGGGAGTACAAGTGAATGGGATGGAATAACACCAGGCCACTAGCTCATGAGCCACTTGTCATGAAATACCTGCATTAGTGTTTGGGGTGCTTGACAAGGTAGAGGGACATGCCAAGTCTGTACCTCTGGTTTCCAGTGCCAGTTTAGCAGTGGTGGACTGCTCCGGGAGCTGGAGAAATGTTGCATATAAGTAGGTCTTTAGCCTGTTAGCTCTGTCCCGTCTGGCCCCTGCAGTAAAGCTGGAGCACTGTGTACAGGTGTGAGTCTGATGACCCTCATCCAAGCATTTATTGCATGATGGGGGGTGGTTGGAGGCAGGCATCGCTTCCCTGCATGTTATGCATCACTTGAAGCCCGGGGAGCCTGGCATGGAGATGACAAGCAAGTAATACTACTCTAACACTAACTAAAACTTTTTTGTTTGTAACAGGATAATTCAACTTGGATAAGTAAACTAACAACAATAACTAATTAACTCTTTTTTTTGTCTTTCAGAGAGAGAGAGAGAGAGAGAGAGAGAGAGAGAGAGAAGCTCCTTCTGCTGCCAAGGGAGGTAGAGAAGGAACTGAGGCGCGTGTGCTATTTAAAACAAGGAAGTGTTATCACAGCTACAGAAGACACCCAGAGAGGAGCACCCAGGGGGACACTACTTGAAGAAGAATGGCTGTTACGCAGTTAGGCTCTATGAAACTTAAAAACTGCCATAATATGTTTCTGTGGAAATAAGTCAGATTAACTTTATCATCGTTTTAGGTTATGTAAAGAGAGGGACTTAACAATACAGATTTATAAGGGTGGGTGCCTCCCAGATACAAGCCTTCATGTTTGAAGACTGAGGAGAAATTTGCTCAATTCTTCTTTACCATTCCATTTAACATCCTGATTTTGTCTTATAATACAACTCAACCTGATTTTCAGTAGGAAGCAATATTAGCTTATATCAGTTGTGGAAATAAGTATTTGAACTTGTCATATGTTAATTTTATTCAATGATATATCCTGGAACAGTCAGATTCAATTACCTGCAAGTATGGTGGAAAACAAGGTTAACAGAAGGGTCACCATTTGTAGTTAATTATAATGTGCTAACATCCACATATGGTACTAATACTTAGTTTACTAAAGAAGTCAACTAGGGATGAGCAATAAATCATGTCCAGGAAAACATGGAGGAAATGTTAAGATAAAAAACATCTGGTACTTGTAAAATTAATGGGTGAAATCACTTGAACAGAAAAACTTAATCCTGAATATTGGGTTTTAACTCTGACCTGCTCTACACTCTTTCTGCTTTCAAAGCTAGTTTGTTACAAGGGTGAACAATTAATTATGTGGCTACTGGTTTTACTATGACATATTAAAACTTTCAAAACCCCATACATTTATAAGGAATACTTATTCTTACAGGTTTAATTCAGGAGAAAGTGTTAAATTTGTGGCATTTGTAAGGATCTGACAACATTCAATCTAGATTCAGAAAGTAAACAGCAGGGTCACTAACAACGAAAGCACTCTATTTCTCTTTTCAAGAAAGACCTTCAGTATAAGCTACTGTGATCCAGGTGTGCCACGAGGAATACAAGTAGTTGCCTTCTTGCTACTTTAAGGTGATTTAGGAAACTGGATTACAGATGATGCTGGAGTTCTAATTCAAAAGCAATTATTTTTTTAAAGGAAAATCTCAGGCTAATTTGAAAAAAGCTTTGCTGAAGAAGGAAAAATATAGCTACCTCCCATGTGACTTACCCCACATTTTACTATTTCTCACTTATACCTTCAGCCCAGATAGAAAGTTTTAGAAAACAATGAGGAATATATGAGATGGATGATTTGACATGGGCAATCTTTGATAAGATATTACTTGAAATAGCCCCAAATACTCCCAAAGTAACAATGAGGATATCTTTTGGCAATGTCAGCTCGCTCAGATAATTCAGGTCAATTATTTCAAACTCTATTGTGTTGTATAAGTATCACATTCTAGAGCTGCTTTTGAGAAAATACACCTTTTCTAGAACAACTTCTATTGTCACATTTATTGGCAACTTGTAAAAGTGTATGGACTCTCTTTTGGCTGACAATCTGAATCTTCTGCCCTTTTAAATACACAATCCCCTTGCTACTTATAGGTGACCTTATTTATCTAATTTAAGCAGAATGTATCTGGTAGGCTGAGTTAGTGGAGAACTACATTCTTTATGAAATATTAAACAAATCTTCAAGATTGCTATTGCTGAGAAGACAACTACAGATCCTTCTGATTTGTCAGCTTCTCATAGAATCACAGAGCACCAGAACTGGAAGGGACCTCAAGAGGTCATCAAGTCAGCTCCCTGCCCTCTTGGCACAACAAAACACCATCTAGATCATCCCCGACAGGTGTCTGTCTAACCTGCTCTTAAATATCTCCAGCAATGGAGATTCCACAACCTTCCTAAGTAACTTACTGCAGTGTTTAACCACCCTGACAGTTAGGACGTTTTTCCTAATGACTAATCTAAATCTCACTTGCTGCAGTTTAAGCCTATTGCTCCTTGTCCTGTCCTCAGAGCCCAAGGAGAACAATTTTTCTCCCTCCTCCTTGCAACCCTCTTTGAGGTACTTGAAAACCACCATCATGTCCCCTCTAAATCTCTTTTCTAAACTAAACAAGCCCAGTTCTTTCAGTCTTCTCTCATAGCTCACGTTCTCTAGACCTTTAATCATTCTTGTTGCTCTTCTCTGGACCTTTTCCAATTTCTCCAGATCCTTCTTGACATGTGGTGACCAGAACTGGACACAATACTCCAGTTGAGGCCTAATGAGCACTGAGTAGAGCGGAAGAATCACTTCTCGCATCTTGCTCACAACACTCCTGTTAAAATATCCTAGAATCATGTTTGCTTTTTTGGCAACAGCATCACACTGTTAACTCATATTTAGCTTCTCTTGGATCTTTGCTCTCCTGGATTGTTGCTTGCCATAGCCAAGATTTAAACACTGAACCATATGACTTATGAGCTTATATATATAGCTCTTATATCCACCTGAAAGACAGAAAGCTGTAAAACCCCACACAATAATTTTGATGAAAATAAAGAAAATGTTAGGATGCTCATGTTTGTTCCCAAATGAATACTAGATAATTTTTTGCAAATGGGAAAAATTGTTTTTTGTAATAAATGCTGATTGGCTATTCCTTATATTCTGGAAAGTTCTCTCTATCTAATATATCGTTTGAAGGGAGTTATATTAAGTGCCGCTCTGCTGGCAGAAAATGACAAGTGTTATCTTTGGTAGCTATCACAGACTGTTGTTCAAAGGTTTTATTAATTAAAGTCAATGGAAATCAGCTTGAACAGATACTCCATTATATATTATATTATATATTTGTATATTGAATATCATATTTTATATATTATACAAATTAAATAGTATATTTGTATATTAGATATATTTTCTATATTATATTTTGTATATTTTATATCTTTTGTATATTACATGTAGCATATTAATTTTTAATTCAAGAATAATCCAATTTTTATTTAAAAATAAATGCTAGTAAAATATTAAAACTGAGATTTTAACTGCAGAAAAGTTAAGATAAAGTTACGGTTCCAATAACATCAGTCTTGCCACTGTTTGTGAGAGTCTGACCACAACAAGCCAAACATCACTTAGGACAAATATATATCAGAGAAAAATACAAATGGCTAAACATCAGAATGATCTTGCAACATTAAAATTAATCCATTGCTTCTCCTCCCTACCCTTTGATATGTCTGGCTTGAGTAACCTGCTGGGAGTTAAAACACTAATTGGCACAGCTCAGAGGATTACTGGTACACTCAAACCTTCCAAATGTATTAAGGTGCCGTTCCCATGCACCATGTAATGCAGGCGAGTAACGTTTTTAAAGTCTTGGAAATTTTATAAAATCAGCTTAAAATATTTGGTGTCAATAAAAATGACATATCTAGAGAGAGGTCTTCATTTTAGGTAACATGGAGATTTCAATATTTAGGGTTTGGTAACTCATCTATACTTTCACTGGAGATGATATTTACAGTGGAAAAGAAGCAAACTGGATATAAGGTTCAATGACTTTAGGATCAAAACTGACAATTACGACTACACAAGTTAACAAGTATAATAGAGCTGGATGCTTCACTGTACACAATGATTGCCTGTTAGGTCAAGAAGGAACTGTTTTCCTCTATTCTCACTGAATAGAGCATGGCACTATATAACTGGCTAAGTGCATTACAGACTGTTTTCTTGTCTCAGCATCTCAGATACTGACTATCAGAATCAGGATGCTAGAGATAAAGGAAGAGAGTGAATTAGTCCATCAAATCCCACACTCCTAACACTGTTTTACCTTTAAAGACAGCTTCTCACCAGCAAGTTTCATAAGTGGCCACCATGTCCCACACAGACAATATTCTCTCATTCTTTTTGCATCTAACAGCAGTTCAGCACCTAGTTCTGATCCCACTGAAGTCCATGGCAAAAAACTTTCACTAACCTCAGTGGGCAAAGAATCAGATGATTAAAGGAAAAAATGAGCGTAGCAATATGGTTAATTTAATTCTTCTCTAAAAGCCACAGAGCCTGCATGTGGCTGGTCCTCAAGACAATCTAGTTGTTTGGCTGCTAGGGAGTGCTAAGATCTCTGAATTGGTGAACATTTGGGAAGCATGAAATGCTTCTCATAATTCATCTCTGATGCAGATTTTTATATGTAGTTAAGGGCACTGGGGTACTTGCTGGGTTTAAGGAATTTTTTAAAAAAAAATTAGTTTAAAAAAACAGAACAAACTGTTCAAATCCCTATAGTGTGGGAAAGGTTATTCTAGTGCAGTGCAATAAATTATATAGAGAAAGGAGCTGAGGACTGGCAGAACTACATGGTGGTGGATTCTCAGCTGCTAGCCTACTCTCACAACACACTCACAATGACAGCCTACTGGTAAGTCCCTGTAAAAATGGGGTTTATGTGATTAAGATGCTGTATGTCTCCTGTCTGATCATCCTAAACACTGGACTTACTCACTTAGCAGAATTGTGACAGCATCCTAACAAATGCACTGATGAGGTCAGGATTTTGCCTCTCAAAACCATGAGAATGACAAGATATGATAGTTTTATTAAAAGTAATGGAGAGTAATTGTTTAAATAACGCATTGATGTTCTGTGCAATCTTATACACCTGTGCAATAACACTGACTTTAAAGGGCGGTGACATCATCTTCACTAAACGGGATACAAATCAGCACAATGAATCTGATGACTCTTGGAAAAAAGTGACCCGAAATGTGACCTTGTATTTGGAGGGTGGGGGGGAAGGGTAGTGACAGTAACTGCTGTGAGCAGTGTACAATGTTAGCGAGTACACACAAAACGTACCAAGTCTGTGTTTATACTACCTCCCCACTTCGAAAGGAGGATGGTAAATAGGGTGTCGGGAGATTATTAATGAAGGGCTGCACTGCAAATGCAGCTCTTCATTAAGCTAATTCTCCCCCGCGGCAACTCCAAAGTGTTAAACTTCAAAGTGCCAGCCCGCATGTAGCCCCGGCTAACCCACCGGTACTTCGAAGTGACTGGGCAATTTTGTTTACTCCTCAAGGAGTAAAGGGACTTCAAAGTTGCCCAGGCACTTCAAAGTACCGGCGGGTTAGCCAGGGCTACTTGCGAGCCGGCACTTTGAAGTTTAACACTTTGGAGTTGCCGCGGGGGAGAATTAGCTTAATGAAGTGCTGCATGTGCAGCGCAGCACTTCATTAATAATCTCCCGACGCCCTACTTGCCATGCTCCCTGCTTCGAAGGGAGGTAGCGTAGACAAGCCCCAAATGTTTAAAGAGTAAATTAAAAATATCTACCAAAGTAAAATGGCTATTATATAGGCTCACTCTCTTTTTCTACAAGACAACATAATTTTAATAAGTTGGAAAAACTGAAGTATTTTACAAATGACAGCAACACATTTAAATTGAAAAAGAGAGTGGAAAAATTAGTAATATCAAAATAAGTAAATCAGAGCAGTACACATCTGCACATAGTAAACATCATAATTAGTAATACAACCTTTAGCCAGGATGGTGTTCCTGGCAAACCAAAAATCATTTTCCATTCTGCTTTTTTATAAATTATGTGGATTTATTTATTTATTTTACCCAGTGACTCACTTAGAATGGAAACTATAAAGCTTAAAGGTCAGGTGCAAGCTCTGGAAACTTACTTCCTTCTCTCCTCACTGCTCAGTTTCTCCCAGAGTCCTTCACTTTTCATCATCAAGTCTTCCATGCTGGCTTTTGGATTATCAATTAATAATTGAGAACGATATTCTTGGGTGAACAGGGCTACTGCTGACATGGGTTTCCGTATTATTTGATTACTAATTAAATCATAGGCCATAATCTGGCCTACTTTATCATTAACCACATTTGACTTTTTTATACTTCCATTTGCACTGTGTTGATCATGGTCTTGTTCCTCAGAATTGTCATTTGCCTTATGATCTGTTGTTCTCCCTACTTCAGGTATCAAAATCTTTACTGGTTCCAAGTCCTCTCCTGTCGGATTTTTAAGTGCATTCCCCCTGCTCCAATTATCAGCAGAAATTTCAGATGCATATTCAGGGACTGTATCCATCTCATTTTTTTCCACTTCATTAGTGTGACCAGCTCTCAAAGGATGCTCACTTCTGTTTTTAGACTGTGTGTCCATATGAGTACTGCCATCTAGGGTTAATGTTACACTATATCCATTCTGGCTGTCGTCACATGATAAATTATTTCTGGAACTGTCTTGAGAGATATCACTCACAGTCACATCAGTGCCAGAAACTTCTTTTCTGTTGAGAAGACCCTGAGTATTATCACTAGAAAATCCTTGATGCATTGAGCAGACTTCTGTGTTTTTTCCTGCTTGACCACTTTGCACATCATTACTGAATGAGAAGAATGAAGTATGGGCATGTGGATCACTGTTTCCAGATGGTTCCATTTTATTAACAAGCATATCTGTTTGTTCTGTTCTATTAACAACCATGTCCACTGAGGTAACAGCTGTTTTATTAGTTTCACAAGAAATTGTACTAGGTAGTGGCCCATACAGCGATGTCAATACATTTTCAACAGCAGATAAGACAGATTCCTGAAAAGAAAACTTATAAGCATTAGGACAAGCTGTCAGTGAAAAGGTACCTGACAACTGTTGACAAAACACAACAGGTATAAGAAAAAAACAATTCAATTCAGTGTATTTGGTGAAAAAAATTGAGATTCATTGTATTTCTAAGCATTAATAATTCATACAGTCAGCTTAAAATACTCTATAAACATTCACTAATCATTGAAATCCTTCAGCTTTAAACTTTCACTATACTTTTACTCCGCTTTTATGTTTTAATACCACAAAACAGATGTACTGCCTTCTTTACGAACCAATATTCCTGTATCTGTTCTCACTCAGCATATACTAACTGGAGTTAGAAACACACTATCAGGGTGTAATCGGATTAACAACCCAGTCAAGCTAGCATCACAATGTTAATGTGTGCTCATTCTCAGAATGGTTCAAAGACTGTTTTTATATAAATGGTAGAAAATTCTAAAAGCAAAAGGAAAGAAAACTTCTTTAAAGTAAAAATTCAGTTTTAATTAAATTTAAATGTGAAAATAACCTGCTTATGTTTATTTTTACACAAATTATACTTACATAGCATTTAAGACAACGTCGCGGCGCACTATTGAGGCCGACATGAAGAGAATGAACTACAACTGGGCCACACTGGAGAAAATGGCCAAAGACACAGAAGTGGAGGACCTTTGCTGCTGCCTCACATGCTAGCGGGCATAAGCAGCTTTAACTAACCATCCAACCTACAATTCTAACCTACGATGTGGCCCTAAACAGAAACAACTCGAGTTTTTAGTATTAATGATGTATTTAACTCCCCTTTAATGTAAGTAACCAAAAAACTATTAAGAAAATTGTCTAAAAAGGACATAAATTGTACTTCTGTTTACAGACTAGTCAGTTATTATAAAGCCACTTGAAGATGAAAACGGCTGTAGTGATAAAAGTGCTATGTATGGCTGATCAACCTAAGCTGCTCTCTGAAGACAAATTAGCTTGTGACTTTAAGTAACTGATGTTATAAAGAGGACAACAGTATATCAGATGTTACAAAGAATTCAGCAGTGGGAGTCTACTCCCAATACCTGATCAGGAGAGCAACCAAGATTGTGAAATTATCAGGGAGATTAGCATGGACATAGAAGCAAAACATACAATAACAACAGGGTTTTAGTCTCATAATGAGTGGATCTATGTCTCCACTGGAAAGGATGCGGAGACTTAGAATTGTTCTGCTCTTTTCATTCCCTTTGCAGTGCCTGGGTCTGGCCACTACAAGAGACAATACTGAGCTAGGTGGACCGTGGTTTAAACCCATATAGATGTTCTGAGGATGTTGGGAGGGACTGAAAGGAGCATTGCTGAAACAGGGGCAAGTATGGCAGTATTCAAATGATCTTTGAAATCAACTGGGGAATGAATTTCAAATGAATGGCAACTCACAGAAGTCAATTCTTCATGGCATTTCACCGAAGTCAATACTTTTCAAATAGCCATGTTACAAGGGAACCAGATCATATATGAACTACTACAGCTTCAGTGCTCTAAAGACTAATGCATGCGCTTAATTTCGAGCACCTGATTAGTCATACTGAAGCCAATGAGCTACACTTGTGTAAAATTAAATGTGGTAAGTCTTTGTAAGATCAAGACCTAAGTAAGCAAGCTACCAATCTAAAAACAAATTAAAATATAAAATTACCTTATCATGAAATAAAACTTGAGTTTTATCAGGCGTTAAATTAACATCCACAGCAGAGGCAGGCACAGTAATATTAATAAAGAAAACAGGATAGGAACGAGAAGAATCCTTATGTGACTTCAGATTATAGTATTGTCGAATCAGCTGCAGATAAATGCAATAAAGTCAGTAAAAGTAAGAAAACAGACTCCAAGGTACAGAAGCAAAATCCTACACTACACAAACATTTTTTAAATTCCATTTTGTCAAATTAAAAGAAGATACTAAATCAAAGAAGTTAGAAATGTCCTTTTGGGGATATCTGCACACCAGTAAAAAGCTAAGCAGGGCATCTTCAGAGGGTTTCCACAGCCTTGTGGCATTAAGACCCAGAAAATCTGTTCCAAATACTTTCTGAAATAATACCTTTAGTTGTCTTCATATATTTGGAGGAAAAGGCACTCGGTGTACAAAGACAGCAGGAGATCTAGCAGGAGATCAAGACAAATGAAACACCACCATTCCAGAATTGTTTTAAAAAATTAAAATACACTGTGACAAAATGGCTGATGTTGGGGTGATGGGTCTCAAATGGTTTTTGGCTGGGAAGGAAGACTAGGATGCACCCCTTGCCTCAGCTCCTGGGGTGCCAAGAGCCCTGCTAGTGTCCTAGGAGTTTGGTAAAAGAGGAAGGTAGGGAAGAGGTCTATGTGCTCCTCACTCTGAGCCCCAGACCCTCTCAGCCCCTGTGGCTTTCTTATCCTCTTTTGCTCTGGTAAGCATTATCTTCAGTCGCTGGCACTGCGGGAGGAGTAGGTTATCCCTCCCTCTGGTTCTCTAGTCTTTCAATTCTCAGCAACATAGCTTCGAACTCCAATCCTCTCCCTTCTTTGCTCTATCCTCTATGTACTGGACTTCTTGTGCTTTCTCCAAATACTCTTCTATTATGGGCGTCATTCTCTCATCTGGCCCACATGTGCAACGATGTTCTTTCCTGTGGGGTTGTTCCTTCCATTCCTCCTGTGCAATGTCTAATATGCCATGTGAGTGGCATCCGTACAGTAGCTAGAAAGGGAGAATCCAGCAGATCCATGGAAAACTTCTTGTATCATATGCATCAGGTACAGTAGATGGCCAACCCAGTCTTTTTCATCTTGGGCCAGCACCCATGTTTGGGATCATGTTTTTGAGAGTGTAATTAAACTGCTTGACCAGACCATGTGTTTGGGGATAATAGACTAAGATCTGCAAGGCTTGGGTGTGGAGCAGGGTCCAGAAGACTTGCCGTACTCTCAACAGGAAGGGAGTCCGCTGGTCTGTCAGGATCTCCTAAAGGATGCCTCCTCTAGCAAAATCCTGGACCAGTTCTTTTGCAATCACCTTGGATGTGGAGTTTCTTAGAATGGCTTTGGCGTACTATATAACATAATCTAGGATGATGAGTATGCTTCAGTGGCCCCCGGCTGATCTTTCTACTGGGCTCACTAGATCCACAGCTATCCTTTCAAAAGGGACTTCATATACAGGAGAGGATATCAACAGGGCTCTTAACTGAGTGTCAGGGGCTGATTAGGCCACCTATCATTGGTCCCCACAACCCCAGACTGCATTACACAGGCTCCTGTCTATTGGGGAACTGGGCTGCTATATGCCCCAACTCCTCGCACTTTTAACAATAATACCTCATCCTGGAGGCTGCCATTTGTTTGGACTCTCCAACCTGCTCCCACAGCCCTCTCTCCTCAAACTGCCAGTCCCTTCAGTGCCTCAGGCTGCTCCTAGCTGTCAGTTTTTCCAGCTATAGCATACCTGGAGTTCTCGATGATCCAGGGCCTTGGGGTCAGGACTGGCTTCCTGCAATGTCATGTTTCACCTCGTGGGATTCTGAGCAGTTTATGGGCTGCCAGCTGTCTTCATATGAGGGCGACCAGTTCATCACAGGTGGAAGGGTCATTCCGGCCTACCCATTCTTGGAAGCATGAGGAGAGGCATATGGTGATCCAGCACCAGGAGCTTCATCATTTTCTCAGAGCTGAGGTAACCATTTCCAGGTTACATGAATTCATTCAAACAGTCATCTTATCTTCATTGTATTGCAATTCATGGAACCTCTGGTCTTGCAAGGCTGCTGTTATCCCAGATCTGTCCAGGATCTCCACTTTCAGTCAGGGGTAGTCTGCAGCCTTATGATAGTAGGCCTTCTGGGCCGCCCTGCACAAGAATAGTGAGGACAGCTGACCCTGGGTCTTGGGGCCAGACCTTCCGCAGAGCTATTCTCTCAAAGGTCACGAGGTACATCTTTGCATCATCCTCCCATGTCATTTTCTGCAGACTTTCACTTATAAGCAGCACACCTCCAAACTCTAGTCCTCTCTCCTTCTCCACTCCACCCTGTCTGCCTTAATAAAAAACACCTGCTTAGGTTCCTGACAAGACCTTAATTAACTACAGCAGGGAACCACTCCTTAATTAATCTAGGGCTTATATATCTCTCCTCTACTACTGTCCCTGCCCTTCTGTATCACAATACATATGTATAATAATACTTTGAAATAAACACTATTTTCTTTGAGAAAAGAAAAAGGATGAATGACAAGTTGGCATTTCCACCGTGTTCACCAATGACACAAACACCCTCTTCCTCAGATTGGGTTTCAATTGTAATTTTAAGAATAAAGATAAGCTCTCTCTCAAACTGATGGTGCACCTAAGATTTTCTCAGTGTTTCCCCTGAACTTCCTGTGACTTCTCTTACGTCCCCACGAAATTAAGAAGTCTCACTTGCCACCATGAGACTACACAACTATTCAGCAATTATTTACAAGGTCTTGTCTCCCAGTAACAGGATCAGTGACTAGGAGAGTACTGAATCTTTATTCAGGATCACAGATCCATCTACAGATATCCAGGGAGTAAGGTGGGGGGAAGCAAACCAAGCAAGAATTATGTTAATACAAAAAAGAAAAAGAAAAAAATGGCTAAAGATAAGTGTGAACTGCAGAACTGATCTGTTTAAATCCAGTAGTTGTAATATACCCACTTCACCTTCAAGTTCAGTCTGCAGCAAAAAAACTGAACTGCAGCTGTGTATGAGATATACTACTTTTTCCTTCCTTAATTATGAAATTAAAATCATTCTTATACATTGCAGACCTGATGCGGCAATTATCTCAGCATAACTACAAAAATCTTTTCTGAGTAGATACGCTTTCACTTGTGACCCAAAGCTGTGTAAATAAAGCTTTAGTTACAAAGCCTTGGTGAGGGAAGGTGTGGAATACCAACGCCTTAGACCACCTTAAAGGACATCTCAAAATAACACCTAGAAGTATGATTTTTATTTTATTTAAGTCTAATTAAGCTGTGAACCACAGCCTGTGAAATACAAGAGGCAGAGGACTGGTCTGACTTGTCTCTTTATAAAAGAGACTGTAAACCTGATTACATATTTTGTTGATTAAAAGTTTCATGTAACTTTGGGTCCCAAGTGACAATTATTTAATTCTCTACATCACAAAAAGGGGCTTCAATGCCATCTTTAATTTTGTAGCCACAATGAACTGTCATGCACATAATAGTGTTTAGCTGCTCAATTTGTGGATGCCTTTAGACTCCCAAATTCTACCCTTTGTACCTGCAATTAATTTATACTAGCTACTGATTGAGAGAAGAAAATTAGAAACCTCTTTTTATTTTATTGTATTAAAAAGCTGGGGTATGGTACCTTTAATATTTCCTTCTGATGTACTGGCCGACTGTTTATAAAGATGAAGCTCCTTTCTGAACTTGAAAGGCTTGTCAAAGAATGGTCTGATTCAGGTTTTGGAAGAAATCCAGAGAGAAGTACCTGTATTTGTCAAACAAGTACAGTGATCAGTAAGAGAAATCTCTCCACACGTTTTATGTGTAAAGAAAACAATAACGCAAAATTAATTAGCAACAGAGTCAAATGATCCAAACATGCCCATTGCCTTTCAAAACCTACCAAGAGAAACCAATAATAGAGTTCTTTAAAAATACTGAAGTAGTTATTGTTTCGCCTGTATCCCTGTTGAATTTACTGAGGAACTGTAGGCCCAGAACTTCTGCTATACCAGAGTGCCACTCAATACACTGGAGGGGAGGATGGCTGGGGCTTAGAGAAGTGGCTAGTCCTTGGATTAGTCTCAGGGGCTAGTCTAGAGCACGGAAATGTCAGAGCCTAATGGCCTCTTTATGTCTCTCTGATACCTATGCTTGCCAGTTTGAACCCTGTACATTTTAGAGACAACATGACAAAGACCGTTCCGTAGTCAGGAATTGCTCTCCATGGTGTCCAACACGCTGGCCACTAACTACATGTGGCTCTTTGGTTGGTTGAGCATGGCAAGATGGCTTGAACAATAAATATATGTTCAGAATAATGCAGCTAGTTTGCTATAGCAGTAGCCACTATAGCTCCAAATAATGTGTACTACAGTGGCTACTGATTCAAAACTGGTTGGACACCAAGGCTCAGCCTGCACCCTCTCCTGCTCTTGTCCATTGTCTACACCGGGGCAATCAGGCGACCATAACATAAAGCAGACTAACAGACATTTTGGAGCATAAGCTTTCGTTGGCAACGATCCATTTGGTCAGACGCATCTTTGCCCATGAAAGCTTATGCTCTAAAATATGTTAGTCATACAGTGATTCCCAAACTTTTCGGCATCATGCCCCCCTCCCCGGCTTTTGATTGCTGAGAAACCCTCAACCCACTCCCCAACATCTTCTTTATCATCATCCAACCAGCCTTTTAACAAAAAATTAAATTCTTTCCACAGGCAGATAGCAAAAATTCAAGGGAACACTGTAGCCTTTTACTTAAATCAAAGCTAATTCACATACAAAATGGAACAAACAAGCCTTTGGATTCAGTGTAACCTTTTGTGATTCCTGGTCAGCAAGCTGTTCATTCCCACAGCCCCGAAATGCACATTCTGTGCAAAAGCTGGAGTTTTCTGGCCAGCAATGGTCATAACTAAATGCCATTGGTCAAGTTAGAGAAGTGTCAAGTGTCTGTTGCACCATTATCAGAAAAGCAGCTGGCAGCTCTCTTGCATTTTATACTGCAACTCAACTGCATCAAATCTAAATGTCACTGCTTTATGTTTGACAAGTATCAAAGGGGGAGCCGTGTTAGTCTGTATCCCCAAAAACAACAAGAAGTCCTGGGGCACCTTATAAACTAACAGCTTTTTGGAGCATAAGTTTCGTGGGCAAAGACCCACTTCGTCAGAGGCATGCCCTGGGGGTGCCAGATTAGAGAGGTTCTACCTGTACTACACACAAGTTAAATAACTTCAACCAATAACTTTGCTACACAAATGGACAACATTAAAACAAAACTGGAAGAATCTAAAATCAGGCAGTTAAGAAGTAGCCATATTCTGCTTTAGAGAACTGTTATTACTGTTTAGAATTATTTGGGAAGTCAGCATAAACCATGAAAAAATTAATGAATGAAGTTTTCTAAATTGGATGGACTAGCAAAATTGTCAGCTCTTAAATAATCTAACAATTTTTTAGAAAAACGGGTAAGTAAGAAATCTTAATTTAAAGTTAAACTGGTTGTTTAAAGCTACTTATGATTATTATATAATGGGAGGGATTTTGTAGACCCACTTCGAATTATATGACCCTTTTTTCCAGTTGCTTATAACTTTGTACAACATTAGCTGTTTGGGTTGAAATTTTCCATGCCATTGTATATTTTTTTCTTTTTTAAATATTTCACCTAAAATGGTTCAGCTCTTCTAGACAAGAGAGCGAGTGAGAAACATATTATCAAAAATATGTTTTGACTGGCTAACCTAGTGAGAAGGGCTTTAAACTAGGTTTGATGGGGACAGGGGAGCAAAGCCCACGAGTAAGTAGAGAAGATGGAGACCTGGGATATGGGTCGGAAATGGGAGGGAGCACGGGCTATAATGGCAGCGAAAAAGGAGAGTCAGGGCAAAACTGGGAGGCAAGATCAAATCAATATTTTAGATGCCTATATACAAATGAAAGAAGTATGGGTAATAAGCAGGAAGAACTGGAAGTGCTAATAAATAAATATAACTATGACATTGTGGGCATCGCAGAAACTTGGTGGGATAATACACGATTGGAATGTTGGTATGGAAAGGTACAGCTTGCTTAGGAAGGATAGACAGGAGAAAAAGGGAGGAGGTGTTGCCTTGTATATTAAAAATGTACACACTTGGACTGGGGTGGAGATGGACATAGGAAACGGATGTGTTGAGAGCCTCTGGATTAAGCTAAAAGGGGTAAAAAACAAGGGTGATATCCTGCTAGGAGTCTACTACAGGCCACCTACCCAGGTAGAAGAGGTAGATGAGACTTTTTTTAAACAACTAACAAAATCATCCAGGGCCCAGGATTTGGTGGTGATGAGGGACTTCAACTATCCAGTTTTATGTTGGGAAACTAACACAGTGACACACAGACTATCCAGTAAGTTTTTGGACTGCATTGGAGACAACTTTTTATTTCAGAAGGTTGAAAATCCTACCAGAGGGACACTGTCCTAGATTTGATTTTAACAAATTGGGAAGAACTGATTGAGAATCTGAAAGTGGAAGGCAGCTTGGGTGAAAGTGATCATGAAATCATAGGGTTCACAATTTTAGGGAGGGATAGAAGGTAGAACAGCAAAATAGAGACAATGGGTTTCAGGAAGGCAGATTTTGGTAAACTCAGAGAGCTGGTAGGTAGGGTCCCATGGGAAGCAAGACTGAGGGGAAAAACAACTGAGGAGAGTTGGCAGTTTTTCAAAGGGACATTATTAAGGGCCCAAAAGCAAGCTATTCCTCTGTGTAGGAAAGATGGAAAATATGGCAAAAGACTGCCCCAGCTTAAGCAGGAGATCTTGTGTGATCTCAAAATAAAAAAGGAATCATATAAAAAAAGGAAACTAGGACAAATTATGAAGGATGAATATAGGCAAACAACACAGGAATGCAGTGGCAAGATTAGAAAGGCAAAGGCACAAAATGAGCTCAAATTAGCTATGGGCATAAAGGGAAACAAAAAGACTTTTTATAAATACATTACAAGCAGGAGGAAGACCAAGGATAGGGTAGGCCCATTGCCCAGTGAAGAGGGAGAAACAGTAACAGGAAACTTGGAAATGGCAGAGATGCTAAATGACTTCTTTGTTTCAGTCTTCACTGAGAAGTGTGCAGAAAGAATGCCTACCATAGTGAATGCTAGTAGGAAAGGTGAAGGTTTAGAAGATAAAATAAAACAAGAACAAGTTAAAAATCACTTAGGAAAGTTAGATGTCTGCAAGTCACCAGGGCCTGATGAAATGCATCCTAGAATCCTCACGGAACTGATGGAGGAGGTATCTGAGCCATTAGCTAACATCTTTGGAAAATCATGGGAGACCAGAGAGATTCCAGAAGACTGGAAAAAGGCAAATATAGTGCCCATCTATAAAAAGGGGAATAGGAACAACCAAGGAAACTACAGACGGGTCAGTTTAACTTCTGTGCCAGGAAAGATAATGGAACAGGTAATTAAGGAAATCATCTGCAAACACTTGGAAGGTGGTAAGCTGATAGGGAACAGCCAGCATGGATTTGCAAAGAACAAATCATGTCAAACCAATCTGATAGCTTTCTTTGATAGGATAACGAGCCTTGTGGATGAGGGAGAAGCAGTGGGTGTGGTATACCTAGATTTTAGTAAGGCATTTGATAGGGTCTCGCATGATATTCTTATCAATAAACTAGGCAAATACAACTTAAATGGGTCTACTATAAGGTGGGTGCAGAACTGGCTGAATAACAATACTGAGAGAGTAGTTATTAACGGTTCTCAATCCTGCTGGAAAGGTATAACCAGTAGGGTTCTGCAGGGGTCTGTATTGGAATCAGTTCTGTTCAATATCTTGATCAATGATTTAGATATTGGCATAGACAGTACACTTATTAAGTTTGCAGATGATACCAAGCTAGGAGGAGTTGCAACTGCTTTGGAGGATAGGGTCACAATTCAAAATGATCTGCACAAATTGGAGAAACGGTCTGAAGTAAACAGGATGAAGTTTAATAAAGACAAATGCAAAGTGCTCCCCTTAGGAAGGGGCAACCAGTTTCACACATACAGAATGGGAAGCGACTGTCTAGGAAGGAGTATGGCAGAAAGGGATCTAGGGGACCACAAGTTAAATGTAAGTCAATAGTGTGATGCCGGTGTAAAACAAGCAAACATGATTCTGGGATGCATTAACAGGTGTGTTGTGAACAAGACATGAGAAGTCATTCTTCCGCTCTACTCAAGCTATCCCACTGCGTAGGAAAGATAGAAAACATGGCAAAAGACTGCCTTGGCTTAACCAGGAGATCTTGCATGATCTAAAAATAAAAAAGGAATCGTATAAGAAATGGAAACTAGGACAAATTACAAAGGACGAATACAGGCAAACAACACGAGCATGCAGGAGAAAGATTAGAAAGGCTAAGACACAAAATGAGCTCAAACTGGCTGCAGGCATAACGGGAAACAAGAAGGCTTTTTACAAATACATTGGTAACAAGAAGAAGACCAAGGAGAGGGTAGGGCCATTGGTCAGTGAGGAGGGAGAAACAGTAACAGGAAATTTGGAAAAGGCAGAGATGTTTAATGATTTCTTTGTTTCGGTCTTCACTGAGAAATCTGAAGGAATGCCTGACATAGAGAATGCTAGTGAAAAAGGGGTAGATTTAGAAGTTGAAATAAGAAAAGAACAAATTAAAATTTACTTAGAAAAATCCGATGTCTGCAAATCACCAGGGCCTGATGAAATGCATCCTAGAATCCTCAAGCAGCTGATAGAGGAGGTATCTGAGCCTTTAGCAATCATTTTTGGAAAATCGTGGGAGACAGGAGAGATTCCAGAAGACTGGAAAAGGGCAAATATAGTACCCATTTATAAAAAGGGGAAAAAGAATAACCCGGGAAACTACAGGCCAGTCAGCTTAACTTCTGTGCCAGGAAAGATAATGGAGCAGGCAATTAAAGAAATCATCTGCAAGCATTTGGAAGGTGGTAAGGTGATAGGGAACAGCCAACATGGTTTTGTTAAAAACAGATCATGTCAAACCAATCTAATAGCTTTCTTTGATAGAATAACGAGCCTTGTGGATAAGGGAGAAGCGGTGGATGTGGTATGCCTAGTCTTCAGTAAAGCATGTGACACAGTCTCACATAATATACTTATCAATAAACTATGCAAATATAACTTAGATGGGACTACTATAAGGTGGGTGAACAACTGGCTGGATAACCGTACCCAGAGAGTAGTTATTAATGGTTTTCAATCCGGCTGGAAAAGTATAACTAGTGGGGTTCCGCAGGGGTCTGTTTTAGGACCGGTTCTGTTCAATATCTTCATTAATGATTTAGATATTGACATAGAAAGTACGCTTATTAAGTTTGCAGATGATACCAAGCTGGGAGGGGTTGCAACTGCTTTGGAGTACAGGGTCATAATTCAAAAGGATCTGGATAAACTGCAGAAATGGGCTGAGGTAAACAGGATGAAGTTTAATAAGGACAAATGCAAAGTGCTCCACTTAGGAAGAAACAATCAGTGTCACACATGCAGAATGGGAAAGGACTGCCTAGGAATGAGTACAGCAGAAAGGGATCTCAGGGTTATAGTGGACCACAAGCTAAATATGAGTCAACAGTGTGATGCTGTTGCAAAGAAAGCAAACATGATTCTAGGATGCATTAACAGGTGTGTTGTGAACAAGACACGAGAAGTCATTCTCCCGCTCTACTCTGCGCTAGTTAGGCCTCAGCTGGAGTATTGTGTCCAGTTCTGGGCACCGCAGTTCAGGAAGGATGTGGAGAAATTGGAGAGGGTCCAGAGGAGAGCAACGAGAATGATCAAAGGTCTAGAGAACATGACCTATGAAGAAAGGCTGAAAGAATTGGGCTTGTTTAGTTTGGAAAAGAGAAGATTGAGGGGGGACATGATAGCAGTTTTCAGGTATCTAAAAGGGTATCATAAGGCACAGGGAGGGAACTTGTTCTTCCTTGCCTCTGAGGATAGAACAAAAGGCAATGGACTTAAATTGCAGCAGGGGAGGTTCAGGTTGGACATTAGGAAAAAGTTCCTAACTGTCAGGGTGATCAAACACTGGAACGAATTGCCAAGGGAGGTAGCAGAATCTCCATCACTGGAGATATTTAAGAAGAGGTTAGATAGATGGCTTTCAGGGATGGTCTAGAAAGTGCTTGGTCCTGCCATGAGGGCAGGGGGCTGGACTCGATGGCCTCTCCAGGTCCCTTCCAGTCCTAGCATTCTACGATTCTCTCTCTTTCTAGAAGAAGTTCCAGCAACCCATGCTTTTGGATTTTAAGTTTGATGGCCAGAATGGGTCTCTGCACTGGCAAAGCACCTTTTGCAACCTTCATGAAAATCCACTCAAATTTGGTCAAGTTACAAGATTTTGAAAAAAATCAGCACATGCTTAGTGCAGTCTTGCTAGATCGCAGCTTAATTCCACAGAAATTCTGTCCACACTGAGTATATCCAAGCATGGGAGGAGAAGGACTTTCCTTGCAATCACAGTTCTTACCTGTCAAAACAAAAAGCAGTCAAGTAGCACTTTAAAGACTAACTAATTTATTAGGTGAGCTTTCGTGGGACAGACCCACTTCTTCAGACCATAGCCATACCTGAACAGACTCAATCTTTAAGGCACAGAGAACCAAAAACAGTAATCAAGGAGGACAAATCAGGAAAAAATGATCAAGGTGAGCAAATCAGAGAGTGGAGGGGTGGAAGAGGAAGGTCAAGAATTAGATTAAGCCAAGTATGCAGACGAGCCCCTGTAGTGACTCAAAGTTCACATCCCAGTTCAAACCACGTGTTAATGTGACGAATTTGAATATAAAAGCCATCTCAGCTGCTTCTCTTTGAATAGCGGTATGAAAGTTTTTTTTCCAGTAATACACATACCTTTAGGTCATTAATAGACCAGCTACTCCAAGATCAGCCCCAAAAAAGCCAAGAACAGAACGCCACTGGTCATCACCTACAGCCCCCAACTCAAACCACTGCAATGAATTATTAAAGACCTACAACCTATCCTTAATCAGGATGCCACACTCCAGAAGGCCCTGGGTGACATGCCTGTTCTCTCCTACAGACAACCTCCCAACCTCATAAGGATCCTTACTAACAGCCACAGTCTATACTGCAGGAATACCAGTCCTGAAACCTTTCCTTACAACAAAGCCTGCTGCCACCTTTGTCTACATATCTTCTCCGGAAATACCATCACTGGACCTAGCCAGGTTACTCACAGAATCACGGGCACTTTCTCATTCTCCTCTACCAACATCATATATGCCAGACTTCTAACTCCCTTAGACAGTTAATGGGCACAAAACAGACACCAAAACACTCCAGATCCACAAACCAGTTAGTCAACATTTTAATGGAATGGGGCATTCTATTAATGACCTAAAGGTATGTGTGTCACTGAAAAAAAGACTTTTGCCCCACTATTCAAAGAGAAGCAGCCAAGCTGGCTTTTATATTCAAATTCTGCACATTGGCACGTGGTTTGAACTGGGATGTAAACTTTCTGAGTCACTACAGGGGCTCATCTGCATGCTTGGCTTAATCTAATTATTGACCTTCCTCCCCCACCCCTCCACTCTCTGATTTGCTCACCTTGACCATTTTTTTTTCTGAGTTGTCCTCCTTGATTACCGTTTTTGGTTCTCTGTGCCTTAAAGATTGAGTCTGTTCTGGTCTGGCTATGGTCTGAGGAAGTGGGTCTGTCCCACGAAAGCTCATCACCTAATAAACTATTTTGCTAGTCTTTAAAGTGCTACTTGACTGCTTTTTGTTTTGACAGTGTATAGACTAGCACGGCTCCTTCTCTGTTACAGTTCTTACCTGCTGAGCCAAGTTTTGTCCAAACCAAGATCCAGTACTTAAACTGTGAGAAGGGAGCCTGCCACTCTGTGGTCTTCATGCCCTGCTAATGTCTAGCCAGCCACTGAAGTGGAAGCCATCCAATGCAAAGACCTATTTAACTAATTTCCTGGTGTGGGAGGGAAATGAGTTAAATGGGTCAAGGAAGCTTGCAAGAAGAGACTGGGACTGGAAACTGAGTTGATGGGGAAGACTGGGATTAGCAAAGTGACAGGAAAGTGATGAGAACAGGGAAGAATGACATCACAAGAAGACAGTACGGAAGAACTAGAGCAGGATGGCAACAAGTTTGGAACCATGGTGTCCAATAAGCTGTCCACTTGCCACGTGTGGCAAACTGGACAGCGCGGTCTGGCGAAGTTGTTCATTAGAGCTGCACACATGAAGCACCCTCCGAGGACCCTCACCACCACGTGGTGGAATGAGTGTGGCAGCAGCGGCACAGGTGACACCTCCTGCCGCTCGCTTGGACCATGGGATGTGTCAGGCAGCTCGGGGCAGCATGTCTCAGGGCTCAGGCAGCTCGGGGCGGCGCACTTCAGGGATCAGGGTGACGTTGCTCCAGTGAGACACTGGCAGTTTGTGGGGTGTGGGGGGTAGGGTGCCTGGCGGGAGCACGGCGGTGCCAGGATACATTGTGATCCAGTCAATTGATTTTGGACACCACTGGTTTGGAACAAAGAATTTGTTGGGATATTGAGACTGGACAAGAAGCCTAGTGAGGGAGCCTGGGACTGGGAGCCTGTAGGAAATGTGAGCATGGGGATGTTTGGGGTGGGGACCACTGACCAGATGAGAAAATGGGAGAGGGAGCTAAGAACGGCTGGGGAAGAAGGGCAGGACTAGGAGTGCAGAAAAGGAGAATGAGACAATGAGACCGACTGGGATGAAAAACCTCTGGAGTGAAGACGATAACTGGTTAGTTAGAAGAATGGAAATGGGAGAAGACAGAGACAAGTTGGGAGGGAAAGGAGGAAGAATCTGTGCCTACTAGAGCCCACTTCCCTCCAGAATCTAAAATGGAACCCAAGATTCCTGCTGCCAGCAAACTTACACAAAACTCTCAGGCAAAGCATACCATCCCCACTAGTGCAGGCCCATAGACAGCCACAACCTCCTACTGCTATCAGCTACTCACTTAGCTCAAGGGGAGCAGGGAGGGGTGGCGGGGGTAGTCAGTCAGGTGATTCCAAGGGTTCCACTCTGCTGATGAGCTATGTGGCTCTCAATATGATATCCCATGATAGGAATGATAGAAATGTATGGCTGGAAGGGGTCTTGACTCATAATGAACTCAGCTCCCCGTCCTAGTAAACCTAGACCATCCTTGTCAGGTGTTTATCCAACCAGTTTTTAAAACTTCCAATGACAGGCATTCCACAACCTCACTTGAGAGCCCATTCCAAAACCTAACTACCCTTATATTTAGAAAGTTTTCCCAATATGTAATCTACAGCTTCCTTGCTGCAAATCAGGCTTATTATTCCTTGTCTTATCTTGAGTGGACATGGAGATCATCACCTGTAGAACAGCCTGTGGCAAATTTGAAGACTTACCAGATCCCCCCTCAACCTTTTTTCTTAAGACTAAGCATACCATGTTTTTTTTTAATCTTTTCTCAGTCAGGTTTTATCAATCTTTTATCTTTTTTTTGCAACTAACTCCAGACAAGTGCTGAGTACAGAAGGACAATTGCCTCTCCTGTTTTACATACAACAGCTTATGCTTCAAAATATTTGTGTCTATAAGGTGACACAGGACTTCTTAGCCGTGTCTACACGTGCACGCTACTTCGAAGTAGCGGCACTAACTTCGAAATAGCGCCCGTCACGGCTACACGTGTTGGGCGCTATTTCGATGTTAACATCGATGTTAGGCGGCGAGACGTTGAAGCCGCTAACCCCATGAGGGGATGGGAATAGCGCCCTACTTAGAAGTTGAACATCGAAGTAGGGCACGTGTAGACGATCCGCATCCCGCAACGTCGAAATAGTGGGGTCCGCCATGGTGGCCATCAGCTGAGGGGTTGAGAGATGCTCTCTCTCCAGCCCCTGCGGGGCTCTATGGTCACCGTGTGCAGCAGCCCTTAGCCCAGGGCTTCTGGCTGCTGCTGCTGCAGCTGGGGATCCATGCTGCAGGCACAGGGTCTGCAACCAGTTGTCGGCTCTGTGGATCTTGTGTTGTTTAGTGCAAGTGTGTCTGGAAGGGGCCCTTTAAGTGAGCGGCTTGCTGTTGAGTCTGCCCTTTGATCCTGTCTGCAGCTGTGCCTGGCACCCTTATTTTGATGTGTGCTACTTTGGCGTGTAGACGTTCCCTTGCAGCTCCTATTTCGATGTGGTGCTGCGCAACATCGATGTTGAACGTCGACGTTGACAGCCCTGGAGGACGTGTAGACGTTATTCATCGAAATAGCCTATTTCGATGTCGCTACATCAAAATAAGCTACTTCGATGTAGGCTTCACGTGTAGACATAGCTCTTGTTGTACAACACCCGTTAGTGCAAACCAGAAAGACATAGCTTTTTTGCAACTGCATCACATTAACTCTCATTCAATTTATGAGCCATTATTAACCCCAGATCCTTTTCAGTTGTGCTACCACTTAGCCAGTTATTCCCAATATTGTTGCTGTGCACTTGATTTGTCCTTCCTAAGCGTAATATTTTTATACATCTTTATTGAATTTGTTGAATTCGAGCCAATTCTCCACTTTGTCAAGGTCATTTTGAATTCTAATCCCATCCTCCAAAGCAAGTGCAATTCTTCCCTTTTTTGTGCCATATGGAAATTTTATAAGCATACTCTCCATACCATTACCAAGTCAGTAATGCAAATATTGAATAGTGCACAGCCCCTTGTGATACCTGCTATATATGCCCTCCCAGTTTGATAGGTACTCTGACGTATGCACAAACAGGTGCGCACCTACAATAATTTCATCTAGACCACATTTCCCTAGTTTGTTATGAGAATGTCTTGTGAACTGTCAAAAGTCTTACTAAAATCAACATATATCATATCCACTGCTTCCCCTTTTTTCACTAGATCAGCAACCTTATCAAAAAGGCAAATTAGCTTATTTGTTCCTGCTATCATGCTGGCTATTGCTCATAACCCTATTATCTGGAAGATGTTCACAAATTGATGTATAATTTGTTCAAGTATCTTTCCAGGTATTGAAGTTAGGTTGACTGGTCTGTAATTTCCCTGATCCTCTGTGTTTTCCTTTTTAAAAATGTTTGCCCTTCTCCCGTTTCCTGGGACCTCACCCATCCTCCCAGAGTTATCAAAGATAATTGATAGCAGTTCCAAGATTCCTTTAACCAGTTTCGTAAGTACCCTAGGATGAATCTAATCGTGACCTGCCAACTTGAATACATCTAACTGGTCTAAATATTTTTTGACCTGTCCTTTTCCTGATATGTGTTTCATCCCTATGTGCAGAATCTGTTTTATCATTTTGCTTTTTAAACAATCTAGGAAATTACACACACACACAAAAAAGTTAAAAGAACATTACGGTTTCAAACTGAAGCATGTAAAAGTCAGGAAATGCCACATAAATGTGTATGTGCACTGATGATGCAAACATTAGTAAGGCTGAGCTTAGGCTCTTTCACTTCTCCAACACCTAACCAAGGCACACAAAATACCTCACTGATCTAGCAGCAAATCATCTGAGGATTTGTCTGCCCAGGTGAATTCACACAGTTTTTCCTTTTAATTATCTACCCATCACTTCAATGTCCTCCCACACAAATGCTGCACACCTTCATGAGAACTATAGTGTTGGCAGATGGAAGTGGTTTCTTTGTATTGTTTTTCCTACGTCAGCTGTGAGGGGAGATCACAAAAGCTAAAGCAGTTTCACTTTCCTACTTCTCAGTGTGTGAGCACAGGTATATATTAATGGCTCACATAAGCTCAAGTTTTAATCTCGAAGTGGGTCTTTGCCCATGAAAGTTTCTGCTCCAAAATATTTGTTAATATATAAGGTGCCACTGGACTTCTTGTTGTTTCATTAGGTCAGTTTAAGAGTGGCATCTGAATGAACAAACTAATAATATTTTCTGGACATGCTAGACAGTTTTTACAAGATCTATTATATTTCACTTCTCTTTAAGCTAGTCCAGGGGTGTGCAACCTGTGGCAATAGCAAACAATGTGTGATCTCAAAACTTTGGATAAATCCCCCTTTATTATGGGGGGGGGGGATTTACTTGTGGGTATGATACTGTATCCGTGTTTTGCTCATATTGCTAATAAAGTCTTGATTTTGAAAAGACAAAGGAAGCTTGTGGCATTCCTACTGTGAATAGCAACATGTATTTTAAGGAAGAAAACTGAACTTAAATGTCAAATAAAATTGGCATAATTAAAGTGGGGTTGGAATAGCTTCAAAAAGAGGAAAATCAAAGAAGAAAACAGAATTTCAAACAGAACTGACCCAAACCTTTGCATTTATATCAAGTTTGGCTGAGTTCCCTTTATGTCTCATTTGCAATGAGAAATTTGCCAACAAAAAGTGCAATCTCGAGAGAATACAGTAAACACTTTCATATCGGGCAGCCATGGACTGGAAGGTTGCCAGATATTCTGGATAACAGAGAGGTATACCTAGCAATGCATAACACCAAAGAAAAATAAGATTAGATATTAAAAAACAAACAAAAATGTAAACAAAGTACTTTATTTACCAACAGTGGTATTGGACACTGTAAACTTACACTGTACTTGCTGTTTTTATTTATATTTACTCTCGCTATACTGTACTTTTGGAAAATGTAACTAAAATTTACTTATGGTTAAAATGCCAGTTCTTTGACAGTTCTGGATAATAGAATGCTGGCTATGAAACAGTTTGCTGTGTGCAAAAAGTTTGTGAACGTCCTGCAAAAAACATGTATTGCATTACAAATCATTGTATGCACTGTTCTTAAAGTAGGGTTACAAAAAGTATGGCTTGACATTATTATTAAGGCCCATCCTGCATTCACATGCATTGCAGCTCTTGAATTATTAAGTTTTTTCTGAATTTGAAAAAAAATGGCCCATCTTGAAATTTTGACTGCTGACCTAGATAGTCTAATCAGCCTTTATAGCTGCAAGATAAAGAACAACATGAAAAATTACAGTTTGTACCTCCGATGTCTAGAACCCTTGGGACCTGAGTGATCCTGGACGAGGAATTTTGCTAGACCAGGGGAGGTAAATCCCCTTCTGGCCTCTGGCCCTGCTCCTAGGCTCCCCTCCCAGCCACTGGCCACTTCCTGGCCCAGTCCCTGATCCCCGGCCCAGCCCTGCAGCTTCCCAGACACTCATGGCTCTCCAGCCCTGTTGTGGGCTGCTGCTCTCCAGTCCTGGCTGTGGGCTAGACAGAGTCTATCTAATGGGGATAGACTCTGATAAAGGCTCATATCCCCCTGTCTGATTTTACTTGTTATTTCCTCTTTTGATAAACACTGTTGATACTGGGCCATTTTCACCTTGCTGAATAGACTTGTCAGCTCTGTCCCTCCCTCTTACTGGGATCCAACTCTTTAAATACCCCTCTGAAACCACCCCCCCCCACTCATGCATCTGATGATGGGGGTCTTTGCCACGAACGCTTATGCTCCAAAATATCTGTTAGTCTATAAGGTGCCACGAGACTTCTTGCTGTTCTCAAAGCTACAGACTAACACAGCTACCTCTCTGATGACATCAGTAGTTGTGCTGAATCATGGATGTTGCTGGACCAGAGAGTTACCAATTTTAGACGTTCAACATTTACTAGATAAAGAAATGACACACTCCTTTGCTACATAATACCTAAACCTAAACGTAGGATTTCTGAGTCAAAATATACCTCTAAAAATATTCAAAAGGTACCTCTAGCAAAGAATGTAATGAGTACAAAGCTCCCATTAATGTAAACGGGAGTACAGAAAGATCAGTGCAACATAAATCAATGCAAATCTTATCTATTAACAACTTTAATTTTAGATTTAGGGGAAAACTTGTACATCCTTCTTTAAAAATAGCTGTTATTGTTTTTGTACGGATACCTCTGTCTTCCTACAAATGTAGAGGATGCTCTATACCAGGGGTCTAAAACTTCTTTGTACCTCCTGACGCTATAATTGCAAAGTTTAAAAACCAAAACCAAACCAAAACAAACCTTCCTGATTATTTTTGATAAACAGTGAACATCTAAAAGCCCAAAAATGAACAGATCATATATCAATAGCAAAGGATATGTGATCTCAAAATGTGGGATACTCACTCTAGCGTCCTCCAGAGAGAGAGAAAGTTTGGGAGTGAAAGTCAGGAAGGCAGTGGTACAAACACACACAAAGTGTGAGGAAATACAATATGTAAAAAGTTGGTGAACATCCTGCAGTTAACTTGTATCATTTTATGTGTGCTATTCTTAAAACAAGGATTACAAAATTTACAAGAGGTTTGATGTTATTTATTAAGGACTGTCTCGTGTTCACATGCATTGGAGCTCTTGAATGATTGAGCTTTTTAATGAATTGAAATAAATGAGTTTTCTTGCTCTTTGCTCTATTTTACCAGGTGCTGAGACACCATGGGGGTGGTGGTTATATGAAAGTACAGACAAATTAAATAGGCCACTCACCTGCATACAGTTCATATATGTTATACTAGAGAACAACAAGTCACCAATAATTCTACATTTGTCACAACTATTTTTGCTGCCATTTAATAACTGCCACATGATAATTCTTGAAGAGTATTTTCAAAACAACAAATCAGTTCATTATAGGGACAGAATGGTAAAGGAATTAAATCAATATTAGAAGCCTCTTCTTTTTAAATTCTGGGTTTTGTTCTTGGGCAGGGGGACTGGAACAGGAATGTTTAAAAATTTACCTGAGGATCTTCACAGCAATGCTGAAAAGGTACCATGCTGCTCATAACGGCAGTTCCCAGAACTGACATAAAGGACATTTTGTGATCCGATACCTTGGTCTTTTGCCAAATAACTGCCTGAAACAAAATGGCACAGAGTCAAATCTTTGACATTATCTTTAAGTTTGTTGAACTCAAGTCATGTGCAACATTACGTGACTAAAAACATATATATACACACAAATACACATATATAGGACATGTAACATGATACACTTTGATCTTCTTGCATTCATAACTTTCAGTATGAACATATAGGTAACAGTACTTTATATCATCTCATAAAATCATACTCCAAGTTTAAATAAGAAACAAGAAAAGTAAGGAATCTGTTCTCACATATACTTTCACCATGGATATAACGTCTTTTATAAGGATTTATGCAAGAATTGAATTCCGTGCAATTGCTGAAAAATAATCAGCCAAGAATATGTTATGAATCCACTCTGCCCTCAGATGCAGTCAATAGGTTTGTATGGCTGTAACTGTATCAGGCTGGGGTCCTAAATATGCCATCTCACGCATGCATCATACTGGCTGGCATGATAGCATACGTTTTCTGATGCTCATAAACCATGACCAAAGGATAAATCTTTGGCCTGGGAATCATTAGATTAGATTTCTGTTCCTCAATGTCTCACTATCACTCTCTCTGCCTTCACTTTCTTATTTGTGAAAAGAAGGAGATTATGCTTACTTACCACACCTTCATAAAATGCTTTGAGAGAGAATAAAAAAGACTCTATAATTAATTATACACCTTGATATGCTGATGGAAGCCCTTAGATAGACAAGTAACACTGGATTTCAGACCCCAGGGGAGACAAGGTCCAAGATTTAGCTTTGACCCTCTTCGCATGTCATTTTGTGCCAGCATTAACACAAATTTTGCATTGTAGTTGAGTTCCTGTTCCAGGACAAGTTAGTTGGAGAAATGGGTGGTATGTATCAACTGCTTTAATTTTAAAAAAAGATTGTTCCTTGATAGCTATGAAAGTTGACATAAAAATGCTAGGGTTGCAACATCCATTACTATTGACACCGCTCAGAGATTTATTTAGGGGTTTAAAACACAGGTTTGTCTACATGAATTTAGTTGTTGTCAACCTGAGGTATAAATCTACTCCACACTAGCTTGCTGCACGTTAGCGGCATGGACCATGCTCTGGCACAATCTCCTAGTGCAGTTTGAAGCGGGAGAAATCAAAACACTCTAGAGAACTTTTAGTGCATGGGAGCAGGGTCTACACAGACACTTATCACACAGCAAACTAATCACAGGTATATTAACATCCCAGCTTATCACAAACTAAGTATCTATGTAGACAAATCCACAAATGAATGACCTGACAAACCAGAATAGGTGGAGCTCCCTCAGAACCATCACAGTCTATCAGCAATTATTGGCATATCTTAGCTGAGATTTTCAAAGCAAACTAGAGAATTTAGTTGCATGTTTCATGTTGAAGTTAACAGGAGTTGTCTTACTAAACCCTCCACTACTGTGCACTAAGAACTTTTATAATTATACACAGACTTTAACCAGTGCTGCATGCTGACTGTAGTCAACAGATGGCTGTATCTAAGTTTATTTTAGTGTATGACAGTCCTCAAGTACTTCAGCGGTATTAAAAAAAATGTTAACCTCGTGGACTCACGGTAAAGAGGCTCTGGAATCACTGGACCTAACCATGTTAACTACAAGATAGGAGCTCATTCTCCTGTACCTCAGCCAATATTATATATGCCATCACGTGCCAGCAATGCCCCTCAGCTACATACATTGGACAAACTGGGCAAACACTTCACCAAAGAATGAATGGACATAGAGCAGACATTAGGAATCTCAATACACATAAGTCTGTCAGTGAGCATTTCAACGGAGTGGGCCATTCTGTTAAAGACCTGAGAATACATGTCCTCCAACAAAGAGACGTCAAAAGCAGATTACATAGGGAGATTAGTGAACTGGGTTTCATACTCAAATTTGACACATTAAGACTTGGTATGAACAGGGACAGCAATTATCTCACAAATTACAAGGACTGCTTCCCTCCCTTTGATATTCCTAATTATCTCAGGCAAGACACTTATCATCCCCCATCCTCACTTCCCTCCTTCAGTTCCATGTATTTGTTCTGTCAGTTTTTCATTGCAATTTCTTTTCTTTTTTTTTTTTCCTTTGGACTTCTATACCATATAACTGAGTGTGGACTGCAAATGCTATTGACCTGAAGAAGTGGGTCTGTCCCACGAAAGCTTATCACCTAATAAATTATTTTGTTAATCTCTGAAGTGCTACATGGCTGCTGGTTTGTCCTGTTAATCGATGTTAATGTTAGGTTAACTTTAACTTGAAAGTCATTTGCATCACAATGATGAATTTTAAAGAGTCCAAATATGCACAAGGTAATCTAAGAAATACAAGTGAGCAAAAATATAGCTACAATCACAAGAAATATCATACAGAGTCTTAAAATCCCAGCCGCCCTTGAAGATGTTTCCTTACCCTGCAGGGTGCGTTCCACTGAAGAACACAGGGTTCCAATAAAAATTATACTAATTTTCTGCAAAACAAGTGTAGTGTGTTCAGGCTGCAGGACTGCAGATATGGGAGACTACAATTGCTCTCAAATCTTTATTTCTTCTTCTTACACATCAAGCACATTGAGCGTTCAGTACTGCTGGATTTGTTGCTTGCACCTAAACCGCTCATAGCACAATACAGACTTAGGTAGGGGCCATCATGCCGCTCTTTTTCCTTCCACAATGAACTTGAAAAACCCTGAATACAGTGGTTCTGCTTCACTGGTGGTGGACCGTAGGATGAGAAGGGGCTCCACTGCGGTTCCCACTATACTGCTGAAGGGGGAACACAGCAGACAGAGGGGGTACAGCTACCTTGAGGATGAAGCAACTCTGAAGTCATACTGATGATGTTTGGTAGAATGTGAAGTGGAGGAAGAAAATTCTTCTATCCTCTGTCCACCTCCACTCCCTACCCCATAAACATCCAGAAAGCAGTGAGGAAAGAATTTGCCTCTTAGTGTTCCTTTTTAAAAAAACACTCCATATTTTACAGTTTCCACTTTGAATTACAGCTATATTGTAGGAGATCAACAGTTCCAAACAAATTAAATTTTTCTAGCTATTATATTTTTCAATGTGTCTGACCAAACTGAGAAAGAGGTTTGTGATGCCACTAATATAAACATCACACTGTTTACTGGAGCTTGTATTCATGTGGTACAGTTATAAATCCTAGTTGCTGATTAAAGCAAAGATGTCATGCCACTGTCTAATCTGCCAAATGGCTGAAATAAGTTCATTTTCATAAACTGCTTTAACAAACTATTAAACGTGAGAATGTACTCAACGTGAACTTTGCAAACAAGGAAACTGCTAATAATTTGGCGGCACATTTTTAATGATCAATTATTTCTTAAATACCAGGATTAAAAACTGCAGGCCAAACTCCTGAATCTAGTTACTAGACCATGTTAGCTGAAAGTTCTCACATTGCAGACATCAGTCAACTAGTTAAACGTGCATATCAGATAGCCACACAACAGATTAGTTTAGATTCATTTTCAGAACTGGCTGAACACTATGGATCAACACAGCATGATACTTTAAAAACAACCAGTAATCTAAAGATTACACTATAGTTCATCCACTTTAACAAAAGGTTTTGAAAAAGAATCAAAGTTGTTATGAAGCAATGCTACTCATACTTCATTTCTGAAAGTGTCAGTCCTTTCCAGTGAGTTTCCTGAAAGCTTTTTTTTTCCTTTTAATAACCTTGGTTATACCCTGAAACTGTGCTAAAAATATATACACACACCCCCTTATATTTTCTAGGTCACATAAGCCTAATGTCTATGATGAGCCAAGTAAGAATCTGACTCTAGTCTGTATGATGACACTGCAAAAACACCCTAATCAAAGATATATTATTACATACAGACCATCTTAGGTTTTATTGGAGCTGGCCAAATATATCCTTCCTCTCTTCCTATTTCATTGAGGGGCACTGCATGAATTAAAAGGCATAAAAAGCAAAAATGCATATGTCTATTTCACACGAACAGGAGATTAGCATATTGACACATTCAGAGTTTGTTAATTATACCAATGTACACTTCCTTCAGACCGTATTTCTCTCTTGCTAAGTTTTACAGCACATACATATATGCCAAGATTATTTCTGGTCTTTTGAGCAGGTGCTTATTAAGTGGGGGAACAGTCTTTCATTTGCATCCCACAGCAAGAGCTAGGAACAACACTGAGACAAGGCCCATTAGTTTTTACCACATCTCACAGCAATCACACACCTGCCTTACGGTGAAGACTACAGACTTGTCTCCACTAGCATGCATTAGTTTTCACACGGTAAATGCACACCTATTTTACACAGTAAAGACAAAAGCTTTGCAGGTGTAGCACCTTGCAGCCAGGGATCACAATGTGTTTTACAATGGCAGGAAAGATTAATTACTCCCATTTGTCTGCCAGATAAATTGTGCTTCAGGCAGGTTAAGTTAACTCATGGAAACTCACACTGTGAGAATCTAGTTCTCCTAACCTCCATTCCTCTATTCTAACCATTAGATTTAGATTTATCTTTTGGTACATAAGCACAAGTATGCTGGTAACAGTATTAACATAGCTGCCAGTCAGTGTTTAAAACACAAGACTGGTTGAGGAAAAGGGTCTGGCCCTATGATCTTCCTTTTCGTCTATGGGAAAAAATGACTAAACAATTCTTGTTCTTCAGGAGCACAAAAAATCAGCATTTTACACCATGATTGCTAATGCACATTACATGCTGCCCTGAACAAAGATGGATTTAACTGCATGCTTAAGCTCGTCTTGAATCAGGCCATATATTTTTTTAAGAAGTGGAAAGAGGCTGTCAGTTTTTGTGTCAGTTTTTATGGGCTGTATGTATAGTCAAACTGCAAATTTCCCTGTAAGATTTCATATTTTTGCTTTATTAAAAAAGAAAAGTGACAAACTGGTGACACCCTCCAGCAAGTGTTACTGAGAGTCACAACTAATCAGTGAAATATAGATATTACAGCCAATTAGGAGGTGTGGAAAAATTAAAATACGCTGCTAGAAGTGACTGAAATTGTAGGGAAGATAAAGGAACATTTACACCACCTTAGCCTTACGGTGAATCAATAAGCATTATAATCATTAGTAAATTTTTATGGGGAACAAACTCTAGTTGAGAAAGTCTTGTCAAGGCAAACTCATGGCCATCTAAATTAAATCTACATTGTCAACTTTCTCCTGCTTACTAGGCACACACGTGCATGTTGGCTTATCTCACTGTTCTTGCCAGTATTTATATGTTTCATAACCTGTCTTGCTCCCAAGAACAGGGCAGACAGAGATGATAGTCAGAGACCTGGTCCAGCAATCTGGGCTTGTTGGTGCTAAGATGCCAAGAATAGCTGAAATTTTAGCTGTGTGGCAGGCATAGCTCAGATTTTTCTTCAAGTTTAACAGATTTTGTTTTAATTTTTTTAAGGGTATATGACCTCAAGTCTTTCAATCAAACTACTATTTTAAAAATATCTCCAACAAGAATGCACTTTTATGTTAAATTTCAGTTTAACGCCCACTTAAAAATGAAATATATTCCAGTAACTAACCCCATCCATTGTTAAGTTTTAAAAAAGATACCCTGACACTGTCAGCAACCGAAACACAGAACCTAGTGGAAATATATACATAAAGGAAGGAAAATATAACAAAAAGGACTCCAAGAATTTGCAATGTGCATAGATCTTACTTATGGTGCCCAGACACCTACCTGCAAAAGTCAGCTTTTTTTTTTTTTTTTTTTTTTTAGGAAGAACAGTCAGCATCTAAATTTAAAAAGTCAGGGAGATAATCATAACAGCCACTTTCTTTAAAAAAATTCATTTTAAAAACTGTCAGGTTATTTTATTTATGCTCCGTGGTGGGGAGCCCTAGGCCATTGTCCGGATCCAGCCCCCCAGACACTTTGATCTGGAGAACTGAGGGACTCGGGGGTTGCACTGAATCTGTCTTGTGGAGATAGGTCACCGACCCCATCCCCCCACCTCATCTCCCCACCCCCCCCCACACCTGCAGTGTGGACACTTCCTGTTCTTTGTCCTGCCCATAGGTGAATGCGGAGCCCATGTGTAGATTAGGTGGCCAGAGGGAGCGGGCAACAGCCCAAGTGCTAGGGGCACTTCTGTGCTCTCTTCCAGACCAGGAGGCAGCGGCTTGAGCCCTGCCAGCTTCTCTGCTTCCCATTGGGCAGACAGGCAGCAGCGATCTGAGCACTCGCTGATCAAACGGCAATGGGGAAAGGCAGAAACCCTTCCCTGCTTGTGCACTTGCTGCCCAGAGTGCCCCGCCCAGGCAGCAGGAGCCCTTCCTCACAGGGGGCAACCATTTGTTAAGGTATGGGACCCCCATGGGGAGGGGACCTCCTGTACCTCCCTCGCACCCAGAGCCTCACACTCCCAGGCCACTCTTGCATCCCCTTTCCTTCTCAAATCCCATACCCCAGCCTGACCCCGAACCCCTCAGTCCTAGCCCCCTCCTGCCCTCCACCCACCCATACCACTCAACCTGAGCCTGCTCTTGCACCCTCTCTCCCATGCAGACCCCTCAACCTCAGCCTGTTCCTGATCATCCCTCCTACATGGACACCCTATGCCCCAATGCCCCCAACCCCCAGATCACTTCCTGTCAGTCCCCTCCACACACAGAACCCCCCATTTTTGGCCCCACCCAAGAGCATAGGGGAGCCCACAATATTTACTAGCCTAGCCCCCCTAGACTGTGGTGCTGATGCAAGCAGAAAATAAGGGGAGTCTTTTTCTCTGCTTCTTAGTTGGGGGCCATATCAGTGAAGGCTTTCCCCCCCACCAGTGGGGTACTGGTCCTGACTCAAAAAAAGGTTCCCCATCCCTGATTCACACCGACCTAAAACTGGAGCACTTTTTTCAATAAATGGTATATTCTCTCTCATGAAAAGAGATCCTTTGCACAGTTCTCTCTTGGACTTAAGTGTCACGAGCAAGTGCAGATTTTAATAGCAACTTAAGGTGGGAGGAACCTCGCTCCCAAACCTCAACTCTTTCAAACATTCTAACGATTCCCTAAGGATTACAGGTGAATTGTCTTATCCCTTCTCTAGGTGGAAGGGACCCAACAAGGTGTGGAATGGAAGCATGTCACCTTCACAGCATAAACTGCTCCTTCTCCCTGTATATCTCACAGATTCTACAGAAAGGAAGGGGTGGACTCCAGGCAAGTTTGGGGGATAGTAACTTGTCATCGCATTATCCCCCACACCAGTTCCAAGGGATTTCCTGAGTAAGTTAATGCTGACTCCATCAGCACTAACTTACTGACTCAGGTTTCCCCTTAACGATAGGAGTACGCTCTCTGGAGGGAAACATTTCAGAGAAGCAGGTGGTAGGAAGTTCTTGGCAGCACAATATTTAAGACCCATGCTTGCTAAACAACTGGAAGGCCTCAGGAGGAACCAGGAGGCACTGCAGGAGCACAGGGCCTCCCCGTGGATAGCCCTGGCCTCTAACAAAGATGCCAAAATAGGGTGACCATATCTCCCTATCCCAAATACAGGTGGGGAGGCGGGGTGGCTACTCCCGGCTCCACCAAGGCACAGGGAATCAGGAACCGGACAGCAGCTGTGCAGGTGAGCTCCTGGTTTTCCCATGCCTCAGGGAGCTGAGAAGAAAGCAGCAGCTGCTGGCGATTCTCCCGGCTTCCCCGAGCATCAGGGAGCCACAAGGGTAGGCTCCAAGCTCTCTGCCTCGGGAAGCCGGGAGTCAGGCTCAGCCACAGAATCACAGAATCATAGGGCTGGAAGGGACCTCAGGAGGTCATCTCGTCCAGCCCCCTGCTTCACCTCTCTAGGCAACATATTCCAATGCTTCACCACCCGCCTGGTGAAGTAGTTTTTCCTAATACCTAACCTACACCTTTCCCTCTTCAACTTCTGACCATTACTTCTTGTTCTGCCATCTGACACCACTGAGAACAGTTTCTCACCATCCTTTTTAGAGCTCCCCTTCAGTAAGCTGAAGGCTGCTATTAAATCACCTCTAAGTCTTCTCTTCTGTAAACTAAACAAGCCCAAATCCCTCAGTCTATCCTCATAGGTCTTGTGCTCCAGACCCTTAATCATTTTTGTTGCCCTTCGCTGAACCTGCTCCAGCAAATCCACATCCTTTTTATATTGGGGAGGGGGGGCAAAACTGGACACAATATTCCAGATGTGGCCTTGCCAGTGCCGAATAAAGAGGAGTAACTACTTCTCTAGATCTGCTCAAAATGCTCCTCCTAATGCACCCCAGTATGCCGTTAGCCTTCTTGACTACAGGGGCACACTGTTTACTCATATCCAGCTTTTCATCCACCATAACCCCTAGGTCCCTTTCCATCGTACTGCTGCTGAGCCAGTCGGTCCCCAGCCTGTAACAATGTTTGGGATTCTTCCGCCCCAGGTGCAGGACTCTACGCTTCTCCTTACTGAACCGCATCAGATTTCTTTTGGCCCAGTCCTCCAATTTATCCAGGTCCCTCTGGATTCTCTCTCTACCCTCCAACGTATCTACCTCTCCCCCTAGTTTTGTGTCATCTGCAAACTTGCTGAGGGTGCAACCCAGTCCCTCATTCAGGTCATTAATAAAGATGTTGAATAACACCAGCTCCAGAACTGAGCCTTGCGGCACTCCGCTTAAACAGAGCGCCATCCAGATACTGAGCCATTGACCACTACCCATTGGGCCTGACCATCAAGCCAGCTTTCTATCCATCTTATAGTCCAAGGATCCAATCCATATTTCCTTAACTTATGGACAAGAATGTTGTGGGAGACCGTATCAAACGCCTTGCTGAAGTCAAGGTGTATAACATCCACTGACTTCCCCATGTCCACAGAGCCTGTTACCTCGTCATAGAAGCTAATCAGATTGATCAGGCAGGACTTGCCCTGGTGAATCTACGTTGGCTACTTCTGATCACTTTCCCCTCTTCCAAGTGCTTCAAAATGGATTCTTTGAGGATTCCCTCCATTATTTTCCCAGGGATTGAGGTAAGGCTGACCCAGCTTCCAGCTCCACCAGCCACCAGAAGCCAGGCACAGCCATGCTGGGGCGTGGTTAAGAACCAGGCTGCAGCTGCTTCCCCTGCAAATATGGGGCAATTAACCCCATTTTTAAAATAACTTGGGATGTCTTCCTGGCACCCGCAATACAGGGTGACCCTACCCAAGAGCTACACAGATTTCAGTGAGAGCTGCAAGTTCTCTGACCAACTCATGCTGCCTGTTCCAAAGGGAGGCACAGAGAAATTCTGTTCTCGTAACAAAACAAAGAGGCAATTCTGCAAAGTGAAACTTGCAGGCTACGGTTACGCTGACCTGAACTGCTGGCAGCAGCATACAGTGTAAACGTGGTTCTGCCAGTGAAACCCCCGACTTTGTCAGCAGCCTTTTATGCCTAATTTTTTCCAGGCACAAGAGGCTCCCAACAAAAGGGGGGTTTCGCCAGCACAACCATGTTTACACTGTTTTTCTTCTGCTGGCAGCAGCCTCTGCTGGCAAGTGAATATGCAAAAGAGTGTGCATTTGCATTTCTGAAACCGCCCCTATGCATACTGCTGCTGGCAGTTCAAGTCAGTGTAACGGTAGCCACAGGGTTCAGTTGTCATATCTCACTGGCAGGGTAGAGAAGAGGGTCATGTTTTGGCATTCAAACAGTAAGCTGTGTGGATTCTGAAACTATACAGAAAAATTCATAGGTCCACGCACATCTTTACAGCTAGTTCTACAGCAGTATTGAATAAAAGCTTCTCAAGGGCTTTGTCTACTTAAGTCTTTTGGGGGCTGGGGGACAGTAGATATTTGGAACCAGTGACATTACAAAAATTGCAGCAGGAGACTCAGAATTGACCTTTTTAAAAAATACTTAAAAGCCTTTTCTTTGCAGTATGTATTAGTCAACAACAACATGGGATATCACTGTAACAAATCACAGGAGCAAGGTTATAAAAAGGCACAACTCCAAGAAACTATTATAAATTGTTTTCTTCCTTTTCCAATCCTCCCTGAGCATGAAAAAATAAAGCAGGCTGCATTCCTGCAAGAGCTGAAGATACAAATTAGGTATTGCAGTACATATCGTACAATTGAATCAGTCATTGTTATGAGATTGCTCATATGGACTGTGCTGTCACTTGAAAAGAGTGATGGATGGGAAACGGGATGGCTCAAGGAATTAGTAACAGGATACTGAGCATTTCACATCTAGATCATCAGTTTGAATTAAGGCCAGGTTGGTAGTGACCAAAAGTTGTTACCATTTGACAGCTGTTTGGTGGCTGATGTAAAACGAATTGATGGTCTCTAGTAGACAGGTGCCCACATCACAAAAAAACCACCCCATAACTAGCACCTGTTTGGCTTCCTCAGCAATGAGGCTGAGGAATGAGTGGACATAAAGACTAAATTACGCTCCAGGTTAGGACTTAGGCACATTGGCAGGGCAGTTGGGAAGCCTACACCAACACCACGTAAGGTGTATCACTTCCGTGGGTATGCAATGTGCAAAGGTGTCAGTTCAGCACCTTTTGAAAAATCCAAAGTCTTTGTCAGTTAAAAAACAAATAGGTTGGAGGCTCAAGACAAAAAGTTTGCAATGTCCTGAATGCACCCACCATAAGATAGCTGCCATTTTAGATTCCTGCACACCCTGTACTTTACTCTTTAAGGCAGTTTTAGTTTTAATGCACTTCTTTGGGGACTGCATGTATTACAATTACAAACATTCAAATATGCTGCATAAGAGTTGCTGCTTGGAGGAACAATTCCAAACCAAAGGGCCTGATTCTCCATTTCTCATACCTCATTTGGTCTAATCCAAAGCCCACTGAAGTCAATGGAAAATTCCTATTGATTTCAATGGGGTTTGGATCATACCAACAGTAAAAACACGTTACGGAATTGAAGTGGAAGGTAGTGGAGAAGCAGCCCCCAGCCTGTGATGTAAATTGTTTTGGGACTCCTGAGTCCTGCACAGTGTTAAAATGATGCTGGTTAAATGTTTAAAATATAGTTTATAATGACTTTATAAATTGGAAAATCTTCAAGACTAAAACCACTCATAGCTGTCACTTCAGAAACAGGGATTCAAATTGCCTGACCTGATTCACTATTGCATGACTCTAGACTTGTTCTCAAAGGAGATGTGTAATAAATCTGATTTGCCATTCTGAGAAAATAATACATTTTAAATAGTCAAAACATTCAAAGCAACTAGGTTGCAAGCCAAGTCTCAAATGCAATGTATTCTTTGAATCTTCTGGATTAGAGTCCTAATTTACCACTCTTACACTCCAGCTTTACATTCTTCCTTCAGCAGAAATATTACTAGATTTATATTGTGCATTTGGGGGTTAAACCCTGAGAATTTGACCTGATCTATGCATTTTGCCTCAATATCCATTTAAATTCCATTTATTAAAAGGCTTGAGCTTATGCTTTATGATTCTCAGTTACTACACTTCTTATTTTGGGGTGGGGAGGCAAAGACTCTGGATGTGATAATCAAGGTAACTCACTGACCGCTACACTTACCTACCAGCCTCCCTCTTCCATCCAGCACATTCCACACAATCCATCGTTTCTAGTTAAGCCCTTAGATACAATCGCATCTGCTCTGATTCTACTGACAGAGACCAAAAATTTCAAGATCTCTACCAAGCATTCATAAAACTTAATTACCCAATGAGAGAAGTAAAATAACAGATTGACAGGGCCAGCTGAATACCCAGAAACCAGCTACTTCAATATAGGCCCAAGAAGGTCAATAACAGAACACCATTTGTCATTACTTATAACCCCCACCTCCACCCCCTGTGGCTCAAACCCCTGCAACACATCATTAAAAATCTACAACCTATTCTAGATCATGATGCTACACTCCGGAAGACCCTAGGTGTCAGGCCTGTTCTCTCCTATAGACAACTCCTTAACCTAAGGATTCTCACTTGCAGTTACAGCCTACACCACATAACACTAATCCTGGAACTTCTCCTTGCAACCAACCCCACTGCCAACTTGGTCCACATATTTATTCTGAGGATACCATCACTGGACCTAACCACGTTAATTACAAGATTAGAATCTCATTGTTCTGTACCTCGACCAATATTATATATGCCATCATGGGTCAGCAATGCCCCTCTACAATGTACATTGGACAAACCAGGCAAACAGTTTGCCAAAGAATGAATGGACACAGAGAAGACATTAGGAATCCCAATATGCATAAGCCTGTCAGTGAGCATTTCAAAGGAGTCGTCCATTCTGTTAAAGACCTGAGAATATGCGTCCCACAACTAAGATACTTTAGAAGCAGATTACACAGGGAGATTTGTGAACTGTGGTTCATACTCAAATTCAACACATTAACACTTAGTGGCTACGTCTACACGTGCACGCTACATTGAAATAGCTTATTTCGATGAATAACATCTACACGTCCTCCAGGGCTGGCAACGTCAACGTTCAACTTCGACGTTGGGCAGCACCACATCGAAATAGGCGCTGTGAGGGAACATCTACACGCCAAAGTAGCACACATCGAAATAAGGGTGCCAGGAACAGCTGCAGACAGGGTCACAGGGCGGACTCAACAGCAAGCCGCTCCCTTAAAGGGCCCCTCCCAGGCACAGTTGCACTAAACAACACAAGATCCACAGAGCCGACAACTGGTTGCAGACCCTGTGCATGCAGCATGGATCCCCAGCTGCAGCAGCAGCAGCCAGAAGCCCTGGGCTAAGGGCTGCTGCACACGGTGACCATAGAGCCCCGCAGGGACTGGAGAGAGAGCGTCTCTCAACCCCTCAGCTGATGGCCGCCATGGCGGACCCCGCTATTTCGATGTTGTGGGACGCGGATCGTCTACACGTGCCCAACTTCGACGTTCAACTTCTAAGTAGGGCACTATTCCCATCCCCTCATGGGGTTAGCGACTTCGACGTCTCGCCGCCTAACGTCAATTTCAACTTCGAAGTAGCGCCCAACACGTGTAGCCGTGACGGGTGCTATTTCGAAGTTGGCGCCACTATTTCGAAGTAGCGTGCACGTGTAGACGCAGCCAGTGTGAACAAAGACAGCAATTATCTCATGCGTTACAAGGACTCCTTCCCTCTGATGTTTGTAATTATCTCAGGCAAGACAACATCCCCCCACTCCACCCCTCACCACCTTTCTTCAGTTCTATGTATTTGATTTGTCAGTTTCTATTGCAATTTTTTTGGACCTCTGTGCTATATAACTGGGTCTGGACTGGAAATTCTATGGATCTGAAGAAGTGGGTCTATTCCACGAAAGCTCATTATCTAAATCATTTTGTTAGTCTTTAAAGTGCTACATGACTGCTGGCTTGTTTTGTTAGAATAAAGACTAACACGGCTACCTCTCTGTTACTATTCACACAATTCAACTCAGTTTTCATAGAAGAAAAAGTATTTTTATCTCTGATTATGAGCCCCCTTCTGAATTTGAACAAATACTACATAAGATTGTGTGTCTTGGCAGCCACTTGATAACAAGTAGGATGTCTTCATGTCACCCTCTTATTTGTGAGTCCATTGATGGCTGATAAGCCCATTTCTGGAGCCACAAGTCACACACAGAAGGGGCAGGTGTTAGCAGGTGCTGGAGGTTTGCAAGATAATTTTCGACACTCTTTTCTTCTTCTCCGCCTGTCCTCGTCTCCACGGAAGCAGCACCTCTCACGCTGCATCACCCCCTCACATATGATCATACTCCACTGGGGACTACACAAGATTCTGTGTAACTTAAGCAAGACTCATAGGCCGTGTCTACACAAGCAAAAAACTCTGAAATGGCCATGTAAATGGCCAGCACCTCATTAGCATGCAGGCGGCTGCAGCACTTCGAAATTGGCATGGCTCATCCAGATGGGGCTCCTTTTTGAAAGGACCCCGCCTAATTCGAAGTCGCCTTATTCCCATCTGCTCATAGGAATAAGGGGACTTCGAAGTAGGCAGGGTCATTTTGAAAAGGAGCCCCGTCTGGACAAGCCGCGCGGTGGCGAGCCACGTCAATTTCGAAGTGCTGCAGCGGCCCGCATGCTAATGAGGCGCTGAATATGTATTTCAGTGCTTCATTAGTAAACTTAGAAATGGCCATTTACATGGCCATTTTGAAGTTTGGGGCTAGTGTAGACACAGCCATATACAGAAATATCCAGCTATACAGCTTTAAGATATGACAAGATATGTGTTTTTTATTGATTGGGTTTAACTGATTTATTTTTTACCTTCCATTTAAGATGGCTGAAATGTTTTCACCATCTTAGTTCTCTGCTTCAGACTAGGAAATCACACTTTGAACACTGGCACACCCTTGCTAATAATGGAGAAATACAAACAGTCTTAAATCTATTACATATTTGAGAGTCTGTCCACCTGTTCAAGAACTCCTAAGTAGCAAGAGCTAGAACCACCAAATTCAGTACGTGGCTTCCTCTTATCATAACTTAAAGCAAGATGATGGTTTGGTTGTGGCAGGAAAATGGGATGTGACCAGAATGGGATTACATCTCATGAAACCATATAGAAAGATACAATGACTGGGCAGGTAAGAAGGGCTGGCTGGAGGCTCCCCTCACATCCCCAAGACCACTTTAGGGAAGATATGAGCACCCCCCTCCCCTCTGACTCACAGAGGAACATTGTTGGCTGTTCCACTTTGTCAGGGAGCAAGGAGAAAGTGCACAGTGTGCTACATTCCTCACTTTGCAGGGGGGAGATGAAGCAGGGCCTGCCCCAGCCATGCACCCCTGTCTTGGCTGTACCTGTTGGAGCTGCAGCAGCCATGGGGAGGCGCTTCTCACATGACCCCAACCTGCTTAGGTGAGAGAGGGCTGGGGTAGTCCTTTATCCCAGGGCAGCCTGCATACTGAACACCTCATCTCCAGCCACACCTCAGCGCAATGATTTAAATGGAAATGTGCATATTTTCATTTCATTCAAAAAATTAAAAAATTGACTTAAGGACGCAAGCAAAGCAGGGTAAATTTTCTAGTAATTTATATGGAAAAGAGCAAAGAAGCAAAAGTGACAGAACTACTGGACATTTGCTTTGCAATAATGTAACTGCTTGACAATTTATATGTACTTATCAGCTCACATTTTTGTCCATATACCTACAGTATTTCAATAACCTCCTATGTGCAGAAAAAATGAAAGAAGGGATTATTAGGAAAAACTGTAAAAAAATACGACATTTGGTCAACAACACTTATGTCAAAGTATCACAGAGTCCACAGCCAAAGACTAATATCACACATGTTCCAGAAAAAGACACTCTTAGACTTGGAACTTTTAGGGAAAAAGCTTTTGAACATTGCATGTTAATGGTATGGAGCTAAGCTGTTCCTCATACTGGTTTTCCTCACACAGGGACTGGGAATTTCTGTGGCTCCAATATTGGGTATGGACAAACTGTGCTTGAGATAGGACTTGGAGGTGGACTGGATAGGTCTGCAACGACACAGGTGATAATATCCCACCTTCGAGATCTCCTAACCTTAGAGGTTTCCAGAGCAAACATAAGTCTTCTGTACTGTACATGGCAGTGAGTAGGATTTTAAGGCAGCAGAGAACAGTGTAACAGCTCTTAAACCACTCCTTTTTTGTTTATGCTAGTTGGAGGGCCTAAGAGGTAGTAAAGTGGTCATCTATGCCAGAAATGGTGTAAAGCTAATTGTGCTAATGCAGCTTTTTTATCTTAAAGGATCCTATTGGGAATTGCATCCCACCTATTATAGGTATCTTAGAAATACCTATCATTCATGTATTACTTATAGAGTTTCCATCTGATTATTCCCTTAAAGGAGGTTGAATCTTGAAAGCCATTGATCTACTGCAATCTAGAACCACCTATGTGGAATCCCTTTATCCCTGAACTATCATCTAGTCCCACAACTGCAGCTTCACTGCCATGCTGGGTGCTGCCTCCAACCCTTCTTTGTAGGGCAGTGCTTCACTGCAGGATTTGTGAGAAATGGCAGCTCACAAGTACACCATGATGTTTTATCTAAAAATGTTAGTACTTCTACAGTAACCGTATGCAACTTAAAACACTTTTCTACCTTTTGTGTACTGATATAGATGGCTGGAATGGAACTATTCATTGTGACCCACATGGAAAATGTAGGTATTATCTTTCTTTTCATATGTTAAGGAGTTTCACAAAACAGCGGATCAAAGTTCATGCAAATGCTCACCACATTTACCTGTGATTTACCAAGCGGCTACAGATTTTAAACAGCAAAGGACCTGGAGTTGTTGTAGCTGCTGTGGAAATGACAAAGCTCCAATTCCAGGGGCAAACCATCTTTACAGGAGATTAGAGACAGCTGCAATTAGGCAAATTGGACTTGAAGAGTCTAACACTGTTTAAACAAGACCAGCTAAATTTGGGATGTGCCATGTGCTCCATCAGGTAATGTCAACTTTAAATAAACTCACAGAATACTCTTGTAAATTATTTCTATTTGGCTGTCTCATTATTCAGTATGCTGTCAAGGAACATGGTGATGAAAGAAGGAAAAATACCTCTTTCGAACATACCCATACTGGCAAGAGGATCAACATTATCAGTATTCAAAGAATGTCTTGGCAGGAGAAACCTTCATAAAAGAAGGAGCACTAGTTGATCCAAGCTGTCAAAACAGCAATAGTAATTCAAAGAGTTGATCTGCAAAGTGATTCAATATTTATTGCTAATGAAAATAAAACATTTTTAGCAGACACAAAAGCAACCATTTCCTATTTGAGAAATTCACTGATAAATATACTCAATAAGACTGAGCAAAAGAAAAGCTTTTGTATAGAAATTAAGCCAAAAATCACGAAGAGCTGTTGTTCTTCATAAGGATCTTTAATTTCTCCCCCATGTAAGAAAGGAATGTAACAAGCAGGAAAACACATTTCTAGAAATTTCAAACAGAAGGAACATGACATCCATCGGTCAGTGAGTCAAGCGGTAGAAATGGAACAGAATACAGTATGCTCTGAAGCCTACGGCCAAATGTTTAAAAAAACTAAAATCTTCAGATAGGCAACCAAATAAGTGTACTGATTTCAGACATGCTGAGTACCCGGTACATTCTACCGACCTCATGGGACCAAATGGATTTAAACGTCTAACCTCAGTCTTGCACATCTGAAAGACATGCTGGCTATGTTATACTAGCCCAAAACTTCAAGTTTACTAATGAAGTGCTGAAATGCATATTCAGCGCCTCATTAGCATGTGGGCGGCTGCGGCACTTCAAAATTGACGCGGCTCGTCGCCGCATGGCTTGTCCAGATGGGGCTCCTTTTCGAAAGAACCCCGGCTACTTTGAAATCCCCTTATTCCTATGAGCAGATGGGAATAAGGGGACTTTGAAGTAGCAGGGGTTCTTTCGAAAAGGAGCTGCACGGCGGCGAGCTGCGTCAATTTCGAAGTGCCGCGGCTGCCCGCATGCTAATGAGGCGCTGAATATGTATTTCAGCACTTCATTAGTAAACTTCAAAATGGCCATTTGCATGGCCATTTCGAAGTTTTGGGCTAGTGTAGACACGGCCCCTATGAAAGAGCTCTTTCCTCAGGTACAGAACATCCTTTTTCCCATGTACAAGTTATTTTTCCACTCTTCTTTCATTTCTTAACCAATCCTATTCTTTGGCCGAAGGCTCTCCTTCATTTCTATACTTTTTATCACTTATGGCTTGTCTACACAATTTGTTAATCTGCAACATAGGGACAAAATTCTCCAAAGCGTCAGTGTCTTGTGCACTGTCTTGCTCATAAGGACACTGCTCGAACACACTAAAAGTGCAACAGTGCATGGTAAATGCAGTATTTTTTTTCCTGGGAAAGGATGTAAAACCAGAATTTAGATTCCTTTTGATGTAAACTTGTCCACCAAATAGACTTGTCCTTAATGTCAAGTTGCCTGATATGCAGTATATTGAACAATCCTGACCACACTCCTAAAAGTCAATCTTCTCCACTTCTCCTCCTCCTCTATTCCCTGCAATTCTCAACCACTACTTTCTTTTCCATCGCTTTTTTAAAAAACAACAAAAATGAACCCCAGGAAAGAGCCCAATCCTCAGGGCCTATCTTTGTGCCCAGCAGGTGTCTCGGGCCATGCCTGCAACACATACACACTGGGTATCCTTTTTAGTGGTTTGCAGTTCGCAGTGTGTGTGTGTGGCAGGTGTGGCCTGAGACACCTGTTGGTCACAAAGACAGGCCAAATCTAAAGAAAGAGGACTAAAATGGTACCCTTCATGTATGGTGCTACCGTAAAAAGGTATGCATATACAATTAATCAGAGAAATTACAAGTTAGATTTTAAGTAAAGACATTTGGCATACTTATAAAAGCTAGAGTAAAACTACAAAGAATTTAAATCTACTTAACAAAGTATTTGTAGTTTATATGTTCAAACAGATCTTAACAGTTGTAAAATCTGAGGAATGAAAATAAATCCACACTAATACTTTTAAAACAATCAGAGAGACCCAGTTTGTGTCAAACCTTAGTTGGTTTGTGATCTTCCCAGTTCAGCTACAGCTAATGAGTGACCTCTTGTGTTGAAAATGATCTGGGTTGCTTGTTTTTTATTTGCATGTATTTTTGAATGGCTCAAGTACATGTGAAGATAAACAGCCCTAAGAACAATGTCCTATCTTTATCCTCAAAATAAATACAGAATGTAAGTAGGGAAATACTGGTTTATCATCCCATATTTCTATGGAGTACTGCAGAAAGGGAGCTAGGCAGTCATAGTGTACAACAAACTGAGTATGAGTCAACAGTGTGACACTGTTGCAAAACAAACAAACAAACAAAAAAAACAACAAAAACAAACAAAAACAAAAACAAAGATTCGGAGATGCATTAACAGGAGTGTTGTGAGCAAGACACGAGAAATAATTCTTCCACTCTGCTCTGTGCTGATTAGGCCTCAATTGGGCTACATCTACAGCAGAGTTTTGTTTTCAGTAAATTGATAGAATAGGGCACTTTTGTTGACAGCATTCTACCGTTCCCCCATGAGGCACAACACCTCTGTTGACAGAATCTGCTGACAGAAAGGAAGTGTGGACATTCTGGTGGGGCCTTCTGTTGCCAGAAAGAACCTCCAGGACACCGGGAAGCCCTGTTTGCTGAACTTCTGGTTGGCCGTTTTGTCAAGAGAGTGGCCAGGCAGGCCAGCTGCTCTCTGTTGACAGAATGGATTGCTTTTTTCAATCTGCTTGACAGTCTGGTCTTGATCTGTCGACAGAAGTTTTGTTGGAAGATATCTTCTGACAGCAACTTCTGTTGACTGGTTGCTGTAATACAGACATAGCTTGGGAGTACTGTGTCCAGCTCCACATTTTAGGAAAGATGTGGAGAAATTGGAGAGGGTCCAGAGAAGAGCAACTAAAATGATTAAAGGTCTAGCAAATATAACCTATGCGATAAGATTAAAAGAACTGGGTTTGTTTAGTTTGGAGAAGAGAAGGCCAAGAGGGGACACGATAGCAGCTGTCAAATACCTGAACAGGTGTTACAAGGAGACAGGAGAAAAATTATTCTTAATCTCTGATGATAGGACAAGCAGCAATGAACTTAAATTGCAGCAAGGGAGGTTTGGGTTGGACATTAGGAAAAACTTCCTGTCAGGATGATTAAGTATTGGAATAAATTGCCTTGGGTAGTTGTAGAATCTTCATTACTGGAAATATTTAAGAACTGGTCGGATAAATATCTAACATGGATGATACAGATGGTGCTTGTTTCTGCCACGAGGGCAGGTGACTGGACTTGACCTCTTGAGGTCCCTTCCAGTTCTAGTATTCTATGATTTCCCAACTAGTATGCTTGAATCCTGTTCTGGAGTAATTACCTTTGAAGATGAGAAGATCATTTATTCTTCATGAGGGACCAAAGAAATTCAATCTTGGAATCTTTCCATATATGGCCAGAATGGTTAGTATTTTGACACACAAATTTGCTGCCCTGGAAACAGGCTGAATTTTCATTTGAAATAAGCACCAAGTGCCCAATATACCAGAAGGCCTTCCACCCGCCACCTTTGTAAAAGGTTAAAAATTCTGTTATCCTGAGACATCACCAATCTACTGAATGATCTTATCCTCTACGTTTCCTTGTTTCGTCATGTCAGGGAACCATCTGAATCCACATTAATAATGCAGTATTCTAAAAAGTCTGGGTTTGAAGGAAAATCAGTCACATTATTATTCCAAATAGGTAGTATGTAAGTTAGAGCTGAGAACACCACATAAATGCTTATACTGTGTATTCCCCTACCTGATTTTTTACTTAAAAGAGTCTAGTGTTTCTCAGTTTTTTCTGTTCCTTGGCAAACTGAACTGTCTTCTCCTTATCTTAATACTACTGCAGATTTTTTTCTAAATTTTCCCAAGCTTTGAACTGCAGCTTTACTCTAAGAACCGACTGCAAAAATTGTGTCTTCATTCGCAACAGAGCTATTTCCTGGATGAAAAAAGATACATACCTACTGAGGGGAAAACAAACAAACAGAAAGTGAAGAGAGAGTCAGATTCCATCCTCTCTTGTCCATCAGCATAAGACTGGTTAGCAAAATCAAAACATTTACATCTAAAAACACCTACTGCAGATTGGGAGGGATATAAAATTGCTCCTGAAGACATAATAGGAAAAAAGGGAGTGGTAGAGATTTAGATGAGGTCTGCAGAACCTTCATTACAGGAATGACACACCAGCTGGAAAGAACTGAACTGGACTCTTAGAAAAGAGAGGGTGGTTCCACAGTACAGGCAGCAAAAAAACCCAATGATCATTTAACTTGTCAAATGAGCACATCTGACATAGAGAACAATAAGAAACAATATGGCACCACCAGTGTATTTTACACTTGGTTTTCACAGCAAAATAACACCGCAAATACCATTAAAGACATTTTTAAGAAAGGAATTAGGCACATGAACCACTCATCTCCCAAAAGTCACCAGACAGGAAAAGTATTTAGGAAAAGCCACTTCCATGAGCAGCCTCAGAGAAGTGCCACCCAGAGCCTGCCTCCCAACCACCCCCCCTACCCACTTCAACACCCTGCCCCAGCTTGGAGCCTCTCCCAGACTCCCAATTCCTTGTGCCCCAGGCCAGAACCCCCTCCTAAACCCCAAACTCTTTATCCACACCCCAGAGCCTGCATCTCCAATCACAGCCCTAACTCCCTCCCAGACTCCACAGCCCCACCGATGCCCAGAGTCAGCCCCCTCTCTCACACTCTGAACCCCTCACTTCTGGCCCCACTCTGGAGCCCACACCTCTAGCCTGAAGACTGTACCTCCTTCCACAGCTCAACCTCCTACCCCAACCCAGAGTCCCTCGAACACTCCAACCCCTTGCCCCCACGCCTCCAGAAACCCAAACCCTTCATTCCAGCCCCGCCTCTGCGCCCGCACCTCCAGCTGAATCCCTCATCCTTTCATTCACACTGCCCCCTACCCCAGCATAGTGCAAACGAGCGAGTAAGCAGGGATAGAAGAGAGTTTCCACAGAAGGGGGAAGGGACTGAGTGAGTGGGGGTCTGGGCTTCAGAAGTAAGGCTGAGTGGGACCAAGGCCTCAGGGAAAGGGCAGGGCGAGGGTATTTGGTTTACTGCATATAGAAAGGACAACCTTACTCGGGTATAAGTGAAATTTCAAACTATCTGCAATCCACAGCAGAATTTTCACTGATTGTAATGAAAAACATATATTAAGTTGCATAAATCGTTAGCTATTAATCAATCAGTATTTTATTGTCAAATATGTAAGATCACTTGTCATTTCTGCTGACTGTGTAAACATGAAAGATTTTTTTGAATATTATGACTGACAAAAATAAGAAAATGAAATAAACGGTGCAGTGAACTGAAATAATGCTTTAACTCTCAGACTGCAAGGTAAGAAATTACTCAACCACTACAGAGCAGGGGTCACCAGACGGTGGCTCTCAAGCCACATGCAGCTCTTTTACCACTAAAGTGTGGCTTGCAGAGGCTTCTCCATTGCCCCCATTCTCCATCTACCAGGTTTGGAGGGGGAAGGTGAGGGGCGAGCTCAAGACTTCTGTGAGGCAGCAGGGTGGTGGGGCATGGGCTTCTGCCCAGCGAGGAGAGGGGTCTTAGGACTTCAACCCAACAGGATGCACTTGCTGGTTCAGCAGCAGTAGGGCTGAAGCCCTGAGCTTGTCAGATGCCTTCTGCTGTGCTGATGCCTGACTCCTCAGGCATGTCGCGGCTCTCAAACTTCTGAAGATTGTTATATGTGGTTTGGTAGGCCAACGAGTTAGGCCACCCCTTTCAGAGAGGGAGATGTTTTTAAAAGATAAAGTAAAAACATTTGGTAGAATCTATTTGGCCATTAGGTGTCACTCTTTACTTTCTGTGGCAGCAAGGGCGTTTACGGTCCTAATTTTCTTATGTCAGTATAATCAGTAGCAGCTCCACTAAAGGTGGTAGAGTTAAACTAGTGTAACTGAGAGGAGAATCAGGTCCAAAGAACCATTTCTACAGATTTGTAGTAAAGATTTCTGTTAGCCTTCTCATGATTAAAAACATGCACTAAAATAATATTAAGGTCCAAGTGGCTTTTGAATTTGTGCTGTCAAGTCTGGGCATAAAATGAGCAATAACTAAGGCTGTGTTTATACTAAGTGCTAAAGTCAAATTTAAGACAGCTCAATTTTACAAGACACTGTCTTCCCTGTAAATACCACTAGCTCGATTTTAGGGAGCACTAAGGTCAATATCATAACTGACGTAACAGCAGCTGAGTGTAGTGTCAAGTTCGAATTTAAAAATTTGAATGAAGGCTAGTGTGGAAGTGCCATGTCTTTAAATCGAATTTATTAACCTCCAGAAGTGTCCTGTATGCATCCCACGCAGCTACAGTTACCCGCTATGTATGGCCGCTTCCATCTCTGATGCTCTCCAGGTATGCAAGAATTAGGTCACAGGAAGTCCACAAATATGAATGCATCACCAGCAAGCCAAGGAAATAAAAGGTGCGACAGGAAGCTATAATTTCGTTTAGCCACTGCTTTGCAAGCCATCCCTTGCCATCCTGAGCACTCAGGGTAGCAGTCTGCTTAGTTCTCAAGGTCACAAGAGAGCTCCAGCATGGAGCCATCAGGAGATTATGGATCTCCTCGCTGTTTGGGGAGAGGAGTCAGTGATGAAACAGACAGCGTCCAAGCAAAATGCACACACATTTGAGAAGATGTCACATGGGATGATCACCAGAGGTTACTCCTGGGACTCTATGCAATTCCAGGTGAAGGTGAAAGAACTCCAGCAGGCGTACCACGAAGTCTGGAAAGGCAACCATCAGTCTGGATCATCTCCAAAGACCTGCTGTTATTATGGACAGCTGCACATGCTTCTTGGGGAGGACCTGACCACACTGCCCAGTCTTCATTGGGACTGTTCAGGAGACCCTGTGCCGGAGTCCGGGGTGAGCTGAGAAGACATGGAGGGCCAGGAGGAAGAGGCCAAGGACAGGAGGAAGAGGGCAGCCAGCAGGGGGCACAGAAGATGTACACAACAGCTGGGAGCTCTCCACCATTGACCTGGAGCCAGTCCCTGAGCACCCAAGGCCCAGCTATTCTAGTGAATATTTTTTTTCTGAAGGCTACAAGTGGATTGCAGCTGGTTATAGGTATAGATTTTCTACGGATCTATGCCCCTCAGAACGGCACGTTAATATTTCTGGGTAGGGAGTGCTTATCCTTTTTAGAGATCTCCAGCAAGGCCTCATTCAGGTACCTGTGTACTTTTTCCATGAGGCTTTGGGCAGGCCTGACTTAATGCGGTTTCCATGGTAGCACACCTTGCCCTACCAGGCAATCAGACAGCGACCTGGTATCATGGCACCCCACAGCATTTTGGCAATTTTCCAGGCTTGTGCTCACACAGGATGAGCATCTCCTCTTTTTCGCTGTTATTCTTAGGAGTTATGTCTTCTTTGGTGACCTAAAGAAGCATGGGAATTTGGACCGGATTTCTTTGCAATGCTCCCTGCTCTTTTACATTTCCCTGGAGCGCACTGCCATACCACATGGTTGGTGGGTGCTCTGTCTTCCCCCGACGTGCGACTGGCAGACTCTCTGGGCCTTCTCCCCTCCCATTTCTATTTTCCCTGGCATTTCTCTTCGTTTTACAGGGATCCCTCCCCATCCAGCCATCCATGCAGCTGGTATCGAACCGCTCCCCTTTGCCACGGAGTTGCCAGGCTCTGCAGACCATGATCCCACGCATCAGCATAGAGAGCACAAGCGGGGTTTCCTTGCAGAGGATTGCTCCACCAAAGAACTGAAAAAACTTTTCCCACTGCTCCAGGAGACCGGTCTGCTTTCCCTGCTTTGCACCCTCCCCACCATTTGTAAAGTGACAATAGCTTACCATGTTCAGAATGAAATGATCTGGGTAAGTGATGGTTTGTACCAGTCTGAATCCTTGCCATCCTTAAGAAACCTTAAGCGGCCTTGCAAAGAGGAAGTTTTGCTGACTGTAAAGGCAGAGACCCATTGCGTCCATGAGAACGTGTTGTGCACAAATTGTATCTCAATTTTGATCTTCGCTTTCCAGCAGGCATCTTCAGCGTGGGAGACAGGGCAAGGACGTATGAAAGGTCCATGTAGGAACTTATCCTGCAGCACAGGGAGCGGGCTCAAGCAGAAACCATTGACAGCAAAAGGAACACAGCACAGTGGCGGCAGAGTGTATTTGAGTTCAGGAGAGAGGAACCAGGGCATCTGAGGGAGGAAGTGGCAAAGCTCATAATGGCTGTGAGCGACCAAACTGAGATCCTGCGCACCATATTGGATCTACAGAGGAACTCCCTACAAAGCACTGCAGGCTCTGCTCCCTGCTGCCCAGACTCCCCTGAATACAGGTCGCCCTCCCACCCCCACCCCCCCATTGTCACAGTTCCTGAACGTGAGGAGAGAGGCAATGACAGTCTGCCACTCTGCCCCCAAGAGACACTGCAAACGACTATTCCGCCACACTAGACACCCCTTCTTTTCCCACCACTTAACCTTCCTGCCCCGCCTAATAAACATTGTTTTGATGACAACCACAGTGTGATTTTTTGGTACCCATGTCTGGTGGGATGCACTAATAATTGCGGGGACTTGTGCGGTTGGAGAAAGCCAATAGCAGAACTGCCCACCTTTACACCAAGGTCCACAGAGGGCTCGCGGCAGAGGGAAGAACCAGTAGGACAAATAGAAGTGGGTGGCAACCTGGGCTGCAGTGATCATGAGATGGTAGATTTCAGGACTGTGACAAAAGGAAGAAAGGTGAGCAGCTGTTAGGAAGAAGCAGGTTTTAGTAGTGGGGGATTCGATCATTAGAAATATAGATAGTTGGGTTTGTGATGACCGGGAGAACCGTATGGTGACTTGCCTGCCTGGTGCGAAGGTTGCGGATCTCTCGAGGCATCTAGACAGACTTATGGGCAGTGCTGGGGAGGAGCCGGTCGTCGTGGTACATGTTGGTACCAATGACATAGGGAAGGGTAGAAGAGATGTTCTGGAGGCCAAATTTAGGTTACTAGGAAAGAGACTGAAATCCAGAACATCTTTGGTGGCATTCTCTGAAATGCTTCCAGTTCCACGCGCAGGGCCAGATAGACAGGCAGAACTTCAGAGTCTCAATGCGTGGATGAGACGATGGTGTAGGGAAGAGGGGTTTAGATTTATTAGGAACTGGGGACACTTTTGGGGTAGGGGGAGCCTATACAGGAAGGATGGGCTCCACCTAAATCAAGGTGGATCCAGACTGCTGGCATTAAACATTAAAAAGGACATAGAGCAGTTTTTAAACTAAGAGGTGGGGGAAAGCCGATTGGTGCGGGGGAGCACCTGGATCGGACGGAGACTTCTCTTACACGAGGCTCCATAGACAGGGATTCCCTAGAAGTTAGTCAGATAGGGAACGTGGGAAATAATATATGGGCAAGATCAGATGTAAAACAATCATGCATAAAAAAATCCACCGTGTCTGTGAAAGGCGGACATATAAATAGTGGTAGTTTTCTAACATGCTTTTACACTAATGCTAGGAGTCTGTCTAATAAGATGGGTGAACTGGAGTACCTCATATCAAAGGAGGAAGTTGACATAATAGGCATCTCAGAAACATGGTGGAATGAGGACAATCAGTGGGACACTATCATACCGGGATATAAATTATATCGGAAAGACAGAACAGGTCGTGCGGGTGGCGGAGTGGTACTATATGTGAAGGATAATATAGAATCAAATGAAGTAAAAATCCTAAAGGAATCAAAATGTTCCATAGAATCATTATGGATAACAATTCATTTCTCTAATATGAATATGGCATTAGGAATATATTACCGACCACCTAACCAGGACAGTGATAGTGATGCTGAAATGTTAAGGGAGATTAGAGAGGCTATCAAAATAAAAAACACAGTAATAATAGGAGATTTCAATTATCCCCATATTGATTGGGTGCATGTCACCTCAGGACGGGATTCAGAGATTAAATTTCTTGATGCCTTAAATGACTGCTTCTTGGAGCAGCTAGTACAGGAACCCACAAGGGGAGAGTCGGTTCTCGATCTAGTCTTAACTGGAACGCAGGATCTGGTCCAAGAGGTAACTGTTACTGGACCGCTTGGAAATAGTGACCACAATATAATAACTTTTAATATTCCTGTGTTGGGAAGAACACCGCAGCGGTCAAACACTCTGGCATTTAATTTCAAAAAGGGGAATTACACTAAAATGAGGAAGCTAGTTAAACAGAAACTAAAAGGTAGAGTAATTAAACTAAAATCCCTGGAAGCTGCATGGAAACTGTTTAAAGACACCATACTAGAGGCCCAACTTAAATGTATACCCCAAATAAAAAAACACAGTAAGAGACCTAACAAAGAACCACCATGGCTAAACAGCCATGTTAAAAAGGCAGTGAGAGAGAAAAGGGCAGCTTTTAAAAAGTGGAAGTCAAATCCTAGTGAGGAAAATAGAAAGGAACATAAACACTCCCAAATTAACTGTCATAGTGTAGTAAGAAAAGCCAAAAAAGAGTTTGAGGAACAGCTAGCCAAAAATTCAAAAAACAATAGTAAAATGTTTTTTAAATACATTAGAAGCAGGAAGCCTGCTAAAAAAGCAGTGGGGCCCTTGGATGATAAAGATATAAAAGGAGCGATCAAGGAAGACAGTGCCATTGCGGAGCGATTAAATGATTTCTTTGCTTCAGTCTTCACGGCTGAAGATGTTACAGAGGTTCCTAAATCTGAGCCAGCCTTTTTAGGCGACAAATCTGAGGAACTCACTCAGATTGAAGTGACATTAGAGGAGGTTTTGGAATTAATTGATAAGCTGAATAGTAACAAGTCTCCAGGACCAGATGGCATTCACCCAAGGGTTCTGAAAGAACTCAAATGTGAAATTGCGGAGTTATTAACAGTGGTTTGTAACCTATCCTTTAAATCCACTTTGGTACCAAATGACTGGAAGACGGCCAATATAACACCAATATTTAAAAAAGGCTCTAGAGGAGATCCTGGCAATTATAGACCGATAAGTTTAACATCAGTACCAGGTAAATTAGTAGAAACACTAGTAAAGAGTAAAATTGCAAGGCACATAGAAGAGCACGAATTGTTGGGCAAAAGTCAGCATGGTTTCTGCAGAGGGAAGTCGTGTCTGTCTAATCTATTAGAATTCTTTGAAGGGGTTAATAAACATGCGGACAAGGGGCACCCAGTGGACATAATATACCTAGATTTCCAGAAAGCCTTTGACACGGTCCCACACCAAAGGCTTTTATGTAAATTAGGTGGTCATGGGATAGGAGGAAAGGTCCTTTCATGGATCGGAAATTGGTTAAAAGACAGAAAACAAAGGGTTGGAATAAATGGTAAATTTTCACAATGGAGGGGGGTAACTAGTGGTGTTCCCCAGGGCTCAGTCCTGGGACCGATCCTGTTCAACTTGTTCATCAATGATCTAGAAAATGAGGTAAGCAGTGAGGTGGCAAAGTTTGCAGATGACACCAAGTTGTTCAGGACAGTCAAAACCAAAAGGGATTGTGAAGAACTACAAGGAGATCTCAGCAAACTGAGTGAGTGGGCAGCAAAATGGCAAATGAAATTTAATGTGGGTAAGTGTAAGGTAATGCATGTTGGAAAAAATAACCCAAATTACACGTACTACATGATGGGGTCAAATTTAGCTACGACAGATCAGGAAAGGGATCTTGGAGTTATAGTGGATAGTTCTCTGAAGACATCCACGCAGTGTGCAGCGGCAGTTAGTAAGGCAAATAGGATGTTAGGAATTATTAAAAAAGGGATCGATAATAAGACAAAAGATATCATACTTCCCCTATATAAAACTATGGTACGCCCACATCTCGAGTACTGCGTGCAGATGTGGTCTCCTCACCTCAAAAAAGATATATTGGCATTAGAAAAGGTTCAGAAAAGGGCGACTAAGATGATTAGGGGCTTGGAAAGGGTCCCATATGGGGAGAGGCTAGAGAGACTGGGACTTTTCAGTTTGGAAAAGAGGCGATTGAGGGGCGATATGATAGAGGTATATAAAATCATGAATGGTGTGGAGAAAGTGAATATAGAAAAATTATTTACCTTTTCCCATAATACAAGAACTAGGGGACACCAAATGAAATTGATGGGTAGTAGGTTCAAAACTAATAAAAGGAAATTTTTCTTCACACAGCGCACAGTCAACCTGTGGAACTCCTTGCCCGAGGAGGCTGTGAAGGCCAGGACTCTATTAGGGTTTAAAAAAGAGCTTGATAAATTTTTGCAGGTCAGGTCCATGAATGGCTATTAGCCAGGGATAAAGTATGGTGCCCTAGCCTTCATAACAAGGGCAGGAGATGGATGGCAGGAGATAAATCACTTGTCTTCTGTTCTCCTTCTCTGGGGCACCTGGCATTGGCCACCGTCGGCAGATGGGATGCTGGGCTTGATGGACCTTTGGTCTGACCCAGTATGGCCATTCTTATGTTCTTATGTTCTTATGTTCTTATGTTCAGTAAAATACAGATCCTTAATGTCAGAAGAGCAGAATTCAACTCCTTAAAAGAACTGATGGGCAGGATCCTCTAGGAAGCTAATATGAAGGGGAAAGGTGTTCAGGAGAACTGGCAGTATTTTGAAGTCGTCTTATTGAAGGCACCGGAACAAACCATCCCAACAGAGTAAGAAAAGAAAATAAGTTTGACTTATAAGGGAAATCCTTGGTAAACTTAAACTCAAAAGGGACACATAAGTGGAATCTTGCACAGATGACTAAAGAGGAGCATAAATATCTGGCTGGAGAATATTGGGGGGGCGGTGTGTGTTAATCTGGAAAGCGAAAGCACAATTGGAATTGCAGCTACTGAGGAATGTGAAGGGCAACAAGAAGAATGTGGAGCCATTAGTGGATGAGGGAGGTAACCTGGTAACAGATGATGTGGGAATGGTTGAAGTACTGAATGCTTTTCTTGCCTCAGTCTTCACAGACAAGCTCAGCTCCCAGACTACAGCACTAGGCAATGCAGCATGGGAAGGAGGTGGGCAGCCCTCGGTAGGGAAAGAACAGGTTAAGAGCTATTTAGGAAAACTACACGCACACAAATCTGTGGGTCTGGATTTAATGCACCCCGGGGTACTGAGGGAATTGGCAGGTGTCATTGCAAAGCCTTTGGCTATTATCTTTGAAAACTCATGGAGACTGGGAGAGGTCCCAGATGATTTGCACTGCCCATCTTTAAAAAAAGAAAGGAGGACAATCCAGGAAACTATAGACAGGTCAGCCTTACCTTGGCCCCTGGAAAAATCATGGAGATGATCCTAAAGGAAGCCATTTTGAAGCATTTGGAAGAGGGGAAGTGATCAGGAGTAGTCATCATACATTCACCAAGGGCAAGTCATGCCTGACCAATCTGACTGTAGTAATGAGGGGCTTGGTGTAAGGCTAGTCAGTGGACAATAGTCAGTGCTTTGTTAACATACAGCAAAGCTAAAGGCCTCAAGCCTGAACAACGGTGGGTTAAACCAAAAACTGTGGTAGCTAGATTCTGCCCACGGGAATGCAGCAAGAGACAGAGCTGATAAGTCACGGGGCCTAAAAGCACCTAAAAGCACCAAGAGCCAGGCACTAAGTGATACACATAACCACATCCTGCGTAGTACCATGTACTCCCCATACTCTCCCCACAGATAACAGCTTAGCACCAGGTACATTCCAACCCAAGTTCGGGAACAGATCGTAGTGTTAGCATGATGGACAGTGTTTTGATGGCACTATCAATATCCCCCAAGTTAATGGTTAGATTTAGTTACATTAAGGGGTGTCAGTGCATTACACTGAGGGGGTTATACCTGGATATGTAACTTGTTTATACTTGTGTATAAAAGTGTGTGTACTGGGGGCTGTGTAGAGCGACCTAGGAGATGATGGAGCCCCCTAAGCATGTAAACTGTTGAGTCACATTGGAGACTCACAAGGGTGTTGGAGACATATGTTAACAACAATAAGCCTGGCTCCGTGATTCTTGGGGGCTCTCTGAGGTCTGCAGTGTCGGCTAACTGCAGGGTCTACACCGTTGTCGAAAGAGCACATGCGAGCAGCCAAAGTGCTTAACATCAAAGCGAACAGATTGTACATCTGAGCACCATTCCGGTAGAGACGCCCAACAACATTTATTAGCTTCTATGATAAGGTAACTGGCTCTGTGGGCATGGGGAAGTCAATGGATGCGATATACCTTGACTTTAGCAAAGCTTTTGATACAATCTCCCACAATGTAAGCTAAGGAAGTGCGGATTGGATACATAGACTGCAAGATGGACAGAAAGCTCGCTAGATGGTCAGACCTAACGGGTAGTGATCAATGCCTCAATGTCTGGTTGGCAGTCAGTTTCTAGTGGGGCATCCCAAGGATCAGTTCTAGGGCCAGTATTGTTCATTACCTTTACTAATGACCTGGATGAGGGGATGGATTGCACCCTCAGCAAATCTGCGGGTCACACTAAGCTAGGGGGACATGTAGATACATTGGAGGGTAGGGAAAGGGTCCAGAGTGACGTAGATAAATTGGAGGATTGGGCCAAAAGAAATCTGTTGAGGTTCAACAAGGAGAAGCGCAGAGTCCTGCACTTGGGATGGAAGAATCTCAAGCATTTGCTACAGACTGGGTGACAACTGGTTAAGCAGCAGTGCAGCAGAAAAGGACTTGGGGATTACAGTGATGAAAGGCTGGATATGAGTCAACAGTGTGCCCTTGTAGCCAAGAAGGCTAACAGTATACTGGGGTGCATTAGGAGAAAAATTTCCAGTAGATTTAGAAAAGTTATTATTCCCCTCTGCTCAGCATTTGCAAGGCCTCATTGGCTACGTCTACACGTGAAGCCAACATCGAAATAGGCTATTTCGATGAATAACGTCTACACGTCCTCCAGGGCTGGCAACGTCGATGTTCAACTTCGACGTTGCGCGGCACCACATCGAAATAGGCGCTGCGAGGGTACGTCTACACGCCAAAGTAGCACACATCGAAATAAGGGTGCCAGGCACAGCTGCAGACAGGGTCACAGGGCGGACTCAACAGCAAGCCGCTCCCTTAAAGGGCCCCTCCCAGACACAGTTGCACTAAACAACACAAGATACACAGAGCCGACAACTGGTTGCAGACCCTGTGCCTGCAGCATGGATCCCCAGCTGCCGCAGCAGCAGCCAGAAGCCCTGGGCTAAGGGCTGCTGCACATGGTGACCATAGAGCCCCGCAGGGGCTGGAGAAAGAGCATCTCTCAACACCCCAGCTGATGGCCGCCATGGAGGACCCGGCAATTTCGACGTTGCGGGACGCGGATCGTCTACACGGTCCCTACTTCGACGCTGAACGTCGAAGTAGGGCGCTATTCCAATCCCCTCATGAGGTTAGCGACTTCGACGTCTCGCCGCCTAACGTCGAAGTTAGTGCCACTACTTCGAAGTAGCGTGCACGTGTAGACACAGCTATTGTGTCCAGTTCTGGGCCTCCCAGTATAGAAAGGATTTGGATGCACTGGAGCAGGCCCAGTGCCGGGCAACAAAAACTATCAGCAGGCTGGAGCATATGATCTGTGAAGAGAGGCTGAGGGACTTGGGCTTATTTAGTTTCCAGAAGAGAAGAGTGAAGGGTAAATTGATAGCAGCCTTCAACTTCCTGAAGGGGGGCTCTAGAGAGGATAGAGAGAGGCTGTTCTCAGTAGTGACGGAGGGCAGAACAAGGAGAAATGGTCTGAAGCTACAGAGGGAGAGGTGTAGGTTGTATATTAGGAAAAAACTATTTACCAAGAGAGTGGTGAAGCACTGGAATGCTTCACCTAGAGGTTTGGTGGAATCTCCATCTGTAGAAGTTTATACATCTTAGTCTGACAAAGTCCTGGCTGCAATGTTTTTTTTAGATTTCATCCTGCTTCAGGCAGGGGGCTATGATTCTATGACCCAGTCAGGGGTGGAGAGGGCAGAAATCATTGCTGCCAGCTGCTACAGCAAGGTCCACAGAGGACTCACGGCAGAGGGACCTGAGCAGGGGTGAAGAGGGTTGATGGCACAGCTGCCCATCTTTGTGGGAATATAACCCTCTCTTTACATACATTCTTCTTCCTGCAACATATCCCCCTCCCCAAATGAAAGCATTCTGTCTGTGAAAGCCAAGGTCTGATTTACTGGTTCATATTTGGTGGGGAGCACAAATTATGTTGGGGAGTTGGAGACGTTGTATTACAACAGTGAAATACAGCACAATCGTGTGTCTGGCACATTATTTATGAAGCTATGTTTCAAAGCCTCCTTGTAGGCAGCTGTGAATAAACCCTACTCATGGTATGAGTCTCTGCACTCTGGGCGCTCATGAAATACTCCTGTCTGGTTTCACAAATGTTATGCAAAACACAGCACACTGTAATCATGGTGGGGACATTAGTTTCTGAAAGGTCCAAACGGTCAGTGGGCACCTGAACCTTGCTTTTTACCTATCAAAGGTGCATTCCACCATGATTCTGCACTTGCTGAGACTTTAATTGAAGTTATCCTCGCTGCAGTCCAGGATGCTTGTGTATGGCTTAATGAGACAAGGAAGTAGAGCGTAACCAGACTTACTCCATACTACTATTGGCATCTCCATGCTGCCAATCTTGATTTTGTGGTCTGGGAAAAAAGTCCCATCCAAGAGCTTTCTCTGAAGACCAGAATTTCTGAAGATGTGTGTTTCATGAAACTTCTTCTCAACCATCTCACAGCGATGTTGGTGAAACAAGCTATTTGATCTACCAGCGCCTGCAACACCATTGAGAAGTACCCCTTTCTGTTTACATATTCAGAGGCCAGTAGGTACTAGGTCATGTTGGGGATGTGCATTCCAGCTATTGCCCCACCACAGCTAGAAAACCTCATGGCAGCAAAACTGTGCACTACGGCCTGTACAGGTCTCAGGGTCATGATCTTCCTCAGAAGATGCCAACAGATTGCACTGACTATGTGTACTATCACAGACCCCGCTGCACATTTGTTCACCCTGAATTCATCTGCCACTGACTGGTAACTGTTGGGCGTTGCCAACTTCCACAGAGCGACTGTCACTCACTTCTGAACTGTTAAAGCTGGTGTTCTTATGTTGCATTCTGGGATAGTGACAGCAAACACCCACAAACAACTGCGGCAATCTTTTCCCCCACAACTCAGTGGTACAAGCCCCACAGAAAGCAACAGGGCTCAGACACTGTGCTATCGGCACCCACAATGCATTACTCACACAGTCGAACTTGGATAAGGCAATGGATAAGTCAACAGTGAAAAGGTAGGTTAAATTTCTGGAACATTTGTGGACAATTAAACCCGAGTTCATAAGATCAAGGTTAAAAAATCGAATTTATTAAAAGTCAATTTTATTTCACAGTGTAGATGTAGCCGTAGTCATATTTGGGCCAGATTTTGCTTTCCTTAAAATGACGTAAATGAGGCTTAATTGTACTGTAGTCAATGCAATTCCCTGGGGGTCTGCTTGGCCTGATACGACATATTTCAAGTCATTCTTTCAAAGATCTTTTATAATTCAGCCCTCAAGGACAAAACTGTACACACAAGAAGAGCCATCTATGCAGCCTGTTTCACTGCCCAGTATAAGTCAATGGGAACCTTTCCACTGACTTCAATTAGCAACAGATCAGACTATTAGAAAGAAAGGTGAAGGCATGGCTCTGCCTCTTTGTTCTGTACAATGACAATTATGTTATCAGTACCTAATAAGTCATAGCATTATCCAATTTATATATATAAAATTACATTTTGTGGGAACAGCATCTTCTTTGAAAGCTTGGCACTGCCAATTTAAAATTCAAATAATCATACGCTAATAAATTCATAAGTAATGACTAAGTGAGAGGTCTGAACCAACCTGAAATTATAGCAAATTTCTAAAAATCAAACATCTGATGGCAAAACACAGTCACAGTAATCAAAGTCTTGATGAGCTGAACATAATTATCACTGTCTATTTTCTTCAATTTTAAATGTGATAGTTGGCACAAGAAAAGTTACTTTTACCTTGTTATGCGTAAAGATTATCCGTAGTTCTGGCTTTATGATGCCATATGCCATCAAAAGGTCTTGGATTTTTTTTAACTCCTCCTTACATTTTTTAGTGGTTGAGTAAAACTGTTTTCTTACAGGAAGATTCTTAAACAGCTTGAGTGCAGTTACAGTTGTACCTGTAAGTGGGAAATAAAAGATGGCAAGTGTAAAACTGGTTGAGTTAAAGGAAAAAAAAGATCACTTTTTGTTGAAAGGATCTATCCTTCCATAAAAGTGCTTGCACATAATTCTTATTAACATTAATTAGAATTATACGTGCATGAAGAGAAGGACATACTGCTACATTAGCATTCTCCCCCCCAGCAAGCTGACTGCTAGATTTCACAGCTGTGCAAGCTGATCACATCCTTCAACTGGAACTATGCTCCAGCTACTTGACACCTAGATTATACATTTTTTCCATTTCTGGCAAGCCACAGGGATTTACTGAATTAATCTTACATTACATTTTGATTTTTCTAGTTTCATCCATATCTCTTTCCCTGGTATCAGCAGGGACCAATAAACTGAAGTTAAAATTTCATCTACGGCACATCTGCTCTAGTGCAGACCCACTAAGCTCTCATCATGTGTCTAATCACAGCCTCTTTAAATACTATAGCTAACAGTTCCTCTTGCTTTTCCTAGCATCTGCTGATAATATACTTAAAATGAAAAGCAATTCAACAAAAGATTTATTTTTTCTTTTTTTTCCAAAAATCCAGCATAGGGACAACAGCATCTCAAAATCAGTAATCAAACATACAAGTTAAAAGTGAAATTCACCTACACAAGGAAAAAAAACTTACTAATTAACTATAAAACAAAAGGAAAAATGCAGCACTGTATTTTATTAAAGTTCTAAAGGAAAGCCTGCTTCAAAAGGTGTTGATATAGTTGACACGCAATTAACAGTAATAGCTATAAAATCCAGATAATAAAACAATCAGTCACAGTTAGGAAAGAGGCAATTTTGCAATATTATTTAATTATGAGATTTATATACTAACATCTTCTTCTTAAATCCTTGTACTCTGAGTGGAGCACAGGTCATCTATACTAATATCAGGTCATGATAATTATCCTTCATGTTTAAATAGGATGTCACAAAGAAGGCTTTTTATACCTGAACCAAATACAGAATTAAAAATGTACTATAGTTTAAAGGCATTACAAATCCCTGTCTTTGAAAACCAGCAAGCATTTAAAATATTAACAAGCAAACTGAAGAAGGCACTATCATATTTTACAATAAATTCTTTAGATTTAACTGCTCTGCTCTCTCAATTTAGCATACTCTATTTAAACCCTGATTAAATTCCAGTCCTGAAATATGCTTCCTGGTACATTTTATACCAACTTAAAGAGTCGGCCATTTACAGTTATAATATAAAAAGAAGTAAATTTTAATTATCATGTGAAGTTTTCTTTCTTAAAAGTTGACTGTAGCATGGATCAGTCCTTAAAACAAACTAAAGGTTCTTTCAACATGTGGTCAATCTAATTTGCATTGCTAAGCTACACGGAAGACCACAACATTCCTGTTTGTGTATCTAGGAGAATAGAACACAGGGTTGTAACCTATTATAGCACTTAAATGTACATATTATTCCCTGTTACCAGGTAAATTTATTCACATACTACATTTTTAACATTTTATACCCCTAATTTTTATTATTTGCACTTGGGTAATTCCTAGATACAGAAACAGTCTCTGCTTACATAATTTATGTACATTAGACATTAACTGACAAAGAGGCTAATGGCCTACCCAAACCAATTAAGCATAATTATGTAATTTCATCATATATTAAAAATTTACTTAAATGAAGAGTGAAGTACTTGTATTTCACCAGGAGTCAATCATTCAACGGTTCTGGTAAATTTACAGGGCAAGAGGATACAGCCCTTATCCAAAATTTGACTGCAGTGGGCATAAATTCTAAGACCCCAAAGGCATCACTGTGATTATCTAGTCCGACCTTCTACATAATACAGGGTATAGAATTCCCCTGAACTGATTCCTGTTTAAACTAAAGCATACCTTTTAGAAAAATATGCAGTCTTGATTAAAAATGGTTAATGGTAGAGACTCTGCCACAATCCTTGGTGAACTGATTCAATGGTCAACAACCCTCCATTAAAAACACGCACCTTATTTCCAGACTGATCATGTCTGCTTTCATTTTCCAGACAGATATTATTATACCTTTATATCTGCTAGTTTTAAGGGCTTGTTGTCAAAATTAAACTCCACATTATTTTCTTGCGCTCAGCGTACTGGATGATCCAGATCACTATCAATATAATCCATCCACTTCAGTATTTACAACTCTCCAAATCTTTGAGTTATCTGCAAACTTTATCATAATGATTTTTGGTTATCCTGTAGGTCATTGATAATAAACCCTGCAGGATGCCATTAGAAAAACACCTGCTCCTTGATGACTTCTGTTTACAAATACTTGCTGAAACTGGTTAGTTAGTTTTCAATCTATGTGCTGTGTTAATTTTGTATTATTATAGTTTTATAAACAATTTAATTGCAGTATCACATCAAATGCCTTACAGAAGTCTATGTATAGTACATCTGATGCTACTATAATTATCAACCAAAGTTGTAAGCTCATGAAAAACCCCGAAAGGATTCATTTTCCCATAAACCCTTGTTGATTGGCATTAACAACATTTCTCTATTTTAATTATTTTTTACTTAAGTCTCTTATCATCTACTTCATTATTTTGTTGGGATCAATGTCAGACCGACAGACTTGTAATTACCTGGGTTGTCTCTTCTGCTCTTTTTAAGTACTGGCACAACACACAAGCTTTTTTTCCAGTCTTCTGGAAGTTCCACAGTATTCCCACACATTGAAAATCAACATTAATGATTCAATGAACTCCCTGGCCAGATATTTTAAACTCTTGAATGCAAATTAAATGAGATGGGCTAATTTAAGTGTCTTACTTTTGAACTGTTGTTTAACATCCTTCAGAGTTATTGGAATGGGAAGTGTTTCATCGTAACCATTCTACAGTATGACTAAATCATAAGATATTCCCCCAAACTCAGAACAGAAATATTTATTAAACTCTTCTGACTTTTCTGCACTATCACTGACAGTTTTACCATTTCCACTTAGTTATGAACTAAAGCCATTAGGATTCTTTTTGTTCCTAATATACATGAAAAACTCCTGTCAGTTCTTAACTGAGTTGGCAATAGATTTCTCCTTTTACGTTCTGTTTATTGATTTTCTGTAATTCCTAGCTTCTGATTTATATTCTTTATCATCAGCTAACTGCCCCTTTCTTCAATTTGTTTATGGTAGTGTTCTGAAATAATTCACATATTTGTTTAAATTCTTTCTCTCAGCTGACTTTGGCTCATAACCAAGTGTGTGTGTAAAAATAATGGTTTGAACTTTAATCGCCTTCTACATAACCAAAGTGATCAAGTTCAAATCTACAGTACCTAAGCTACCACAATGTTTTTTTTTTCATTCTGTGATCCGTTCCTCTTTGTTTGTCAGAACATAGTCTAATGCAGGATTTCCCTCTGTAGGGTACAACACCTTCCAAGTTAGGCAACTGTCATTTATAATAAGATCTAGACAATAAGAGTGAAAAAGCCACACTACAACTGCCTCAGCGTAAGTGCATTACTGCGATAAAGAAAATGGTGGTTCTTCCTCCCCTATGGCTCCTGTGCAAGAGGCATCCAGAATCCTGCAGCTGTGAGAGTGCCAGCATGTGGTGAGGCTGGAGGCACTTCTGGCCATGCAATGGATGTTGGGGGCAGGGGATGGGAGGGAGAACAGATACTTTTCCACTTCACCACTTATATAATCTGCACCATGAGACCACTGCTGAGAAGACAAAAGACTGCTGCACACTTACGTAGAAGTGCCAGGGCTGCTAGTGAACACTCTCCCAAATGTGGCAGGAAGCATCATGCCTGATCTTGATCCTGCAGTCATACATCCACTCACCACACTTCTCACAAGACACAGCAAATTCTAGCATCCTGATCTAAGAATTTCCCTAAATCTCTGCACATTAATTTGGCCCCACAGGTTTATCATTTCCACAGCAAATCTGCCTAGGCTTAGGGCACGCCTGCATTTTAAAGCGCAATAAGAATGTTCCATATCCTTTATGTGAGCTCAAAGAAATGAGTCAAAGGAGGAGCAACCTGTTCATAATTACCACCCAAGAGCTATCCATTCTAAAGATAATGAAAAATTCTCAGCTTAATAATGGACATAAGAATATAAAGTTCATAACTGTGAAAGATTGTTCTTCAGCCTTTAAAATACTGAGGAGATCCTTCTGCATCTGATGGAGAGAAATAAAACTATCATATTACAATGTTGCCTCAGTAACTTGGTCACAACACAACACTGCACAGTAATTCTACTACACATGATCAAAATGACCATTCTATCTTCTTATCCTTCCCTTTCCCCAACTCTACGCAAATGCAAATTCCACTCTCATATATTTAGGGTGAGATGGGTGGCTGGAAAAGGATCCCAGAAGCTGCCACACTGTATTATTTGTTGTGCTTAACAGTCTCCAATATTTACACACCAAGTAGATTGAGCGACTTTAGGACTACCCCTGTAAACGAGAAGTTTCTTCTGCTTGAATCCAGACAGGTGCGAAAGCCATAAAATACACAGAATCAACAGTACTGCAAAAAAGTTCTTGCAGAGCTACACAGGGCTTGAAGCCATAAACTGAGTATCACAAGACAAGAGAATGTCTTTTTCACTCCAGCCTTCAACCATACCTTATGATCATAATTTATATTGGGGTGAAACCTGGAACCTCCCACCTTATAATAGACACCCAAACATCCTGCAATCTCATTTAGACAAGTGCAACAAGTGGGTGTAACAAACAAAAAACAGAGGGCATGAGGAAGAAGAAAAGGAGAATAGTAAGAAGTGTGTGTGTTTACATAAAGCAAATGAATAACATAAATGTCAGCACTTTATAATGGCCGCATACCTAATCATTATCCATTAGTAATTTCCTTTGAAGCATCAAAATAGAAGTATGCCTTGAGGAGACAAGAGTACAGGGTAACTCCTGTATAGATTAGTTAGAGAACAATCTTCTCTGGTCAACCTTAATACATGAAACAAAGGCTGAAAATATCGTATGAAAAGCAGACAGGAGTGATGGAGGCTGGAACTGTTGATAGATGACAGGAGGCAAAATGATAAGATACAAGAGCAGATAAGTAAGGAGGGTAAGTTGAGGTGGGCGTCTAAAGCAAGAATCACAAGGTCCTATTTTGAAACAGTAGAAGGGATGCCAAGAAAGGAACTTCAAATTGTGTGACAATGCTAAGAATGACAGGCAGGAAGATAATCTTAGCAAAAGTCCTCTGAATGGATTGAAGGAAGGCAGGGAGGAAGATGAGGGCAGAAGAGCCAGCAACTATCAAGTTAGAAGATAATACACTGGACGGACATGGGAGTCCATTTTAAAAGCTGAAGATGTGAAATGCAGGAGTCAAAGCTGGGTTATCAAAATTCATATATGGGAACTAAGAACAGCATTTCTATCTGTCTAAAAACAGAAACATTGACCCAACCCACACATTTACTGCTAGAAAAGTTACCCTTCTGCCTTACTCCTCCCAGATTTTCTATCATTCGAGATTTTTCAAAAAACTGTTCTCAGTGTGCGCGGGCAGGCAGGGGGCAACAGACTTGCCAAGCCGCTGGACAACCTGAGAGCAGGGTAAAGTACAGCTCTGTGCTCTTGGAATGGGTGGGGCCTTGAGTGGCAACCATGGTCCAGCATGACCATGGACACTATCATAGACACACAAAATTATAGAACACTAGAACTGGAAGGGACCTCGAGAGTTCGAGTCCAGCTCTGTGCCCTTGCAGCAGGACCAACTGCCATCTAGAACATCCCATCTGCTCTTCAAAATCTCCATTGATGGAGATTTCACAACCTCCCTAGGTAATTTATTCCAGTGTTTATCCAACCTGACAGGAAGTTTTTCCTAATGTCTAATCTAAATCTCTCTTGCTGTTTAAGCCCATTGCTCCATGTCCTGTTCTCAGGGACCAAGGAGAATAATTTTTCCCCCTCCTCCTTGCAACCTTCTTTAAAGTACTTGAAAACCGTTACCATGTCCGCTCTAAGTCTTCTCTTTTCTAAGCTAAACAAGCCCAGTTCTTTCAGTCTTCCCTCTCAGCTCATGTTCTCTAGACCTTTAATCATTCTTCTTGCTCTTCTTTGGACTTTTTCCCAATTTCTCCATATCTTTCTTGAAATGTGGGGCCCAGAACTGGATACTTCCTCCAATTGAGGCCTAATGAGCACAGAATAGAGTGGAAGAATGACCTCTTGTGTCTTGCTCATGATACTCCTGTTAATATATCCCAGAATTTTTTTGCTTTTTCTGCAACAGCATCACCTTGTTGACTCATATTTAGCTTGTGATCCACTATGACCCCTTAATCCCCCTCCGCAGCACTCCTTCCTAGATAGTCTTTTCCCATTCTACATGTATGAAGCTGACTGTTCCTTCCTAAGTGGAATACTTCGCATTTGTCCATATTAAACTTCATCCTGTTTACCTCAGACCAATTCTCTAGTTTCTCCAGATCATTTTGAATTATGACCCTATCCTTCAAAGCAGTTGTACCCCCTCCCAGCTTGGTGGTATCTGCAAATTTAATAAGCATACTCTCTATGCCAATATCTAAATCGTTGCAATTGAATAGAAGCGGTCCCAAAAAAGATCCCTGCAGAACCCCACTTGTTATGTCCTTCCAGGATGAGTTCAAACCACTCATAACTACTCTTGGAGAATGGTTATCCAGCCAGTTATGCAACCACTCTATAAAAGCCCCATCTAAGTTGTACTTGTGTAGTTTATTGATAAGAAGGTCATGCTAGACCGTGTCAAGTGCCTCACTGAAGTCTAGGTATTCCACATCACCGCTTCTCCCTTATCCACAAGACTTGTTATCCTGTCAAAAAAGGTTATCAGATTGGTCTGGCATGATTTGTTCTTTACAAATACATGCTGGCTGTTACCAATCATATTACTTTCTTCCAGATGTTTGCAGATGAATTCCTTAATTACTTGCTCCAATATCCTTCCAGTCACAGAAGTAAAACTGACTGGTCTGTAGCTTCCTGGGTTGTTCTTATTCCCCTTTTTATAGATGGGCACTACATTTGCCCTTTTCCATTCTTCTGGAAGCTCTCCCAACTTCCAGGACTTTGAAAGATGACAGCTAAAGGCTCAGATGCTTCCTCTATCAGCTCCTTAAGTATTCTAGGATGCATTTCATCAGGCCATGGTGACCTGCAGACATCTAATTTTTCTAAGTAAATTTTAACTTGTTCTTTTTTTATTTTGTTCTATAAACATACCCCTTCCCACTAGCATATATTATGTTAGGCATTTCTGCATCCGCCTTCCTGGTGAAGGCCAAAACAAAGAAGTCATTAAGCACCTCTGCCATTTCCAAGTTTCCTGCCATGGTTACTTCCTCCTCACTGAGTAGTGGGCCTACTGTGTCCTTGGTCTTCCTCTTGCTTCCAATATATTTATAGAATGACTGCTTGTCACCCTTTATGTCTCTAGCTAGTTTAAGCTCATTTTGTGCACTAGCCTTTCTAACCTTGCCCCTGCATGCATGTATTGTTTGCTCATATTCATCTTTTGCAATTTCTCCTAATTTCCACTTTTTATATGACTGCATGCAGGATCTCAAAATCAAAAAGCTCTCCTGGCTGAGCCAGGACGGTCTTTTACCATACTTTCTATCTTTCCTATGCAGCGGTATAGCTTGCATTTGAGCCCTTAATAATGTCCCTTTGAAAAACTGATAACTCTCTTCAGTTGTTTTTAGTCTCAGTCTTGCTTCCCATGGGACCTTACCATCTGCTCTCTGAGTTTACCAAAATTTGCTTTCCTGCAATCCACTGCCTCTGTTTTTCTGTTCTCCTTTGCACTATTTCTAAAAATCATTAACTCTAGGATTTCATGCTCACTTTCTCCCAACCAACCTTCCATTTTCAAATAACTGCAGGACCAAAGAGTCTTGGGGCTGCAGCAAGATGTGCGTCAGGGGCTGAGGCCACAGCAGCCGGAGCCCCCTGCCAGCCCTCCTGCAGAAACGGGGTGGTAGGGCGAGAGGGACACCCTCCCCACAATGGGCTCCCGCAGGAGCAAGAAGAGAGAGGCTGGTGAGCAGAAGCCAGTGAGCCCTGATGACTGCAAAGCCAGCGGTGAGCGCCAGCACTCTGATGACTAGGAACCTGAGTGACTGGGGAGCAGTGGGGCTGGGAAGCAGAGAAACAAAGGTTGGAGCCAGTCGGGAATCTACGTGGTTGGGAAGCTGTCACAGAGTCAGCTGGGAAGCCAGGAGCAGCCAGGGAACCATGGGACAGGAGGGACCAGGAAGCCAGCTGGGGCTTGTGGGGATGGGAACAGCCAGCTGGGGAGCCATGGGACAAGAGTGGCCAGGGAACGATGGAGTGCGGAAGCCAGCTGGAGAGCCAGTGGGAAGTCTGGGAAGTGGACGATGCTGGTGGCCAGGAGAGGAGCCCCAAGAGTCCTCACCACCCCAGTCCAGCAAAATCCCTCATCTGGAACTGCTCAGGTCCCCAGGGTGCCAGACCAGGGAGGTGAAGCCTGTAGTAAGCCCTATGCTGTCCGATTTCTCTGGGATGCACTGGGCTGCTCCCTCCTCTCCCTGGCTCAGGGTTGGTCCCATGGTCCCCATCCCCTAGCCACTACAGGGGGATCAGGACTCAGATGGAGCAATGGGCAAAGCAGCACCTTTTCCCATAAAAGTACCGCTTCTCTCCAGATGGCTGCATGAGCACCCACTGCTCCTTCAGCCCGCACCTCCCTCCCAGCCCTGCGCCAGCATTGCCGACTCTCCCAGACTAAACGCCATTGCAGTACATGGTGTCCAGTCCAGGAGAGTTGGCAACCCTTTCTCCACAACTTCAGCCCCCACGCTATGTGGAGCAGCCATGCGGGGGGTGGGAAGGGAGGCCGGGTGGTGCTGGTTTGCATAGCCCAGCTACCACTTTTATATTACGGTTTTGAAAGCCACTGATGACAAGGAACGTAAGCCTCCCATTTTACCAGTGACCGGACGTGCTGGGTCATCTACAGGATTTTACTGGTCTGTGTGAACACGGAAGGCCATGCACACGCTATTCTATTTAGTAACAGAGAGATAGCCGTGCTAGTCTATATACTGTCAAAACAAAAAAGCAGTCCAGAAGCACTTTAAAGACTAACAAAATAATTTATTAGGTGATGAGCTTTCATGGGA